>NC_092110.1:16254006-16854006 GCF_045679555.1 Salvelinus alpinus | reverse complement strand
CTTGAGCTAGCCTCGAGCTAGGCCCATCTGCCGGCTAGCTGAAGAGGTCTACCAGCGAATTCTTGGGCTACAATACCAGCTACAAGCTAATTTAGCCATTTTTTTGCCGCTGTTAGTAGCTTTTACCTTCTGCACAGACACCAGCCCTGTTATTAGCCTGGATATTACTCACCAATTTACCAGCATCGGACTGTCTCTCGACAACAACGCCGGATTCCTGCCGTAATCCCTGAGCCACTGCTTCTGATCCTCACAGCTAGCTTGCGGCTAGCGCAGCTAGCGCCACTGCCACGAAGCTAGCACCAGTTAGCAAACACAATTCTACAATTCACAACCTCTCTTTCGCCATCGCCATCTGGCTTGGATTCTCTGTCGACACGACCACGTCTGAGCAGACCCCCTCCGTCTGAGCAGACCACCCCCCGGGCTACTAACTTTAAACGCCGCGTGCTAGCTTAGTGGAGGCCTCCCTGCTCCATCTACGGCTGCCCCCTGGACACTATGATCACTTGGCTACATAGCTGATGCATGCTTGACTGTCCATTAATTCACGGTACTCCATTCTGTTTATTTGTGTTTTATCTGTCGGCTCTGTGCTTTAACTCAGGATCTGTGTGTAGTTAATCCGACCCTCTCTGCCTAGTCGTCGCCATTTTTACCTGTTGTTGCTGTGTTAGACTAGCACCCTGTTATTGCTGCTGTTATCTTACCTGTTGTTTTAGCTAGCTCTCCCAATCAAGACCTGCAATCACTTTATGCCTTATTGTATGTCTCTCTCAAATATCAATATGCCTTGCATACTGTTGTTCAGGCTAGTTATCATTATCATTGTTTTGGTTTGCAATGGACGCTGTAGTTCCACTCTCCGTACCTCTGATACCTCCTTGGTCCCACCCCCCACACATGCGGTGACCTCACCCATTGAGACCAGCATGTCCAGAGATACAACCTCTCTTATCATCACCCAGTGCCTGGGCTTGCCTCCGCTGTACCCACGCCCCACCATACCCCTGTCTGCACATTATGCCCAGAATCTATTCTACCACGCCCATAAATCTGCTCCTTTTATTCTTTGTCCCCAACGCTCTAGGCGACCAGTTTTGATAGCCTTTAGCCGCACCCTCATCCTACTACTCCTCTGTTCCTCGGGTGATGTGGAGGTAAACCCAGGCCCTGCATGTCCCCAGTCACCCTCATTTGTTGACTTCTGTGATCGAAAAAGCCTTGGCCTCATGCATGTCAACATCAGAAGCCTCCTCCCTAAGTTTGCCTTACTCACCGCTTTAGCACACTCTGCCAACCCTGATGTCCTTGCCGTGTCCGAATCCTGGCTTAGGAAGGCCACCAAAAATTCTGAGATTTCCATACCCAACTATAACACTTTCCGTCAAGATAGAACTGCCAAAGGGGGAGGAGTTGCAATCTACTGCAGAGATAGCCTGCAAAGTTCTGTCATACTTTCCAGGTCTATGCCCAAACAGTTCGAACTTCTAATTTTAAAAATTAATCTCTCCAGAAATAAGTCTCTCACTGTTGCCGCCTGCTACCGACCCCCCTCAGCTCCCAGCTGTGCCCTGGACACCATCTGTGAATTGATCGCTCCCCATCTAGCTTCAGAGTTTGTTCTGTTAGGTGACCTAAACTGGGATATGCTTAACACCCCGGCAGTCCTACAATCCAAGCTTGATGCCCTCAATCTCACACAAATCATCAAGGAACCCACCAGGTACAACCCTAAATCCGTAAACATGGGCACCCTAATAGACATTATCCTGACCAACCTGCCCTCCAAATACACCTCTGCTGTCTTCAATCAAGATCTCAGCGATCACTGCCTCATTGCCTGTATCCGCCACGGGTCCGCGGTCAAACGACCACCCCTCATCACTGTCAAACGCTCCCTAAAACACTTCTGCGAGCAGGCCTTTCTAATCGACCTGGCCCGGGTACCCTGGAAGGATATTGACCTCATCCCGTCAGTTGAGGATGCCTGGTCATTCTTTAAATGTTACTTCCTCACCATATTAGACAAGCATGCTCCGTTCAAAAAATGCAGAACCAAGAACAGATATAGCCCTTGGTTCACTCCAGACCTGACTGCCCTCGACCAGCACAAAAACATCCTGTGGCGAACTGCAATAGCATCGAAGAGCCCCCGCGATATGCAACTGTTCAGGGAAGTCAGGAACCAATACACGCAGTCAGTCAGGAAAGCAAAGGCCAGCTTTTTCAAGCAGAAATTTGCATCCTGTAGCTCTAACTCCAAAAAGTTCTGGGATACTGTAAAGTCCATGGAGAACAAGAGCACCTCCTCCCAGCTGCCCACTGCACTGAGGCTAGGTAACACGGTCACCACCGATAAATCCGTGATAATCGAAGACTTCAACAAGCATTTCTCAATGGCTGGCCATGCCTTCCTCCTGGCGACTCCAACCTTGGCCAACAGCCCCGCCCCCCCCGCTGCTACTCGCCCAAGCCTCCCCAGCTTCTCCTTTACCCAAATCCAGATAGCAGATGTTCTGAAAGAGCTGGAAAACCTGGACCCATACAAATCAGCTGGGCTTGACAATCTGGACCCCCTATTTCTGAAACTGTCCGCCGCCATTGTCGCACCCCCTATCACCAGCCTGTTCAACCTCTCCTTCGTATCATCTGAGATCCCCAAGGATTGGAAAGCTGCCGCGGTCATCCCCCTCTTCAAAGGGGGAGACACCCTGGACCCAAACTGTTACAGACCTATATCCATCCTGCCCTGCCTATCTAAGGTCTTCGAAAGCCAAGTCAACAAACAGATCACTGACCATCTCGAATCCCACCGTACCTTCTCCGCTGTGCAATCCGGTTTCCGAGCCGGTCATGGGTGCACCTCAGCCACGCTCAAGGTACTAAACGATATCATAACCGCCATCGATAAAAGACATTACTGTGCAGCCGTCTTCATCGACCTGGCCAAGGCTTTCGACTCTGTCAATCACCATATTCTTATCGGCAGACTCAGTAGCCTCGGTTTTTCTAATGACTGCCTTGCCTGGTTCACCAACTACTTTGCAGACAGAGTTCAGTGTGTCAAATCGGAGGGCATGTTGTCCGGTCCTCTGGCAGTCTCTATGGGGGTACCACAGGGTTCAATTCTCGGGCCGACTCTTTTCTCTGTATACATCAATGATGTTGCTCTTGCTGCGGGCGATTCCCTGATCCACCTCTACGCAGACGACACCATTCTATATACTTCCGGCCCTTCCTTGGACACTGTGCTATCTAACCTCCAAACGAGCTTCAATGCCATACAACACTCCTTCCGTGGCCTCCAACTGCTCTTAAACGCTAGTAAAACCAAATGCATGCTTTTCAACCGTTCGCTGCCTGCACCCGCACGCCCGACTAGCATCACCACCCTGGACGGTTCCGACCTAGAATATGTGGACATCTATAAGTACCTAGGTGTCTGGCTAGACTGCAAACTCTCCTTCCAGACTCATATCAAACATCTCCAATCCAAAATCAAAGCAAGAATCGGCTTTCTATTCCGCAACAAAGCCTCCTTCACTCACGCCGCCAAACTTACCCTAGTAAAACTGACTATCCTACCGATCCTCGACTTCGGCGATGTCATCTACAAAATAGCTTCCAATACTCTACTCAGCAAACTGGATGCAGTTTATCACAGTGCCATTCGTTTTGTTACTAAAGCACCTTATACGACCCACCACTGCGACCTGTATGCCCTAGTCGGCTGGCCCTCGCTACATGTTCGTCGTCAGACCCACTGGCTCCAGGTCATCTACAAGGCTATGCTAGGTAAAGTGCCGCCTTATCTCAGTTCACTGGTCACGATGGCTACACCCACCCGCAACACGCGCTCCAGCAAGTGTATCTCACTGATCATCCCTAAAGCCAAAACCTAATTTGGACGCCTTTCCTTCCAGTTCTCTGCTGCCTGCGACTGGAACGAATTGCAAAAATCTCTTAAATTGGAGACTTTTATCTCCCTCAACAACTTTAAAAATCTGCTATCCGAGCAGCTAACCGATCGCTGCAGCTGTACATAGTCCATCTGTAAACTACCCACCCAATTTACCTACCTCACCCCCCATACTGCTTTTATTTATTTACTTTTCTGCTCTTTTGCACACCAGTATCTCTTCTTGCACATGATCATCTGATGATTTATCACTCCAGTGTTAATCTGCTAAATTGTAATTATTCGATTTATTGCCTACCTCATGCCTTTTGCACACATTGTATATAGATTCTCTTTTTTTCTACCATGTTATTGACTTGTTTATTGTTTACTCCATGTGTAACTCTGTGTTGTCTGTTCACACTGCTATGCTTTATCTTGGCCAGGTCGCAGTTGCAAATGAGAACTTGTTCTCAACTAGCCTACCTGGTTAAATAAAGGTGAAATAAAAAAATAAAAAAATAAAAAATCTATACACTTGAAGCTGCAATGTGTAACTTTTTGGGTAACAGACCAAATTCAACATAGACATTTGAGTTATAGAGCTGTCATTCTCATTGAAAGCAAATCTAAGAAGAGGTAGGTCTGTTCTATGTACACTATTTCTATGCTTCCAGTTCTTAAAACAAAAACAAACTATGCAATAGAGTAGCACAGAATGAGTCATAATACCCATAAAACCTAACGGTCAAACAAGGAAATGGTTCCAAAGGGGATTAAATTGTAGACCAGATAACCAAGAGCTTTAAAATGAGATATGATTGATATTAATGAGGTGAGGCCAAATGTAAGATGAGAGCCATTTTGATAGACGTGTGGCAGAAGAGATGGCACTCTGAGCATTTATATCAGCTCTGAGCATATAAATGCACTCTGAGCATGTATATGCCCTCCAAAGAAAGGTCAGTATAACAAGATTCAAAAGTCAGATTAGGAAGAAAGTTTGCACCTAGGACTTTGTACATTGAATTTGTCATTACATCTGGTTGGCAAGCTTGTGAATAGTTTGTGTCTGGAGTAGTAGATGAAACGGTGGAGCATGTGATGTTATATTGTAAGTATCTTGAAGAGAGGGAAAGATTGAAGTGTAGGGTCATTGAGGTTGGTAGAGATTTTGAGAATGGGGAAGGGTCTATTAGAAGGGCTCTTTTTTATTTTCTCAGAAGTACTGAGTTAGGTAAGATTTAGAAATGTGGAGCTAATGATGTAAACAGTGGTTGACCACACACACTCCGGCACAGTAGGTGGCAGCATGCACCTTTAACGTTTGTTTTTAGAAACACTTATGTAGGCTTACCCTAGCATGACGTTTTGATAACCGTGTAAATCTCTAGGACAAGGTAACTTATCAATATATTCCCCTACAAAATGGAATGCTAATTAGCTAAGTTTTGTATTTTTATTTAACTAGGCAAGTCAGTTAAGAACAAATTCTTATGTACAATGGCGGCCTACACCAGCCAAACCCGGATGACACTAGGCCAATTGTGCGCCGCCCTATAGGACTCCCAATTACATCCGGTTGTGGCTATCATGAACACGTACAAATGCCACGATAATTGGAATGTGATATTGTACCCCCTAGCTCGATTGTCCATTATATATCATCTATATATACTTGTGTTCCCTTATGTACTTTATGTTTTGATTTGTTGTTAATAAAATCAAATAAATAAAAAAATGCCACGATGGTCTGGACGAGATTGCCGAATCGAAGTAAAGGTAAGAATCTCTGGATTAACTAATGTTAGCTAAATTTAGTAGTGAATAAATTGGCAAAATTCTGTGAACTGTCCTGTGCAAGTTTTACATTGACACAATACCTGTTAGCAAAGGCGTCAGCTAGAAATGACGTGCGGGAGCTTGCAGGGATTTGTAGTCTTGCATGTCTACTTTGATGCTAATTAGCACTTTCGAATCTGAGTAAATAGAACTGAATATATTGATAAGTCACCTTGTCCGAGAGAAATGTACATGGTTATCAAAACGTCACGCCAGGGTAAGCCTACATGAAACGCAGCCCATATTTAAAGTGTATCTAAAATCCCTTATGGGAAAAGTGAATGGTGGAAAAACGATTTGATCCATTTCCCTGTTTGACCGCTAGGTTTTATGGGTATTATGACACCACTGTGGGGCTCTGTCAAAGCAAGTTAACATTAAGGTTAAAGAAAGTGTGCTTTA
The DNA here is from genome assembly GCF_045679555.1 of Salvelinus alpinus. Taxonomy (NCBI): domain Eukaryota; kingdom Metazoa; phylum Chordata; class Actinopteri; order Salmoniformes; family Salmonidae; genus Salvelinus; species Salvelinus alpinus. Next base: position 16,847,861 of record NC_092110.1, on the reverse strand, counting down.
AGAATTTACTAGATTTTGCTTACCACTACATTGGACAAAAATCAAGACGTCAATATTCTTGGAACGCTTTTTGTATGAAATAATCTAAAACTAGCTAAATTTGAGCAAATTATTAATCACAGCAAAACCTGCGATTTAAAAAAAATATATATTTTTTTTTAAATGGACAGCCCAAATCTAAATACATGGCTCTGGTGACATGTTGCTTTTCAGTGTCATAATAATCTCATTCTAAACAGAATATATTTGTCCAAAAGGTGGTTTACATGTCTAATGTATTGCTCTGACCTTGTAACCTGAAATGTAGGACTATCAGGGCTAGATGAGTACACTTGCTGTCCCATGTGTACTGTTCCACATTACCCATGGGCCAATCAAATTGGTGTTTCAAAATGAATTACTGACCTTTCATTTAATAATGCACTTTTCATTGGCATGGGTTCTGTGATTTGTAAATACAAATGTTATGAGAAGATACAATTACAAACACTTTCATTTATTGAGTTAACAATAAAAGAGGACATTGACACATACAATTAGAAACGGTAATAGAATTACTATTAGGTCAGTGATTGTAAAAAGAGAGACCATAAAGTGCAGTGGTACTTCATAACTGCTGAATGTATCAATTTGACAATGCCATTTAGTGCAAAATTTCAACTTGAATGAACACAATGTAGATAACAAAGAATTGAGTCTAACCATCTCAAATACTGCTGCATGATGCAGCAACAGATTCAATGTCCAGCATCAGGGCATTCAAATAGGCCTGTAGATCACTTGAGAACCATGGGGCAAGGATGTATAAAAGATTACACGATTTCAAATAATAAATGCATCCTAGATAACATCCTTGTGAACTAAGCAAGGACTACCAAAGGTCCTTTAAGTGAATTACCATATTAATGCCATTTCTTTACACACAATGCCTCAAACACATCCAGCAAAAAACATTTCAACATGCCTTTTACCAAATTAATACAATTGATTAAGGAGTGTAGCCTACTTATGTGAGCAGTACTCATGACAAAAATTTGACATTTTATCCAAAAAGGTAAAACCATAGAATATCAGTAACTTTCTAGATTTGGTCAAAAATGAAACCTCTTAAGTATTTTGTTTGGTATTTGAAGCATAATAAGTTGGATATAAGCAAACAAAACTGAAGAGTAAAAGTGTTGCTTCACACTTCAGTTTACCCTTATATTAAAGGGCTAGTTTGTTAGTTGTGCAATTCATTTATAAGCAAAGCAAGCCAACATGAGAACAAAATGTTTGTCATCTTGTAAGAAAAAAATTAAAGTATACAAGTGCTACAAAAACTATAAATACTTTAGCAGTAAAAAGTACATACACAGCATGTTGTGTTAAAATAGGAATATTTAACAAAATAGTTAATACAAAAATCCAATGCATGGGATTACATTTAAAGCATTTCATAAACTGTATACATACATGTACACTACCAGTCAAAAGTTTTAGAACACCTACTCATTCAAAGGTTTTTCTTTATTTTGAGTATTTTCTACATTGTAGAATAATAGTGAAGACATCAACTATGAAATAATGCAATAACCCAAAAAGTGTTAAATAAATCAAAACATTTTATATTTGAAATTCTTCAGATAGCCACCCTTTGCCTTGATGACAGCTTTGCAAACTCTTGGCACTCTCAACCAGCTTCATGAGGTAGTCACCTGGAATGCATTTCAATTAACAGGTGTGCCTTGTTAAAAGTTCATTTGTGGAATTTCTTTCCTTCTTAATGCGTTTGAGCCAATCAGTTGTGTTTTGACAAGGTGGTGGGCCATACAGAAGATAGCCCTATTTGGTTAAAGACCAAGTTCATGTTATGGCAAGAACAGCTCAAATAAGCTTAGAGAAACAACAGTCCATCATTACTTTAAGACATGTCAGTCAATCCGAAAAAATTCAAGAACTTTGAAAGTTTCTTCAAGTGCAGTCACAAAAACCATCAAGCGCTATGATGAAACTGGCTTGCATGAGGACCGCCACAGGAATGGAAGACCCAATGTTACCTCTACTGCAGAGGATAAGTTCATTAGTTACCAGCTTCAGAAATTGCAGCCCAAATAAATGCTTCAGAGTTCAAGTAACAGACACATCTCAACATCAACTCTTCAGAGGAGACTGTGTGAAACAGGCATTCATGGTCAAATTGCTGCCAAGAAACCACTACCAATAAGAAGAAGAGACTTGCTTGAGCCAAGAAACGAGCAATGGACATTAGACCAGTGGAAATGTGTCCTTTGGTCTGGAGTCCAAATTGGAGATTTGTGGTTCAAACCACCATGTCTTTGAGATGCGGTGTGGGTAAACGGATGATCTCCGCATGTGTATTTCCCACTGTAAAACATGGAGGTGGTGTTATGGTGTGGGGGTGCTTTGCTGGTGACACCGTCTGATTTATTTAGAGTTCAAGGTACACTTAACCAGCATGGCTACCACAGCATTCTGCAGCGATACGCCATCCCATCTGGTTTGGGCTTAGTGGGACTATCATTTGTTTTTCAACAGGACAATGACCCAACACACCTCCAGGCTGTGTAAGGGATATTTTATCAAGGAAAGTGATTGAGTGCTGCATCAGATGACCTGGCCTCCACAATTCCCCGATCTCAACCAAATTGAGATGGTTTGGGATGAATCGGACTGCAGAGTGAAGGAAAAGCAGCCAACAAGTGCTCAGCATATGTAGGAACTCCTTCAAGACTGTTGGAAAAGCATTCCAGGTGAAGCTGGTTAAGAGAATGCCAAGAGTGTGCAAAGCCGTCAAGGCAAAGGGGTGGCTATTTGAAGAATCTCATAAAATACATTTTGATTTGTTTAACACTTTTTTGGTTACTACATGATTCCATAGGTGTTACTTCATAGTTTGTCTTCACTATTATTCTACAATGTAGAAAATAGTAAAATAAAGAGAAACACTTGAATGAGTAGGTGTTCTAAAACTTTTGACCGGTAGTGTATATTTCACTAGAATCAGTGAATAATCTGTCAGCACTGAAAGCAGAGCATAGACAGAATATATAAAGAAACTTCACTTGAACTATGTGTCACAGACCCTACATAATGCTTTTAAGGTAATTTGTCACATTAATGGTGGTGAAGGGAAAGGGTTATGCCAAGTGTCTTATGTCTATTATAGCATTACATAGATAGCAGTATTAGGATGGGTTATTGGCCAAATAGTTCAAGTGACGTGTGGCTAAAATGCGCTGTCGGCATTTAGAGAATGAGAGACTTAAGGGTAGGAAGGAAAACACTTGGTCTTTGCCATCTCACTCTCTAGTCATCTTTGCAATGAAAGGGAAAAGGGGGATACCTAGTCAGTTGTACAACTGAATACATTCAACTGAAATGTGTCTTCCGCATTTAACCCAGTCACTGATCCCGAGCTTCATACAGCAGTTTGGCACCCTGTTAGGGAACAGATGTAGTACAGGCAGAGCTATACAAAATAACTATACAGCCATATACACACACAGTACGCAATGGTGGGTCTGAAGCTTGGATATCACAACATACATTTTAAGTCAAATATAACATTCCTATTAAAACAAGCCAGACTGTTATTGTGGTGTACCTTGTGCATGGCAGCAAGCCATGAGGAGGCGGTTTTCTTGTCCTCTGCTACCTCCATGCGTAGCTGCTTGGGGTCCTGAGAGCCCATTGGTTTGTAGTGGAGCAACATGCCACTGGCCCTGCAGTTTCCACCTGGATACAAAACACAAAGTTAGGCAAGGTTCAGTAACACACTCACTATACTTGTATAGACTCAAGGCTTTAGCTCAGATTGAAACCAAAACAGCTACCGGATGTTCAAACTAATGAACTTTGCGAGAAAAGTACATAATAACAAACAAAATGATAAAGAAACCTAGCAATAGACTTAACAAAATGAGAACTTACAGCAAGTGTACAAAACATTAGATACACCTGCTCTTTCCATGACAGACTGATCAGGTGAAAGCTATGATCCCTTATTGATGTCGCTTGTTAAAATCTACATTCCAATCAATTTATGAAGGGGAGGAAACGGCTTAAAAAGTTGTGCTTTATTAACCTTCGAGACATGGATTGTGTATGTGTGCCATTCAGAGGGTGAATGGGCAAGATAAAATATTGAAGTGCCTTTGAACGGGGTATGGTATTAGGTGCCAGGCACACTGGTTTGAGTCTCAAGAACTGCAACGCTGCTGGGTTTTTCACGCTAAACAGTTTCCTGTGTGTATCAAGACTGGTCCAGCCAACTTGACACAAATGTGGGAGGCATTGGAATGCTTTCAACACCTTGTAGAGTCCATCATCTGATGATTTGAGACTGATGAGGGCAAAAGGCAGTGCAACTCAATATTATAAAGGTGTTCCTAATGCTTTGTACACTCAATGTACATTTGCTATGGTGTGCCCTAATGAACATGACCCTGGTCACAGGCAGAGGGGCAATGAGATTCACTCTGGGTGTATAATCACACACATAATACCCCCCCCCCCCCCATGGAAGCGTGCATACGACAAGGATTTTAAGGATGTTGCCTTTGTTCTACCACTGATATCAAATGCATGTACAATGATGGCAAAGGCATCCTTATCAAAAGCAGGGCCACAAACTCTGCAGGCAGATGAAGATAAGATGGGGATGAATAAGGGAGAGTGGGGGGCAAGGGAATATAACAGTGCTAACCTTCAGAGATATACTGACTGTCCAGCAGACTGGTGTAAGTGTGTATGTCATTCTCTAAGGCCAAAAGCAGAAGGGCCAGGCCGCCCAGAGGCAGGGTGAGAGAGGGAGAGAGTGTTAATAATATAGCAGAGAGGAAACAGTCAGGTACCAACACCAACTTACTGTACTTACCATGCTGTTGGATCAGTTATGGGGTTTCAAATCAATACAATGAAGAGACAAAGTAATCAGAATTTTACTGTGGATTTATGATTACACTTCTGGTCATAAAGAGGAGAGAGCTAGTTCCTCCACCCACAGGAAGCCATAATGTCACTTGATCAATAAGCTGCACTGTATCACTGCTGTACTCTCGTACTGAGGGAGATAAAGCCAGGCTGTTAACAACCACAGGACATCTGATCCAGAGCCTTACCTTCGGGGGTGGACTCCTCTGTCAACACCTGCATACTGGAGATCCGAGACAGCTCCACCTCAAAATGGCTCTCCCCATCTAAGAAGAGATACCTGAGGAGAGGGAGAAATAAAAGAGCAAGAGAGGAGTTGAGACAAAGTGATGTACCGAAAGTCTTTCAGGTGAAAAATTTGTATTTTTCTAGTGGTTCTATCAAAGCATGTACTTTCAGCATTAACCTCAATAACTCCATTCTAGATACTTTTCCTGTGTGCCTGTGTGAAATATAAAACACTCACGATACCTGTGGTTGTTGGAGAGACGACACATCATGGTCTCATACTTCTCGGAGGTGCCCAAAGTGACAATAAATGTACCACCTGAGTTTGACAAAGTAGTAATGTTACCAATGAGTCAAATTAAACAAGCATGCCAATCAAAAATCACTAAGAATCCATCAAACTGTAGATACCTCCCAGTCCACTGGTGTTGTTATACTAAGAATACAGCATTGATTGACCATGCTAACATGACCCCATTAGTCCAACATGCTACAAGCCTTTGTCTCCAGTTCCCCCTCCCCACAGTATGTCCCTGCCACTGCAACCAGCCCTTGCCCTGGATCTCATCATGCTGCTAATGGGTTTTTCATTACAGGCCTGGCTGAGTGATGCAGTGTGGAGGAGTCTATTTAGAACCACACTGGCTAGCCCTGCTCACTACAGTCCCTATACACACAGCTGTTAACATAGACAGGTCTGTGTGTTTGGGTGTCCTCCTGACACGATTGATTCTTCCCTTTAAACTCACCTCCCATAAGCACTTTAAGCTGTTTGTCATAGAACTCCATTTCCTTCTGGGAGACCCGGCTGCACTCTCCACACTGCCGGACCGGGTCAACGAAGCACATCCGGGGAAGAGTCACCTTCTTACTGCAGCACTTATCACAAAAACACCGGCCACACCGCCGGCAGTGGTGCTGAACACCAACAGAACAGGAGAAGGAATGCAGAGGGAGTGATGAGGGTAAAGAAGGAATGCACAGTCCCATACATTCCAGAGATCTTAACTGTGCAAAAGCATTTAAGGGCTACAAAAACAGTTTGGGTCCACAGTCAGGTAAAGCCTAGGCCTATAACTTGTAATTTATCTGATATATTATGGGATCATAGTAAAGTAAGTCAAACCTTTCTTGTAAGGAAGTCAAATTTTTTGGTGCACTGCATACAGCTTGGGCACTGTAAGAGGAACAGGACATTAGCCAACAGTTAGTTGGTTCACTCAAGTTCAAACATGGACACAACAACCTCTATCACAGTTTAAATGGATTACCAAAATACCTCTCCCTTTCAATAACACAATCATCACAAACCTCATAGTAGCATAATCCCAGACTGTAAAGTAACACTGACTGTTTTAAAGTAACTGTCCAATGAAAATATCACTTTAAAAAAAGTGAATATTCTGTTAACTCATACCCAAATAATGTTGTTGACTCATCCTATACTCATATGTGGCCAAAGCAGAAATTGGAGAGAGAAACCCCAACTCAAACACGTATCTCAAACAGATGTTTTAAAAAATGCTTGCCATTTCCTCAGGACGAGCTGGCCAATCATCAGTCTACTTGCATGAATATTTTTCATGACATGTGTATGCCCACACTATTCCAACTCAGAAAAGCTGCTTTTTAACATTAGGGCTGGGAATTGCCAGGGACCTCCCGATAAGTTATCGCGATACTTAGGTGCCGATACGATATGTATTGCGATTCGATATAGAGATGCACAATACATCGGTGAGCATATCGGAATCGGACGATATGAGCTAAAAATGCCAACATCGGCCCGATGTCTAGTTTAACGCCGATGTGCAAAACCGATGTCAAAGCTGACGTGCATACCTAATAGGTATTACCTATATAAAGTGTGTAGATGACGTAATGATGCCACGAAAAATAGAGCAACAGAGAACAAAAGCAGAAAAATACTAAGGGCACACTTCCAACAACTTAACAAGTTCAAGTCAAGCAGTCATATATAAGAGTAAGAAAATTTCAGTGAGACAACTCAAAGGCAAAATCCATTAACGCCAAGATAATGGAATTCATTGCCCTTGACAATCAACCGATCTGTCGTTGATGATGTTGGCTTTCGCCGACTGGTCGAGCACCTCGAGCCCCGGTACACACTACCAAGTAGGCACTATTTTTCAGATGTTGTCCTACCGGAGTTACACAGTATTGTTATAATGCACATCTATGAGCTACTTGTTATGGGTGTCACTGGTATTAGCTTCACGACTGACATTTGGACCAGCGATGTCAGCCCCATGAGCATGCTGAGTCTGACAGCACAGTGGGTCGACGAGGATTTTGTACAGAGGAAAGCCGTATTGCATGTTCAAGAATGTGCTGGTTCTCATACCGCTGCTGCCATTTAAATGGCATTTGAGAACATGTTTGAAACTTGGAAACATGAACACACTCCTAGCACAATTTGAACAACTGACTTGAGAAATAAGCTCAACTGCATCTGCAGCAGACGTGATACCCTGTCATGGCATTGAAAGGCCTGCTCAACAAAACTGCCGACAAACTGTGGGGTTAAAACTTACAAAAGTACTCAAGGCTGTGAACAAGCAATTCGGTGCCATTCTCGCCGAGCCTCTTTACAGTGTTGCCACCATGCTCGATGCTAGGTACAATGACCGCTACTTCGATGCAGACAAGAAACAGGTTTTACGTGAAATGTTACATACACAGCTGGACAAAATGGAAACGGACCGAAGAAAAACGCACAGAAGAAGAGGCAACGGACAGAGCTGAAGCTTCACTGCTTGACATTTATGATGAAATCCTGGTTGAGACTGAACTACTTAACAATGAAACAGCACAGCAAGTAAGTGAAAGAAATAGGTTTTGATGATGATTTACTGGTAATGGGGACATGCGGAAATGCCAACAAAATAACTTTTGTGTGTTTGTGTGTGTAACCTTTATTTAACTAGGTAAGTCAGTTAAGAACAAATTCTTATTTACAATGACGGCCTACCCCAGCCAAACCCAGACGACGCTGGGCCAATTGTGCGCCGCTCTATGGGATTCCCAATCACAGCTGGATGTGATACAGCCTGGATTCAAACCAGGGACTGTAGTGACACCTCTTGCACTGAGAAGCAGTGCCTTAGACTGCTGTGTGTGTTAACTATTTAACTGTACTAGAATGTTTAAAAGGCTGCTGAAATTGTAAATATCGGTATCGTTTTTTTTGTCAAGGAAAATACCAGAATCGGCCAAAAATGTCATATTGGTACATCCCTAATTCGATACTGATTTTATTGCAATGCAATGTTCCAAACATATTGCTCACCATATTTCATGAGAAAACAAGTTTTGATGTCATGGAAATAAGTGCTGAAAACTAATTGTCTCCATATTTAAAAAGATGGAGAACATGCTATGAAGGAAAAATACTCGAGTTTTGGTGCAGGTACAGCTAACTAGCACAAAAATAATTGTTATTGACAATACATCAAATCATTTTGACTAAAACAATCCCGGTTTGTAACTGTTTTGATTTTTCCCACCATTACTATTCAACATAGTTAATTACCATTATCTGGAAGGGAGAAAAATTGAATTGTAGGTAATTATCGATCATATTTCATAGAAATGTGGAAACACTCGATAGTTACTTTAATACCACCACATCTTAAAGCTGTGACCATTCAAACACACATAGGTGGAGAGGCAGTGAGGTGTGAAGCTGCTGGGAAGGATTACTGTACTCCATCACACAGCCATGTCCCATGCCCATCCCCCACATTCATTCACTCACACCCTCCATTGTTCCCTTTCTTTGACATTCTCTTGCAGTCCAGGGCAGCATCACTGACAGCAAAACAGTGTTTTCAAATGTAGACCCAAGATCATGGACCACTGGCATGTGTACATCTCGCAGAGAAGGCGAGAAATAAGGTTTTAAGCTAACTTGCCGTCATATGAACAGCAATTACTTGCCGAGGCAGGTGGCAGCTTTTGTTCTGTATTTTGGTAGACCCTGTTGGAGTTGCAAAATACTGTAGCTAGCTAACGTTAGCTACTGTAACGTTAGTGATGGCTCCATGTTGCCTACTTTAAAACGTTAACAACTGTGGCTAGCTACCGGTAGCGCTTGGCATTTACAGTTAACAAACTGCAGAGCACTGTTAAAACGAAACCCCGCTATTTCTACAATTATCTTCTTCAAATTAGATTTTAACCTAACCCTAACCACACTGTTCACGTTATCCTTATGCCTAAACAAAAAAAACATATATATTTTTTTTACAATAGACAATTGTGACTGTGGTAACTAGCTAGTGACAACCCTACCAGATAGAACAATGAGTCTGGTCTACTAAGTTTGGTTAGCTAGTTATACAAATATTTGACCCTATTGTACTGACAGTGGCCAGCAGCAGCAAGTATGCAACGCCCAGTTCAGGGGGCCAAGTCCGTTTGTCTGAGCGGCGTTGCCCTCTTGTTATTTCAGCCCCAATAGTCACTTACCTCTTTGTCCGGGACCCACTGAGGTTCATCTAACGAAAAAGGGCTGTTAAACGCTCCATTCTCCGGGACCATTCGAAGTCCACTTGGGCTTCGAACCAATTTCTTGCCATCAGGCACTGAAGACATTTTTCCACAACCAGCAATTATAAAAATTAAAAAAATCCGCCCATACCCCAAAGACACGCCTATTTAATTGATTGACATACCCGTTATCCAATATAAATACTTGGAGTAAAATTACTGATGTCATGTGATGAACTGTATTGCGTTTTATATCAAAATGTGGGTTGGACTTCGCTGTCCGTGAGACGAGAAAAACATGCTCTCGTGTTTGTCAATAAAGCACTTCTGAATAAGCTACCTTCTTATTTATCATCACTCATCAATATTAGAATTAGAATTCCTAAAACCAGGTCTCAAGCATGGATTACACTTGAGGCCCATGCGATTTCCACAGAGTTGGGTATGGCTGCCTTTTCCTGTTACGCTCCTTGCCTATGGAATAGCTTGCAGACTAAACTTAAACTTGACTCTTGTCCCCCTTGCCAATTTTAAATATTTATTGGAGGATTTTTATTTTTGTATTGCTTGTAACTGTTTCGGGTAATGCAAGTCATTGTGCTGTTAGGGAAATAACCTATGTGTAAATGTAATCTGTTGCTGTATTTTTTTGTGTTATCTGTGATCGTTTTGTTTGTCTTATGTAGTTTCTTAATCATTGTACCTAAACTGTATGTGGTAACATGTATACGCAGGGCCCGGCTGTAAAAGAGACCTTGGTCTCAGTCTGTGTTCCTTGTTGAAATAAAGGTATAAAGAAAAAAACTGGAGCAAACGCAAAGTGATGTTGTTTTGGTTTTATGACGCCACCCATTGACTGTGCCAGTCAAAAAAGTCATGTTTTTGCTCATGAAACAATTTCTTTGCAATAGAAAATCCTACATGCTTTTTTGATTATAAGAAATACATACAACCAATAAATAAAAAGGAATTTACGGTTTCTATGCCTGTAGTTTTCCATGTGGGCCAATCAGTGAATTCTGAAAACTATGCAAGGATTGTTCCATGGGGTGTGGTTTTTGGGCATTCTTTTAGAATCCGTTTCTTTTCTTCCATTTGTTATAGTGTTCTAACGATTAATATGTTATTGTTCTTAGCTCCATCCGTTGAAAACAGACATGTGAAACGATTCTGGGGATAAGCATGGGCATGGGCATGGGTGGCGAGTTAATATGTAAAACTTGACTATTCAGATTTATATTTGGCCATATAGTCTGTTAAAAATAAATATAAAAACTTTGGGAGCCATGCCATTCTAAATATGTTTATTCTATCAGTAAGATTCATGGGAAGATTGTTACATTTAATTAGATCTGCTTTCATGTTGTTGATTAATGGGATAAAGATATCTTTATATATACAGTGGGGAGAACAAGTATTTGATACACTGCCAATTTTGCAGGTTTTCCTACTTACAAAGCATGTAGAGGTCTGTAATTTTTTTATCATAGGTACACTTCAACTGTGAGAGACGGAATCTAAAACAAACATCCAGAAAATCACATTGTATGATTTTTAAGTAATTAATTTGCATTTTATTGCAAACAGTTTTGCAGACAGTCTGAGCACTGATGGAGGGATTGTGCGTTCCTGGTGTAACTCGGGCAGTTGTTGCCATCCTGTACCTGTCCCGCAGGTGTGATGTTCGGATGTACCGATCCTGTGCAGGTGTTGTTACTTGTGGTCTGCCACTGCGAGGAAGATCAGCTGTCCGTCCTGTCTCCCTGTAGCGCTGTTTTAGGCGTCTCACAGTACGGACACTGTGACCTTAATTGCCTACCGTCTGTAAGCTATTAGGGTCTTAATGACCGTTCCACAGGTGCATGTTCATTAATTGCTTATGGTTCATTGAACACGCATAGGAAACAATGTTTAAAGTCTTTACAATGAAGATCTGTGAAGTTATTTGGATTTTTACAAATGATCTTTGAAAGACAGGGTCCTGAAAAAGGGACATTTCTTTTTTTGCTGAGTTTACATTGGATACTGCCACTTAAATACTGTTGTCAGTGTGTAATACCTTGTTAATTAAATGTAAGTATAGTGGCTGGTGGGGCTCTACTTGGGGAGACCGAAGTGAGATGAGTGGAGGCACCACACATACTTCAGGGAAGTGTCAGCCACCTCAAACCCTCCACCTGCATTCTAATATTGTATATTTTTTCAATTTGTTCAAGACTCATTCAAGATTTTAGATTCCCTAAAACATGATCACTTTTGAAGTGTTTGTATGATGATTACAGATAGGGTATTTAATAGGGTATTTAATAGTTGTTGGATTTAATGAACATCCAGTAGGGGGCGCTGAGAGAACGATAATTATCCTGTGTGTATCTCCTCTCTCCACTGCCATGCTCTGCTCTGTGATCATGCTCATTTATCAGACCAAAGAATGATAGAGAGACTAAGAAAAACATTTGTATAGTTTTATTCAAACAATTTATACCATATAATATATTTTTTCAGAACAAACACTTCACCACAGTTCAGGCTAAATGGATCCAGCCAGCACAGCAGTCATCCTAAGGGAAAGGGGCTGGAAGTTTGGGTAGTTACCAATTGTGTTCCTATTGCCAGTCTAGCCCAGGACATCCCCAAACATACACACACTCAAGCCCAACCCCAAACAAAAAAAAGTTAACTTGGACAGTCTGGTGCATTGACTGTGTCACAAATAATAGGGTGATGTCATCATTAAGATTTCCCAGCAGTGTTTCACTAGTTCAGGGCGTGTTGTCCTTCTCCATAAGATTCTGTGCACCACCTCAAGTGACTCAGAAGCTGCGTTTACACTGCCAGCCTAATTCTGCTATTTGTTTTATTTACTGGTCTTTTGACCAATCGGATCAGCGCTGAAAAAGATCTGATGTGATTGGCCAAAATGCCAATTTGTGGAAAAAAGGTCAGAATCGGGCTGCCTGTGTAAACGCAGCTATTGTACCACTGCTCATAGGATTACTTGCAAATTACTCACTACTCCATGGTTCACTCTGCTCATGACAACTTGCTTGTTTATCATAAAAATATGTCCTGTTCCTTGGATAGTGTAACCGGTCTTGTCAATTTAACCCTAATTAGTAATGTTTCACCCCTCTTTAAGTCATCCTGGTGAGGGACTGGGGAAGTTCCTGGGCCTATGATGTCTGAAGTCAAATGTAACAGTCACCTTCCTTACATAAGAGAACGCTATTGTAACAGTATAACTTTACGTCGTCCCCTCGCCCCGACACGGGCGCGAACCAGGGACCCTCTGCACACATCAACAACAGTCACCCACGAAGCGTCGTTACCCATCGCTCCACAAAAGCCGCGGCCCTTGCAGAGCAAGGGGAAACCCTACTTAAGTCTCAGAGCAAGTGACGTAACTGATTGAAACGCTACTAGCGCGTACCCGCTAACTAGCTAGCCATTTCACATCCGTTACACTATCACACATCCCCATCAACAGACCACATTAACAGTCCACTCAACAAGCAACCCAAACACATGTCAGTAGGATCATGTCTGTGGACCTAAAAAAGGCACGCTTCGGAAACGAGCAAACGTTAACTTGAAAGTTTTGAGAACAAAGTAAAACGATGTAAATGTGGGGGTGACAGCAAGTCCTATAATGGATAAATAAAAACATTTGTTGAATTTTTTGGTTGGATATTTAATCTAATGAAGTCCAAGTACTTCAGCTTAATTTCACTCTTTATACATAGTCTTACTCTTGATTCATCATTCAACATACTGAAACAGATTGGTACAAATTAGTAAACAATGTCTTTACTCCAGATTGTAACAATATTTGTATGCTATTACTGGAAAATGCATTTGATTGTAACAGGTTCTTGTGTTAAATATCTAGTGCAGTCAGTGTATATCAAAATTAGCTTCGCTAGCCATCTTCTGTTCTGTGACAATCCTGAGAAATCGACCAGATCTACTTAATGTGCCAACAGAACGATCCTGCCTCATAACTTCACATACATTTTGAGCAGTCTCTTGACATGAAACTAGAAGCAGAGCTATCAGTTTCAAGACCTCTGATACAAAGAAATAAGATTCCTCAGATCAGCATAGGAAATAAAATAAACCATAATTTACACAACCCAAATGTAAAACATAAAACTTAATACAACAAGCACATCTAGCACTTCAATAAGAACACACAGGACATACATTTGGATGAAAGGGGGTGAGACAGCAGAGTTAAGTACTCTATTGGGACCTCCTGAACTGCTCACATATTCCATTCAAGTGATAACCAAATGATTTAAGTTACGATTTAGATCTGTGGAGGTAAGGTAGGACAAAGCAACCACACACACAGAAAATACAAAAATGAACATTCTCTCATTTGAGCACTTAACTATAAAATATAGGTGCATACTTACATCCACACACACACACATTTACACTTGACTTAGCGTTATACATTTGTCATTCATTATAACTAATCTCATATTGCTCGATATATATTGATAGAAAAAAAGAGAAAACATTTCAATAAAAACACCTAAGCAAACCAGTGATGAGATCAAAGTGCAATGAGATTGTGAAACCTACGTACTGTAGCCAGCTGTATACCTACAACGGGGAGGGGGTTGTTCAGGAGACTGACCCCATGACCTCTGTCACCTCTCCACTGGAACATTCTGAGTTCTGACCTTCAATGCGCCAGGTCAGTGTGGCTGGCACTCAGGTCACGACTCTTTCTCAGATGATTATTTCGCTCCTAGAGTAGGCAGCAGAGAGGGCATAGGGTTCAGAATAGGTTGAAGAACTAAAGAGAAACAGTTCATGTACACGGTCCACATCACAGACAAAACATCCTTCACATTTCCATGGAGAAAAGGTCTGTTTTGCTTGAATATGGAATACAGACATGAAGGGTTCATGATTGATTACTGTTGAAGTATTTGGGGGAATGTAGTATACAATATAAATGAGATGCCAATATGCTGAAATCTGGTGCACTACTGTATTCTGCAGTCACACCCTTATCGTATGGTAGGTTGGCAGAACCAATATCCCATCATGTAGAATGGTACCATAGTCCAGTGATGCATATTCTCAAATAAATCCAGTCATATTTATCGTGGTGAACAATTGATAGCAGTCAGTTTATAAAAGGATTAACATTGGAGTCAATTAATGTGGAACGTTGCAAGTAGAATTTTGAATGGTTGCTGTTGATCATCTGATTACAGACTACTATACCTGGTTCACCTTAAGTCTAATTTCATCATTACAGCCACATAAATCAACTGTCAAAAGGTATAATTTCCTACATCTACCGTGCACATCATTTATTACTGTGAGTTGTGACTAAGGGGTTATAGATTAGTGTACACACAATGAGAAACATGTTAGTCATTACATTAGTGACCAGTTTCTGAGATGACTGCACAGGTGGACAGGGGCAAGGGCCAGCTTGACCACAGATCACAACCAAGAGGACCATTGGGGAATTGTTGTTTCATAAAGTCTCAGAGAGTAGTGTGTAAGAAAGAGGGAGGAAGATTAACACAGGGGATGGTGAGGGAGAAGAGACCCGGGGGAAAAAATGGGGAAAGATTGAGTGATGTGAAAGATGGAGTGAGAGAGACAGTTAGGCTCCTTACTTGGAAGAGGTCTCCGGTAGCCTTGTCCACCACGTTTAGAACACCCAGTGAGCTGGCTCGCTTCATGCTGCACCCAGAACAGTGGCATGCAAGGAGATGTCAGTGAGAGCCGGGTTGAGGGGTCAAGAGTCAGGGGTGAGGAGAGGGACATGTGGCCCATGGAGATGGTATGTGGGTTAATAACAAAAATGAGACTCACTCACGGGTTAGTTTCCCCAGACAATGCCCCGACACAAATACATAAAGCCATGTCTATGAGCTAAATCATAACATATGGGTTAAAGGACACACTTAACAAAAGTTGAAGAGAGTGTGACAACAAATTGATTAAAGGGAGTAGTATTCTGTGCCAAGTTCATTGAATTCTGTTGATACAGCGCTCTACTGTCTCTTGGATTAGAGAGGTCATCATAATGGGGTTAAATCGTCATTAATAAAGAGTTAAGAACGTTAAAATGGTCTGTGACAGAAAGAGCAGAAGAGAGGAAAATGAGTCAGAAAACAGAATGTCAACAAACAGATGAGGCATGCAGTAGCCATTCACTTGGAAAAGTTTATTAGTCATAAATAAAAACACAGCATAAATAGATGTATTAGCATATTAAAATAAAACAAAATGCCCATGCAGACAAAAATAAATTCACCAAAAAAACACTGATATTTGCACCTTCTTTTGAAAATGTGGTGAAAAAAGGAAAACAAATAAAATGTGGTTTTCATATGCAGGCATTTCAAAGCAGGCAATTAGTAGTAGTTTGGTCATCTAGAGGTCTTAACCATTCTCTATTTAGTCCTGTCTCTAGACCAGATTGTCCCTCACAGCTGATTGAGAGTACTCTGTGTACACATGGCCGCGGGAGGTTGTTTTGCATTGTGCGTATGTGAGTATTTTTCTCCGCTCATACAGGAGTAATAATGGCCTAGTTCACTATTTTTGTGGAAAAACAATTATTATTTTTAAAGCAGATGTTACTTTTTATACAAGTTATAAGGACATAAAATAGAGAAGCTCACTGCTGACTGAGGCACTAGGAGTCGGAGTCCTCTGTAGTTTCAGAATCAGTCCGACTTGCTCTGCCTGTCAGCTCAAAGCACTTCCCTCACTGGACATATCCACACAGGCAATGTAGTCTGGAATAGTACCCTGTTTCTAGAGCGTGACATTGAGCCAGTAAAAGTCTGTACCAGTCACAGTATGTGGCATTCATAGTGTATGCAAGTGAAAATACACAAGTAACAGGCTCTTGAATGTGTTAGTTAGTGCAACCCCCAGTGGATCATTAGCTGTGCCAAACAGGACTCAGAGTTACACCAGAGTTAACCCACAGCAGAGTAGAGATCCCTCCAGGAGCAGGGTGGCTTAGTCTTTTCTGGGGCTCCCGAGTGGCGCAGCAATCTAAGGCACTGCATCTCAGTGCTAGAGGAGTCACTACAGACCCTGGTTCGATTCCAGGCTGTATCACAACCGGCCGTGATTGGGAGTCCCATAGGGTGGCGCACAATTGGCCCAGCATCGTCCGGGTTAGGGTTTAGCTGGGGTAGGCCATCATTGTAAATAAGAATTTGTTCTTAACTGACTTGCCTAGTTAAATAAAGGTTAAATACAAAAAGATACAAAAAATACTTTTTTTGAAAAATAATATTTATTTAACCTTTATTTAACTAACTGTGCATGAAGGGGTCAAAGGTGAGGAGAATAGTTACCCAGAGTTTTTGGGGTCCCACTCCCGTGAGCTGCCACCCTTCAGCTTGCGGACCAGTTTCTCACTGCTGCGGCGAATAGAGGCACGGAGTTTACTGAAGGAGCCGCTCCGCTTCAGAGAGCCGGAACCGTCCTGATGAGAGAGGTCAGAGGGTTACTTTCACACTCACATCTTGCATACACACAGGTAGAGACAAACATGCATGCAGAGTTGCACACACCCCCACATGGCATACTCAGTACAGATATGCATGCACGCACAATCAAAATACAGAGAATTGGTTCAGCAACTTCTTCTGTCTGCATATGTGATGGACTGTGCATGTGCTTGTTTTTGCATGTGCATCTGATTAGACTCTCTGTTGAGACAAAACATTTCGGCCTCATCCGTGTGCTATTCAGAAATGATGCTATAAAGAAATTAGAGAAGCCCTCCAAAAACATTGTATATGGTTATGCTCACAATAGTTCTCTTGGGTCAACAGAGCAGAGCAATGTCAATTCCTTCTAAAGCTTTTCATGCTTTATTCATCTACAACAAGGTAGCAATATCCATCCTGCTATGTTTGATCAGATCTTGGAGTAACAGCTTTTCATGCTCTGTGGTTATTCACATAGCTCTGACCCCTAACCTCTGACCTATCCACTAGGACACCACCATAGAGAAGAGAAGGAAAAGAAGGAGGGGTCACTTTACCATGGTCCCGGAGTTGATCTCTACCATCAAGATTTAGACACACACACACACACACACACAGCAGAGAGAAAGAGAGAGCACACAAAGAGGCTACAGGCAAAGATGTGGGTGAGCAAAGAGTTACGCTTTATTAGAAGTTAAGAGATACATACTATAAGAAGCACAGACAGGACAGAGTAGATTAGTAGGAGCCATGAAGAGAAGTGTCCAGATTCCACTCTGCAGAGTGAGGCATGTCCCACCCCTCTGTCCTATACCACCCTCTACACTCCCCATCCCCTCCCACCATCTGGCTCTGTATAGACAGGAGTACACAGGAGCTGCATTGTCTTCTGACACCCCCTCCTGATCAGGACATGACAACACTGTTAAGTTTGACATCAATAGGACCATATGGAGCACAGGATCAAACACTACTAAAGAAACTGGACAGCAGCCTAGAGCCACCACGGTACTCTGAGGGAGCATACAGTATGATGATCATGTCACCAACTCATAGAATTCACAGTATGTTAGTTAAATCACTACGAGCAAAAGCAGACCGGTATGCATCATTACTTCTAGTAAATGCTGGAAACGCAACACCACACACACCCTACTGAGAGATAGAACAGATAGAGCGAGGAGACACAGTATTTAAGTACAGCAAAGAGCAAGATAAGGTAATGGCAGGAGGCAGGAGTGGCTTGGTTTGGTTCTGAGACATAGAGCCCAGCCCCCCTGTCCCCTGGTCCCATTGACAGTGGATAGGAGGATAGAACTAGGGACAGCTTGGCCCAGTAGAGTCACCAGACAGACAGCCCAGAGGAGGAGAGAAGAGCCTGAAGAGAAGACACAACTGCTAAGCTGGAGGGGTGGCAGGCGAGCTGGCGTCCGCCATGCAGAAGACAAGTACTTAGAACCACAACAAGGCATCTGGGATTATGCCTGCCGGTCAGACAGGGTGCAGAGAGAGAGGAAGAAAGAAAGAGAGACAAATTAAAGGAATACCAAGAGAGGCAGAAGAGGGTATTGAAAAACAGAGATGAAGATGAGGTAGAGTAAAGTGAGAAAATGAGGAAGAGAAGGAAAGCAGAGCAAGTCAGACAGACAGACAGCAGCAGTCAGCCAGTGTTTCCCCTACAGAGACAGTATTTCTCCAGGTAGGGCTGTGGCGGTGCTTTACAACTGCAGAAGGCATCAGCACTCAAAATTAGCAACAGCTAAAGAGATTTATAGGGCAAAGGAAACTCTAAGCAACCACACAAATCCAGGGACCAATGGTAAAAACAGTAGCCTAAAAACTAATTGAGGAGTGAATTAGATCAGTCCTTATGGCACTTGAATCCCTTATCAAGTGCATCCAACTGAAGCAAAGGCAGCATAGATTTGGAATTGCTCATATGACCTCAGAGCCTAAATGGTCAGTTAAAGTATCTCTCAATACACTGAGGTCCTAGCCAGTATGAGCTAACCAGTATCCTGGTCATGATGGTACATTTGGTACTTGTGTCATTTGGAAAGCGAATGAATAGAACTATAGTTAATGAATATAACAGGCTCAATTCAGCCGATCTAAAAAAAACTGTAAAGTTTATCCACAAAACAACCAACAATGTGACTATAACCCCAAACTAAACTAAAACAACTGCCTGTGTGTTCTAACCCAGTTAGGTTTCTATAATAAACATTAGTCAATTCCCTGTACAAAGCCATCAGCCATTTTCCACTGCCAAGTTCAGAGGACCTGAGGCTCATCCATGGGCAAATCAAATCAAAGCTCCGGAAAAAAACCAAAAGACGACAAACAAATGGAAAATAGGACTAAAGTGGGTGACAGAACACCAAACAAAGCAGAAGTGAAGGGGGTATTCTTGGAGAGATACTGTGTCTGGGGAACAGTCTGTTTTCTAGCACACTTAAATCATAGTTACACACACAGTAGTACAGGTTTTACTCAGAGAGGAAACAACAAGTTAGCCCACCACAGCACTGCATGCACAGACAAAGGGATGCAGACAGTAAATAGACACTCAGAATCAGCTAGAATAACGGGACAGGTTGTACAGGTTGAATGCTGTCCCACCACTCTGGCTGGTAATAACCTGCCACTGGATGCAGAGAAAAAGACAGCAGGGGTACTGTATCACAATCATCATACATGTTTAAGTCTGTCCATCCATCCTTACCAGTATGTACTGTGTGTGTCTGACAGAGGTTTCAGCTCTACAGGTCACACAAACACATACTGTGTCTGAGCAAACACACACACACACACACACACACACACACACACACACACACACACACACACACACACACACACACACACACACACACACACACACACACACACACACACACACACACACACACACACACACACACACACACACACACACACACAAACACACAGCGACCAATGGGCAGGAGAGGCACATACAGTACAGACAGTAAACACAAACACACATGATGAAAGTGTCAGAGGGACATTGAAGATGTACAGTACAGAGCCCACATGCATCAGTAGTGATGAGAACATGAATGAGTCACCATGGCGACAGAGGTGTTGTTTAACAAGTTGTTAGTGTCTAACAGACAGTCCGATAGGTGAGCAGTACAGTAGAGAACACAGGTTACGAATGTGCCTGAGCCCAGTCTCCCCGGAGCCTTGAGCTGAGGGCAGACCAGGCAGGCAGGGGACTCCAAGGAGGAGATGCTGATTGGTTGCCTTGGGCACTACGGCTACTGTTGCTATGGGAGCAGGGCAGTTCTGAATAGCAAACTACAGCAGAGAGTGTGGTGTGATTTGCAAACATATGCTGTGACCAAGAGGACTTAACTGCAGTAATCGGATAGAGCCCGTGGGAATAGCATACCTTTCCAGACTAATGCATGGAAAGGACGAGTTCGTTGTGTGCAATATACTGTTTGCTGAAAACAAAATAGAACCATACAAAACATATGGCTTCTATACTAGACACAGTAACTTGCTGGCACAAAGGTTTGAGAAGTAATTTTATGTAAGCAGCTGGAGTGTTCACTCAGTTGAGGACTATAAGCATGAGTGTAGACTAGAAGCATTAGTATAGAACAGAGGAGGTGATTATAACTACAAACTAGCCAGACAGTCAATCAGCATTATAACTTTAGCTATCACACAAATAGTATGGAGTCATATAGAATCTAGGACATTTACCACCAAGGTTACCACTGGCAACTCAGTCCTCATCAAATAATTGACAAGTTGTAGAGGATATGCACTTTAAGAGTAGGTAAGAAATAACTTTAAATGTTCAGTAATATATCCTCCTTGACAGAAGCCACTGTTCACTGCTCATTAGTAGCTTAAATAAATCATCAATTGTAATGTATAATCTTAACATTGATCATTTCTAGAGACATTTTCAAAGCAAATAGAGAAATCAGATGAGATATTAATCACAAAGCCAATCATATCAAATATTTTCCATCCCAATTGGGCTTTTCTCTAGGAGGATCTAAGGGGTGTGTCTGTACCCCTCCCTACTCTCTGTGTGTGGCCTGGGCTGTGTACTGTACTTACCCCGTTCCACTCCACGCTCATACTCACTTCCTCGCCCCCGTCCGGGCCACTCTCGTACTTGACTGTGGCGTCGGAGGTCAGGCTCTCACGGCTCCACTGCTTCTCCCGCGCCTCTGGCTCACTCAGAACATCCGCCACACGCTGTTTGTGCACCGTGTCCAGACCCTGGCCATGTAGACAGGAAACACACACACACACACACACATTATGAACCAAATAAACACGTACAAACACAGAAAAAAAACATTCTCAGTGATCAACATCGCATCATGTGTTGGATTTTGTTATGGATTGGTTTACAACAGATGAAAACCAAGACCTGCTAATATTTCAGTTTAGACAGCTGGACCAACGATACTCCTCCAGTCTGTTCACATCCGGTTTCACATTACCCTGGGCTGGCAAATCTATTATTCAGGCAGGTAAGTGGCAGAAGAGGACAGTGGTCACACCTGTTTTCTTGAACGCATAGCGGCCTCTTCTAGGGTCTCTGCCGCCTCAAATTTACCCTGCCGCCTGTAGAGGGCGCCCAGGTTCTTCAGGGTGGTGGTCACTGTGGGGCTGGGGGCAGACATTATAAACACATCATGAACTAATGTAATCACATACACGTCCATAGGCATTCCACTATAGTTTCCATACTTAATACTGACCTGTCTACTTTACAGGCTTTGTACCAGCCTCCATACTCTCCGAACGGGGAGCCGTCCTGCTGCTTTCCCTAGAGATGAACCACCACATCCATCAGTTGTCAGGATTTAAGGACTTCAAACGCTAATGACAGAAATCTACCACCATAGTAAAATGGTTGGTCATTAATTAACAGCCTAAATATTCCAGCTAATACTTGACAAATGACACTGAACCGTGAAAGGAGATTTGGATTATATCAGATATGAAAAGATGAAATTAGCCGATTTGAGAGATCGGTAATGCGGCCCCAAAATACATGAGTGTTTAGAGCGTTTAGTGGTGGTAAATTGAGAGATTACGGTCGGTCACGATTTCTTCTTCAGCCGTCTAAATCGATAAACCTTTCACACCGTGACAGAAACACTTTCCCCTGTCAGTTGTGAAAGTTAATCCACAGCATCAGCAGTGACTAATACCATGGCCCTTAGTGAAAGTGGACTCTCCATCATCCACACCACACACACACACAGTCTCTCACCTTGCTCTGTTCCTCTCTCTCCTCCGCATGCATCCAAATGGGTTTGTTCTCATCTGCAGTCAGAGACAAACAACAACCAACCATCAGACACACGCAGGTCAAAAAAAATATTGACTGACATTCAGGCAGACAGCAGGGTATGGTCTGGCTCAAACCATTAGAGCATTCTTCTGAAAGGTCATTGTTGTTTTCAGAAGCTTTTCAACTAAAATGATGACAGCAGCGTGAAAACATTCACCTTTACATCAAACGACAGACGATACTTGATTACTGTGTGTGTCTTACCGTCTACAGAGCCAAACTCCCTCTCATGTGCGCGGGTAAGGATCTCTTTGTACAGAGTTTCAGCCTGCTTGAACTTCTCCTGCTTCAGGTAACAGGACGCCTGTGAGAGGATGAGAGACCGAATGTAAGAATATGACCTTCAAAACGTAAGAAACTCTTCTTCTCATAACTCATTCTAAAATGTGCAGTCATCACTCAAAGTCAGTGATCTTTTAACCCCTATGTGACCCTCTCACCAGGTTGTTCTTGGTCTTGGCAACGTTGGGGTCATCAGGGCCCAGTTTGGTCTGGTAGATCTCCAGGGCCCGCTGGTAGTAGTACTCCACCTCCTCGTACTTGCCCTGGTTCTGACACAGCAGGGCCAGGTTGTTCAGCTGCTTGGCCACATCCGGGTGGTCCTTACCCAGAACCTGGGCAGGAGAAGATGGGGGGAGGCCATATTAATATAACAAAACAGTGAGTAATAAAGCAATAATGGTTCACGCTAATCAAACCATCTCAAAGTGAAAGGATGAAAAGGGAATATTTATAACAACAGAAAGAGACCCCATCACCATTACTTTGGATAGAATAATAGTCTCAGTTCTGTCCTTTATGTGATCTGGCTGGACCATTAGATAGGCGGGTGAAGTCAGAGCAGAGCTGGAGGAGATGTATCATTAAGGGGTTGGGTGAGGAAGGAGGACAGAGCTGAGGGCTAACTCTGTCTCTCTGACTGACTCACTGAGAAAGACACACAGAGACTAGGAGTTAGGAGTGAGAGGCTCACTGCTCATTAGCAGGGAAATGATGATCTTCCTTCCCTCTATACAGTGAGTGACAGAGGCCTGGGTTGGAGATGCTTGCTGATTAAATCAAATCAAATGTTATTTGTCTCATGCGCCGAATACAACAGGTGTAGACCTTACAGTGAAATGCTTACTTACAAGTCCTTAATCAACAATGCAGATTTAAGAAAATACCAACAAAAAAAAGCAAGACATAAGAATAACAAATAATTAAAGAGCAGCAGTAAATAACAATAGCGGGGCTATATACAGGGGGTACCGGTACAGAGTCAAAGTGTGGGGGCACCGGTGTCGAGGTAATATGTACATGTAGGTAGAATTATTAAAGTAACTATGCATAGATAATAACAGAGAGTAGCAGCAGCGTAGAGGGGGGGGGGGGCAATGCAAATTGTCTGGGTAGCCATTTGATTAGCTGTTCAGGAGTCTTATAGCTTGGGGATAGAAGCTGTTTAGAAGCCTCTTGGACCTAGACTTGGTGCTCTGGAACCACTTGCAGTGCGGTAGCAGAGAGAACAGTCTATGACTTGGGTGACTGGAGACTTTGACAATTTTTAGGGCCTTCCTCTGACACCGCCTGGTATAGAGGTCCTGGATGGCAGGAAGCTTGGCCCCAGTGATGTACTGGGCCGTACGCACTACCCTCTGTAGTGCCTTGCGGTCGGAGGCAGAGCAGTTGCCATACCAGGCAGTGATGCAACCCGTCAGGATGCTCTCAATGGTGCAGCTGTAAAACCTTTTGAGGATATGAGGACCCATGACAAATCTTTTCAGTCTCCTGAGGGGGAATAGGTTTTGTCGTGCCCTCTTCACGACTGTCTTGGTGTGCTTGGCCCATGTTAGTTTGTTGGTGATGTGGACACCAATGAACTTGAAGCTCTCAACCTGCTCCACTACAGCTCCGTCGATGAGAATGGGGGCGTGCTCGGTCTCCTTTTCCTGTAGTCCACAATCATCTCCTTTGTCTTGCTCACATTGAGGGAGAGGTTGTTGTCCTGGCACCACACAGCCAGGTCTCTGACCTCCTCCCTATAGGCCATCTCATCATTGTCGGTGATCAGGCCTACCACTGTGGTGTCATCAGGAAACTTAATGATGGTGTTGGGAGTCGTGCAGTCATGAGTGAACAGGGAGTACAGGAGGGGACTGAGCACGCACCCCCGTGTTGAGAATCAACGTGGCGGATGTGTTGTTACCTACCCTTACCACCTAGGGGCGGCTCATCAGGAAGTCCAGGATCCAGTTGCAGAGGGAGGTGTTTAGTCCCAGGGTCCTTAGCTTAGTAATGAGCTTTGAGGGCACTATGGTGTTGAACACTGAGCTGTAGTCAATAAATAGCATTCTCACATAGGTGTTCCTTTTGTCCAGGTGTGAAAGGGCAGTGTGGAGTGCAATAGAGATTGCATCATCTGTGGATCTGTTGGTGCGGTATGCAAATTGGAGTGGGTCTAGTGTTTCTGGGATAATGGTTTTGATGTGAGCATGACCAGCCTTTCAAAGCATTTCATGGCTACAGACGTGAGTGCTACGGGTCGGTAGTCATTACGAGGTAGTCTCTCTGAATTAGACCTGAGATGATAAACCAAAAATGATTGATACCGACCATAATGAACAATTATCGTTCATTACGATAAGTAGACTATACTAGAGAAGTTTTAAAAGAAATACGTTTACTAATACGGGTGATTCTTAATGGGACAATTGATGGCTACAACCAAACTAGTAGCAGTAGTTTAAAGTATCATTTAAAAAAAACTGTGGTGCACATTAATGTTATACATTTTTCGTTCTGTTTATCGTTATCGCATCAATTCAGGCAATTTATTGCGATTTTTGTCCATGTCGTCCAGCTCTACTCTGATTGACGGTTTCTCTCTGAATTATCAATAGCAACCTGTGCTCCTGGATGTGTACGAGTCTCACTCCCCCTCTCTCCTGTGAAGCTTCTACGTGGATTTGAAGGGTTTACTGTTAACATCATTAGAAGTATAGGATTTCAAAAAGGAAACAACTGCTAGGTCTGGGTGATATATTGAGAGAGTTTTATTGAGGAGTGCTTCTTTTGAACTCCAGACCAGGCTAGTGCATGTTACTGGGGAACTTTTCAGAGAGACCCTCCCTCCTCCTCCTCCTTCTAATCTTCATCCCTAGGGATAAACCAAGGACTGAGGCTGCTCACACAGTGGGAAAAGCGCTTGCTATTAAAAGAGAGAACTGCAGGAAAATTCCTCCTGCATCAGCAAAGCCTTCTTCCTTCCTCTGTTGCCGAAAGCTGGGTGGCAAATCTCTAAGCTCAAGAGAGAGCTTTATCATCAGTTTAAGAAGTGGAAAATATAAATAAAATGTCTCCGCTGTCCTTAAGCTCTAGCACAGACGACATCACAGAGGGAGTAGACATGTCATTCTTAGCACAGAGGGAGAATGAGAGGAAAAGGCACAAAGGGAGAGAGCGAGAGAGTGAAACAGAAAGGGAGATAGATAAATAGAGAGACTGCACTTTGCATCTCCAGGACTGCTGAGCTTCTCCTTTATAAGCATCCCATTTTGTGCAGCCCAAAATAATGAACCCTCCCAGGACTTAACTCTCTCCAAAGTCACAGTTCCTCTTTGAACAACACAAAGCTATAGGGAGGCTTGGGAGGAGGGAGTGCATGCAGGGGAGAACATATAGACAGTAAATAAGTTTAAAAAGTTGTGTTTAACTAAGAGGAAAACTTTCGAAAGAACAGCAAAGTTCTTTGAAACTTGAGCAAGATATAATTTGGAGAGGAGCAGGAATCAGGATCGTTCTGCAGTGTTAGCACTCCATTCCCACAATGCCTTGCAGTGACCAGCACCCTCTGACCCACCTTCTCCCGGATCTCCAGAGCCCGCTTGCAAAGTGGCTCCGCCTCTTTGTACTTCCCCCGTTTCCCGTAGAGTACGGCCAGGTTGTTGAGTGTAGCAGCCACCTGACACACACACACACACACAGAAATAGCAAGAAAACACTCTTAGGACAGCCTTAAATCATCTGTGCATGTATAATTGAGTGTCCACAAGGTTCAACCACGGCAGCAGAGTGCAACTGATCTGGTGAATTTAACCAATTAGAGGCGTAACCGAGAGGAAGACAAAGAGGGGAAACACGAAGTGATTACTGCTATGTAATTATATCCCAATCAGCTGGATGATTCTCCACCATGTGAATATCACTCAGACCACCAGACTACTGAGACCCCAGAGGGACCCACAGTGACCTTTGATTTAGACTAGGGTGGTCTGGGGCCCACATGTGACAGACACAAGGGGGTGATAGAGAGCCTAACCTCTGCTACTCTGAGTCTGCACTGAGGGAACTGGAGGTCCAGGGAGAGTCAGAGACACAAGCCTGTTGAGGTCGACACAGTTAGTGGACCTTCCTGGCTGGCTGGTTACAGAAATACTGCTGAGACACAGAGATTGATGAGAAACCACACTCACCGCTGGATGGTCCCTGCCCAGAGTTTTCTCCCTGATCGCCAGAGCGTCATTCAGCAGGTTGGCTGCCTCTTTGTATTTGTTCTGGTCCCTGGTAGAGGAGAGAGAAAAAGAGAGAGGACTCATGGGGCATGTTACCATGGTTTCTCTGACAACGAGGTCTATTACCACAGGGCAGTGTTGTAGTACTTGAGTCCAGGACTCTGACTTCACTCGGACTAAAGTCGTGATTTTCATATTGTTGGAAAGCTACCGTTAGCACTACCAAGGGACTCAAGTATAAATGAGTCGGACACCACGGACTCGACCTCGAGGTTTAGTGACTTGGCTACATCACTGCCACGGGGTCTCAAGTACAAGTTTGACAACATTGGGGATCATAACCAAGTCTCTCCCCACATAAATAACAATTTTGTCCAACACAACCCTTTGTTATGGACAAATGTTTTGTCTTGGATAGACACATATTGTCAGGTTTAAAAACATGCAATGCAATCAATGATTCTTCCCATTTCCCAGAACTAGCAGCTGACAATTCTTACTATACAAGCTGACATCTTGTCCAATCAGGATCAAACATACACCAAGTGTACAAAACATTAGGAATGACATAGACTGACCAGGTGAATCCAGGTGAAAGCTATGATCCCTTATTGATGTCACCTGTTAAATCCACTTCAATCAGTGTAGATGAATGGGAGGAGACAGGTTAAAGAAGGACTTTTGAGCATTGAAACAATTGAGACTCCCATACCCTTTGAACGGGGTATGGGAGTAGGTGCCAGGCGCACCGGTTTGAGTGTGTCAAGAACTGCAACACTGCTGGGTTTTTCACATTCAACAGTTTCCCATGTGTATCAAGAATGGTCCACCACCCAATGGACATCCAGCCAACTTGACACAACTATGGGAAATATTGGAGTCAACAAGGGCCAGCATCCCTGTGGAACGCTTTCGACATCTTGTAGAGTCCATGCCCCGATGAATTGAGGCTGTTCTGAGGGCAAAAGGGGGTGCAACTCAATATTAGGAAGGTGTTCCTAATGTTTTGTACACTCAGTGTATATTGACTATAATTGATCCACAGCCAATACCAACCACCACGACCCACCTCCCCACCCCAGAGCCCCTTCCCCAGGCTGACCTGTAGACCAGGGCCAGGATGTTGAGCATGGTGGCCACGTCAGGGTGGTCGTGTCCGGAGGTTTTCTCCAGGTCCTCCAGGGCTTGTTTGCAGAGGGGCACGGCCACCTCGTAACGGCCCTGGGAGGCGTACTGGATCACCAGGTTGTGAAGGGTCCTGAGGCGAGCCGGGATCTCATAGCCACCCTGCTGGGCTGCTGCTGCTGCTGCACTACCGTGGGGCTGCTGGACTGGAGACCCACAGAGGAGGAGGAGGAGGAGGAGGGGGGCGGGCGAGGGGTTAACATAACATAAACTATATTCACATGGACTATACATGCACACACAAAATTACTGCTGGAGTGGAGAAACTGAGACACTGTACAGGCACATATGAAGTATGTTGGGTTGGGAAACCATCCAAATGTCTCATATCACTGCATGAGAGATTGTGTGAAAATATGTACGGTTGAGGTGTGTGTGTGCGTGTGTTATAAGCGAGAGGTCTGGAAACCACCTGATTGGGTTTCTCATTAGATGCCCACAGCTCTGTACTGACTCTGAAGGAGGGCCAATGGGCTGAAGAAGCAGTGGTCCTCTGCAGTAATAACCCTCCCCACCACACCCAAAGTACCAAAAATGTCTCTCCAGTAACAAATGATCCCAGGTGTTCCATAGAGCTAAGACTGTTTGCGAGTTCGCGACAAGAATGACAAATTCTATCGACATGCATGGAAAAGCTAGGGCTGGCACAATTACTGTGTAATCGATGGTTACGGATAAAGACCGTCATGAAAATAAAATAAACGTCAAAATAAATATATACACACAGGGTCATTCAGAAAGTATTCACACCCCTTGACTTCTTCCACGTTTTGTTGTGTTAAAATTGATTAAATTAAGATTGTGTGTGTCTCTGGCCTACACACAATACCTCACAATAATTTTTAGAGATGTTTACAAATGGATTAAAAATGAAAAGCTGAAATGTCTTGAGTCAATAAGTATTCAGCCCCTTTGTTATGGCAAGACTAAATAAGTTCAGGAGTTAAACATTTGATAACAAGTCACATAATAAGTTGCATGGACTGTGTGCAATAGTAGTGCTTAAGATGATTTTTGAATGACTACCTCATCTCTGCACCCCACACATACAATTACAGTATTTGTAAGGTCCCTCAGTCGAGCAGTGAATTTCAAACAAACACAGATTCAACCATAAAGACCATAGAGGTTTTCCCATGCCTCGCAAAAATGGGCACCTATTGGTAGATGGGAAAAAATGTAAACAGTAGACATTGAATACCCCTTTGAGCATGGTGCAGTTAATAATTACACTTTGGATGGTGTATCAATACACCCAGTCACTACAAAGAAACAGGCGTCCTTCCTAACTCAGTTGCGTGACAGGAAGGAAACCACTCAGGAATTTCACCATGAGGCCAAATGGTGACTTTAAAACAGTTACAGAGTTTAATGGCTGTGATAGGAGAAAACTTAGGATGGATCAACAACATTGTAGTTACTCCACAATACTGAACTAATTGACAGATTGAAATGAAGGAAGCCGGTACAGAATCAAAATATTCCAAAACATGCATCCTGTTTGCAACAAGGCATACTGTAATACTGCAAGTATTAGTAATACTGCAAAAACTGTGGCAAATCAATTCACTTTTTGTCCTGAATACAGAGTGTTATGTTTGGGGCAAATCCAATAAAACACATTACTGAGTAAAACTCTCCATAGTTTCAAGCAAAGTGGTTGCTGCATCATATTATGGGTATGCTTGTAATCGTTAAGGACTTGGGAGTTTATCAGGATAAAAAAGAAACGGAATGGAGCTAAGCACAGGCAAATTCTGCCTGGTCCGATGAATCCCGGTTCCTGTTGTGTCATGCTGATGGCAGAGTCAGGATTTGGCGTAAGCAACATAAGTCCATGGCCACATCCTGCCTGGTGTCAATGGTACAGCGGTGGTCTAATGGTGTGGGGAATATTGTCCTGGCACACGTTAAGTCCCTTGATACCAATTGAGCAACGTTTCCATGGCCAAAGAATTCAAGCTGTTCTGGAGGCAAAGGGGGTCCTAATAAACCGGCCTTTGAGTGTGTATGTATATACAGTGCCTTCGGAAAGTATTCAGACCCCTTAACTTTTTCCACATTTTGTTACATTACAGCCTTATTCTAAAATGGATTAAAAATAAATAAATCTTCAGCAATCTACACACAATACCCCATAATGACAAAGTGAAAACAGGTTTTTAGAAATGTTTGCATATGTATTAAAATTAAAAAACAGAAATACCTTATATACATAATTATTCAGACCCTTTGCTATAATTGAGCTCAGGTGCATCTGGTTTCAAATGATCATCTTGGAGATGTTTCTACAACTTGATTGGAGTCCACCTGTGGTAAATTCAATTGATTGGACATGATTTGGAAAGGCACACACCTGTCTATATAAGGTCCCACAGTTGACAGTGCATGTCAGAGCAAAAACCAAGCCATGAGGTCGAAGGAATTGTCCGTAGAGCTCCGAGACAGGATTGTGTCGAGGCACAGATCTGGGGAAGGGTACCAAAACATTTCTGCAGCATTGCAGGTCCCCAAGAACACAGTGTCCTCCATCATTCTTAAATGGAAGAAGTTTGGAACCACTAAGACTCTTCCTAGAGCTGGCCACCCGGCCGAACTGAGCAATCGGGGGAGAAGGGCCTTGGTCAGGGAGGTGACCAAGAACCCGATGGTCACTCTGATAGAGATCTAGAGTTCCTCTGTGGAGATGGGAAAAACATCCAGAAGGACAACCATTTCTGCAGCACTCCACCAATGACTCTCAGACCTAAATGACTGACTATCAGACCATGAGAAACAAGATTCTCTGGTAACAAGATTCTCTGGTCTTATGAAACCAAGATTGAACTCTTGGCCTGAATGCCAAGCGTCACATCTGCAGGAAACCTGGCACCATCCCTACGGTGAAGCATGGGGGTGGCAGAATCATGCTGTGGGATATTTTTCAGCAGCAGGGACTGAGAGACTAGTCAGGCTTGAGGCAAAGATTAATGGAGCAAAGTACAGAGAGATCCTTGATGCAAACCTGCTCCAGAGCGCTCAGGACTGGGGCGAAGGTTCACCTTCCAACAGGACAACGACACTAAGCACACATCCAAGAAAATGCAGGAGTGGCTTCGGGACAAGTCTCAATGTCCTTGAGTGGCCCAGCCAGAGCCCGGACTTGAACCCGATCGAACATCTCTGGAGAGACCTGAAAATAGCTGTGCAGCAAATGTTCCCCGTACAACCTGACAGAGCTTGAGAGGATCTGCAGAGAAGAATGGGAGAAACTCCGCAAATACAGGTGTGCCAAGATTGTAGCATCATACCCGAGAAGACTGGAGACTGTAATCGCTGCCAAAGGTGCTTCAACAAAGTATTGAGTAAAGGGTCTGAATACCTAAATCTAATACAATAAAATTTTATAAATTAGCAAACATTTAAAAAAAAAAAAAAGTTTTTGCTTTGTCATTATGGGGTATTGTGTGTAGACTGATGAGGGGAAAAAAACAATTGAATACATTTTAGAATAAGGCTGTAACCTAAAAAGTGGAAAAAGTGGAAAAAGTCAAAGGGTCTGAATACTTTCCGAAGGCACTATATATTTATATTATTTTTGTGAGGAACGAGCAGCTAACTGAAGACGGGACTGCCGGGCATTCGTGCGGTTGAGCCTGTTCTGGTTGTCACTAGTTACCCTAGCCACAAAGTCATGATTATGGCTAAACCCCAACTATTTCTACAAAGGAACTTCTTAAAATCTGAATTTAACCTTAACCACAATGCTAACCTTATGCCTAACCTTAAATTAAGACCAAAAAGCAAGATGTTTTACAATATACACAAAAGTTTGAGAACACCTACTCAAAGGATTTTCTTTATTTTACTTTTTTCTACATTGTAGAATAATAGTGAAGACATCAAGACTATGAAATAACACATATGGAATCATGTAGTAACCAAGAAAGTGTTAAACAAATCAAAATATATTTTAAATTTGAGATTCTTCAAATAGCCACCCTTTGCCTTGATGACAGCTTTGCACACTCTTGGCATTGTCTCAACCAGCTTCACCTGGAATGCTTTTCCAACAGTCTTGAAGGAGTTCCCACATATGCTGAGCACTTGTTGGCTGCTTTTCCTTCACTCATATAACCAATCCTGACATTGTGGTTGTGGTAACTCGTGACAACCTGCCCGCCAGTCGACCCATTATTGACTTGAATGGGAATTCCCGTTCTATTCATTCTATTTCTATGGCAGCACATGCAGTCAGGAACGGTTATTACAGTCATTAATTACTTCATTTGGCTGGCCAATTACGGTCATCCAAAATTCCATGATCGTCACAGCCCTAGGCAAAGCCAAACATATCCAATAGACGTGAAAAGGTAGCGCTGCATTGCAAAAAGGTCACTCACAAACAGGTCACTTGTCATGGTCTTTTCACTTCATATATGCGAGGACAGGAACAAACGTTCACTACACTGTAACTACCTAAAAAAAACTAGCTATGCTCCATCTACACTACATGACCAAACATGTGGACACCTGAACATCTCATTCCAAAATTATGGTCATTAATATGGAGTTGGTCCCCCTTTGCTGCTACAATAGCCTCCACTCTTCTGGGAAGGTTTTCTACTAGATGTTGGAACATTGCTGCGGAGACTTGCTTCCATTCAGCCACAAGCATTAGTGAGGTCGGGCACTGATGTTGGGCGATTAGGCCTGGCTGGCAGTCGGCGTTCCAATTCATCCCAGAGGTGTTCGATGGGGTTGAGGTCAGGGCTCTGTTCAGGCCAGACAAGTTCTTCCACACCAATCTCGACAAACCATTTCTGTATGGACCTCGCTTTGTGCACGGGGCATTGTCATGCTGAAACATGAAAGAAAGGGCCTTCCCCAAACTGTTGCCACAAAGTTGGAAGCACAGAACCGTCTAGAATGTCATTGTATGCTGTAGCATTAAGATTTCCCTTCACTGGAACTAAGGGGCCCAGCCCAAACCATGAAAAACAGCCTCAGAACATTATTCCTCCACCAAACTTTACAGTTGTCACTATGCATTCGGGCAGGTAGCGTTGTCCTGGTATCCGCCAAACCCAGATTAGACTGCCAGATGGTGAAGCGTGATTCATCACTCCAGAGAACATGTTTCCACTGTTCCAAATGGCGGCGAGCTTTACACCACTCCAGCCGACGCTTGGCATTGAGCATGGTGATCTTAGGCTTGTGTTCGGTTGCTCAGCCATGGAAACCCATTTCATGAAGCTCCCAATGAACAGTTATTGTGCTGACGTTGCTTCCATAGGCAGATTGGAACTCAGTAGGGAGGGTTGCAACCGATGACAGACAATTGTTATGCGCTACAAACTTCAAATTAAGACCCTTTAAAAAAAAATGTTAACAATAGTCAGCGGCCCCGTTCTGTGAGCTTGTGTGGCCTACCACTGAACCGTTGTTGCTCCTATACGGTTCCACTTCACAATAACAGCACTTACAGTTGACCGGGGCAGCTCTAACAGGGCAGAAATTTGACAAACTGACTTGACGGTGAAGGTGGCATCCTATGACGGTTCCACATTGAAAGTCACTGAGCTCTTCAGTAAGGCCATTCTACTGCCAATGTTTGTCTATGGCGATTGCATGGCTTTGTGCTCGATTTTATACACCTGTCAGCAATAGGTGTGGCTGAAATAGCCAAATCCACTCATTTGAAGGGGTGTCCACATACTTTTGTAAACCTAGTGTAGCTGGGGACAAGCAATTAAACCATCTCCACCACTGCAGTGAGAGGGACCAAAGACATAAGAGTATTTCAGGGAGGTACCAGTCAGGACAGGAGAGGAGTCTAATCCACTTCACACTACACAGACAGACACAGAGCCCTGTCTCAGTCAGCTCTGCTTCATGTGGCGGCAGGATTAATGTGAGCGCACTCAGGAGCATTTGAAGCTTGCCTCCCCCACATTCTGGAGAGCTTCCTGGCACTACCCACTCTTTCCTTTGATCCTCTCTTTCGTTCCCTCTCGCTCTTTAGATTGTGCTCATTAAGCAGGCAGAAACTTGGAATAAAATAAAGTATTAACAGCCCAATACAAACACAACAAAGGACTAGAGAGATCCTGCTCCTCTCTCTCTCTCTCCCTCCTCCACATCCCTGTCTGCATCTTATTAGCTCTCTATGTGGTGGGGCAATTACTGGAGATGTACCCTTTAAATCCCTGCAATATGTTACTAATGCAGATTACTGATGCTTTTTTCCCCATTTGCTGGAAGTGGTTCTGTGTAGGATCATTATACGATATTGTACGTAGGACCCTTTTGTTTAATTTTGTCAATAAATGCCCAGCTTAGTGGGGAGTGGGTGTTGTCCCTCTGCCTCAGATCTTCTCCTGTACATGCTGGTTGCTGGAGTGAACCCAACCTGGTGACTATGTGATCTGGCTCACTGGGTCCATTTCCATTAGGCCTGCCTCCACACTCAACCAGCTCTGACTAATAGCACTTTAAAGCTCACAGCGATAAGGACTTTCAGACCAACAGGAGGAGAAATGGACTAGTTAATGTATTGGAGGGAGTGGGGAGGGAATGTGGGAAGTAGGAACAAGGAGAGGAAACGTGAGGTGAGGAACAGAGAGAGACATGGGTACAAGAAGAAGACTCACTGCCTGGAGGTTGGTCATCCTGGTCGTCTGGGAACAGATCATCCAGATTCTCTTTACTGGAGTCAGAGTCCTTCTCCTCCTAACAGAGGAAAACAGGGAGGACAGACGATTGTTATTGTCATTCAGTGTAAACCAGGCAAATGAAAAGCGGTGGTGTGCGTCAGTCTGGGTGTGTGTGTGTGGGTTAACTCACCGATGGCAACAGGTCCTTATCGTACTTCTTCAGCTGGTTCATGAACTCCAGGTGTTTCTTCTCCTCCTCCAGCTGAGCCACGCTCTGCTCGCTCTTTTGCAGCTTCTGCTGGGTGCCTGCCAGCTCGTCCCTCAGCCACTGGTTCTCCTGGCACAGCCGGCGCACCTGTGCCCGCAGCTTCTGCTTCTCCGACTCCACCGAGCTCAGGTGGCCCGACAGCGCCATCATCACCTGGGCCAAACACAGCGAGGGGGTTAGGGGTGAGGCAACTGGGCAAGAGGTCCAAAGGGTGAGGAAGAACACTGAAAAGACTAGTAGTAAATAATTCATGGATAATCCTTGGTTGTAGTCTGATTTACTGACACAGGTCATTTAGGTGGTAGGTGCCTGTGGGTTCTCCATCTAGCTGTCTAATTTGAAAGTACATTAGATTAGATCCCAGAGGGCTCTAGCTCTCCCCCAGCCTGAGGTGTGTAGCCTAGACCTATACAGTGTACTAACCTGTGCCTCGCTCAGGCCCAGCTCCAGCATCTCCAGGGACTTGCGGATCATGAGGGACTTCTCCTCCACCAGGACTCCCTGGTCATCCTGCTTCAGGCAGTGCAGCGTGCCCAGAAGGCCCTCCAGGATGGAGTTGTGCTCCTGCTTTAGAGCCTCCAGGCCCTGGATCACCTGCTTGGTCCTGGAGATGATCTCATCCTGGGACAGCTTCTCCCCAGGGTCCTCCTCCTCCTCCTTCACACACACCATGGCAGACATGTTCTCACGCATCCTGTACCAATCACACAGAAGAGGAATGGATTTAGTTAAAATTGTATAAGTAGAAGTATGAATACCCTGGCCCTTTATTTCACTGTTGCTAAATGCATATGCATATCAGTTTACTCCTGGCTGTATCCCAATGTGTTAGAGACTAATAAACTTCTGCTTGATCTTAACTTCTGTCCTCACAGTTGTGCGGCATATTACATTTTATCATCAGACAGCCTTTCCAGCATCGAGCCTACTCTTATCTATTGAGCGTTTCTTAATCAATATGCGCCTCAGTGTACGTGTGTCTGCGTGGTAAAATCACTAGGTTTGTTGTACAAAGTGTGCTTATCAACCAATGACACACATGCAGGCAGGGCTTTTGAGAAAAGAAAGAGGAGTGCCTGTGCGATGTGTAAACAGAGCCCAGCTGAGGTGTTGACAATGTAGATATGCCTGGACAGATCAAGCGCTTGGGTCTAGAAGGTTCTATCTGCATTTTTGTCAAAATGTAGTTATTAACATAACCTTGTTCTGTTCAATGATCTCTACCTATACTGAACAAAAATATAAAACTCAACATGCAACAATTTCAAAGATTTTACTGAGTGACAGTTCATAGAAGGCAATCAGTCAGAAATAAATTCATTAGGCCCTAATCTATGGATTTCACATGACTGGGTAGGGGTGCAGCCATGGGTGGGTGGGCCTGGAAGGACATTAGCCCACCCACTTGGCAGCCAAGCCAACCCACTGGGGAGCCAGGCCCAGCCTACCAGAATGAGTTTTAACCCACAAAAATGGCTTTATTACAGACAGAAATACTCCTCAGCAACCACTCCCCACCCCTCAGACGATCCCACAGGTGAAGAAGCTGGATGTGGAGGCCCTGGGCTGGTGTGGCTACATGTGGTCTGCGGTTGTGATGCAGGTTGGACTTACTGCCAAATTCTTGAAAAGCAACAATAGATAAATCAACATTCAATTCTCTGGCAACAGCTCTGGTGGACATTCCTGCAGTCAGCATGCTAATTGCACGCAGCGCTCTCTCAAAACTTGAGACATCTGTGGCATTGTGTTGTGTGATAAAACTGCACATTTTAAAGTCTCCTTTTGTCCCCAGCACAAGTTGCACCTGTGTAATGATCATGCTGTTTAATCAGCTTCTTGATATACCACATCTGTCAGCTGGATTACCTCGGCAAAGGAGAAATGCACAAAATTTGAGAGAAATAAGCTTTTGGTGCATCTTGAAAATTACTGAGATCTTTTATTTCAGAGCACGAAACCAACACTTTACATGTTGCGTTTATATTTTTGTTTAGTGTATTTTCATCATGAGCAAAAGCTATTGCTTTCCTACTGAAAGTTGCAAAGAAAATGTGATCCATTTAATAAAACACAAGAGACCAGCGAAAATTAATAAAAGTATCAGGACCAGCGGCATCTAGTGGACAAAACTTGATACTTTCACATTAATTTATGGTAAATAATGCAAGCGACTTCAATAGTAATTTCTCTGACGGGAGGAAAAAAACATCACCAGATTCACAGGGAATACATTAAAGGATGAAGAAGCAGTACTCCAAGCAGCAGCTCCATACTACTTGTCAAACAGAGAACTGATAGTGTATACTGGTTGATGGGGTGAGATTGGCGGGGGGGTGTGGGTGGTCCGTGGGAGGTTTTTGACCATTTTATTCTTCATGTCTTACTCATTGTTAGGTTAGAATTGTGGTCCAAATCGAATGTTAAGTACTATATTTATTTAAGATTATATGAATCCTGTAAATTAAAATGGCCAATTTGGGTGCAATTAATTAGCTTGATTTCTCAGATAACAAATTATATTTCAACAAAATGTTTCAGGAACGCTGATCTTATCCGTTTCGAACTACATAAACGATTTCACAACAATCTGAGATGGTGCGTGTCAAAATCCTCTTCCTTGTGTTTTTTGAGGTGGAATGACTCATCTTAGTCATGGTCCTCCTCACCACCAAAGGGATCGACCTGGTGTCCTCTTCATTTTAGCCAATCACTAGGGTACTAAAATGAATAAGAAACACTATGGTACGTGTATATAAGGCGCTAATCACTGATAGAAACTGCCAACAACCATGGTAAATTAAAACAACATACACCCCTGGAGTAGTAAAACACACATGAAACTGACAAACACCATCTCTCTGTATCAAACTTCCAAGTAGAAATCACTGCGCAGTCTGGATTTTTCATGCTGCGGGCGGAAGCGGGCAGTCAGACACACAATTTTGGGATGAAAAACGTTTAATTTGGAAACGGTCGTCTTTCTGCGTTAGCCTTCCTATTGTATTAAAAACACCTCTGTCACTTTATTCACACACTCAGCATTCGCCGCTTCAAGTTTAGTAGCCTACCTCTTCTACGGTATGTGGTCTCAATGAAACTGGAAGCATAGAAATAGCGCACATAGAACACATCTAGCGCTTCTTAGACTTGCTTTAAATGAAAATGACAGATTTATAACTCAAATTTCTATAGGTATTTGATTAGATCGCCCAAAAGGTTACATATTGCAGCTTTACATTTTACACTATAGTTTACTACAGTGTCTGTAAATAAATATTGATAATGGAAAGAAGCGGAGGGTGCTCAACCAACAAATCGAGGTGCAATCAAAAATATATGATTGAAAAGGCGCAACACACACATACCATGTTGAGTGAGCGTTGCCCTTTTCAATAAATGTTGATTACCCATTTACTTGTCTCTGCCTGAAAATCATCGCACTCCTAAAAGGGTAGTCTATATCCTAACTCTCCTCTCCTAGTTGGGCGTGCGAGATCAGGTGCGCAAGTGTTCTCAATTAAATAGAGTAGGCCAATGCACGGACGGAGAGGCACGGGGCAGTTATCTTTCCAAGGAAATTAACTTCCTAAATTAGAGCCTAACTGATATGGGATTTTTGGGACAGATACTGGTTTTAGGGATCAGGCAAAAGTAATGATTACCGATATAACATTTCGCTACACTTGCAATAACATCTGCTAAATATGTGTATGTGACCAATACAAATTTGATTTAAATCTGCCAATATATTGTTTTTTTTAATCGGTGGAATGAAAAATCCCTGAAAATATTTTACAAATTGTGCTCCAAAGGATTAACAGAATATAAAAATGCACACTACTGGTCAAAAGTTTTGGAACACCTACTCATTCAAGGGTTTTTTCTTTATTTTTACTATTTTCTACATTGTACAATAATAGTGAAGACATCAAAACTATTAAATAACACATGTGGAATCATGTAGTAACAAAAAAAAAGTGTTCAACAAATCAAAATATATTTTATATTCTTCAGATAGCCACCCTTTGCACACTCTTGGCATTCTCTCAACCAGCTTCATAAGGTAGTCACCTGGAATGCAATTAACAGGTGTGCCTAGTTAAAAGTTCATTTGTGGAATTTCTCTCCTTCTTAATGCGTTTGAACCAATCAGTTGTGTTGTGACAAGGGAGGGGGTTTACACAGAAGATAGCCCTATTTGATAAAAGACCAAGTTCATATTATAGCAAGAAAAGCTCAAATAAGCAAAGAGAAACAACAGTCCACTATTACTTTAAAGACATGAAGTTCAGTCAATACGGAACATTTCAAGAACTTTGAAAGTTTCTTCAAGTGCAGTCGCAAAAGCCATCAAGCGCTATGAGGAAACTGGCTCTCATGCGGACCGGCTTCATGGTCGAATTGCTGCAAATAAACCACTACTAAAAGGACACCAATAAGAAGAAGAGACTTGCTTGGGCCAAGAAACATGAGCAATGGACATTAGACCAGTGGAAATTTGTCCTTTGGTCTGGAGTCCAAATTGGAGATTTTTGGGACGCGGTGTGGGTGAATGGATCATCTCTGCATGTGTATTTCCCACCGTAAAGCATGGAGGAATAGGTGTTATGGTGTGGGGGTGCTTTGCTGGTAACACTGTCTGTGATTTATTTAGAATTCAAGGCACACTTAACCAGCATGGCTACCACAGCATTCTGCAGCGATACGCCATCCCATCTGGTTTGGGCTTAGTGGGACTATCCTTTGTTTTTCAACAGGACAATGACCCAACACACCTCCAGGCTGTGTAAGGGCTATTTTACCAAGAAGGGGAGTGATGGAATGCTGCATCAGAAGACCTGGCCTCCATAATCCCCCGATCTCAACCAAATTGAGATGGTTTGGGATGAGTCGGACCGAGACTGAAGGAAAAGCAGCCAACAAGTGCTCAGCATATGTGGGAACTCCTTCAAGACTGTTGGAAAAGCATTCAAGGTGAAGCTGGTTGAGACAATGCCAAGAGTGTGCAAAGCTGTCATCAAGGCAAAGGGTGGCTATTTGAAGAATCTCAAATATATATTGATTTGTTTAACACTTTAGTTACTACATGATTCCAAATGTGTTATTTCATAGTTTTGATGTCTTCACTATTATTCTACAATGTAGAAAATTGTAAAAATAAAGAAAAATCATTGAATGAGTAGGTGTTCTACAACGTTTGACCGGTACTGTACATTAAGAACATTTTATTTGTGGTTTACAGGATATCCATCAAAAAGCAACTACACTACATGACCAACAGTATGTGGACACCTACTTGTCAAACATCTCATTCCAAAATCATGGGCATTAATATGGAGTTGGTGCCCCCTTTGCTGCTATAACAGCCTCCACTCTTCTGGGAAGGCTTTCCACTAGATGTTGGAACATTGCTACATTCCACTTGCTTCCATTCAGCCACAAGAGCATTAATGAGGTTGGGCACTGATATTGGGCGATTAGTCCTGTCTGGCAGTCGGTGTTCCAAATAATCCCAAAAGTGTTTGATGGTGTGGGGGTCAGGGCTCTGTGCAGGCCAGTCAAGTTCTTCCACACCAATCTCGACAAACCATATCTGTATGGACCTCACTTTGTGCACGGGGGCATTGTCATGCTGAAACAGGGAAGGGCCTTCCCCAAACTGTTGCCACAAAGTTAGAAGCACAGAATCAACTAGAATGTCATTGTATGCTGAAGCGTTAAGATTTCCCTTCACTGGAACATAGGGGCCTAGCCCGAACCATGAAAAACAGCCCCAGACCATTATTCTTCCTTCACCTAACTTTACAGTTGGCTTCATGCATTCGGGCAGGTAGCGTTCTGCTGACATCCTCCAAACCCAGATACATCTAGATGGTGAAGCACTCCTGAGAACGCGTTTCCACTGCTCCAGAGTCCAATGGCGGCGAGCTTTACACCACTCCAGCCAACGCTTGGCATTGCGCATGTTGATCTTAGGCTTGTGTGCGGCTGCTTGGCCATGGAAACCTTTTTCATGAAGCTCCAGATAGACAATTATTGTGCTGACGTTGCTTCCAGAGGCAGTGTGGAACTCGGTGAGGGTTGCAACTGAGGACAGAGCATTTTTACGCGCTACATGCTGCAGCACTCGGCGGTCCCGTTCTGTGAGCTTGTGTGGCCTACCACTTTGCGGCTGAGCCGTTGTTGCTCCTAGACCTTTCCACTTCACAATAACAACATTTACAGTTGACCGGGGCAGCTCTAGCAGGGCAGAAATGTGATGACCTGACTTGTTGGAAAGGTGGCATCCTATGATGGTCCCACGTTGAATGTCACTGAGCTCTTCAATAAGGCCATTCTACAGTCAATGTTTGTCTATGGAGATCGCATGGCTGTGCATAAGATTTTATACACCTGTCAGCAATGGGTGTGGCTGAAATAGCCGAATCCACTAATTTGAAGGGGTGTCAACATACTTTTTCTTGCCACTGTACACTATATATATATATAAAAGTATGTGAACCCTTTGGAAATACCTGGATTTCTGCATAAATTGGTCATAAAATTTGATCTGATCTGATCTTCATCTTATCTCCAATTGCCAAAATTATTATAGCCTAATTAGCATACTCCTGTCTATACATAAATAAATAAAATAATTCACAATAGGCTACTATAGCATGATTTGGCCACAGCAGATCATTAGCTTCCTCTAAGGTGTGGATTGTTTTTAATTGCATCGCCTACAGTCGGATGGAAAGGCAGCACGCACAATTTGGGAAGCGTGCATGGCAAATACCAAATAGATGACTGTAGAGTAGCGACTTTCAGTGAAAAGTAGGCATATCACATTATTTAAAAATTCAACCACAGGAAAATATAGTTTGGAAAGCAAATGGCTATTGCTGTAAAGAGAAGTCAATGAAAATGCTAATCTGTATTTTAGTTATGAAAATTCTTAACTTAATTGAGCGAAAAACAGTAGGCCTATAGCCTATCTTATTGGCACCAACAGAGAGCATCGGCCATATCCCCGGTGCATATTCACTCTTTAGGCTATCATTGATGGGTCAGTGCCACTTAAAAGTTTGTTTTTGGATAATAATTTCCTCCTCCAGTTTAGATGGACGTCATATTGTATTTGTGTCTCCCCTTCTCGTAGTCCTATTATGGTTAACATCGTTTTTATTGATCTGTTTGTCAGTGTCAGCGGAGCAGGCTACTCTGTAATTTGTCATATTAAAAAATATTATGACTGGAGACATGAGCAGAAAGTGTAGTAGAATTGCATTAAATGTGTTTCTCCCATGCAAAGAAAACGTATCTTATATAGCCTATAGCTCAGCCATGCATTGAACAGTATTTTTTGCGAAACAGTGATTGAATTATATTATTAGTCTAAGTTATGACTATACAATCTACTCATCACATTACGAATATTATCTTATATAAGTCTACAAATGCAATGATGCATGGAATTCTTTATTATTAAGGTGAACTTATGGTGAAAATGTGCTTCGCCAAACTTGAGACGGACGCGCCGCCTATGCATACTGTCCGTTACTCGTCTTGTTGGCTGAGGGAAAGTAAAATCGACAGTTATACTAACATCTTCAAAGTGCGCGGTAAGGACA
The DNA here is from genome assembly GCF_045679555.1 of Salvelinus alpinus. Taxonomy (NCBI): domain Eukaryota; kingdom Metazoa; phylum Chordata; class Actinopteri; order Salmoniformes; family Salmonidae; genus Salvelinus; species Salvelinus alpinus. The sequence goes on along the minus strand of NC_092110.1, from coordinate 16,805,146 downwards.
CAGGTCATTACATCCTCGATGTACATGTTCTGTTAAGATTACAGGCAAATCCTTGCAGCACTGGTTTTAGTCACACATTTGAATTTAGCTAGCTAGGTAACGTTAACTACTTATGTCATAATTAATGCAAGCACATGGCCTGAATGATCGAGCTGTGCCAACTTTCTTGCTTTTTGCAGATTGCATATTTTAGAAAACTAAATAATCCCACTACCTAACATAATAGACTCAGACAGTAAGTGTTATTTCTGTATCACTTTGGCGCCAGTCCACTGTCAGCACATAAGTAGCACATACTGCTTGCTTGCTAGCTAACGTTAAGTAAGTGAGAATGTCATGAGGTCAGAGATGCTTGCTTGGTGAAGTGTACTTTTGATTATTTACTTATTTGAATAGGCTGGCTGTGGAAAGATAGTCACAGTCAAACCACCATGACCACTCTCTCTCACGTAATAATGATGTTCAATGAACAGCTCGTAGAGCGCACTCTTCAGGCAACCATTGAACATTTTAAAAAATGGCTGCAAATGAGCAGACGGATTTGTTTATTTTATGTATATAATACCGATACAAATATTTATGTGAAAGGCTAATTGCGACCGATATTATATATATATATTAAATCAACCGATTTATAGGCTAGGCTCTATCCTAAATATGATTAGGCTATAGTTTACTACATTGCCTAGAAATAAATATTGATCACCCATATTTGTCTCCATGTAATGGTTGTCGTTGGTGGAAGGAGAAGAGGACCAAAGTGCAGCGTGGTACGTATTCATAATAATTTAATAAAGAATGAATACTGACCAAAAAACCGACAAACGAACAGTTCTGTAAGGTGCAAACAAAAACACTAAACAGAAAATAACTACCCACAACCCATAGTGGGAAAACAGGCTACCTAAGTATGATTCTCAATCAGAGACAACGATCGACACCTGCCTCTGATTGAGAACCATACTAGGGCAAACACATAGAAATATAACGACTAGAACAAAACATAGAAAAACAACATAGAATGCCCACCCCAACTCACGCCCTGACCAAACTAAAATAAAGACATAAAAAAGGAACTAAGGTCAGAACGTGACACTCCATCTGAAAATCGGCCAGCTCCTAAGAGGTAGGTTATATGCAAAATGTGTCTCATTTTGCTCTGCTCTCTTCAAACTATGTCTAGCCTATTGGCAGATATAAACTCAGTAATACTGATAGCTTAATATAAATGGGCCATGATAATCCCTAGTAATTTAACCTGGTTATTGTTGCGCATTTTGACATTGCCTATAGGGTGCAAAATTGCTTGGACCATGGCTGGCAGGTGAGCTGCGTCACATAGCCTACACCTAGACTGTGGTTGGGTTTGGGACCAGTTCTTGCAGGAGCAGGAGGGAGTGGGCTGGTGCGGTATGAAATGCTGCTGGTGCGGGCGGGAGCTGGATTAAGAAATCAGTCCCATGCAGATCTCTATTTACATGCTCTAGTTTTTGTTACTTTCTTCTTATGAAACCCAGAACAAAAAGCACCGTAGGGAAGGAGAGGGAAGTATTTTGATGTTATCGTTTGAAATGTAAATATCTGGCTTGAAGCGTAGCCCGGGGAGACTCAGTGCTCTCAAAGGGATGTTAAACTCGTTCAAGCACTTCCCTGGAGTCAGGTTTGTGCTGTTATGGAGATTCAGAGAGGCGGTGGGATCCTCAACCGATTCCCTGCCCAAAACTGCAGAACAAGCTGTTGAATGGATTTAAGGAATGAATGCATACAGTAGGCTATGTTTAGAATGCAAATAGACCACAGGTGACCAACAGAAATGTTCTTCATACTAATTGGGTATCAAAGCTGCTGCTGTATGAGCCAAAGTGAGAGAGCTGCCCGGAAGGCACCTCCAGACCTCTCTGCATGAAATCACCGACAGTTACCATCACCATCATCTCAGAGTTTCTCAGTCTTGAGGTTATAAATGTAAAAATATTTGTTGCTTTAGGATGTCAACATTTTCCTTGCAGCAAGTTAGGTGACAGTTAAGATTATGCACACACACCCTTACTCATTACCCAATAGGCACAGAAAGAAAAAAAATCAGCAGAAAAGAGGAACTAACCAGTGCTTGTACAGACATTCTTGCATGAAGATGTAGATATTGTGTAAGACTACTCAGAGGGTTAGTCAGCGATGTGAAAGCTGATAATCATCAACTATGACTCAGGAGCGAGGTTGCTGGGAGAAACTTCCCCACCCAACCAGACACCACACAGAGACAGAGAGTCACATCTCACGCACAACACAGCATCCACATTTTAACGTTATAGACGGCAGCTTCCTCTGGGTCTGCAGCATTTGTGTGTGTACGCCCACCAGCCAGAAACATATTCACCTCAAACCAGAAATAACCACAGAGTGAAGTCTGAACCACCAACAAGAGGAAAGGGAGCAGAGACCTGACTGTTGGCATGCCTCCCCTACTGAAGAGCAGCCTAGTATAATTAAAATTCACTACCACATTTCAGTAGGGCCCGACTTTCAAACCCCCAGCTGTCAGCCCAAATACACTGGTCTCAGTATCCCTGGCCAACATGGTCTGCATCCTCCTTTCTGATTAACTTCACCAAGGAGTGGAGCCGAGACCAGGCTTTGTTGATTCTAGCTCCGACTACATCGATTCACCTAAGGTCAATAGTTTTAAAATAAATAATAACAATAATAATATATAAGGACACGCCCACCTTGTACCTATGCTTGTCCTCTGTAGTTGTGAAACTTCCTTTACAATGAAGTGGAGTTTAGTACGATACCCCCTCATCAACATAGGCACGCTTTCAGAGGGCACAAGAGTCCTCCTAGCGACAGAACATTGGGATGGCAGGTAGCCTAGTTTAAAAGGTTGCTAGATTGAATCCCCGAGCTGACCAAGTAAAAATCTGTCGTTCTGCAGCCTGAATAAGGCAGTTAACCCACTGTTCCTAGGCCGTCATTGTAAATAAGAACTTGTTCTTAACTGACTTGCATGGTTAAATAAATTGTGCATTTCAATGAAAACCATCAACACTAGGCTAGGCAGGCAGTCATCGAAATAAAAGTAGCTCTGGGTGAGAACACAAACATGTATGGATATTTGGCCAACTGAACTGGTGTTTTCAGTAAGGTCCCCTTCTCAGTTTTCTAGTTAACAATTATATAAATGGATGAACCTGTAGAACCAGTTCAGTGTCCTTAAACTTACCTAGCCACAGTTCAGCCTAGTGCGTGGTTATTACTGGTTAATAACGTTATAGCAGCAAACGTTAGCTAGCTAGCATAACAAGCTTCCTCAATCCTAGCAACCTAATCTCATGAGAAGTCAATAACAAGTGTAAACAAGAAAACATGTGTCAAATGAATTACAAAAACTGACTTTTGTGAATTGAACAGAACGAGATTGCGTCTAAAACAATCTCGGCATCAGTCGGTAGCTAGCTATCGTTAATTAGCTGCCAGTGACAGACACACAGTCCCAGGTAGTCAAATCTTACCGTTCTGTTGGACATCCGTTGCCCAACACAGTACAGTGAGTAGTTAGTCCGACTTCAATGCAGTTTCTGATTGAAAACACTGAAATGTTGTATATATTCTGAAAGAACAAGTTAATTTTTTTGTTAGATCGACTTTGCGAGAACAGAAACTAAGCTCACTCTGTCTTGTCTCTTGCGCTGTTCTTCCTGACTGACCGCAGATGCATTTTAAACCAATGCGGTAGCTGTCACGGCTTTATTGCTTATCGCTGCATCATCGGTGACTAGCTAGCTACATGTACGGGAAGTGATATCTGAACCAAAAAAGTATTACATGATCTTTCATGTTAAATAGACAACGTTTTATTTAACTAGGTCTTACATCTCTAGAAACACATTTGTTGGCTACTGAACTGGTGGGCGAAAATGGCGTTACCATAGTTTCTAAACTCAGAGGAGAAACATCGCGAGACTTTGGGAACGCTTGCGAAACAGACCAAACAGCCCAGGCCGGGGTTGAGAAGTCAATAAGAGAAGTGAAAAAATCTTCCTCAATTGTTAATTTTCTAAAAATATAAAAGGCACCACCTAAATTCGAGCCAATGTATTACGTAGTTAAACATTATATTACTCCAACCTCGTGAAAGTGATAAACTGACACGTTCTCATTTTCGTCAAAAACAGCTTTATATTGAAGGAGTGCCTTTGATTTAACGGCCAACACATGCGCAGTTCGACGCTAGACGACAGACCCGGTGACGTGTCTCTACGCATGAGCTTAGCTAGCCAACGTCGCCTACAAGCGTGATCGGGGATTTCTTTTGGAGAAGCAGTTTTAGCCTATCTTCACACTGTACTGTCTTTGGCGTCACAGTCCTCGCGCCTCAACTCCCCTTCCTTGATCATGATGTCATCCAGTTCAGATTAAAGGGGAAGTGACACTGACAGTCCGACACTGACATTTATTTTGATAGCAAGCTCAGAGATTTTAGAGGGTTTCTATACCGTCTCTGGCTAGCATCATCGATTGTATCACGTGAGGGATTTCCTTTACTTTAGTCCAGGTTTATTTAGAGTAATACAGTATTGTCATCAATTTGAATGAATGATTGTATGCACAAAAGTGCTGTCATTCAATCAATCAAAACCACAATATAAAACTGGGTGGCAGGAAGCCTAGTGGTTGCTAGTTCGAATCCCTGAGCTGACTAGGTGAAAAATCTGAGGATATGCCCTTGTGCATGGCACTTAACCCTAATTGTGCCACTGTCACCATCAATAATGGCTGAGCCCTGGGTGTGATGCCACTCTCTGAGGGTGTCTCAGGGGGAGAGGGATATGCAAAAAATAAATAAAACCTTTTACATTTCACACCACACACTTGTACAAGTTACACACTTGCACATATGTGAAACAGGACAAATATAAGCACCCCCCTATTTATTAGATTTCTAACCCTCTTCTGTTCTCTTTTCATTCCCGATCCTAGAACAAGTGACTGGGTTAGTAAAAGTATTATCATGACAGGTGGGGGGAGTGTTGTGGGAGTTCCTCACTCAACTGTTGAACCAAATCAAATAAAAGACAAACACTAAAGTGAGAGAATAGAAGATAACGTATTTAATGGAGTATCATGTGGTAGGGCCGCCCTTCTTCCAGCCTCTTCTGTCAGCAAGCGTTCTCCAGATGTTGTGGAAAGCCACTCTGCCCATAAGCAATGTGATTGTGAAGTTACGTCTGTACCAATCCCTGTCAATGAGATGAAGGGAGGGAAAAGAGACAACAATACCGTAATAAATAGGAGAGAACTCATTATATTCACACAATGGCTTGCTTATGCACATACTAGTTTTACATGTACAGCAATACCTAGTTAATGCCTGGTTAAATAAAGGGTCAATAAATAAAAAAATGTTGACCCTGAGTATGAGTTATATCACATTAATTAATAATGATATTTCAAGACCTGCTATTGATGACCTGCTATCTCACCCCTCATTAAACAGTAGGAAGATACAGGGCACCATTTTGCACCTGTTTGATAAACTGTAAGCAATAGTTCCCAAACTTACTTATTGTAATTGGCATGTCTTATGCAGTTTTCATCCAGGAAATGTTTGTAAAAGACTGCCATTTCTTCACTGTTTAAAGCCATTTTCCTTCCTGAGAAAATATAAGGAACAACAAACATTAAGACACATTCCAACCACCCCCCTGTCATCCATCAGTTTGATATCCTTCATAATTTCAAATCACAATATCAGCTAACCTTTCTCATCTCTCTCAGTCAAGCCTTTCTCCTTCAGTTGTGAGAGGATGAAGGCATCCTTCTCCTAAATGAGAAAACAGAAATAGCCTTTGAACCCAAACAAAGTAAATACATGTTGTTGTTTTTAAATGACACACTACTACAGTACTGGAAATATATATATATATATATATTTACCTCAATATTTGAGATCAGTGCAGTGCTGCCCTCTGGTGGACAAAATGTGTTGTCTAAATTTAAGCAATAAGACCTATGAACAGCCCTTAGCTGTGCTATATTGGCCATATACCACAAACCCCCGAGGTGCCTTATTGCTATTATAAACTGGTTCCCAATGTAATTACAACAGTACAAATTCATTTTTTGCCATACCCATTGTACACGGTCTGATATACCACAGCCTTCAGCCAATCAGCATTGAGGGCTTGAACCACCCAGTTTATAATCTATTATAGCTAACTCAATACACATTTACTGATGGGTTTTTGCTTAGCTTGGCAGTTACAACTTTGATTACATTTAATTTTGGGTCCAATGAGGCTTATGCTAGCCAGAGACTACTGAAATTAAGTAAAATCAACAAGAAATTCACAGAAAAAGTGTATCAACAACAGCTGAGCTAAGTAGTAAATAATTTGTGATTGCACTACTGCTTTAGGTGTCTCTGAGATGAGTCAACAGATAATTAAGGATACTGTTGAGTAAATTGATAATTAAGGAAGCAAACCTTGTTGAAAGTGATATTCTGATTGGTCCAGAATGCATGGTTCCAATCCTCCGTCTCTTGCCTCAAGGTTCTAAGCTGCTTCTCCAATTCAGTCTCATTCTCAGGGATGTGGTATATGATTGGTCGCAGGTTTGACAGCCTGTGAGGGGGACCAACCCAGTCATGCTTAGATTCAGCAGCTGGGAAGAACTGGGATCTCTGTTTAAAAGATAAATAAAACATCCTAATCATGTTACTTCTATAAACAGACTGTACTCAGCAAAGGGGATGACACAGAGGATGTATTTTAACCATATCAATTCAATATTTAAAGCCAGGCAATGTTCTTATTGAGAGGGTTTGGTTTTAGGTGACAGTATAGCCTGGTAGCGCCTTGCATCATTTGAGCTTTGTTTTATGACATCATTATACAGTGCCAGTAAAAGGTTTGGATACACCTACACTGTAGAATAACAGTGACGACAAAACTATGAAATAACACAAATGGAATCATGTAGTAACCAAAAAAGTGTTAAACAAATCAAAATACATTTTAGATTCTTCAAAGTACCAAGCCTTTATCGCAGTGCTAGCTGTGCCACTAGAGATTATGGGTTCAAGTCCAGGCTCTGTCGCAGCCGGCCACGACCGGGAGACCAATGGGGCGGCGCACAATTGGCCCAGCGTCATCCGGGTTAGGGGAGGGTTTGGCCGGCAGGGATGTGTGCGATGGGACAACGACTAGCGACTCCTGTGGCGGGCCGGGCGCAGTGCACGCTGAAACGGTCGCCAGGTGCAGAGTGTTTCCTCCGACACATTGGTGCGGCTGGCTTCCGGGTTAAGTGGGCATTGTGTCAAGAAGCAGTGCGGCTTGGTTGGGTTGTGTTTCGGAGGACGCACGGCTCTCGACCGTCGCCTCTCCCGAGTCCGTACGGTAGTTGCGGCGATGAGACAAGGCTAACTACCAATTGGATACCACGAAATTGAGAAGAAAACGGTGTAAAAAAAACGTTAAAAAAAAGGAGCCCCCCCCTTTGCCTTGATGACAACTTTGCACACCCTTGGCTTTCACTCAACCAGCTTCACGAGGAATGCTTTTCCGACAACCTTGAAGGAGTTCCCACATATGCTGAGCACTTGTTGGCTGCTTTTCCTTCACTCTGCGGTCCAACTCATCCCAAACCATCTCAATTGGGTTGAGGTCGGGTGATTGTGGAGGCCAGGTCATCTGATGGAGCACTCCATCACTCTCCTTCTTGGTCAAATAGCCCTTACACAGCCTGGAGGTGTGTTGGGTCATTGTCCTGTTGAAAAACACATGATAGTCCCACTAAACCAGATGGGATGGCGTATTGCTGCAGAATGCTGTGATAGCCATGCTGGTTAAGTGTGCCTTGAATTCTAAATAAATCAGTGTCACCAGCTAAGCACACACACACCATAATACCTCCTCCTCCATGCTTCACGGTGGGAAACGCACATGCGTGGATCATCCTTTCACCTACTCTGCGTCTCGTAAAGACGACACGGCGGTTGGAACCAAAAATCTCAAATTTGGACTCATCAGAACAAAGGACATATTTCCACCGGCCTAATGTCCATTGCTCGTGTTTCTTGGACCAAGCAAGTCTCTTCTTATTATTGATGTCCTTTAGTAGTGGTTTCTTTGCAGCAATTTGACCATGAAGGCCTGGTTCACAGTCTCCTCTGAACAGTTAAGCTTGAGATGTGTCTGTTACTTGAACGCTGTGAAGCATTTATTTGGGCTGCAATTGCTGAGGCTGGTAACTAATGAACTTATCCTCTGCAGCAGAAGTAACTCTAGGTCTTTCATTCCTGTGGCAGTCCTCATGAGTGCTTGATGATTTTTGCGACTGCACTTGAAGAAACTTTAAAAATTCTTGACATTTTCCAGATTGAAAGACCTTCATGTCTGATGAATTGTAGTTTCTCTTTGCTTATTTGATCTGTTCTTGCCATAATATGAACTTGGTATTTTACCAAATAGGGCTATCTTCTGTATACCATCCCTTGTTACAACACAACTGATTGGCTGAAACGCAATCGCTCCTCTTTCGCCCCAGCTGCCAAACTAACCCTGATTCAGATGACCATCCTACCCATGCTAGATTACGGAGACGTAATTTATAGATCGGCCGGAAAGGGTGCTCTCAAGCGGCTAGATGTTCTTTACCATTCGGCCATCAGATTTGCCACCAATGCTCCTTATAGGACAGATCACTGCACTCTATACTCCTGTGTAAACTGGTCATCTCTGTATACTCGTCACAAGACCCACTGGTTGATGCTTATTTATAAAACCTTCTTAGACCTCACTCCCCCCTATCTGAGATATCTACTGCAGCCCTCATCCTCCACCCGTTCTGCCAGTCATATTCTGTTAAATGTCCCCAAAGCACGCACATCCCTGGGTGTCTCCTCTTTTCAGTTCGCTGCTGCTAGCGACTAGAACGAGCTGCAAAAGAACTCTCAAACTGGACACTTTTATCTCCATCTCTTCATTCGAAGACTCAGTCTTACTGACAGTTGTGCTGTGTTGTCATGAGTTGCTGCCATGCGGTTGTCGTCTTAGGTCTCTCTTTATGTAGTGTTGTGGTGTCTCTCGTCGTGATGTTTTGTCCTATATTTTTAATCCCAGCCCCCGTCCCATCAGGAGGCCTTTTGCTAGGCAGTCATTGTAAATTATTTGATCTTAACTGACTTAACTAGTTAAATAAAGGTTCAATAAAATAAATACAAATTCTCATCAATCAACATAAGCAAACAATGCTTCTGGAGGTAGGTCTCTGAAACTCAGACCAGAGACGTGCAATTGGCTCATTCATCCCCCTCCTCTCCCCTGTAACTATTCCCCAGGTCGTTGCTGCAAATGAGAACGTGTTCTCAGTCAACTTACCTGGTAAAATAAAATAAAAAAAATAAAAAATAAAGAAGCACATGAAATCAACTCATTGATGAGAAACTAGCAAGTGAGTGGCCCACGCACCTTCACTGAGTTCCCTTGCTTGGTTGGTTCACTCGAACTACACCGACGACTGTCGTTCACTGATATGCGCCGCATATGCAATGGACCTAAAAGATTACAAGGCCATAGTGACCTCCGCAGAAAATATCCTGTCGTTTTGCCACTCATTTCAGGGCCTCTTCTACAATGTATTTTACAGCATCGTCGACCTTCTGGACGTAAGTAACATGAAAATACCCACTGTTTACTTCGTCTGTGACCAATTTGCAACGCTACCACGTGACAGAGGACGTTCCATGTACTTCCTGTATTTAAATTAGGTTGGACGACCAAGGTATATCACAACCTCTTGCTGTTTACTAAGTCAAATTATTTAACATAACCATTTGTCTGCGGAAGCGCAAGTGTAATTTATTAGCATTGTCCACATGTGTATTTAATGTAACGCCCAACACGGCTTTCATATATCTCTTTTGGCCAGCCTGTCATTCATCGTATTTCCTAGTATCGACTAGATGGGATACAGTTTGTCAGAATTGTCCAGAATGTACTTTTCGTAGCAGGTTATGAGAATTAACGTAGCAGTTTGGGGGAATTAGGTTAAGGTTAGGATAAGGATTTGGGTTAACTAAAATGCTAATTTTTTCAACTTTATATATCAGTTTGACATAAACCGTATACCATCTAGCCGTGATCTCATTTGTCCTGAAAAAAGCTAGTAGTAGCCAGCTAGCTAGTAGCTAAATCTCAGATTGTGGTTGTGCTTGGTAATGTTTAGCATTATATCGATCTTTTCCCTATTATGGCTGTACGTTGGTTATGCAGGTAAGCACGAGGACATGTAGCTTATCATATATTCCTGACATTATAATAGTAGCTATCTCTATTATTTCAAATTTATTTATTTAGCTAACACCGTTAAGATATCTACAACGTAGATAGCTAGCCTACATGCTAGCCTACATTTAGCTTGTACCTAAAAGACAACAAACAAATTACGCCACAGTAATGTTTTCATTCATATGTGTGGATTTATTGCACTTTGACTGACATTTTATGTTCTCAGAGAGCAAAATTGCTGCTGGGAGTCCATTGTTGACAAGCGGTGCACTTGTTCCAGCGAGGATCATTGTCCTCTCCAACATTTGGAGCCCCGTTAAAATTCTACAAAAAGTAGCTAGCTACAGCTTTCCTTCCCCCTTCCATCACTGATTAGAACTTCAAAATAACTGGACAGGTAAAAGTAATCTGGTGGAGCCGGTGCGTTCACATGTCCAATCATGTGCCATCAGTCAGTGATTACTGAGGAAGGAAAGGTGCACTTTAAAGGAATTCTAATGGGGCCTTTGGACTTTTGAAGGTAGAGTTAGCAGTAGGACATACAAAGCGGGCGACTTCCTGCTCAGAATTACATGAACATGTCCAATAAGAAAACAGATTTGGCAATGTTGTGCACTACTGAACACAACCCATGAGTGGGAAAAAGACTCCAAGGTGACTCAGATGGAGGTCTAATAGGCCTGTAGATGATGCTCATTTGAGATGGGAGCTAGAAGGTAACATTCTAGGAACATACAGAGAAGGAACTGTCAGATGAGTCAAAATACCCCTGGAACAAGCCACACTGGGAGCCACATTTGAAATACAATACATTGTATACATGGAGCAGGGTGGAAAAAATGCATAAAAAACAATTTAAATGTATTTTTGGAAGAACTGTGGTCACCATTCATGTAATACATTAAATATATAGTCTGCATAAGACTGAATTGGGGAGTTATTTCATAGTTTTTTCACAGGTAGGCCTACATTATTTTCCCATTTCAATCTTTTAGCAACCGTATTCTTGGAGTGACTGTTATGGGCAGAGCAGACCATCCCATATGCATTTACATATTTTGATATGCAACCTGGAATTAAATGTAATAGCACCAGTGCTTCAATAGTGAAACAACTCTCACATTGGTGCCATTTGCGAGCGATGTTGTTAGGCTACATGGTATTGTTGTTTCTTCAGAGTGCACTGGCAATAACAATTTCATTTCACAGAGACAACACGGGTTCTTCAACTTTAGCACTAGCCAATATCCACACATTTTTAAATGATCTGAATGAAGATGATGGTGAAGGGGGTGATTGAATTTACAATATACAATTGGGGTTGGCCTCTAGCCAATTTGTTCCTGAGCTTGTAGCTACTCGGCGGGCCAGAACATATAGCCTACTATCTGCCCAATTCATATCCCCACTACACATTTAACATGTGGTTAGTGGGATAATCAATTAAATGACAATGTGATCATTTCAATCTGATTACAGTGGTTAATTCACCAATGTCTCTATTAATAGGCCTTTACCTACTCTATTAAAATATATTAATCTTAAATGTATTTCTCCAATGCCAAACCAGTGTGTCTTGTTTGCAACGAAACTGTTGCTGTTTGCAAAGAATTTAATCTGAGATGTCATTATGAATCTAAGCATGGTACTTTCAGAAGTTGATTTTCCACCCCAGACATGAGGCCAAAGTCTGATGCAGAAAGCAGATAGGCCTATTTAAGGAGTACATGGTGACAGTATTGGAGGAAATAGCTATAGTGACAAATATATGGATAACATAATTGCGTCTGTCAAACAGGTGTGGTGGAAAATTCTAACCAAGTTAGAGATACTTTATTTCTTCAAACAATCAATCTTTATTAATAAGAATTGCAATAATGAAGCTGGTCAGTTATGCACTCTGAGGTGTACGTCCAAGAGTTTGATGACACGAGTGAAGCCTTATATAGATAAACTATCTTATGCAAGCATATACAAAACACGTTATCTTGGTACGTGTGTGGAGAATGAGACGAAACTAGGGTAAAAGGTACAGATGTGAATTGGTCGTCTCGTTCTGTGGCAACAGCTAGGTATTCTAGTCTAGTGAGTCAAAACAACAGGAAATCACTCTAGACAGTTTCTCTGAAGTAGATCAACGGTTCCCCATTTTGAAATGCAAGAAGCTATACAGCCTTAAAAAGATCATTCATTATACAAGCATCAAAGAGGTTTGACTAAAATTCCCCTTCCACAGGTAAGCCTACCTCTTATTTTTTAAATAGTGGTCCAACAAAGCCCTCTTGTTAGTACATTTGCCTACTCAACTTTCAGCACCGGGTGCTGCCCATATTGATTTTAGAAACGATGATCCACATGGCTGCATCTCAACAAATATTTTTTCTAATTCATCAAATTGTATTCTATTCTCTGGTTTATACCATGGACCTATTCCCCTAATATTATAATTAAGCTTTCACGTGTGTTTTACACTTTTTATCAAGCTGTTGGTGCTTGCTTCTATTTATGCCAAATCAGTTGACCGCTGTAGGTTGAACTTCTTGTTTCCTAACATTATTCCTTTACAATTTGTTGTAGCGAATAGAGAAGACCCTATACCCATCATATCCTACATATGTTAATCAAATCAGTGGTGGAGTGGCTTGTCTGTCCTGGAGATCATGTTGCTGGCTTTGCGCTGTGTAGTGTGTATTTTCAATCAGTTTAGATGTCGTGAAAAAATGAAATAGTAAGCCTATAGGCTACTCTAGTGACATGTAATATAGCCTATTCACTTTATTTTTATGCAAACCTCCAGAACATACATTGCGAAACTTGAAAGAACTCGTGGTTCTCACGGTCAAGCGAAATAATACAATGTATCACTTGTATTCTCTGAAGAGGAAAGAATAATATGATTTATTTGACTTATTTTTTATATATATATATATAACCACACATGTTGATCCAATACATTTAAAAATCATTCAAGATAACACAACAAAATTTAGAAAAGTATTTCCATTGTGGTCCTCTTAATACAATACAATGTAGCCTAACAACATCGCTTGCAAATGGCACAGATGTGAGTTTCTTTTTACTATAGAAGCACTGGGCCTCTTAGATTTGAATTCCAAGTTGCATACCAAAGTATTTAGGCTCATATGACGGTCTGCTCTGCCATTCCTCTCTTTCACACCAGGGCTGCCAACAATATAGGGTTGCTATAAGACGTAAATGGGAAAATAATGGACCTGTGAAAAAAACTATAAAATAGCTCCACTACCATAAGATGTATTAAAGCTGCAATATGTAACTTTTTGGGGGACTGACCAAATTCACATAGAAATGTGAGTTTTAGATGTGTCATTCTCATTGAAAGCATGTATAGGGAGTGTTAGATCTGTTATGTGTGCCCTATTTCTATGCTTCCCATTCTTAAGTTTAGTTTTTGCTTCTTTTACTTTTGTACACCAACTTTAAAAAGCTTTAAATACAATATTTTGGGTTATTGAAAATATATTTCACAGCGGTTTAGACGGTACAATGATTCTCTACACTATACATTGCTTGTTTTGTCACAAACTGAAATTAGGCTAACTATTTGAATTTTTGCAACCAGGAAATGGCAGAGCAATTTCTGCATATTGCACCTTTAATTGAATAGTGACCACAGCCCTTCCGAAAATATACTGAACAAAAATATAAACGCAACAATTTCAAAAATAAATAAATTAGGCCCTAATCTATGGATTTCACATGACTGGGAATACAGATGTGCATCTGTTGGTCACAGATACCTTTAAACAAAAAAAGCAGGGGTGTGGATCAGAAAACCAGTCAGTATCTGGTGTAACCATCATTTGCCTCATGCAGCGCGACACATCTCCTTCGCATAGAGTTGATCAGGCTGTTGATTGTGGCCTGTGGAATGTTGGCCCACTCCTCTTCAATGGCTGTTCAAAGTTGCTGGATATTGGTGGGAACTGGAACACTCTGTCGTACACATCGATCCAGAGCATCCCAAACATGCTCAATGGGTGACATGTCTGGTGAGTTACTGTATGCAGGCCATGGAAGAACTGGGACATTTTCAGCTTCCAGGAATTGTGTACAGATCCTTGCGACATGGGGCCGTGCATTATAATGCTGAAACATGAGGTGATGGAGGTGGATGAATGGCACAGCAATGGGCCTCAGGATATCTCTCTGCATTCAAATTGCCATCAATTAAAATGCAATTCTGTTCATTGTCTGTAGCTTATGCCTGTCCATATCATAACCCCACCATCACCATGGAGCACTCTGTTCACAACAATGACATCAGGAAACCGCTCGCCCTCACACGACGGCATACACATGGTCTGCGGTTGTGAGTCTGGTTGGACGTACTGACACATTCTCTAAAATGAAGTTGGAGGTGGCTTATGGTAGAGAAATTAACATTAAATTATCTGGTGGACAGTCAACATGCCATTTGCACGCTCCCTCAACTTGAGACATCTGTGGCATTGTGTTGTGTGACAACTGCACAATTAGGTGCCCTTTTATTGTCCTCTGCACAAGGTGCACCTGTCCAATGATTATGTTGTTTAATCAGCTTCTTGATATGCCAAACCTGTCACGTAGATGGATCATCTTGGCAAAGGAGAAATGCTTATTAACAGGGATGTAAACAAATTTGCGCACAAAATTTGAGCGAAATACGCTTTAAGTGCACATGGAAAATTTTGGGGATCTTTTATTTCAGCTCATGAAACATGGGACCAACACTTTACATGTTGCATTTATATTTTTATTCAGTGTACATTTAAATTGTGTTTTAATGCAATTTTGTCCCACCCTGCTCCATTTCAAATTTGGCTCCCAGTGTGTCTTTACTTCCGGGCTATTTTGATGCAACTTGCAATTCCTTCTCTGTATGCTCCTAGGTCACAGTTAGCGATGCAATGGTAAAACAATGGCTGGATTAACGCTGATTGTTGTGCATTTACCCTCCACTAAACCACTGGTCATAGTGTTTACAAATATGGCCATAAGCCAAAGTTTTATTCAGGGTCAGACTATCTCATATTCAGTAGGCAGCAAACAGAGAAGATACCTGGGACCTATTCAGGTTCAAATGTTGCAGATACAGGCTAAATATGAACTGACACAATTACCTGTCATATTCTGCATTACACACCATATGTAGGGGGCCCAAGACCGACCATCGGTCATTCAGTGGTCAACCATCCTCCACAGTCCCCATGATGTGTTCTACACTGTTGCCAGTAGGTGGTTATGAATGATGGTCAAATTTTCCGATTCTATGTCTTGGCCGACCAGCGCTCAATTCTTGTAGTCTGTTCTAGGCTATACACTTCTGTCTGAATGTCCTGCAATATTATATTCTCCTGAGTTTAAGCCCCTGGGTCGTAACTAATCCATTTTGTGTACAGGCAGTCTTTACCTCTTACATCCGGTATGGATATGGAAGTTGGCATAATATTTGCAAAAATGTAATCTATGTCATTGTGGTATTCCATCAGCACCTTAGTTGGTCTCACGTTTTTGATGATGCCAAGTGCTTGATATCCCATGTAAATACAATACATTTCAAATAGTTTTTAATAGGAATTATAACATCAAACTCCTGCGCAACTCTATATACGATCCCTTTGTACAGTCCACTGAAGACTAGTTTATGACGCGCGTGAACAAACCCTCTGAATTGGTGCGTGGGAGGGGCAACACCGCAGTGCATAGTGCTGTTGGACTGTACCGAGGAGAATCAGCCATTGAAAACAAATTATCGTTACATACCTACATAAAGAGAAAGGATACGTATTTGGATGACACAACATCGATTATGATCATTGTTGGCTAGCTGATGGAAACGGACATCTTTAGAAATGTGCGCGAATGTCTTTGGCGCTTTGAAAAGGTGAGACATTTCATGCGCAGCTGGGAAGGTGGTGAGACATTGCTGGCGTCTGTTACATTGAAACAGCAACCTAGGAACTGACAGTTTTGAAAATACGTTTTGTCTGAGAGATAGGCCAGAGGCAGCACTGCAAGCCTATGTGGCGGTATGTGAGTTGGTGCATGCATTCTTTGCGGTGACACACACTGTTGTTGTGTTCACTGCTATTTCTATCTCCATTCGGTCGGTAAGTAAATTATTAGATCGGTTACTTACGATTACATAATGCTTTAAGCCCTCTGTAGTAGGCATGTAGTAACGTTACTGTAGATAGGCATGCATGCAATGCAAAGTATTTGCTCACTGATTTGCTGCGTTTGAAGAGGGACTGTTCTAGAACTCGTATTGGAGAATGGGTCTCTCAGACAATAAGCCTCACGGAGCATCACCTTACACCGGGGTTCCCCAACTGGTGATTTTATTTGTTCCCCCCCAAGTTTTCTGAGTCAAAATCTTTTCATTTTGTTTCATTGTTGGACATAAAATAGTAAAAACACCAGCAAATCAGCTCAAAGTGATTTACATTTAGGAAAGTTTTCCCACGCATAATAGAGAAATGGATGTGATCGTATACAAACGTAAGCAAGGTTTGAAACGATTGTTTTAGTCAAATGTTATATCTGTTTGGGCTTCTTGCGGTCAATTTGCAGTCTACAAATTATTTGTAATTATGTTCCGGCCCCCTGACCATCCGCTCCCCCAAAAATAGTCCCGCAGCTGAATTTAGTTGATGATCCCTGCCTTACACAG
Organism: Salvelinus alpinus; assembly: GCF_045679555.1. NCBI lineage: Eukaryota > Metazoa > Chordata > Actinopteri > Salmoniformes > Salmonidae > Salvelinus > Salvelinus alpinus. The sequence continues at coordinate 16,788,160 of NC_092110.1, read as the reverse complement.
CTCAATTGTAGACTACAGGTATCAATGTAGTGACCTGGGTCTAAGATATGTAAAGATATTAGCCATGTTGGCAGCCCACAGAAGACATCAAGTTTGATCTGTTTGCTCTTATCGGGTTCTGTGTCGGGCAATTTTTGACTTGTAAACTGTTGGCCTTACAGGTAGCCTAAGCCGTGCCCCATTGTGGCCAGAAAAGGGGCATTTGCCGGTGGCATCCTGGTTTGGAGACCTTTCCGGAGATTCAGAATGTGGTCATAACAATGTATGTCCCTTCCTGATAGGCTACCACTCTCTGACATACAGAGTGAGGTTACATATCTGGGAGGTTTGACTAGCCTTTCGGGTTTTATTTATTACTCATCCTAAACTGACAGCAAAATGAAATGTATGCTGTTTTATTCAATGTACCTCATGTAGATAGGATTTTGTTTGCGAAGATCTAGTTGTCGACTTGTGTGGATTCGGCCCATGGTCATCACCATGCATTTAGGTAGGAGTACAATAGCAGCACAGTATTATTTGAGATGGTCTTTCATACTACTGTGTCTGGTTATATTAATTCAAAAGACAACAAGTAGCCTAGTGTCTGTCTGTCTCCTGAGGCCTGTTCTGGAAAAATTTAATAATTTTCTCTTTCATTTCTCGTGTAACCCTCAGAAATACCTCTTGTCCTTCCTGTGTCAATCCATCTCAATTCAGCAAGCCATGACACCCGCCATCTCACATTATTCTCAAATCGTTTCTGTAGTTACAAACAGATAAGATTCCTACAACATTATTTTGTTGAAATGTCATTTGATCTCTGATATAAGATATAAGGTCCCGTGTGGCTCTGTTGGTAGAGCATGGTGCTTGCAACGCCAGGGTTGTGGGTTCATTCCCCACGGGGGGACCAGGATGAATATGTATGAACTTTCCAATTTGTAAGTCGCTCTGGATAAATGACTTAAATGTCTGCTAAATGACTTAAATGTAAATGTAAATATAAAATAAGCTATAATTGCACCCAAATTGACCATTTTAATTTATAGGATTCATATAGTATTCAGTAAATATAGTACGTAACATCTTATTTTGACAACTTTTTTTTTCTAACAATGTGTAAGAAAAAATAAATGTTCAAAAGCTGATCCCCCGCACCCCACTCCAATCCCATCACAACAGCGAGTATACGGTATCAGTTCTCTATGTTTAGTAGTATGGAGCTGCGGCTCTGAATATTGTTTCTTTATCCTACATAATGTATTCTCAGTGAATTCGGTAATGGTTTTCTTCCCTTGTTCAGAGAAATTTGTCATTGAAGTTAAGTTTGTCCCATCCTACATCCTGATATTGCCAGGTCTGACCACTAGATGGCGTTGCTCCTGCTAATAGGTGAAAAGGGTTGGAAGATTCCCCCCTCAATGTTAAAGGGATAGTTCACCCAAATTACAAAATAACATTGGTTTCCTTACCCTGTAAGCAGTCTATTCATAGGGTGCACCTCCGTCACTCAGTCGCGTTATGAACGTTCTCAAAACGCCCTCTATCGGTGGCGCTACAGTGGTGCCCTAAAGTGGTGATCAGCACAGTCATTCTGGATGGAGGCTAACGGTTTAATCTAAATTACACTATAGTGCCTGGAAATACAATGGCATTGCAAAAGTAGTCATATTTAGTAGGAAACAACTTTATCAGCATTATCGCGTCATTAAATTTACTTTAGACAGATGGTAATGTTGTCATTAGCTATTAAAGTTTGTCAAACATAGCTAACAATGCTAACTTTAGCCAGCTAAAATCCAGTGGCCTCCCCTCAATCTTAGCTAGCTAATGTTCTACTGCATCTAAAGTCAATATGTTGACCTCAAAATTATGACAAAAGGTTTTCCTACTAATTATTTGTATTTCCAAGCCACAGTAATGCACTTTTGATTAAATCTTCATCAGCACTCATTGGCGATGCATTGCGTAGAATGCTCAGTCGGGTATCAGTCCAAAACGAATGTTCAAAACAATATTTTGACAAAACATCCAACCAACGAATTGATAAGGTATGACATCAACCCATGCTTTGGTTTTGTTGGCCACGGTTTCAAATGCTAACTTTTAAGCATTTGTAGCACAAATCCAATTCAAGTCAATGGTACCTATATTAGCATTTTCGCGCTTCATGTTTGCCACAAATGCAAAAAAGTTAGCATTTGAAACAGTGGCCAGGTAAACAAAATAATGGGTTGCTGTCATACATTGTCCATAGATATGCTTACATGGTAAGGAAACCAATATGTAATTTGGGTGAACTATCCCTTAAACATTGAGAAGGGGTCCTTAGAAAAAATCACTTAAAAGCTGGAACAGCACCATTTAGTGGTCAGAACCTGGTGTTATCAGGATGTGGGATGGGACATAAACCTAACAATGTCAATAACTAATTGAACAGGGAAAAACAAACAAAAACATATTCACTGAGAATACATTACATAGGATGAAGAAACAATACTCCAAGCTGCAGCTCCATACTACTTGTCAAACATAGAGAACTGATACTGTATAGGCCTTGTTGGGTTGGGATTGGTGTGGGGGGTCCGTGGGAGGCTTTTGACAATTTCTTTGGATTCCTCATGTCTTACTCATTGTAAAAAATAAAATAAAAAGTTTGGTCCAAATCAAATGTTAGTTCCTATATTTATTGAATATAATACAAATCCTATAAATTAAAATGGCCAATTTGAATGCTAATCTTATCCATTACTAGCAACAAAATAGATTTCAGAACAGTCGTGTGGCATGTAGGAGAATACTATAAGCCCTAGGTCTATATTGTCTCAACTGACTGTTTCCAATGGCTCTCCTTAGACAATACTACATATAGGCTATAGTCAAAACCTATGTCACACCGACATTATTTGAGGCTTTTCATTTGGGTTTATTATCTGAGTGGTATTGCAATGTAACCAATAGACTTTTTGTCCTCGGGACTGTTAAATGGACCCTAGTAATCCCATAATGACTGCCAAATCGGCACTCTCTCTCACCATAATCCCCTTTTGGAAAAATCCCTCATATGGTGAACAACAGTGACACACTGTCTCTTTAAGAATGAGAAAAATGACCTGTCTATTGTGACATTACAGACACATCACTGTGGAATAGCAGCAGAGGAACCGCCTGCAAATACAATATTTTGAGAGCCTCTCAATCTGCAGTGTCTGGATGCCGATGGTGCAGAAGTTAGGCTACTGGTGTGTTCTTCTGAGCCAGCTTGATCTTACCTGAGCCAGCTTGATCTTATTCATTGAGTTTTCCCTCTGGAGTTTTTGTAAGTAGTGTTGACTATTTTATACAATTAAGGAAACAGTCATCTTTGAGTGAGAGGAATTAGTTCTGTTGGGTGTCATTTTCAGTCCGCTCAGACGTTCTTTGAAGAATGTAACTCAATTATGGTTATTTCGGACCTGGGGTGTAAAACGGCATTGTTGTCGCTGCAGTAATCAGACTTAGTTCAGTGGTGTTCATTAGACAGCCTTGGACATAAGCTGAAATAGTAGCCAGCACTGTGTCTAGAGCTGTAGCCTACTTTCAGTAAGGAGTTTAATGATTGTCATGCTAGTGTTATCATTAAATGTTTTAATTTATTTATTGCCTGTTTTTAGGACATATGCATAATTCTTGTTGGTTAAACTGTCACACTAACAAATTGGTATTGTACTTTGATCAAGTGCATCAACTTAATTTAAACCTACAGTAACTATTTGTTCTTTGAGGTAATAACAGTGTACAAAAGCGTCTTGTTCACGCTTGATTTATTTTGGGTGGAGCTTGGAAAACTGCAGGCAGCTTAGGTCAACATTACATAATGGAAACAAGAACACCTGGCCTAACATACTGAATTGGACAAGCCTCATACTGATAAGCTTATTTTTTTCTTCACATTTTCCTATTTTAAAGTTGAACAACTGATTGAAAAAATATTACATTTTAGAGAGTGTAGATTTTGCCTATGAATGTGTTTAGTTATGAACTTTTGTTATTGCATTTGTGCTGTGCCTGTTTTGCAGCTTGTTTGGAAAGCCCTTTGATGGTGGAAAGAGGATGGACCATGGCAGCCAGCAGCAGCAGCAGCACCCAGCCATGATACGGCTCTATGAGGTCCAGCGGGAGGTCCAGTCTCTGGGCCCTCAGGTGTGCACTTTCAGCGGGTTGAAGAACGAGCGGGAGTATCGGCGGCTGGAGCGCGAGCTGACCCGGCTGCTCCTGGAGGTGGACCAGGTGGACACGGAGGGCAGGGCAGACCTACAGGGGGCACGCAAGAGAGCAGCCCAGGAGGTGGAGGGGCTGCTGCGCTACCTTGAGGAGAACGCCACCCACCCGTCTCGCCTGGCCATCGAGGAGCTGAGCCGGGAGGCCCAGAGGCTGGTGGAGCAGGGGGTGGTGGAACCGCAGCGGGCCGGGGGCACAGCAGAGATCAGTGATGAGCTGGTGGATGCCGTGCAGGAGCTGATACTGAGGCTCACCCAGGTGAAGACAGGAGGGAGGGTGCCCCTTCGCAAGGCTCGCTATCGGGCCCTGACACGACTGTGTGCCGTGCAGGACGTGATCGAGGGCCGCACGCGCCAGCAGACCCTCCCCCTGTCAGAAGACACGCACGTGGCCGTGCAGAGGATCAACCAGGTGATGGTGCAGGTGAGTGGGGCGCGCAGCCAGCTGGTGGCACTGCTGATGGGGCTGAGTGGGAGGGATAGCTGTGCCCACCTGTCCCGCGTGCTCACTGAGCTTCTGGTGGAGCTGGATGCCCTGGACGTGTCGGGGAACGCAGCGGTCCGGAACTACCGCAAACAGGTGGTGGAGGAGATCAACGGCCTGCTCAAACACCTGGACCTGGAGGGAGAGGGAGACGACACGCGCAGGTACACAGCTTTACTACCATTACAAATAATAGTACAGAAAGGAAATACAGTATGCATGTGTGTATACATGCTTTCAGGTACATCTTGGCTCAGAAATGTGATGTTGTATACATCTTTCTTTTTTCAGGTATGACTTGGCGCAGAATGACTCAATCCGTCAGATTGAGGCGGTGCGGGGTCGGGTGGGCCAGCTGCGCGGGGAGGTCCTGCGACACTGTGGGGTGGGCGACCTCTTCAGGCCCAAGCCTGAGCTCCAGAGTCTCCTCACACATCTGGACCAGGTGGATACGGCCCGTAACCCCTGTATCCGTGAGGCCCGCCGACGCGCTGTGCTGGAGGTCCAGGCTGTCATCACCTTCCTGGACCTCCGTGAGGCCCTGATCTGCCGCCAGCCCGGCTCCAACGAGCCCCCACAACACAGGGCTGTGTGGATGGTCCTGGGCAGCCTGTCAGACCTCCAGGCCCAGGTACTCTGCTTCAACGGCAAGCGGGCCGACAAGAGCTACATATTGCTTGAGGAGCTTCTAACTAAACAGCTGCTGGCCCTGGATGCAGTTGACCCACAGGGTGATGAGATGACCAAAGTGGCCCGCAAGCAGGCAGTCAAGTTTGCCCAGAACATCCTCAGCTATCTGGACATGAAGACAGACGAGTGGGAATACTGATCCACTGGAAAAGACTTTACATAGCTGAAGTATGGGTACGCCAACCTATTAAATTGTATATATACACTGGTGTATCATCACTCTAAGAGTTGGGGTCTGTACATTTTGACTAAATCCCAGAATGCACTGCAGCAGCGCTTTTGGTCTCTTTGTTGTCATTGTCGCTGGCCTGTGGGTAAAAAAAAACAACCCAAGAACATTTTTGTGAAATAGAATTTGGAGAAAAGTGTTATGACGTGCTTTTGAAAGTTTGAGCATCTTTTTGAAATCTACTGTATGTATATGAGTTTTGATCAGTGTTGTTGTGTGGTTGTAAAGCCTGCGGCCAAAAGCACTGAAGCCTGTTATGGTGGTGGTCAGAGTAGTTAAGATCCAGTCACGTCGTCTGTTTTTCAAAAGCAGGAGTGGGACTAGAGTAATTACATCTCAATGGTATCCATGTTTTGCTTGACTACTTTGGAGGTCAGTTGTAAATTAACTCAGCCAAACGATGTCTGTGATGTCTCAAAATACTTCTTTACCGAGATGAACAGAGAGTGTACATCAGCACTGTGAGACAAGATCTTCACCTGTTCATTTTGCTTATCCTCTGCTCTCTTTCTTCCTTTATTATTCAACACTTCTGAGGCAAACTCCCCTAACCATGGCTGGACACACCAGTCTCTGGCAACTGTTCAGATGACAAATTAAAAGGAGAGCTTCTTCATGGCTTTACCCACTGTCCTACAATAATGAGGATGGGCATGGAACTCGGTGAAGTTAAACGGCCTGTGAGATCCTTTGTCAACTTAGAGGGTTAGTTAAAGGCCTAGTTGTAAAGAATGAATATTTGTAGACACGATAAATGACTATGTTTGTCTGTAATTTGTAGCTAAATGTTGATTGTGACTTGTGTGTTTGTGGGGCTATATCCTGTCTGCATTGAATTTAGTGAAGGGGAAAAACAGAGTGTGGAGGTGGTTTTGTTTTTGTCTGACTTTTCTATTGTCAGAGGAGTGTGTATGGGAGCCCTGGTGAGGGTCACTGATTTTACGTTACTATTATTATAGCTGTTTACAGTGATCACAGTGTGCAGGGCAGTCTAAAACCGCTTCAGCAGAGGTAGGAAGCTATTAGTAAAAAAAATCTGTCTTTCCTTTCACCCCCCCCCCCCCTTCTGGTGTTTTTATCCAAAACAAAGCAACCCCCACCATACTCCACACACAAGCTAGGGAGGGACTGGCTGCTACCTTTTACAAAATAATCCTGAATGCACAAAGAAAAGAAAAAGCACTAAATGGGTGACTGAGGAGCACCTAGGCTATTGTCACCGTGAGAAATTTGCACTTTTTACAAATTTTCAGCATTATACCTCAGCTGTTCGTAAATGGCCCCCTGCATGCCTGGTAGATAGCCCTAAGTACTAACAGAGCATAAACAGTCCTCAGTTAACTCCCACAGAACTCCCAGACTCTCAACATGACGGGGGTTATTCAACCCTTCCCCTGCTGCTGTTGAAAAACATATGGCACAAAAACAGTGAAATCCAGCTCCACGGTCATGGGATGTCTGACTCATAAGTGAGATAATGATTCGATTAGACAGTGTTCAGTGTGGCCTTCATGTAATGGGTTTTTGTTCACACAGCAAACCTAATGCTGTCTCAAACCAACCAACCCTGCCAGATCAGAGGCTAACACTAGCTACTGTTATAATTTTCCTCTTGATCTGCTCACGTACCAGTAGGTGTGATTATCAACGCACAGTTGCACACAACCTTGCAAAAATAGAACATACCTCTTATCTGAAAGCAATGCAATGTGTTCTATCTGAACTATGTATGCATCAGTTGCATCCAGTGTTTGAAAATGCATTGAACATTTTAGGGGTAGAATGTATAATTTTGTCAGTGAAGAATGTTATAAGTTTGTTTTATTTTTCCAAGTACCAAAGCTGATTCATTTCAAGGACACTTTTTATGTTCCTTACTCTGTGGTGGACCTTTTGGTTTGCTTACTTTGCAAATGGCAGGAATGTGTCTGTGGGGTACAGTATTAAATGTTTTAATTTGACGATCTGTTTCTCCAGTCGCCTTTGACTAAGTGGATTGTGACAGGCTTTGCTGTGTTTCTCATACAAGATGCACGTATACAAACGCACACTGAGGTTTAAATGATGTGTGAATGCTTCAATAATAGGTTTGTTTGACTTTTTATTCCCACTCCAAAATAAAAAGGTGTGTCCCGGATCTAGTTGTGTAAAGACCTTTTTATTTTTTTATTCCTGGTTTTGCTGTTCCCATGACAACACTCATGAGTATACAGATTACAAAACTCCATGTATAAAAACAACTACAATTTGTTAATCTTCAAAATATAAATAATATATTTAGAAGAGTTTCCATTGGGAGTAGTATATCTAGCTAGATTTATACTGCCAATGTACTTTTTACCTGCTTTTAGTCTGCTACAGATTTGAAAGGCCACCCAAATGAAGCCCAATGTATCACCCATTTATGTATGCACATACACTACTGTTCCAAAGTTTGGGGTCACTTAGAAATGTGACCCCAATTTGTTTTTTTTTATAACATCAAATTGATCAGAAATACAGTGTAGACATTGTTAATGTTGTAAATGACTATTGTAGCTGGAAACGGCTGATGGAATATCTACATAGGCGTACAGAGGCCCATTATCAGCAACCATCACTCCAGTGTTCCAATGATGGCACATTGTGTTAGCTAATCCAAGTTTATCATTTTAAAAGGCTAATTGATCATTAGAAAACCATTTTGCAATTATGTTAGCACAGCTGAAAACGGTTGTCCTGATTAAAGAAGCAATAAAACTGGCCTTCTTTAGACTAGTTGAGTATCTGGAACATCAGCATTTGTGGGTTTGATTACAGGCTCAAAATGGCCAGAAACAAAGGAACTGTCTTTTGAAACTCGTCAGTCTATTCTTGTTCTGAGAAATGAAGGCTATTCCATGCAAGAAATTGCCAAGAAACTGAAGATCTCATACAAGGCTATGTACTACTCCCTTCACAAAACAGCGCAAACGGGCTCTAACCAGAATAGAAAGAGGAGTGCGAGGCCCCGGTGCACAACTGAGCAAGATGACAAGTACATTAGAGTGTCTCGTTTGAGAAACGGACGCCTCACAAGTCCTCAACTGGCAGCTTCATTAAATAGTACCCACAAAACACCAGTCTCAATGTCAACAGTGAAGAGGCGATTCCGGGATGCTGGTCTTCTAGGCAGAGTTCCTCTGTCCAGTGTTGGTGTTCTTTTGCCCATCTTAATCTTTTATTTTTATTGGCCAATCTGAGATATGGCTTTTTCTTTGCAACTCTGCCTAGAAGGCCAGCATCCCGGAGTTGCCTCTTCACTGTTGAACTTTTAACTGTTGAACCCCAAACTTTTGAAAGGTAGTGTATATGGTCACATTCCATCAGGTTAAGTGGTATGAGTTTTGGGGCACTAAAGTGCCTGTTGCCCAGCCTTGACCTCTACCTGAAACCAAAGTATCCAATCAACCATAGTCCGAGATTCCTCCCAATGCCCACACTTCATAAAGACGTCAGTGACCTTGGCCTCAACACACACACATACACAGAGGCTGACTGATGGATTTCAGAAAAGCCCCCAGCGGTCTACATTAAAAGTCCATCATATAAAGGCTTTTCAGACCATTAGCTCAGAAGCAGAACTGTGGGAGGGACAGGGCGACTGGCCACACGGAACATGTCCAAACGTAGGGGTCATGACCTTTCACACGACAGGGTCTCTCAGCACGGGCTCACTTCCGCTCCATCACCTGCAACTCTGAACAGTATCACTATAGCATTACTACAGTATCAGTTGAGAGTGCCTGCCAACTTAAACACTGGGTAATTTCATAGTTTCATAAGTTATTTTTTGTCTCTGTTTTCTTTCTCCCATAGGGCACAACTGTTCCTACTTATGGCCACTAGAGAGAGCCAGATAACAGGCCACGCACACACCCAGTGACCCTGTCAACATCCAGAGAGAGGGTGTGTGTGCTGTTAATCAGGGCGAGGCCCACTCACACATATGGACTGCACCTTGCAGCGTGTTTAAACTTGGGGTCGCTATGAGGACTGCATTAGTGTGTCGCACTAACGTGAAAACATGCCAAGCATTTCAGTTCCTCACAACATGGTTCAGTGCTGCTACACGGTAACGCTATGTGCAACAACCTGTCAATGATGAGGCTACTGACTCCACGGTCCAGGTCACACGGTCCAGGCCAGCTAGCTGCTTAGTCAAATCAATCCCCCTGCCTGCCTCCCTCCACCCATCCCCCCACCCCCAGATCAGTGCTTCTGTAGTGGTGGGTTCTTTGTATGCAAGTTACGTAACATTCTTCCCTTCTGCATCTGCACCATTACTCTGGCTAAAATAGAAACCCTACTGGATGACATAACCATCCACACATAAACACATTGTCCTCCCCCCTTCATCACTGTTTATATTTCAGCTCTTCTTCTCCCCATCTTTTTCTATTCAAGTTTCAAGTGTTAATGTCACATACACAAGTACAGTGAAATGCCTTTCTTGCAAACTCAAAACCCAACAATGCAATAATCAATAACAATGTAATACTAGAAAAAAAACTAGAAATAAGAAGAAATATGAAGAAAACAATAACTAAGTAAGTAAGCATACTATATACAGGGTCAGTTCCAATACCATATTTACAATGTGCAGGGATACTGCAGTGATGGAGGTACTGTAGATATATATAGGGGTAAGGTGACTAGGCAACAGGGTATAAGATAAACAGTAGCAGCAGCTTGTATGTGAGTGGGTGTGCGTAGAGTCAGTATAAATGTATGCGTATATTATGTGTGAGTGAGCAGGTCATGGAGTGAGTGTGTTTGTGAGTGTGTAGGGCCCTGTGAGTGCTCATAGAAACAGTGCCAAAATAAAAGGTTAACTCAGATACTCCGTGTAGCTATTTTGTGAGCTATTTATCAGATATTTTTGCTTGGGGATAGAAGCTTTTCTGGAGTCTGTTGGTGCCAGACTTGCACCGGTACCGGGAATGCTTGCTTTGCAGAAGCAGAAAGAATAGTCTGTGGCTTGGGTGGTTGGAGTCTTTAACAATTTTCCTTCCTACCACACCGCCTGATATAGATCTTGGAGAGCTTGGCCCCACTTGAATGAATAGTGTAGTGTGTGGGTGCTCTTGTTTGCTATGTGTGTTTATGAACAGTTTGGAGCATTCTATACTGTATTTTGTGACTCATGTCATGTAATGTGTCGCTAGAGTAGTTACATACATGAAATGTATTATAATTCTATATAGAAAGACAGGGTAACGTGAGGTCCCATGATCGTCCAGTGGATTCTCTTCATTGGCCCGGGTCCAAGCCCCATCTGTCTGTAAGTAGGTTATGATGAATTGAGTTTGCGCCGAACCTCGGCAAATAAACACGTAACTCAAGGACGACAGCTGTGGAATTAATCCCCCCCCCACATGGTCCCTGTGAGAAATTCTGTGGGTTTCCAGAAATGATTACACCGCCAGCGGTGAGGTCACAGAGAACAGACTGGAGGAGAGTGGGGGAGCTGGAGGGAGACAGTTGGAGGAGAGTCAGCCAGTCAGAGGGAAGATATTGTGCTCTAATGTACATAACTTATCCAGCTGCAGGGCAGCCAGAAACTATCTAGAGCAACGAGGACTGCTGACGTCTGTTATATCCCGGTTCAATTCACTGATAGGGAAAATCTCAGGACAGAGCTGCAAGGCCCATAAATGATGGAGTAGAGTAGCAGTTGGCTGGTTGCCACAGCAACGTGAATGACTCACTCCTCCACGGAAACTGCCCCTTGTTTGCACTGTGGATGTTGTTCTGTTTTTCCACTCCCACAAATGTACTGCTGCCCATCCCTCACCCCAACCTCAGGGACTCAGAGTACACACATGCAGACATACAAAGATCCAAAGAGGCATCTCCACATATTTACTGTTGTCATTAAATCACCCTCAAAACAGAGCAAAGCATTATTCCATTGGACAAGAGAGCTCAGCTCTACAACAACATAACTGTCTTCTGAGTGGACTCTTCAGTGGCTCTACACAGCCTGTCTTGTTTCTACTGCATATTTTGCTGTGTTTACACTATCTGGTGAGCATCAATCTATGTTTGAAACCTTTGTAAACAGATCCCTTCTGCGGCAAGCTCAAAACCAAGTCCTACATTCTCAGTTCCCTTAAAAGCCATGCTTAAGGCTGAGAACACATATACAAGACATGCCACATCTATTTACACTGTATCTGGTGGGTAGTGTCTAATCTTAGAGGTTGGCACATCTTCATTCATGCTCCAGGGGGTACTCGATCATTGTGGCATCCCTACCACGGCCAGGCCAGGGCAAACATTTCACCTTGGACAGTGGGCTTTGGAATGGAGAAAGCAACACAGTGTCTTGATGTGTTAGCTACTGTATTTCAGGGGCCATTGTTCCCCCAACCTGAAGTGTTCTCATTCGTCTCAAAGGATCTGTCCAGGTTTCAGATTCTCCTTCTCTGTACAGTGTTCACCAGCCCTTCGGCACATTCTGTTGGACACTGGCATAGCCTACTGTCTGTCTAGGAATACTAAGAGGAATGTGACACACCTTGGTCTCTGTTCAAATGGAGAAATACTAAAATGGAGTAGAAAATAGAACCCCACACCCCAACTCTCACCACTACCCGTGCTAAACAAATAGTGGTTATATTCTTGGCAGGGGGTTAGCTGTCTCAGTGTGGAATCTGTCGGACAAACCTACCAAGTTGGAACTTAGAGTATCCAGCGACTATGCTGTTCTCAGAATAAAGGAAACACAGAGACAAACAATGACTCAGTGGCTGCATTCATGTCTACATAGCTGTCTGTCTCTGATGAGATGTGGAAGGCTGGATGGACCATACTGGCTACTTCACTAACTGGAGGAAGCAGTATTTAGAACAGTTACGTGCAGTTTGACAGGTGCCCTTCAGACTTCACCAGTGGTAGACTTCCTCATAAACGCAGTGGCAAGGGAGGAACTGCCTGGAACAAATAGCATATTAAAACAGCAGGCAAAAGTCCACCAACCACTGCCTTACCATATACACAGATCTTGTGACAGCCTGGAGTTGTGGGTATGGGGACAAGACAATAAACATATACATTTTTCTGCTCCAAGGTCCCTGGGCAAAAAAAGCTACTTTTGTACCCAGTAAACAAGTAAACAACATTCATCAGGGGGGCTGCCAGCCACTGGGTGGCTGTAAGAAGTATAGAACAGTACCAATGTCCTTACACAAGAATCATAATAGATTAAGATTTTGGGAAGATTTGGTTTTAGGTACAATTTAATCTCATGGATACGTCTGCTCTATTCTAATACTACGGCTAGCGTACACACCAACTCTCAACATTCAAAATACTTCCCCCTCTCCAGAGGGACCCGTCAAGGGTGCCCTATGTCCCTGCTCCTTTTTGCACTTGCGATAGAACCGCTTTCCTTGGCCTTAAAATTATCATTATCATTCACTGGAATCCACTGAGCTGGTGAAGAACACAAAGTGTCACTGTATGCAGATGATCTTGTAACGAGTGCGCTGAGAGTCGGGAAGCAAGTACAGGGAGTGAGTGTTTTAATAAATAAACAAAACAATAAAAACGAAATACAAACAATGCACCGACATGAAACAGAGTCAATAACACCTGAGGAAAGAACCAAGGGGAGTGACAGATATAGGGAAGATAATCAAGGAGGTGATGTAGTCCAGGTGAGTGTCATGAGGTGCTGGTGTGCTTGACGATGGTGATAGGTGTGCTGGATAATCAGCAGCCTGATGACCTAGAGGCCGGAGGGGGAGTATACGTGACAGTACCCCCTCCCTGACGCGAAGCTCCAGCCGCAGGACGCCGACAAAGGGGGCGAACCCGGGGATCAGGAGCGGACCGGTCACCCCTGCTGAAGCGCGGGAACCTGTCACGCCGGCTGAGGCACGGGAACCTGTCGAGCCGGCTGGGGCGCGGAACCTGACAGACCGGCTGAGGCAGGGGAGCCAGGCGATCTGGCTGAGGCGTGAGAGCCTGACGAGCGGGTAGAAGCAGGGGAGCCTGGCAATCCGGCGGAGGCATGAAAGCCTGACAAGCCGGCTGAGGCAGGGGAGCCTGGCAATCCGGCGGAGGCATGAAAGCCCAACGAGTCAGCTGAGGCAGGGGAGCCTGGCGATCCGGCTGAGGCATGAAAGCCTGACAAGTCGGCTGAGGCAGGGGAGCCTGGCAATCCGGCTGAGGCATGAGAGCCTGATGAGCCGGCGGAGGCAGGGGAGCCTGGCGATCTGGCTGAGGCATGAGAGCCTGTAGCGGCTCCTGGACCCGACGTCATTTACACTGACACAAAAAACAAAAAACACTCCCTGATGCTTCCCTTAGGTGAGGTGTTATTCTGTAACGAGTGCGCTGAGAGTCGGGAAGCAAGTACAGGGAGTGAGTGTTTTAATAAATAAACAAAACAATAAACACGAAACACAAACAACGCACCGACATAAAACAGAGTCAATAACACCTGAGGAAAGAACCAAGGGGAGTGACAGATATAGGGAAGATAATCAAGGAGGTGATGGAGTCCAGGTGAGTGTCATGAGGTGCTGGTGCGCTTGACGATGGTGACAGGTGTGCGGGATAATCAGCAGCCTGATGACACTAGAGGCCGGAGAGGGAGTACACGTGACAGATCTAATATTATATATCACTAACCCTGTGAACTCTGTCAATAACATACTGCATATTTTAAATACATTTGGATCATTCACGGGTTACAAATTGAACATTCAGAAAAGTTAACGTTTTCCGATCAACCCCGCTGCCAAGCAAATTCCCCCTGGAGCACTGCACTTCTGTCTGTCTCCCTCTGGTTTGTCCTATTTAGGTGTGAATATAACACATTCTCAGGCTACCCTCCATAAAACTAATTTTGCAAGTCTAGTCATACGAGATGAAGCAGACTTACAATGCTGGGATAGTTTGCCTCTCTCCTTAGCTGGCAGAATCCAATCTGTTAAAATCAAAATTTTACCTAGGTTTTTATACCTTTTTCCAATGTCTTACGATCTTTATGCTGAAATCATTTTTTACCAAGTTGGATAGGCTCATCAGTCATTTTATCTGGGCAGGCAAATCACCTAGGTTACGTAGAGCAATAGTTCAAAGAAGGAGACAAGATAGAGGATTGGCACTTCCAAATGTACTGCTTAACTAATGTGCAGCCAATATTCAAAAGATTAGGGTCTGGTGTAATGCTCCAAGTACGAACTGGTGCTCAATATAAGCACACTCCTGCCAATCATACTCCCTTTCTGCTCTTACTTATGCCCCACTGTCCTTGAGTCCTTCAAAGTATACTGGAAACCCCATTGTGCTCTCTGCTTTGAAGATCTGGAGACAATTTCGTCAACATGTTAGACTTTCTGCCCTTTCTCTTCTAAGCCCTATCTGTAACAATCACCTATTTTTACCCTCCAAACTCCACCAGGCTTTTGTTTTGTGGCGAGAGAGAGGTTTGGTATGTTTCAAAGATGTATTTTGAGATGGGAAGTTTGACCGTTTTATTGATCTCGTAGCTAAATGTAATCTGGCTCATTCTAATATTTTCTGCTATTTTCTTTGTTCGCTCTCATTTTCCCACCTTTCTTCAACTACCTCCCAAGACGTTGCTAGAAGAGATTTAACCTGATTTCTAGATTATTTTACATTATACTTTCCTCTAAACCCTCTCCAATAAACAAAATTAAGACAGACTGGGGTCGTGAACTTGACCTTACAGATGACTGGTGGGAGAAGGCCCTTCTTAGGATTAACTCCACACCCTCATGTGCTCGATTAAGTTTAATTCAGTTCAAGGACTTGCACAGAATTCCCTACACCAAAGAAAACGTAGTAAATTCCTCCCAGACACAAATGACACGTGATAGATGTTCAATCACTCCAGCTGTCCGAGTATTGGTCATCCTTTTTTAATACTCTCTCTAACATTCTCAATATTGACCTGCAGCCTTGTCCTTTGATAGCTATATTTGGAGTTCCATCTTTGTTTCCTAGTCTCACTAAAAGTAAAACAGACGTTGTAGCGTTTGCTTCCCTCATAGCTTGCCGGCAGATCTTGCTTAATTGAAAATCCTCCAAACCTCCCACTGTATCAGCCTGATTGAAAGATCTAATGTCTTTTCTACACTTAGAAAAAATGTAATACACTTTGAGAGGTTGTACTGATAACTTTTTCTTGGGATGGCAGCCTTTAATTTCCTTTTCTGAACAGTTGCCTTCTATTGATCAGGAGTAATAATTTTGGCCAACAGGCAAAATGAGAGAGTGTGGGAGGGAAGGGATAGTATGTTGTGATATGTATGTATGTATGTATGTATGTATGTATGTATGTATGTATGTATGTATGTATGTATGTGTATGTATATATATGTGCATATATATGTATATTTATATATTATTATTTCCAATTGTATGTTTTAATAGATTACATTTTTGTGTATATGCTGCTTTTGTTTTTAAGGGGAGGGAGGTATTTAATTAAGTATAAGGGGATAAAAGGATGTGTCTGTTCAATTTGTAATTTGTATTTCTTTATATGTCCAATAAAAATATATATGAAAAATATATTTACAAAAATAATCATCATAGACCATACACATGTAATGAGTCTCATAGCCGCAGAACTAAAAAGGTGAGCCCATCACATGTAATGAGGGCAAACTTAAATGCCCTTTTATAAGGGCCAGTGGCGAGCACAGTGGTGTTGTCACAAGGTTGGTCACATTCAAACAAGTCCTTTAAGACCTTGTGATTAGGCTGATAGCATGTGTGACACAAGGTTCATGTTTGATATAAACTTTATGGCTTTTCCTCCTGAAAAGTACAATGTTCAACCATAATTCCTATTACATTGCAGCAAATTTGCCTGACATAATGACTTTATAACAACGTATCTTCCCTTTTTATGTGTAATAGTGAAACCTGTCTTGTAAAACACTGACCTAGGAACCAAAGGAAAAATACACTGGTAATATCTTATCTGTACAAACTGCATGACTGGGTAGCCTGTACGTCCAGGCAGCCAGTGTACATATAACAACAGATATGGTTGTCCAACACAGGGCACCATAATCTTTATAGGTCTACTCAATGAATTGTCTTGCTATTTTTATCAGCACTCATTGAGATTATGAATGCCCACAAGTCCTCGGTAGAAGAGCTCCTCTGTGTGACCTGTTTATACTTCAAATCTATCACGTTAGTTCCAAAATGGTTGTGGTGGACAAATGTTTCATATGACCCATGGCGAAAATAAGTCATACGGCGTTCTATTTTAGTGGTAGGGAACAGGCAGTGTGTGGGCATTTTGTGGAGTGTTCTTGGACAACCTAAGTAAAATGGTGGGCCTTGGTCAGCTGTTTTCAGTTATTACAGTAATGTAGTGATAGTTTAAATAAAAAGGAAAAGTTTGGTGCTATTCAGATCCACAGTAAACGTGTCCTCTATATTGCACTGGGCACAGTTGGGCAACGTTCCAGTTGTGGAGAATAAATGTGACATTTTCAGAGTAGATAACAGTCTCAGCACCCTCCTGCTCAGCTACCAGACTAGCCATGACGTCTGTGCCAGAGAGAACAAAACATCGACGTTGACCCCGAAAGAAGTGACTACTGATAAAACATACAGACATCTCTGTCTCCATTCACATCTAAAGACATGGCAATTTCCCCTCTCAAATCTGTGTGTGCATGTGGTGCTTCAAAAGTGAAAGGTAGGGAGTGGCAAGGGGGTGCTCCTGATGCCTCAGAGAACTGGTAGCCGTCACTGTCACTAGAACACAGGGATCACCTGGGACAGGAGTCATGGATCACACCCCCACCTCACCCCTCTTCCCTCCTGCTGCAGAGCCAGGATCTTAAGACAGCTCGCCCAGCAGGTGCCCATCCCTGATCACTGAGCCAATGTAACGCAGCCCTGCGTATTAACCCAGCACATTAACCCTATGCAACCCTGCTTGGAAATGTGCCCTAGAGGCCTCAGAACCATCAGCTGGAAGACTGCCTTTAATTTAAGCTCTTAGAGGACTATCAGCATTCAGCTGCATGATCAAAGTATAATAATAAAGTCATTTGGGTAAAGTATCTTGTATCTTGCCATGGCGTCTCTCTCGCTTTCTTTATCTCAGCAGGTCACCAGCTGACTAAGCTATGCTGACAACAGCAGCATCCGACCCTGATGCCCTGTTGTGTGTAGCAGTGCTTGACATGCATGGAGGAGCTGAGATGTTTAATGGGCGTGTGATGATTTTACTGAACTGATGCTGTGTTAGGGAATCGGTACAGGAAACTTGTAGTAGCTGCAAAAATCTATTTGCTATTACAGCTCTTATGTAGGCAGCCAGAACTCAACATGGTGACATTGTGTCAATAAAGATGGAACTTGGGTCTGGGTAAGCAGTAGTGCACTTTGTTTACACTTACTGGTAAGATTAAAACTAAGATAATAGGGTTGGAAAGAGAAATAGCAACGAGGTGGGCTGAAAGGTATAAAAGGAGAGGGTATGAAAGCATGATGTTTTACAACAGAGATACAGGAATAGTTTCTACTCTACCTGTTTGGCTCTCATCCTTGGTTTAGAATAATCTCATCACAGCCTGTGTGAAGTGTGCCCTAGCCTTTGGGCAGGGGTAAACAGTCATGGGCTTTTCATCACAAAACCAATCAATTTGGAAATCAATCTCTTTCCAAAACCAAAATGACCTCACATACAAAATATGGATGTACAGAGGACAAATGTTTGCCTGTTGGGAGAACCAATCAGCAGAAAGAATAATGCAGCACTGTAGAATAAACAGACTTGTCTAATCCAGTGACCAGGAGTATTGACCTCAACCTGACAGACCACACACTAATCACCTCTGATTGGTAGTGCGGTTCAATGTAAGCATGCAGTTCAAAATATGTGTTTGTGTGGGAGGGAGATTTACAATTTAAATCATATTTTACATTTAGAAATAATGTTGCTCATGATCTATGGATTTGACAGGCACCCACTGTAAGTAAGTAGTAGTAAGAGTAGGACACTTACTAATTGCCTTGTGAGATGAGACAGTGACCAAGCAGATCCTACTTTTTTATTTTGTTTGGAACGTCTCTATGACCAATGACCCTGATGTCTGTGGACCATTATCTATGGGAAAAGGCTGCTCCACAATCATGTTCCATTTCCCCTCTGGCAGTACCTACAAAAATAGACCCTAAAGCAACCCCCTATCTCTCCCGCACCAAAGGGCTCAGAACTCAATAATTATGTTGTTATTGTGTGCAGAATTCTAATGCAAAACATTCAGCTTTTTCTGTAGAGGTGTCCACCGTCTTAATTTGCTTAACTAATTTTCAGATATGTTTATCAGACTCAGTATTATGACCATAGAACTATGCAGAACAAAAATATTACCATAACATGCAACAATTTCAAAGATTTTACCTAGTTACAGTTCATAAATAAATTCATTAGGCCCTAATCTATGGATTTCACATGACTGGGCAGGGGCCCACCCACATGGGAGCCAGGCCCAGACAATCAGAATGAGTTTTTCCCCACAAAAGGGCTTTATTAAAGACAGAAATACTCCCCCCCCCCCCCACATCTCTCCTTTAACGATCCCGCAGGTGAAGAAGCCGGATGTGGAGGTCCTGCGGTCGTGAGGCCGGTTGGATGTACTGCCAAATTCTCTAAAACGACGTTGGAGGCCGCTTATGGTAGAGAAATGAACATTCAATTCTCATGCAACAGCTCTGTTGGACATTCCTGCAGTCAGCATACCAATTGCACGCTCCCTCAAAACTTGAGACATCTGTGGCATTGTGTTGTGTGACAAAACTGCACATTCTAGAGTTGCCTTTTGTCCCCAGCACAAGGTGCACCTGTGTAATGATCATGCTGTTTAATCAGCTTCTTGATATGCCACACCTGCATATGGAAAATTTCTGGGATATTTTATTTCAGCTCATGAAAGCTGGGACCAACACTTAACATGTTGCGTTCATATTTTTGTCCAATATAATTTGCAGCTCCGTTTACAGGGGATAGCTAGCTATGTGTGACACATAGAAACATGACTGGTCTCTACTGACATTGCTTGAGTTGAAGAAGCAAACCCTGTGACAGAGGTAGGGGCACTTAGTGTCGCTGATATGGGATGGTTGTCCTAACCCAGAGCAGGTTCCATAAGAGGGTTAATAGCCACAATACCGACAAGAAGACACAGCTTTACCCTGAGTCGATTTTCCTCTATAATCTCATCAATGCTACATAATTGTACTTCGTTTTTTAAAGCACCAGATCATGGGGTTTAAACTCCCAGTGCGCAGAGGGGACAGAGGAGAAACAAGAGATACAGAGATGTGGCGCAAGAGAGAGATGGGATCTGTTTACAGTCAACAGTCATCAGTTCAAAGTGGATGGATCAATTGTAGTCTTTGTCCGGACAGCTGGATGGACTCAGAAACACATTTGGGATGTCCTTGAAGATCAGAGCATAAATATAAATCATAGATCCTATCACATACACATTCCAACACTAGCTCAACATCAAAGAAAAGAACAGTGGCCAAAACACTATTTTCTGTGCTTGGACCCCACAAACACTCATCCCTGGTCTTCACAGTGGGTCAACCCTCTTTTTAACCATTAGTGGACGCTGGACGCACCCTCTCTTCCATCCGAGGTCCGACCTAGGTTCCATCCTAATGACTGCTTTCGCAAGCCTGTCTGTCAGTGCTCTGTGATTTGTGCCTGTGCCATATCTCAGCTCAGGAGGGCAGATGACAAGCTGATTAGGAGTGGAATTTCCAGGGGCTCAGAGTTGCTATTCCCAGCCTGCATCCTCTAGATTAGACCCTTTCTAGCTGGGGACAAGCTGATGACACCCGGGCTACAGGTGAGACCGTTATATCTCATAACAACAGGGTCAGCTTCAACACAATCTGACCACACAGGGCTGTTTATAACCCACATAAATGCCAGGATTACGTCATTAACTCCCCACCCCATATACACACAAATACACTTTCTAAACATGGTTGGGGGCTTTATTCTAAACATGGTAGGGGACTTTATTTAAAGAACATAAAACTTCCAAGTAAAAAAAAAGTGTTGATAGGGGACAGAATGCAGTCGGACGATCAAATAATCGGCATATACAGTGCATTCGGAAAGTATTCGGACCCCTTGACTTTTTCCATATTTTGTTACAGCCTTATTCTAAAATGTATTAAATTGTTTTGTTTTTCCTCATCAAATCTACACACAATACCCCATAATAGAAAATCTTTAAAATGTTTTTAGAAAATCTTAAAAATGTATTACAAATGAAAAAACAGAACAATTACATTTACATCAGTATTCAGACCCTTTATTCAGTAAAGACAATACTGTGCAGCCGTATTCATCGACCTGGCCAAGGCTTTCGACTCTGTCAATCACTACATTCTTATCGGCAGACTCAAAAGCCTTGGTTTCTCAAATGACTGCCTCGCCTGGTTCACCAACTACTTCTCTGATATAGTTCAGTGTGTCAAATCGGAGGGACTGTTGTCCGGACTTCTGGCAGTCTCTATGGGGGTGCCACAGGGTTCAATTCTCGGGCCGACTCTCTTCTCTGTATACATCAATGATGTCGCTCTTGCTGCAGCTGATTCTCTGATCCACCTCTACGCAGACGACACCATTCTGTATACTTCTGGCCCTTCGTTGGGCACTGTGTTAACTAACCTCCAGACGAGCTTCAATGCCATACAACTCTCCTTCCGTGGCTTCCAACTGGTCTTAAATGCAAGTAAAACCAAATGCATGCTCTTCAACCGATCGCTGCCCACACCTGCCCGCCCGCCCAGCATCACTACTCTGGACTGTTCTGACTTAGAATATGTGGACAACTACAAATACCTAGGTGTCTGGTTAGACTGTAAACTCTCCTTCCAGACTCACATTAAGCATCTCCAATCCAAAATGATATCTACAATCGGCTTCCTATTTCGCAACAAAGCATCCTTCACTCATGCTGCCAAACATACCCTGGTAAAACTGACCATCCTATCGATCCTCGACTTCGGCGATGTCATTTACAAAATAGCCCCCAACACTCTACTCAACAAATTGGATGCAGTCTATCACAGTGCCATCCGTTTTGTCACCAAAGCCTCATATACTACCCACCACTGGGACCTGTACGCTCTCGTTGGCTGGCCCTCGCTTCACACTCGTCGCCAAACCCACTGGCTTCAGGTCATCTATAAGTCTCTGATAGGTAAGGCCCCGCCTTATCTCAGTTCACTGGTCACCATAGCAGCACCCACCCGTAGCACGCGCTCCAGCAGGTATATCTCTCTTGTCACCCCCAAAGCCAATTCCTCCTTTGGCTGCCTTTCCTTCCAGTTCTCTGCTGGCTATGACTGGAATGAATTGCAAAATTCACTGAAACTGGAGACTCGTATCTCCCTCACTAGCAGATCTCGTACACAGCGTTGTACGAGATCTTCAGTTTCTTGGCAATTTGTCGCATGGAATAGCCTTCATTTCTCAGAACAAGAATAGACTGACGAGTTTCAGAAGAAAGGTCTTTGTTTCTGGCCATTTTGAGCCTGTAATCGAACCCAAAAATGCTGATGCTCCAGATACTCAACTAGTCTAAAAAAAGGCCAGTTTTATTGCTTCTTTAATCAGATCAACAGTTTTCAGCTGTGGTAACATAATTGCAAAAGGGGTTTCTAATGATCAAACTTGGATTAGCTAACACAACATGCCATTGGAACACAGGAGTGTTGTTTGCTGATGATTGGCCTCTGTACACCTTTGTAGATATTCCATAAAAATTAAAAACGGCTGTTTCCAGCTACAATAGTCATTTACAACATTAACAATGTCTACACTGTATTTCTGATCAATTTGATGTTATTTTAAATGAACAATTTTTTAAATTTTCTTTCAAAAACATTTCTAGGTGACGCCAAACTTTTGAATGGTTGTGTGTATCAAACCTTTTCTGATGTACCCAGAGGACCGTTACTAGCATGTTTAAACCACTCCTATGAAAATGGTTGATCAGATACTCAACAAAAAGCTCTGATTTCACCATTACTGAAACAAGTAAATATAAAGATCCAGTCCACTGGAGGTCCAGTCCATTGGGCTCCCGAGTGGCGCAGCGGTCTAAGGCACTGCATCTCAACGCTAGAGGCGTCACTACAGACCCTGGATTGATTCCAGGCTGGAACACAACTGGCTGTGATTGGGAGTCCCATATGACGACGCACAATTGGCCCAGTGTCGTTAGGGTTTGGCCTGGGTAGGCCGTCACTGTAAATAAGAATTTGTTCTTAACCGACTTGCCTAGTTAAATAAAGGTAAAATAAACATTTGAGTTCCCTTACACTTCAGTGGTGTGATGCAAAATGCATAGCGCAAAGAATTAAGAAAGGTATTGTCGATATTATTCACTCAAATCAGTTTTGGAGATAAGGTACTCATAGCTAACTTTGAAAAGGATTATGATAAAATACGACTGGAATTTATATAAATATTTCAATTTAGGAGAATCTCTTATACAATGGGTTAAAGTTGTGTATAGTAACTCTAGGTGTAAAATCATAAATAATGGCTACTTCTCATAAAGTATTAAACTGTCTATTTAATTATGGCCATTGAAATGTTAGCCATTGAAATCAGATCCAATAACAATAATATCAAGGTGCAAGAAATCCAGGGCTTAAAAACAAAATGTGTCATTGGACGCTGATGATTCGTATTATTTTAAATACAATTTTGATCTCTCCACAGATAACAAAACTATGATAAGTGTACAATATTATGTATTGTTCACTCAAAAATAAAACTTTTACATTACTGTGAAATGTACCTATACAATGGTCTGACAGTGGACATACTCAGTATTCATATCCCTAAAGAAATGATATCACTGTAATACATTTTAAGAGAATGTTACCAAAAATAAGACCTTGCTACCATGGAAAGGAAAATACCTGTCTATTTATGAAAAAAAAAAAAAAATCTGCCTGATTTATTCTTTAGTTATGTCCCAGTTTACACATTTGCTTATGACCCTGCCTACACCTAACAACTTGTTAATTATTCAATTTTATTTGGAAATGCAAGCCAGACAAAATAAAAACAGGCTGATTTATATAATATGAATTTGAAGGGCAGAAATTATAAAAAATTAAAGCATTAGACCTCTCACTAAAGGCTACAAATATTATGGTTAAACTCAAATATACTAATTGATAAAAAAATATATATAACAAAAGGTAGAAAAAAAAACTATAATCTTCGAAAATTATATCATAAATACGACTGGAAATATATGGAAATGTCTGCTCTATCCAAAACTACAACCAATTAATTGGAGCATTACCGGAAAAATGGAAGAGGCAAGTGGAAGGGGGAGAAAGTAAGGCACTTGTCTGTCAGCCCTGCATTAAAGACCTAAATTGGTTCAAGAGAATTGTGATAAATAAAAAAGTATACCAGTTTCATTTAAGGACCAAAACATATACAGCTGTGCCATACAGCTTGCAAAATAGTTGTGAAGAGATTTGATGTACCGATTCCATGGCACATGGTTTATGAACTGATACACAATGACACTGGATTCAAAACCGTCCCAGCTCTGCAGATGTTGCTGCAAAGAGACAGAATCATTCGATCATTTGTTTTGGTACTGTCCTTATGTAGGTTGTTTTTAGTTACAGGTTCTGGAATGGCTGAAGAATTGAAACATTTACCTGGAGCTAACTCTGCAAATAGCACTGCTGGGTGATTTGAAAAGTCCTAGTCAGTCAATCGATCAATAATACTCTTAGCAAAAATGTTCATCTTTAATTTACAATCTGTAGAAACTATGAGAACAGAAAGGTTCAGAAGTTTTGTGAAACATCACAGCACAGTTGAAACATATGGCAAATACAAATCAAAACTGGATGGTTTTCAGAGATAGATGGGAGGGGTTGAGGGTAGCTGAAGGATGGGACTAAAAACAAAAGATAACTAATGTAAAATATACTGTGTCTGTAAAATGTATATAGTATGTATAAGCTGGAAATAGAAGCCTAAGTGTTGTTGTCCATTAGTTTACTCCAATTAGGATAGGGGTGGTAGGGTTAGGGGAAAATAATAAATAAAAAGTGCTCAACCCTAGGTTCTCCCATTGATATATATATTTTTAATTAGCAGACCTGTACACAAACTCATTGGTCATGTGTGATGAGTACAGACAATGTAGAAAATCATTGGGCAGAGGTTGTGTTCCTTTGTGTAATGGTCTGTTTCTTCTACAGTAAAATGTTTACAGTCCCTCACACAGAGGAAGAGGGGGCAGTAGCTCACATCTGCGCCTCCTCCTCCCAGCATGAACGGCTGCCATTCTTCTGCCTTTTTTGGTCTGGAGCCACAGCTCTGTCCAGTAATGAAGATAATAGAACACCTTAAGTTAAAGAAAACATATCACAGTACAAGCAAGGCAGTAGGAAGGATAGTAAGGTGTTTATTTTGCAGAGGGTGATGCTGTAACGAGGCTGAGACAAAACACCATCTCCCAAACACAAAGTGCAAAACAAATATAAAAATATGTTTAGAAACAAACTGAAGAGAGAAACTGGGTAGTAATGGGAGATTATAACCATCAATTGGAAATAAGGTAGTATTATTTCAATCCTGAATGATGCAAGAAGATATCGGTGGCATGATAAGAGTGATTGTACATGACAGACTAAGAGCAAATCTCTCAGACAGCTCTCCACAGCCCTGTGTAGAGACCCTCAGCAATCAGCTGCCTATTAATAAAATCCTATTTAGCTTTCTCTTCCCTCCCTCTGTGACAATGTTTGAGTATGTGTGGGTACGTGTGTATGCACGCATTCATCAAAGTCCACGGAAGACTAAAACAGCAGCAATTTCTCAATCACGTCTCTCCCGAAGAGGATGTCGACTGAAATGTAGAGTTTTAGCTGAGCAGGGGAGAGGAAGGGAAATACAGTAAATCAGTCTGTGAGCAGAGGTTAGGACCCAAGTCACCAGCACTGCATTTAGATCTTGGAGTTCCCCTGACATAGCCTCCTAGACCAACAGTATCTACAACCTCCAGCAGTCAGTCCTCTACACCCGGGGTTTGGTGGCAAAGGTGAGGTAGCCTGTGTGTCCTGCCATCTCCCTGGGGGGGCATAGTTGTCTTAGAGAACAGAGGTGTTGCTAGGGACTGGGGTGTCGGTGGGGATCTCCAGGGGCCGGTCAGTACCAAAGTCTGGTAGGGGGAGCATGATGGTGCGCACGTCATGCACCTTCAGCAGAACCACCAGAGTGCTGATCGCCTCGAAACCATCATCAGCCAGCGCCTCACACGTACGTCTTCTGCACCTGCTCAATACATGGGGAGGAGCACACACATGTCCCCCTGCAGAGGGAGAGAGACAATGAGACAGGGGGATTACAGGATGGAGACAAAGGGTAAATAAGGGTAAAAAACAAAAACAAGATGGAGTCAATTATTCTGAATCTCACACACTTTGCTTCTAGGCGATTTCTATGTAAACGTCCTAGGTTTGGTATATTCATCCCTAATGGAGAATCCTCTAGCTATGTTTAAGAGATTCAGAAAACAGGTTTAGAGAGCAGAAACACTCGGCTCCTGACTTGGATTCCAATGTTGGAATCAAAAACGTATATTTACAAAGTCATTAATATATATATATATATATATATATTCTTTTTTACATCCAGCCACAACAATGTAATCTCAGTTAAGTCGTGCATAATTGGTCAGCTGTTCGATTAAGTTCTGGGTCCACATTTATTAAGAGAAGACAAAGATGCTAGAACGAGGAGCTCCACCCTCGCTCTTTGCAAGTTATGGGCCAGCCTATGGGCCGAATGTCCCCTCCCAAAATTCTAAAGACGTGATACACCTACGAAAAATAGGGCCTTGTCCAAATAACCAGTGACGAAATACCCAAGCACCGGAACTATTGCTGCTTGTTATCCATCGGTGCCCATAGTATAACTTCTTATGGCTGCAGGGGCAGTATTGAGTAGCTTGGATGAAAGGTGCACAGAGGTGCACAGAGTAAACGGCCTGCTCCTATGTCATAGTTGCTAATATATGCATATTATTATTAGTATTGGATAGAAAACACTCTGAAGTTTCTAAAACTGTTTGAATTATGTCTGTGAGTATAACAGAACTCATATGGCAGGCAAAAACCTGAGAAGTTCCACTTCCTGTTTGGATATTGTCTGGATTTAACCAAGCTCTCATTGAAAATACAGAGAGATATGGATGGGTTTTCACTTCCTACGGCTTCCACAAGATGTCAACAGTCAATAGAACTTTGTCTGATGACTAATGTGTAGGGGGGGCCGTAGGAGACAGGAATGAGTAATCACTTCCATGAGGTGCCCACGCATTGAACTGGCGCGTTCATGTGAGAGGGAGCTCAGTTCCATCGGTCAATTGAAGTCAATGTAATTCTCCGGTTGGAACGTTATTCAAGATGTATGTTAACAACATTCTAAATATTGATTCAGTACATCGTTTGACATGTTTCTACTGACTGTAACAGAACTTTTGGACATTTTGTGACGTTATAGTGGACGCGCTTTGAGACTTTGGTTAGGGCGTTTGGTAAACAATTTGAAAGTAGCTAATTGGACATAAATAACGGACATTATCGAACAAATCAAGCATTTATTGTGGACCTGGGATTCCTAGGACTGCATTCTGATGAAGTTCATCAAAGGTAAGGAAACATTTATCATGTATTTTCTGGTTTCTGTTGAGTCCAACAGCGGCTAATTTGGCTATTGTTCTGAGCTCCGTCATTTATCCGTAACGTTTTTTTTATTTTTTATTTTTTAATCTGACACAGCGGTTGCATTAAGGAGAGGTATATCTATAATTCCATGTGTATAACTTGTATTATCATCTACATTTATGATGAGTATTTATGTTGAAACGATGTGGCTATGCAAAATCACTTGATGTTTTTGGAACTAGTGAATGTAACGTGCCAATGTAAACTCAGAGTTTTTGTTATAAATATGAACTTTATCAAACAAAACATGCATGTATTGTGTAACATGAAGTCCTATGAGTGTCATCTGATGAAGATAATCAAAGGTTAGTGATTAATTTTCTCTCTATTTCTGGTTTTTGTGAAAGGTATCTTTCGCTGGAAAAATGGCTGTGCTTATTGTGGTTTTGTGGTGACCTAACATAATCGTTTGTAGTGCTTTCGCTGAAAAGCATATTTGAAATCGGACACTTTGGTGGGATTAACAACAAGATTACCTTTAAAATGATATAAGACACATGAATGTCTGAGGAATTTTATGAGATTTCTGTTGTTTGAATTTCACGCCCTGCACTATCACTGGCTGTTGTCATATCAATCCCGGTAGCGAGATTGCAGCCATAAGAAGTTAAACCCAACATTTCTCCAAGTCTCTCCATCATTGTAAAGCCCTAGTTATTTTGTTGCTTTGAGAGTCATTTCTGAAGATTTTTTATTTCATGTGATTAGTGACTTATTTACATCTTTCCCTCAGCCCTGTTACGTCAACTGAACTCGTTTTAATATGGTGAAACTTGTTTTTCCCCCCAGAAGAAACATTGAACATCTAATAGTCAAATAGAGTAAAAGCAGGTGAAAACGGTTCTACTCTTTTTGTCCATTTTCTAGTGTTTTGTGGTAGAAAACTGAGCAGGTCGAGTATAACACAGTTTGGCCTGGAAAGGCAGTGTAGGTTCAGTGGAGGGGGTATCGAGAGTACAGCCAAGGAGTAACAACCCTGTTACTTTGTCACTTAAAACAGACGCCTCACAAGTCCTCAACTGGCAGCTTCATTAAATAGTACCCGCAAAACACCAGTCTCAGCGTCAACAGTGAAGAGGCGATTCCGGGATGCTGGCCTTCTAGGCAGAGTTCCTCTGTCTAGTGTCTGTTCTTTTGCCCATCTTAATCTTTTCTTTGTATTGGCCAGTCTGAGATATGTATTTTTCTTTGCAACTCTGCCTAGAAGGCCAGCATCCCAGAGTCGCCTCTTCACTGTCGACGTTGAGATTGGTGTTTTGTGGGTACTATTTAATGAAGCTGCCAATTGGACTTGATGCATATGTTTCTCAAACTAGACACTAATGTACTTGTCCTCTTGCTGGTTAAAGCCAATTTGAAGTGTTCTGTGAAGGGAGTAGTACACAGCGTTGTATGAGATCTTCAGTTTCTTGGCAATTTCTAGCATGGAATAGCCTTAATTTCTCAGAACAAGAATAGACTGACGAGTTTCAGAAGAAAGTTCCTTTGTTTCTAGCCCTTTTGAGCCTGTAATCAAACCCACAAATGCTGATGCTCCAGATACTCAACTAGTCTAAAGGCCAGTTTTATTGCTTCTTGAAATCAGCACAACCGTTTTCAGCTGTGCTAACATAATTGCAAAGGGTTTTCTAATGATCAAATTAGCCTTTTAAAATGATAAACTTGGAGTAGCTAACACAATGTGCCACTGGAACATAGGCGTGATGGTTGCTGATAATGGGCCTCTGAACAATTTTATGTTAATTTAAAATGTACAATATCTTTTGGGCTTTTCTTTCAAAAACAAGGTCATTTCTAAGTAACCCCAAACTTTTGAACGGTAGTGTGTGTATGATTCTCATTGAAAGCAGGTCTAAGACGTGGTAGATCTGTTGTATGTGGATTATATCTATGCTTCCCGTGCTTTTTTTACAAACAGCTGAAAATACAAACATTTTGATTATGGAAAATATTTCACAGCAGTTTAGACGGTACAATGATTCTCTACACTATACTTGCTTGTTGTCACATACTCAAATTAAGTGAACTATTAGAATTTTAGCAACCAGGAAATGGCGGCGCGATTTCTGAAAAGTGCATCTTTAATAGGCACTTAATATTTATTTTTAATTTAACCTCGAGATGGGAAAGCATGTTTATGGAATTGAACATGTGCTCTTTTGAAATAATGTTAAAATTAGGTGAAATAAATTAATATTTTTAAGGCACCAAATTGATGGAACGACCCATTTATGTTTACATAGTCTGCGCACACAAGAGTTTAACAAGATATTGACCCAATCATAAACATTTCATTGTTCTTGTGTGTTATGTTGAACACAAAAGCAAGTCAATCATTTTAAAATGCTATACATATAACATCAGTGTTTAGTAACAGAAGAACACATGGCAATTTTTCACTGGTTGCTCAAGAAGCATTGTAATTGCTATGATGAGGACCCTTGTTGACCAGTGGTTGATTGAGAGAAGCAGAAGAGGTGGAGCTAGTGGTGATCAGGCAGTCAACAACACTGATCCAGGGAGTGTGTGAAAGCTATTGTTCAAGATATTTGACAACTAACTAGTCAAAATATATCTGCGGCCAGGCAGCCGTGAAACTGACAAAGGCAGAGAGGTCAGTAACACAAACACGGTTGGGCCAATTATCTCATCTTCAAGTAGGGACATTGTGTTGTGTGGCCAGGTCTAAATCAGGTTAAGAGGGTTGTGTAGGGACAGATGGAGTAAAAGGGGTTGGAGCAGAACAAGTGCAGTGGGAGAGAGAGGGACAGGTCTGCCACTCATGAGCAGTGGTGTAAAGTACTTAAGTAATCTGTACTTTACAGATTACAGGGGGGGGGTAATCTGTACTTTACAACTTATTTTTGACTACTTTTACTTCACGACATTCCTTAACAAAATATTGTACTTTTTACTCTACATTTTCATTGACCCCCAAAAGCACTCGTTACAATTTGAATGCTTAGCAGGACAGAAAAAAAAAGTCAAATTCACACACCTGGTCATCCCCCTCCTGCCTCTGATCTGGCAGACTCACTAAACCGACATGCTTTGTTTGTAAAGGATGTCTCATTGTGAACCTATCTTTCAGTAAATGTAAAAAACGGTACCATCTGGTTTGCTTAATAAGGAATTTGACATGATTTATACTTAAGTACATTTTAGCAATTCTATTTACTTTTGATATTAAGTATATTTTAAACCAAATACTTTTATTCAAGTAGAATTTTACTGGGTGACTTTTACTTGAGTAATTTTCTGTTAAGGTATATTTACTTTTACTCAAGTATGACAAGTAGGTACTTTTTCCACCACTGCTCATGAGTTTAGTTTACTAGGATCACAGCAGATCCACTTAACCCAGGATCACCTCCTCCTCTGGCCAAAACCTGGATGTGCAACACTCAGGCTCCAGGGAGAAGAATGTGTGTGTGTGTGTGTTTGTGTTTCTATGGTGACAAGGAATCAGTGACAGGACCAGTGTTGAACTTCACAGAACTGAAAGAGCCGAGGCAGAACGTGTGTACGAATACATGAGTAGAATCAAACGCACAAGACTATGCATGCGTTTCCACTGAGATAATGCATCCAGAGAAAGCCTACACACATCATTAACTAACATCCAAGAATGTGTGCAAACTGCAAAGGATTTCCCTCTAAATACAAGCCCCACGGCAGGGGATGAGAGCAGCTTGCCAAGATACCTTCATTAACCTGGAGAGACTGAGTAAAGCATGCAGCCTAAATCACACACCTATTACAGAAGCCCAGGTCTCACTGTGAGAAGACTTGATTGTAGATTTAACAGTGTAGGAATAGTGAGGTGGCTTTTTAGCCTTACAAGTCCAACAAGCAACACAAGCAGACATGTACTAGTAAGTACCAAACACACACACACCAAAGTAGAAGAAAAGTCAGATTTTAGACAAGCACTCACAAAAAAACAATCTTTCTAATCTTGGAAAATGTGGGATCTCTTAGATAGCGGACGTTCCATTGACAAATAAGAGCAGCATTTCCCCTGCTAGACAGCTCTAAAGACTCCCCCATTGGCCCCACGTCTCCTGGAAGGAGCGGGGGGTTTGGTCTGTGCCAGGATACAGGGTCTTCGGAGCACAGCTTCTCTAAATAAAAGGGGAAGGCCACTGGCAAATTTTTTAAAAGAATTAGTGGGGGAAAAAATAAGAAATTCTCCACATTCTGCCCCTTACCCTGGTTCTCAGATAGCATGATCAAATTTAAAGCAGGGGAAGGAAAACACACGTTTATTATTAGTGGTTATACAAGCTCTGTGCAGGAGCATGTGAAGGTCACAGGGGCAGTATAATTGACTGGTCAACTGCTGGATACCCTCGGCTGAAGCACAGAGACACAGCTCCATAGTGTTCAGTCCTCTAGAGTGAATGAGAGTGAGATGGGGAAAGGGGGATACTTAGTCAGTTATACAACTGAATGCATTCAACTGAAATGTGTCTTCCGCATTTAACCCAACCCTTTAATCGACATCAATGGCACCCGGGGAACAATGGGTTAACTGCCTTTGCTCATCGGCAGAACGACATATTTTTACCTTGTCAGCTCGGGGATTCGATCTAGCAACCTTTCGGTTACAGGCCCAACGCTCCTACCTGTCAGGCTACTGGCGGGACTCAAGTCTCTAAGACTGGAACAGAGGGAAATAAATTGTGCCTTGCCTAAAGGAGACTCATGCAACCTCTCCCTACAGCACATAACCCTGTATGGTCATGGGACTGATTCTATATCCAGATATCTGGCAGTGTGCGCGCGTGTGTGTGTGTAACGGGGAGTCGGATAGCTAAAGAGGAATATGCAGAAGTGAAACCATAAAAGGGAGGAGTGAAACATCTACTGCAGGAGAAAATGTAGGAAAGGGTGCTGGAGTCTTTGCATTGTTGCTAGTCCATGTGCCACATTCCATTTCTTATGGAGGCTTCCGTTTAATAAGATTATCAGTTTATGGGCCTCAGGATTATAAAAATCAACTCAATCTTTTACAAAGCAGTTTATAAACCAGTGATCCAAAGTAAGTAACTGTACTAGGCTAGGGTTATGTGAATAATAGCCCTGATATATTCTACCCATGTCCCACCTTCAGCCCACGAACACACACGCTCGCACAGAGACTGACCACCCAACTAAGCCACCAACTTGTCCAGGCTTGCCCCCACTGCACCATGGGCCCTGGTCTCCACAGAGAACACTGCATGCTCTTTAATCAGTCACTTTATTCTGCGTCCGTGTGACAAGGAAGAAACAAACAGGGAGGAACACATGCGAGCCAAGGACACATTTAATAAGCGCTCTGCTGACCCAGATCAATACGGAAGAGTGCACTGCAAGGAACAAAGGCTTGCTGGGATTTCAGAGTGGACAGGCCAAAGTCATGTTATTGGGACCAAGTTTTGGCTTTCTCCACACACACCCTCGTGTCTTACCCTGCCTCTTCATGGCAATCTTGGCATGTTGGACAGCCTCCCAGGGTGAGGGGATGTCACCCTCCATGCAGATGTCCTGGTTACGGACGGTAGCCTACGCGGTGCTCCCTGAACTCCTCCGCCACCGTCTCAGCATGCTGCTGGTGGAACTCGTGTGCAGGTGGCCCGTGGGCGCAGGATGGCGTGGGACAGAGACCTGCTGCCCGTACCTACAACCACAAAACAAACAGGGAATGGGTTAAGAGAGGGTATGCGACTAGTGGCAGTGTCATAGATGGCTGACGTTTTCACAACGGGAAATACGTCAAAAACAGATCAATACCATTTTCATGTCATATTCCATCAACGTGTCTGATATACAGTACATGTTAGAGAGTTTGTGTAGTTGTGCAAACATCAAAATAGTAATCAAATATTGGACTGTACATCATACTATATGACCACAATACTTTCTGTTGTCTGATTGCGTCTGAAGCGATCTTGTGACATGTGGTTAGTGCAGGGGGACATGGTGATGGGCTACAGTGACCCTTTCTCCTCCCCCTCCTCACATTGCATCACTGCTGCTTTTGTTCTCATTGCAACAATGGGTGCAATGTTTACCCCACAGCGGCACATTGACTTGCTGAACGCCACGTCGTTTGACCGACCGGATGACTGACGTCAGAGCCAGGGGCACAGACAAGTGCCTGGTAACTACTTACTGCATGTAATCTGATGCTGTGTGTGGGTAGTATTACTGCATGGTAAGCCATTTCCCAGGCTTTGTAGTTTACTCCCCAATTTCATTCACAACTCTGCTCCAACCCTGCTCCAGTGTGTGTGATGTTCTACTATGACAATCCTTAAGCACTAATGGGGATAGCTTCAAATCGCAAGTATCTAAAACATCCAGTCACCTTCCTTGGTAAAATCAAGCAGGAACATTCCCTCAGGGTACATGTGAAGGCCTAAGCATGGAGTGCACATTACTTACATATTCAACTGTAAAAATATATATATATTAAGTATCATATATCACACACATACTACCGGTCAAAAGTTTTAGGACACCTAATCATTCAAGAGTTACTTTCTTTTTATATCTCAGGACAAATTAGTTAGCTAGCCAAATTGCCATGAATGTTTAATGCTTTTCGACAGCGCTCCCAGTCTAGTCAGCATGTAATCCTGGCAGCAGGATGGAGCCTGGTCAACGGGCAGCAAAGAGGGAAGAAATTAAAAATGAGAAGCAGCAGAACATAACAGGAGACCTTGTGCTTGCGCAAGCCTGCTGAACTTCAGTGCAATCTAGCCGCAAGGTGACTCCTCTAGTGACTGAATTCTCCCTACAACACACTCAGAACAGCCAACTGATAATCACCTATCACTGCCCATTTACATTGCTCATTCCCAAAGTCACTCAAGACAAAATAAGTCACCCCTGATATTAGTAAGTGCTTATCAGCAGATAGGCTCATTGCAACACTGCAGGACATGTTGCAGCTCCCCATTATGCCAGGGAGGGCGAGTGGGGGCTGACCAAACAGTTTGTTCATCGATACGCTATCTTGAGTCGGCACACACGTTTACCGATGTTCCATCAATAACCCGCCCGACTGGGAAGGAACAGAACAGCAGTTAAGCATGATGAAGCACTGCAGCAAGAGCAGCCGTCTGCCTCCAGATACTCCTAGCCAGGCACGTACACACGGCCAAGGCTGCAGCAGCCATCCATTAACCACCCACACACAATCACTTTACTTCTGAAATTAATTCAACCGGTGGACACTCCTTACTGGGGGAGATTTCTAGATGGTACTACTGTGGTGTTCCATCTCACGTCTAGTTCAGATCATTCTCATA
The DNA here is from genome assembly GCF_045679555.1 of Salvelinus alpinus. Taxonomy (NCBI): domain Eukaryota; kingdom Metazoa; phylum Chordata; class Actinopteri; order Salmoniformes; family Salmonidae; genus Salvelinus; species Salvelinus alpinus. The sequence continues at coordinate 16,753,381 of NC_092110.1, read as the reverse complement.
ACTGACCGCTTTACTGAATTTGTCAAGAGAGAAAGTTGGAAGTAGAATTTGACACCTGTGGGCACTCTAAGGGATGTAAAACTCCACACGGTGTGTCCCAGTGAAAACAGAGATCAACGGCTTTCTTCAAAGGTAGATAATCATGACAACTTGACATGTGTCATCAAAAGCCAAGTGTGATGTTGTCCCCTCCACTTAGCTCGAGAGCTTTCACTAACTGGCTCCTCTGTTACAAGAATCATTGGTATCACATTTAGCCTTTTGTTGTTGAGTGCGTGGTTTCCCACTAGTCTATGACACATTCCTCCTCCAGGTCTTCCCTCTGTGACCCTCTCCTACAGGGACATGAAACATGCAATCCATACTGTATGCGTATGTCATATGCTAAGCAGTTATTCTGTGAAAACGGTGACGTTTGGGAAAGTTTCAAATGATTCATGTCCTCAGATAAAGTAGCTTACACAAAGTTGGAAATCAGCGGGTTTTGTCCCTCTCACCGGATTCACACAGAGCCAGGCTTGAGCTCCAGCATCATGGTAATGTTGGCAATGTCTGTTGTGTAGAGTATCTTGGTGCAGTGGGGCAGGTTGAGGGTCCACAGCTCAGGGGTGGGGTGCAGCACAGCACATAGACCAGGTGACCATTGTGCCAAAGCGCTGGCCTATCAGGTCCTTGGAGTGGCAAATGACTCCATAGCGTGTCTGTGTTTGGGAACCCTGCTGCACCCTGACTGGCATCACTGAGTCATAACCCAGGAAGATGGCAACATCACCCTCCTGGATAAACTCTGAATACTCTACAAAACTCATGTCTTCTATCACAGGGGTCTACAAGGGGGAACCAAGGTAAAGAGGTCCAGATGTTATCACCACAAAGACCATCAAAAAGAAACTAGTGAACATTTCCCCCATGATAAACATTACACTTTTCACAAATGCATAAAAATACAAGTTTGGTGGAATGTATTGGGCGACAAAGCTGTGTTTAGCTAAAAATCAGTTCTGCCTCCTGTAGTTAGGTGGTCTGGACATCAAAATCCCTCCAATGGGTTTGTTTATTTTCATACTCATTAGAATACTTGCACGTGCGAGTTGTATATTTTGTTTTAAAAACAAGTATCATTTAAATCTAAACGGCCGCTGTTTATTTTCGAATTAGAACAGTGGAGAAACTTTACTTCAGTTATTTGACTGCCTCCACCTAAAAAGCCACAACCATGGAGAAAATGTAAGTGAAAAACAGTTTGTTCATTTTAAAATTACATACACATTGGACAAAAGATGTAACCCACAAATGTTTGCTTAGGTTTTTTTTGCCAAACTAACAATGTCTTACTGTATTTAAATTATTTTATTTGATTTCAACTAACTTATGTTTTAATTCAATTAAGTTATGTAAGACATGTTAGGAAATTAACAAATCTAGTTAGGTTGCTAAATTGCATTTTTCATCGTTAGCTAGCTTGGTTCGACAACAAATGTAATATTGCTTTTCCAAGTACACTATTCGGCAACTTCACTGTGCAAAACTTCTCAATGTTATGGGGGGAGCAATCTGACGCCATTCATTAGTTAGCTAGCTAGATAACATTAGCTAAAGTTAGGCAACGAACGTGTTAGCAAACTTTGACCCGCCATAAACGTAGCTACTTGGAACTAACTCTAGTAACGTTACTGTATAAAAGCGAAGTAAATATCATATTCGAAGTGATTTATATGTCGAAAGGTTAATGATTCAGCCTTGTTAGCTAATTTACTTGCTGTTCACATGCTCTTGCAGATCTCACATATGGATTTGTTAGATACCACTGAGACTGACCAGACGAGACTCAGGTTCATTCGCAGTAATCCACTGAATCGTGCAATGAATGAGGCAGTTCAGTTGGTATATAAATCTGCGAAAAGGCGCAAACGCGGTGCTTTTTAAATGCTCTTCAACAGCTGAGCTGTGCAGGCTAAAGTTGATGACGTATAGTATTTCGTAAAAAGGCAGAACAAGCAATTAAGTGAATCATAATTTACTTTCAGCATTTTTCACATGACAGTCCTATATTTGTTAATGAATCCCTAGGAACAGTTTGAGCAAATAACAGTTAGTTAGGTCTATTTACATGGGCCAAAGAAGGTCAGTTCATAGCTTTTGGGACAACATCTGTGTATTGAGTGGACTGGCACCACTCAGGGAGTCCAACCAATACACTGACTCTCGATGTTGTGTCCCAAAGCTAGTCAGTTCATATCATTTTACATTGGGTAAAAACAGAATCATTGAGGCCACTAGGGGAAAAAAGGCCATTTTAGCAGGGGCAGCGCCAGGGCCAGATTAAGAAAGCATTAAATGGATATATAATACATTTACATAAGTATTCAGACCCTTTACTCAGTACTTTGTGGAAGCAACTTTGGCAGCGATTACAGCATCGAGTCTTCATGGGTATGACGCTACAAGCTTGGCACACCTGTATTTGGGGAGTTTCTCCCATTCTTCTCTGCAGATCCTCAAGCTCTGTCAGGTTGGATGGGGAGCGTCGCTGCACAGCTATTTTCAGGTCTCTCTAGGAACATCTAAAAACTGCAATCCGGTATAGTACCAGTAGGTATTAGATGGAGCTTCCTGGCCCCACCTACCTGTGGGTAAAACAATCTGTGGTTACCTAGGTTACTAAATTGGCTCACAGCAAAACTTTCAAATGCAGTTTTCTTTTTGTTTGCTTGTTTTAATCAATTACAAACTACATTCAAGAAAAGTACATGTCTAAATATGACTTTTCAACATTGCTTGCTCCCTAGAATTCTCACTACTTAGAAAAACGTAATATTGTAGGGCTTCTCTCATGCCCTTTTCTTGACAATGCTAGCAGCCATGTGAGTAAGTGCTAGCTAGTTACCAACCTGACTATAAAGCTACAAGTAGTGAGGAGTTACAAACGGACTAAACTAAACAAGTTAAATGTCTTACCTGTGATTCAACGTTTTCAACATGCATAGCTAGCTATGTGTAGCCTACTTGGACACCTGATCCCAACATTTCCCAGTCCTCCACACAGAATAGCCTGTACATTGAATAACACAGCAGCATTTCGGAATGTTTTGTTATTTATGTATAACTATAAATAGACTACGAAATTGCCTATTTTAAATTGGGGGTCAATTGGAAAGAACGTTTGTTTTGTTGGCGCAGTCGAGGGGAATTCCTTATTTTTACCTCAATATCAACTCGGAGTATAGCCTAGTGTTCGACCAATAGAATGAATGGAATACAAACACTGACCAATGGGAGCCGAGTTCGCCTACTATAAAGCACCATCTCCAAGACCATTTTCTTCTACTAGAGAACCAAATAACGTTGGTGATTGCGCGTCACGGTCTGAAAAATAGGGATCTTTGTGTCTTCCCCTAGTAGTAGTAGTGACCAGCCTCGGCAGCAGGTAGGACCCCTATTTCTACTCACTCGAGGATGATCAGAATGGCATCGGTCGTTTTAACCCCAAATCAGCACATTAGTGACTCATTAGCAAATACTTTTAAACATTTTTAGCAGAGGCTAGATTTAAAAGGATATCATTAATATATTTTACATATTTCGGGGAAATATCGATAATTGACAACGCAAAAAGTTTATATCTGTAGCCGTGATCGAGCAGGAGACCTCGTTATGTTGATAATCTTGCTCTAGTCTAGTGTGCCGCACCTGTTACTACCTACCCTACTTTATTGTTCTGAGCGACTTGGATTTAACAAGCAAAATACCACTCTAGACTAGAAATCTATGAAATAGTTACTTGGATTGGAATGACACTGCTGCGCAATCTTTAGCATTTGACTTGCATTCCATTACTCCGCCTCTAGAGTAAAGGGATATTTTTAATTTTATCAACTTTCTGTCGACATTTTCCTCTAGCCTATATAATCGTCTGACTGTCGTTCAGTGCATTCGTTTACTGCACAATGCGCATATTGATCCATGCAGTCACATAATAAAAACCAAGTATTTGACAGTTATGTTGTACTATTTTCAAGCTCACATTCACCAGTTTTTCCTCCACTCCGTGTTGCGTCCAGGGATCAGCCATGCCTTTCGGAAACACCCACAACGTGCTAAAGCTGAAGTACGCTTCTAGTGAGGAGTACCCAGATCTCAGCCAGCACAATAATCATATGGCCAAGATCTTGACTCCTGCCATCTACGAGCGTCTAAGGAGCAAACAAACGCCCAGTGGATTTACATTGGATGATGTCATTCAAACCGGTATTGATAACCCAGGTAAAGACCCATGCAGCGTTCAACCATTAAGCCATGTGTTCTGCCTCTTAAAAGTGCGTTTAGTGAGGGCGTCCAGTACAGAGATGTTCAGAAGGTTTTGAGGTAGAGGTCAAGTCCCTTTTGGCAATGGCTTTCTGCCTGCTGTGGGTTAGGTCTATAAACCTTGTAAATTATTTGAAGTAAATTATTTCCTACATAATTTTTTTGGGAACAATTTCATACATTTAAAGTTAGTTGCCAAACACTGTCATAATTATATAATTTACAGCATATTATTTAAATGACATGATTTCACATACTATGATACACGCTAGTTCACTTTCGCTTGTTTTAACAAGCTTTACTTAAGCTTAACGTTTGCTTGTTCCTATCGTTTATCTATCAACATAGCAATAGCATACACAATGTCCGCTCAATCAAAAGGACAAAGTGCAAATATGAGTACTATCCTCCCATTGAAATATATATGTCCTTGTCTGCATATTTTTTGCGGAACGCAGATGTTCTAGGACACTTGTCAGCCCTCTGTATCAAACTACTTTCTGTTACAATGCCGCCTGTTCCATGTTATCTGACAGAATGCACAACAAACTTATCCCAGTACTGACTTGCATTGTTCACGAGTCGCTCATCTAGAGGTCAAGTCTCGAGTCAATTGATCATGAGTCTAAGTCAAGTCGCAAGTCATTTTCTTTGCGACTCTAGTCTGACTCAGACTCGAGTTTCCATCTCTGATCCAGTATCACATCTAGGGAGGCGCTCATACCCTTTTGTTCTGCACAGTGACCTTGTTGATGGATTATATAACTCTATACGAGTCTGTAATCAATAGGGAGAAGGATGCGTGTATTCCATTGGCCTGCATCCATACCAAATGCCCAAAGCACAATGGTTCAATGATTAGTTTCAGATAGCCTTTCAAATTCTGCTGGGAATAATGCTTGTTGGTCTAGCATACCATAAGAACATATCAATACGGAAACCATCATAGATTGTCACTGCAATAAGTGATAATCTGGTGACTCCATATGAACTAAAATGGTATAGCCCAACCCTCTTTGAGGGGAGCTGAGGCGCTGAGTAGATAGTCCAAATGCATTTAAGCATAGCAGGTGGCTTACCCTGTAGAATGTGTTTGTTATTGTTCAGCAATGATAAAATGGCTAAACTGACCATCAAGAGGCTGTCACCTGAGGAGGAGTTCCCTGACCTAAGCCAGCACAACAACCACATGGCCAAGGTCTTAACCCAGGACATGTACACCAAACTCCGAGACCGTGCCACCCCCAACGGCTTCACCATAGATGGTGTCATTCAGACGGGGATTGATAATCCTGGTAAAACGAACCCATCCTGAGTCTGTCGACTCCACCTTTGGAGTCTGATGAAATGCTAACTATTATTTGAGGTTAATGTTTGTCATGCTCTACAATTTGTCTCCTAATTGACTCTCCTGTTTGTTTGTTTTTACGCCAGGCCATCCCTTCATCATGACTGTGGGATGTGTGGCTGGAGATGAGGAGACATACGAGGTCTTCAAGGAGCTGCTGGATCCCATCATTGAGGACAGACATGGAGGATACAAGCCTACAGACAAGCACAAGACTGACCTCAACCCAGACAACCTGAAGGTACTGCCCTCTAAATGGGTACCTGGTTGACTGTGGTCTAAGGCAAATGTTCAACTGTGTACCCTGCAGGAAAGTAGACCAGTGTTGTCAAGTTACAGGTAACTCTAGGATAATTTGGTTTTTATTTTTTTATTTACAGGGTGGAGATGACCTGGACCCCAACTATGTCATTAGCTCCCGTGTCCGAACAGGCAGGAGCATCCGTGGGTTCTGCCTGCCCCCACACTGCAGCCGTGGAGAGCGAAGGGGTGTTGAGAAAATGTCAGTTGAAGGTACTTAACACACCCTAAAAAATGTATCAAGATGGACTGAACATATTTTCTAAATGTTTTTACCCAATAAATTGCAAAGATGGGAAGTGTAGAAATAATGTCTTGAGGGGTTGGGATGGTGTGTTTAATGCATGGTAGAATTGTAGACAGATTAACTAGAATGGTGTTTGAACTGTGGGGTGGAGCGGTGCAGAGATTTGCAGTCCAGTACTGCAGTAGGGTCTGGGGCTCTGAGTGGATGCCAGCCTAGAATGATGCCAGTTCCCTCTTGCAACATTACTGTGTGGAGGGTCCCCTCTAGTGGTGAACTGTGAATTTATTTGTCTGTTACTGACAAAAGATCGCTTCAGACCAAGGGTATTCATAGACCAGGAGTATTTATTTAAAAAAAAACATATTTGTACACTTATCTATTTTTCCCCAGAGGTAATGCAGGGGATCTGTGAAAAAAATATTTAAATGTATTTTTTTTAAGTGGGAAAACGTTTTCAATGTTTTTATGAATTTTACTAGCAACAAGACTAGACATTTTGAATTACATACCTACAATGGAAAAGAGGTGAATAATCATCTTTCTAATATCAACTTTATTTCTCAACTCCTAATATTGCGCAAATTGCATTCAATGGAGTATCTGACATAGGCTTTGACTGGTAATCACAGGTGCTTTTTTTCATGGCAAGTGATACTGGCTGCTGGTAAGCTTTCTTGACTTGGACATACATTTTTGCACATGGCAAACCTTTGTTTAAACAGTTGCTAATAGTGACTGTGTTTGACGTAGAGCTGGCACAATTATCGTATAGTCTTAATATATACATTTTAGGAGAGGGGGGGGGTTTAACTTTATATTGAAGTGTGGATATATAGTTTACCTAATTCATTTCCAAAAGTTCTAATTTGTCAAATATTTTGTTTTTGAGAAAGGAGTGTTACCAAAGCTGTGTTGTATTTGAAAGGGGGATACCTAGTCAGTTGTACAACTGAAATGTGTCTTCTGCATTTAGGTATGGCTAAATGATGCATACAAGCTCAAAACACTTCAACAAAAATGACAATTATTACAATATCTATGGTCATTTGCACGACAATTAATCATTACCCAAAATGTCAGAGTTGTCACAGCCCTAGTTGGAGTAATGTTAGTAATGCTAATGTTGGTTGACACTACTTCCAATTATAATGTGGGGATGTCACAATAATGAAACACTATCTACCAAACCTATTCATTTTAAAATGTTGATTATACTTGTCCTTTCCATTATTATTCACCGGATGACAAGGTGTGGGGGGGAAACACATTTTGCTAACATTATCTGGGTCCCTGGGCAAGGAAATGTTGAATACCCCTGCTTTAGACTGGAGATCACTGTCTGGACATATTTATATACATTGAATTGATCCTTTCTTGAGGTAATTTCTGGTTGTAACACAACCAGATTGAAAGCCATGTAATGAAGACTGCACATTCAGTCATCCAGTAAGCTCGTACAGAGCCAATGTATCTGACACATCTAATTTTGTTCCTCTGCAGCTCTGGACTCCCTGTCCGGTGACCTGAAGGGGAAGTACTATGCCCTGAAGAACATGACAGATGCTGAGCAGCAGCAGCTAATTGATGACCACTTCCTGTTTGACAAGCCTGTGTCTCCTCTGCTGTTGGCCTCTGGCATGGCCCGGGACTGGCCTGATGGCAGGGGTATCTGGTGAGAGGACAGGGTTTTTCATTCCCGCACTTCTAGGTTTCCTCAAAGGTATTAGAATTTGGTTTTGTTCTAACTCACCAGTCATTCTTACTTTCTCACTTCTCAACCTTACTTTATTCAAGTAAATGACTGCGGGAAGGGATAGGAAATTCTCAGATGCCCTCTAACTAGATGTACCTTAATCTCTGCTAAGTCAGAGGGTAAATGTTTATAACAGTTTATACGCTGGTGGTGGCATAAGCCATTGTCATTGACCTTGTAAGAGGACCATATAACATCTATTTATTCTAATCTGTCAAGGCACAATGATACCAAGACCTTTCTGGTCTGGGTCAATGAGGAGGACCACCTGCGTGTCATCTCCATGCAGAAGGGTGGCAACATGAAGGAAGTGTTCAACCGTTTCTGCACTGGCCTCACAAAGGTGATAGTGAATATCTGAGGAATACATTCAAGGTTTTGAGAATTTAAATAAGGATAATTTGCTGTTGCCTTATTAAAAATGCTCAGTGTAAAAACATGTGGGCAATGATCAATCGATGGTGTTTTGTATTCCTTTCATTGTTAAAATTTGACACGATCTCTTTTCCTCAGATTGAAACCCTGTTCAAAGATAAGGGCACTTCATTCATGTGGAATGAGCACTTGGGCTACGTTCTCACCTGCCCATCCAACCTGGGCACAGGGCTACGTGCTGGAGTCCACGTCAAGATCCCCAACATGAGCAAGCATGCCAAATTTGAGGAAGTGCTCAAGAGGCTAAGGCTCCAGAAACGTGGAACCGGTAAAACATTTATCCGTCACAGAACCAGATATCTACTTTTGTTTGTTCGCTATTGCTCAGGGTAACTTACAAGCACATTAATGCGGTAGAATGACTAACACTGGTAATAGTTCTAGCATTAAAGCTGGAATTTCTCTGAAAGGAGTATTGTAGCTGTTAAGTCCATCTTCTGACATTGTCTATATTCCAGGTGGGGTGGACACCGCAGCTGTGGGTGGCACCTTCGACATCTCCAACGCAGACCGCCTGGGCTTCTCTGAGGTGGAGCTGGTGCAAATGGTTGTGGATGGTGTCAAGCTGCTGGTTGAGATGGAGAAGAAGCTGGAGAAGGGCCAGTCTATTGATGACCTCATGCCTGCCCAGAAGTGAAACTCTTGATTGCCTCCCCCTTGTCATCTGAATGAATGTGACATTATCCTGGAATGCACTCTGTAATAAACAGCACTTACTCTCTCATACAAAACACTCACATTGAAAGAGGACATCTGAAAATAAAAACTGTTTCTTCCATGTTTGATTCTAATTCTTTCCCCATTTGTGATGTTGCACATCTTCATTTAGAACTAAAATATACAGAGTCAAGTTGACATTTTTATTGACACTGGTGTTCTTACCTAATGAGCATTTACATAAATTCCACCTAAATTCAAACAATATATAAAACAAACGGAGTATAACAATGTGTCGCTGTCTTGAAAGTAAGATACATTATTTACACTGAAAACAAGGTTAACTTTAATGAAATAAATAAAGACAAAGCTTTGTCCATTTTCACAGCATGACCAACTATATTCAATTTGTTATGATGGTCTAACATGACCAGATTATATACTGTAGCTATTAGTAATTCAGTGATTATTGTATAGGAATGCTTTTGGCATTTTATCATTCAATACATACTGTATTTTGTGGAGAAAAAAAATGGAAACTGCTACTTTAATGATTGTACAGCTTAAATACTTTCTAGACATAGTTCTGCCCTTTTTGTTCATAGCTTTAACTCGTTGGTGACTTTGGATGCAATGTTTTTAAAAGTGATGGATGAGCCTGATATCCTCTTGAATCTCACGCCATTGAGGGAGAGACGGGGCAGCTTGCACACCTCCATCTCCCATTGGACAAGGTTCTCAGCATGTCCATCACCATGGACACAGAGCAGCAGGAAACACTCTTGCTGTTCAAAATCGCAGTTGTTGGCGTTGAGCACCTTGCGTATCTCTTCCATGATGTCGCAAGGCTCCATGGAGCTGGTGGTCCTCATACTCCAAGTGAATCTAAGGGAGCGGGGTTTACTGTCTTTATTTTCCCCTTTCTGATCCCCAGGTACATTGCGACTGATAAGAGGGAGATAAAGAGAAGTTTAATTAACTAAAGCTCTGCGTTTTCCCCTAGGTTTAGTCATTTTCATATCTGTTTATGGCTCGATGTCATGAATAGACAAAATAATGTAAGGTATTGATCAAAGGGGCAATTAGCAAAGCATACAGTAGGTCATGCAGCACACTAGGTGGAGCACAACATTGAACTAAAATAACCACACCATCACATACAGAGACCACTTCCATGGGGAAAAGGTGAGGGAGAAGGACCCTATGGATAGACAGATGGGACTACTGGTTGACTGACAGAATGGAGAACGGAGTGAAGTGATATCAAGCCTGTCACAGGAATATCAGGTTGCGAGAGCAACAACATACACCTCACCTTGAGCCCTCAAATCTCCCGTTTCTCTCAAACTCGGTTGAGACTCTGACAGTTGTAGAGGGAGCAGAGCAAGATTAGGAAAAAGAGAAAAAACACAAATGTGGACTTCCAAAGAGAGTATTTTGTCATTTCAAGGATGACAGAGAACACTGTACTGTGAATATATATTGAGATATATATAACATACAGTGAGCTCCAAAAGTATTGGGACAGTGACGTTGTTTTGGCTCTGTACTCCAGCACTTTGGATTTGAAATGACACAATGACTACTTTAATTTGAAGGTATTTTCATCCATATCAGGTGAACCGTTTAGAAATTACAGCACGTTTTGTACATAGTCCTCCCCACCCCATTATAGGGGACTAAAAGTATTGGAACAAATTCACTTATATGTATATTAAAGTAGTAAATAGTTAAGTAATTGTTCCCAAATTCATAACACACAAAGCTTGACTATAAATTTGTTGGATGCATTTGCTGTTTGTTTTGGTTGTGTTTCAGATGATTTTGGACCCAATAGAAATTCATTGTAAATAATGTATTGTGTGTCATTTTGGAGTCACTTTCATTGTAAATAAGAATATATGTTTTTAAACACTTCTACATTCATGTGGATGCTACCATGAATACCGATAATCCTGCATGAATAATGAGTTAGAAAGTTATAGACTCAAAAAATATCATACTCCCAAGCATTTTTTTGGGGGGGGTGATATTTGTGCGTCTAACTTTCGACTCTCATTATTATTCACAATTAATTTAGGATTATCCGTAATCATGGTAGCATCCACATTAATGTAGAAGTGTTTAGAAACAAGAAAGCCACCACCAAATAACCATAACCTCAATATGGAAGTGTTGACATGAAACCTGTGCAGAATCAATGGAAAAAGAGACTTTGAACTAGTCACACTGATCAGTCTCGCTGGTGTTCAAACTAACAAAAAGTGCTTCAACAGACCACATAGAGCAAGGGGATACAGGAATGGAAATGTGTTGAGTGACGTATGACAGCTTGGATACGTTTGTTGACATGAAGAAATTCACCCAAACAAGACAAAAACAAAACCATACAGTGGAACACACACCCACATGTCTAATACACACATTGTGTATTAGGGTCAGTGCATGCAGACTGGGGCTGTTGTGGGAGCTCTCGTGCAGTCTATTCTCGAGGTTGACAGACAGCAGGACAGGGGTCTTCTAGACATCCTCTAACATGTCCCATGTTTCTTCCCTCTATGTGACACTGGTTATGTTAAGAGGAGAGGGGGTTGGCTTGAAATACAATTAGGCAAGCAGTTACAGGGCCATTGTAGGACTGCATACCATGTCCACAGACCCTAATGAGTTTTGTGCTGCAGACATGCAGACCAGCTTTGAAATGAGTCTACAGGAGTGTAGAGAAAGTTTAATTCCTGGAGGGTTTAGTTAGTGGGCAAGATAGAAGCCTCTAGCCAGGGGGATGAGGGACAAGAGCAGTACTGAGACTGGATCTGGGGCTGGGAGTGTCACATACACATTCTAGAGAGAAGGGAATGTGACCATGTAACCATGTTGTATACGAGTTTGTATGTCAGAGTTCTGTGTGGAGAGAACAGAGTTGAGCCTAACTCTTATGGGGACATAAGGGTTGAAATGATCCCTTACTTTAGGTCTCCATCTGCGACTTCCTATAACTTTCTAAATCTTCCGCTCTTGAAAGCGTGTATTTTTTACGGATACATGAAAAGAGAGTAAGAAAAAATGACATGATCACAGGCCGATAATGCCAGGATGACAAGGAGGAAGAGGAAGGTGGAGAAGAGAAGAGGAGAGATGAGTGGACAGAAGACTTACTAAGAGTCTTTGCTCCCTGGGAAGAAGGGATGGCAGGCCCTGATTTGGCCGTCTGCCGTTTGGCCGGGTCAATACTGACCCTGAGGGGAGGAAGAGCAGTGAAAGGTCCAAGGTTAAAGGGCACAGAAAGGTCAGGGAGACATTGGCACACAGCAATACAAAAGTGAGGAGAAGTGTGAAGGGAGGGCAAAGCGCATTGCCTACTACTGAGACAAGAGACTCCCTGCTAAGACTTCCTTCCTTATACTTCAACCAATCGTTTCTAAGATGCTGTTACTCTGTGCAGAAATAAGAATCACTCGACAGAGAAATGAAATGAGTGACAAGGACATGGTGAAGGAAGAAAGATGGAAGGGTTGCAAATGTGATGGAACTTCCTGAGATGTAGAACTCCTGGTCGCCACTAGATCTCAGTGTGCCACTAAAGGCCTTTTCACTGCATTGTTCTTAGCCCCGGGCTATCTTAGCTCCAGACTAAGACTGGCCCTGGGCTATCTTATCCTGTGATCACACAAGCATTTGTTCACTCAGGGCTATTGGGCTAAGCTTCAGCCCTGGGCTAAGGATTCACACTTCTATTCCAAAGCCCTGGGCTAAAGGGGTCTACACAGAATATGCTAACGAAGCCGACGGAGCGTAGCGCAGTGTTGAAATGTTGTTTTGCATCACAAAAGGGGCGGCTCCTTGTTGTGCGCTCTGACATTCGATGTACTCCTGTGCCACATGAAAATTGTAACACGCCGTATCATTCCTTCCGTAGCCGTGGGTGCAGTGCTGTGTGAAGTGCTTGACTTGGAATGAAATAGGTGCCGGTACTCATTTTGGGTACCAGTACGGTTTATATTTAGGTGCAGGAGCTCCACAATACTTTCGAGCTAATATTTTATAAAGAGGAACAGGAGCTCAAGCAGTAGAACATTTTAGGTGCCGGTACTCAGCTCCAGTGAGCTCCTGCACAAGTCAAGCACTGGTTGTGTAGGCAATGAAGCTTGCTTGGTTCCTTGATCTATAGCCTATAGGTCCCTCAAACTAAATTCGACCTCGAATCCAATTCCACTGCATTTTTTCGTTGTTCCCCTCTAACCAGGGACTGATTTAGACCTGTTACACCAGATGTGTGCAATTAATTATCAGGTAGAACAGAAAACCAGCAAGCTCCGCACCTCGTAGGGTAAGAGTTGAGTACCCTTGCTATAGGCTATGCATCAAAGTAGCCTATATTACATTGATAAGAAAATAATAATAATAATCTGTGACTGTAAAAAAAAACATTGTAGCCTTTTTAGAATCCCCCCCAAAATACATTTTGTTTAGATGTAATAACTAGGGACTCCAGACTACTGGTAAAAAAACAGGGGTGTAAAGTACTTAAGTAAAAATACTTTAAAGTACTACAAGCTGTCAGCTTGCTACTACTAGCAAGGGAAGGAGACTCTTCCTTGTTTTCACTAAATAAAAAAATGAAAAAGATAATACATTGTTATCGCCCCCTTGTGAATATGAGTGGGACCGGCGAGGATATTGTGTTACCAAAAGGTGTCCGCTACTCCAACTCCCACTCCACCCAAATGCACGCAGGTAGATCAACTGAGTGGAGCTTGTGGTAACCTTAACAGACAAACACAACATGCGAACAACAATCTCTCTGCTAAGTAAGACATTTATTAACACATGTCTTCTTGCTTCCAGCCTAGCATTTGATTTCCAACAGTGGTGGTTTGTAAACCTTGCTGTCTGCCTGTCTGACCTCAAAAACAATGTTTCACTCATACAGATCCTATTAAATTACTAGAAGGGCTATATCATAAACCCTCAAAGTTCCATAATGGCACCAAAATGGCAGCCATCTTGGTCAGGGAGAAATCCCAAACCACTTTAATTTACTTAAGCAGGAAAATAAAAGTAAGGCATGTGATGCGTCAGAAATGAATGTAATGGAATAATTATAGTCAATTGAAAATATTGTCATATAATTATAATCTGAGACATTTTCTGTATAAACAGCCTCTAAAACATATGTAAACAGACCATAAATGTCTCAGATTCCATTTTCTTGGAAAGCTGTGAGTGCTATTATATGACAAAATATCAGTACTTGTCCTATCATCAACTGTTTGCGCCAGTGTATGGCTGCGGATTGAATGCATTGTTTGAATGGAATGTTTGCATATTGGCAGTTAATTAGAAACATTTATGGAATAATTATTCTAAAACTGTCTGCCTAGCTAGCTAACACACATACGGTGCAGATAAATTCTTCACATTCATTGTTTTACACAATATCTTATCACAGCACTGGCAAACCCTGGTTGACCAACTCCCTGACCAACATGGCTGACCTTTGGACCATCATAAGAAGGTTCATTCTAGTATTCTAAATACAAATTCTATGGTTTCGCTGTTGAAATGTGATCTTGCCCTGTACAGAGAATGCTGTGCATAGACGAGACAAATTTTTCTGATCCAGGCAAAAATAATGCAACAATATTATTATCATTGACTAATTACATGTCAATAGAAAAGCTATGAAAACAGTCAAAAGTTTGGACACACCTACTCATTCAAGGGTTTTTCTTTATTTGTACTATTTTCTGCATCAAATATAAAATATATTTTGATTTGTTTAACACTTTTTTAGTTATAACATAATTCCATATGTGTTGTTCCATAGTTTTGATGTCTTTACTATTAGTCTACAATGTAGAAAATAGTAAAAATAAAGAAAAACCCTGGAACGAGTAGGTGTGTCCAAACCTTCGACTGGTACTACATATATACAGTATATGATGGGATGCATTGACATTATGGACAGTATGTGGATAGAATATTTAGTATATCTGTAGAATACGTAGGATAGAATGGTATATACTGTATTCAGCAATGGTTGAATAAGATGCAATTGACTAGAATACAGTATATACAGCGGTTTGCGAAAGTATTCACCCCTTAGGCATTTTTCCTATTTTGTTGCCTTACAACCTGGAATTAAAATAGATTTTTGGGGGGGTTTGTATCATTTGATTTACACAACATGCCTACCACTTTGAAGATGCAAAATATTTTTCATTGTGAAACAAACAAGAAATAAGACAGAAAAAATGAAAACTTGAGCGTGCATAACTATTCACCTCCCCAAAGTCAATACTTTGTAGTAGAGGTCGACCGATTAATCGGAATGGCCGATTAATTAGGGCCGATTTCAAGTTTTCATAACAATCGGAAATTGGTAATTTTTTACGCCGATTTTGTTGATTTTTTTACACCTTTATTTAACTAGGCAAGTCAGTTAAGAACACATTCTTATTTTCAATGACGACCTAGGAACGGTGGGTTAACTGCCTTGTTCAGGGGCAGAATGACGTCAGCTCAGGGATTCAATCTTGCAACCTTACAGTTAACTAGTCCAACGCTCTAACCACCTGCCTCACGAGGAGCCCGCCTGTTACGCGAATGCAGTAAGAAGCCACGGTAAGTTGCTAGCTAGCATTAAACTTATCTTATAAAAAACAATCAATCAATCATAATCACTAGTTATAACTACACATGGTTGATGATATTACTAGTTAATCTAGCGTGTCCTGCGTTGCATATAATCGATGCAGTGCGCATTCGCGAAAAAGGACTGTCGTTGCTCCAACGTGTACCTAACCATAAACATCAATGCCTTTCTTAAAATCAATACACAGAAGTATATATTTTTAAACCTGCATATTTAGCTAAAGGAAATCCAGGTTAGCAGGCAATATTAACCAGGTGAAATTGTGTCACTTCTCTTGCGTTCATTGCACGCAGAGTCAGAGTATATGCAACAGTTTGGGCAGCCTGGCTCATTGCGAACTAATTTGCCAGAATTTTACATAATTATGACATAACATTGAAGGTTGTGCAATGTAACAGGAATATTTAGACTTATGGATGCCACCCGTTAGATAAAATACGGAACGGTTCCGTATTTCACTGAAAGAATAAACGTTTTGTTTTTGAGATGATAGTTTCCGGATTCGACCATATTAATGACCTAAGGCTCGTATTTCTGTGTGTTATTATGTTATAATTAAGTCTATGATTTGATAGAGCAGTCTGACTGAGCGATGGTAGGCACCAGCAGGCTCGTAAGCATTCATTCAAACAGCACTTTTGTGCGTTTTGCAAGCAGCTCTTCGCAATGCTTCAAGCATTGCTCTGTTTATGACTTCAAGCCTATCAACTCCCGAGATTAGGTTGGTGTAACCGATGTGAAATGGCTAGCTAGTTAGCGGGGTGCACGTTAATAGCGTTTCAAACGTCACTCGCTCTGAGACTTGGTGTAGTTGTTCCCCTTGCTCTGCATGGGTAACGCTGCTTCGAGGGTGGCTGTTGTCGATGTGTTCCTGGTTCGAGCCCAGGTAGCGGCGAGGAGAGGGATGGAAGCTATACTGTTACACTGGCAGTACTAAAGTTCCTATAAGAACATCCAATAGTATATGAAATATAAATGGTATAGAGAGAAATAGTCCTATAATTCGTATAATAACTACAACCTAAAACTTCTTACCTGGGAATATTGAAGACTCATGTTAAAAGGAACCACCAGCTTTCATATGTTCTCATGTTCTGAGCAAGGAACTTAAACGTTAGCTTTCTTACATGGCACATATTGCACTTTTACTTTCTTCTCCAACACTTTGTTTTTGCATTATTTAAACCAAATTGAACATGTTTCATTATTTATTTGAGGCTAAATTGATTTTATTGATGTATTATATTAAGTTAAAATAAGTGTTCATTCAGTATTGTTGTAATTGTCATTATTACAAATACATATATATATATATATATATTTTTTTTAAATCGGCCGATTAATCGGTATCGGCTTTTTTTGGGTCCTCCAATAAATCGGTATCGGTATCGGCGTTGAAAAATCATAATCGGTCGACCTCTACTTTGTAGAAGCACCTTTTGGTGCAAGTCCCTTGGGGTATGTCTCTATAAGCTTGGTACATCTAGCCACTGGGATTTTTGCCCATTCTTCAAGGCAAAACTGCTCCAGCTCCATCAAGTTCGATGGGTTCCGCTGGTGTACAGCAATCTTTAAGTCATACCATAGATTCTCAATTGGATTGACTAGGCCAATCCAAGACATTTAAAAGTTTCCCCTTAAACCACTCGAGTATTGCTTTAGCAGTATGCTTTGGGTCATTGTCCTTCTGGAAGGTGAATCTCCGTCCCAGTTTCAAATCTCTGGAAGACTGAAACAGGTTTCCCTCAAGAATGTCCCTGTATTTAGCGGCATCCATCATTCCTTCAATTCTGACCAGTTTCCCAGTCCCTGACGATGAAAAAGATCCCCACAGCATGATGCTGCCACTACCATGCTTCAATGTGGGGATGGTATTCTCAGGGTGATGAGAGGTGTTGGGTTTGCGCCAGACATAGAATTTTCCTTGATGGCCAAAAAGCTCAATTTTAGTCTCATCTGACCAAGGTACCTTCTTCCATATGTTTGGGGAGTCTTCCATATGCCTTTTGACAAACACCAAACATGTTTGCTTTTTTCTTTCTTTAACTTCTCTAGGATAGGGGGCAGCATTTTCACGTTTGGATGAAAAGCGTGCCCAGAGTAAATTGCCTCCTACTCAGTCCCAGATGCTAATATATGCATATTATTATTAGTATTCGATAGAAAACACTCTATGTTTCTAAAACTGTTTGAATCATGTCTGTGACTCTAACAGAACTTATTTGGCAGGCAAAACCCCGAAGACAAACCATTTATATTATTTGTTTTTGAGGTCACTCTTTTCAATGTGTTTTCATTGGGGATCCAGATTTCTAAGGGACCTTCCTGCAGTTCCTATCGCTTCCACTGGATGTCAACAGTCTTTAGAAATTGGTTGAGGTTTTTCCTTTGAGAAATTAAGAAGTAGCCATGTTCAGAATGAGGCTCCAGTGAAGTGTACTGTTTGTTAGAGGCGCGTGACCAGAAAGCATGCTACACATTGTTTTCCTCCGGTATTGAACACAGATCATCCCGTCTTCATTTTTATCGATTATTTACGTAAAAAAATACCTAAAGTTGTACTACAAAAGTAGTTTGAAATGTTTGGACAAAGCTTACAGGTAACTTTTGAGATATTTTGTAGTCACGTTGTGCAAGTTGGAACCAGTGTTTTTCTGGATCAAACGCGCCAAATAAATGGACATTTTGGATATATATCGATGGAATTAATCGAACAAAAGGACCTATTGGAGTGCCAACAGAAGAAGCTCGTCAAAGGTAAGGCATGAATTATATCTTTATTTCTGTGTTTTGTGTCGTGCCGGGAGGGTTGAAATATGATGGTCTGTGATTGTTAGCTGGGGTGCTATCCTCAGATAATAGCATTGTTTGCTTTCGCCGTAAAGCATTTTTAAAAATCTGACACGTTGGCTGGATTCACAACAAGTGTAGCTTTAATTTGGTATATTGAATGTGTGATTTCATGAAAGTATAATTTTTATAGTAATTTATTTGAATTTGGCGCTCTGCATTTTCACTGGATGTTGGCCAGGTGGGATGCTACCGTCCCACATATCCCAGAGAGGTTAAGCAATGGCTTTTTTCTGACCACTCTTCCGTAAAGCCCAGCTCTGTGGAGTGTACGGCTTAAAGTGGTCCTATGGACAGATACTCCAATCTCGGCTGTGGAGCTTTGTAGCTCCTTCAGGGTTTTCTTTGGTCTCTTTGTTGCTTCTCTGATTAATGCCATCCTTGCCTGGTCCGTGAATTTTGGTGGGTGGCCCTCTCTTGGCAGGTTTGTTGTGGTGCCATATTCTTTCATTTTTTTAAATAATGGTTTTAATGGTGCTCAGTGGGATGTTCAAAGTTTCGGATATTTGTTTTATAACCCAACTCTGATTTGTACTTCTCCACAACTTTGTCCCTGACCTGTTTGGAGAGCTCCTTGGTCTTTCATGGTGCCGCTTGTTTGGTGGTGCCCCTTTCTTATTGGTGTTGCAGACTCTGTGGCCTTTCAGAACAGGTGTATATATACTGAGATCATGTGACAATTCGATTGCACACAGGTGGACTTTATTTAACTAATTATGTGACTTCTGAAGGTAATTGGTTGCACCAGATCTTATTTAGGGGCTTCATAGCAAAGGGGGAGAATACATATGCACGCACCACTTTTCATTTATTTATTTTTGAATTTATTTAAACAAAGAATTTTTTAAATTTCACTTCACCAATTTGGACTATTTTGTGTATGTCCATTACATGAAATCCAAATAAAAATCTATTTAAATTACAGGTTGTAATGCAACAAAATAGGAAAAACACTAAGGGGGTGAATACTTTTGCAAGGCACTGTACGTATGAAATGATAACACAGTATGTAAACATTATTAAAGTGACCAGTGTTCCATTATTAAAGTGACCAGTGATTCCATGTCTATGTACATAGGGCAGCAGCTACTAAAGTGCAAGGTTGAGTAACCGGGTGGTAGCCGGCTAGTGACAGTGACTAAGTTCAGGGCAAGGTACTGGGTGGACAGTCTGATGGACTTGAGATAGAAGCAGTTTTTCTGTCTCTCTGTCCCAGCTTTAACGCACCTGTACTTACCTCACCTTCTGGATGATAGTGGGGTGAACAGGCCATGGCTCGGGGGGTTGATGGCCTTGATGATTATTTCGTACTTCCTGTGACAGTGGGTGCTGTAGGTGTCCTGGAAGGCAAGCAGTGTGCCCCCAGTGATGCGTTGGGGCAGACCCCACCACCCCCTGGAGAGCCCTGCGGTTGCGGATGGTGCAGTTGCCGCACCAAGCGGTAATACAGCCTTACAGGATGCTCTCAATGGTGCATGTGTAAAAGTTTGTGAGGGTTTTAGGGGCCAAACCGAATTTCTTCAGCCTCCTGAGGTTGAAGAGGCGCTCTTCACCACACTGTCTGTGTGGGTGGACCATTTCAGACTGTTAGTGATGTGTAAGTCGACGAACTTGCGGCCCCATCGATGTGGATGTGGGCGTGCTCCCTCTGCTGTCTCCTGAAGCTCCTTCATTTTGTTGACATCATTTCTGGCACCACTCTGCCAGGGCCCTCACCTCCTCCCTGTAGGCCGTCTTGTCATTGTTGGTAATCAGGCCTACTACTGTTGTGTCGTCTGCAAACTTGATGATCGAGGTGGAGGTGTGCATGGCCACGCAGTCATGGGTGAACAGGGAGTACAGGAGGGGGTTGAGCACGCAACCTTGTGGGGCCCCTGTGTTGAGGTTCAGCGTAGTGGAAGTGTTGTTTTCTACCTTCACCACCTGGGGGCGGCCTGTCAGGAAGTCCAGGAACCAGTTGCACAGGGTGGGGTTCAGACCCAGGGCCCTGAGCTTAATGCCTCAATCACAGCAATAGCGTCATTGCATAAAATGGTACGCAGCATCATCTGGATACGTGTGCAACAAAAGTTCAACATTCACCTTCTGCTACCATTTCTGTCAAGCCGTCTACGGTAAATCCAACATACGCACCACACAGAACGCACTGCAACTGCCTCTGCAACGCAATACTGCAAGGCAAATGCAGCGTTCCATTGGAAATTAATGTACTTCTGGTGTACCAAAATGCAATGACTGTTTCACACTGGCTATTTTGGCACCGTGTTTCTGGGGATAGCCCCGAAAAGTCATTTCTAACCTGCTCCGGAGCAGGGCCAGCTAGCCCTGGGCTAAGGTTGGTGCTAGTCCACTTTAGAATGTGCAAGTATGAACACTCGCTTGGCCCCGGGCTTAAAATCTCCCTTAGCCCAGGGCTAAGCAGGCTCTTAGCCCTGGGCTAAGGAGCAGTGTAAACGCGCCTTGAATCAGACTGAGGAACAGAAGGTTTTCTCTGAAGAGGAGGTATGGTGGGAGAGCTTTGTCTTTACTTTTGTTTTTAACTGCTCCTGAGCTGCCAGACCATCCGCTTGTAAATGTTCAGAAATTGATGTCTCAAGACATAATTCCCTTTGAATTTGTGAATTGCATCTGATCTTGCTATCAGTACACCTTGTTCACAAAAAGCAACCCAATAATTTTTTTCAGAACCCTCTTGGTTCCCTAACAGTGTACATATGACTCCACTAACCAATATTCCACAAACTTAAGTTCCCAAAGCATTATAAACAATAATTATTATCAGAATAATCTATATCAGGGTATTCAACTCTTAGTTGGAGATCCGGAGCCTGCAGGTTCTGTTCTACCTGATAATTAAATTGCACCCACCTGGTGTCCCAGATCTAAAATCAGTACCTGATTAGAGGGGAAGAATGAAAAAAAGCAGTGGAACTGGCTTCGAAGTACAGAGTTGAATTTGAGGGATCTATATCATGCCTCACCACATCACAAAGTCGATCACATTGCGACAAGCCAGCCAAGTTATCACAGGGACCGTCGATCATAACCCATAAACGTACAACAAAATCCAATACTGGACAGAGAATCTGTCTACCTTTCAAACACATATCAGTCTACATAAAACACACAAACTTACCTGGAACAACAGTTCAATACTAACCAATCATTGCTTTGTGAAAAACAAACCAGTCAATAGCAACTACGTAAGCAGCCCCGTCCCCACCGCATGCATTGTAGATTGATTAGTGGCAAGCTTTCTGTTGGCTGTTGATGGATTTTTTTACTGACCGATCAAGAGGGCAACACTGCCTTTATAATATACCCCATCTTTAACTCTAGAAGCCTGAGACCAATCACAAAGGTTCTAAGCAGTGTGTTAGTTTGTCAGTTCCAGCTTATTATTGGTTAAAGAGAGTTTTAGTTGATTAATTGCACACACTGAAGGGAATAAGGGTCCTACCTTTTGGTAAACCTGAATGACATGTTTCTACAACAGAATCAGGAAACACAAAGAAACATGAACATGAGGAAGGACAACTGAAGGAATATGACTGATTGGTTGAAATTAGTGAAGAAAATCACACTCAGCTGTCCCCATAGCAGAACCCTTTGAAGAACCCTTTTAAGTTCCAGGTTTGAACCCTTTTGGTTCCAGGTAGAACCCTTTTGAGTTCAATGTAGAACCCTTTACACAGAGGATTCTATATGGAACCCAATAGAATTCTACCTGGAACCAAAAAGGGTTTTCCTATTCGGACAGCCGAAGAACCCTTTTGGAACCCTTT
The DNA here is from genome assembly GCF_045679555.1 of Salvelinus alpinus. Classification (NCBI taxonomy): domain Eukaryota; kingdom Metazoa; phylum Chordata; class Actinopteri; order Salmoniformes; family Salmonidae; genus Salvelinus; species Salvelinus alpinus. Next base: position 16,731,046 of record NC_092110.1, on the reverse strand, counting down.
TTTCTAAGAGTGCAGGGTGGTTGGAATCATCAATGGTGAGAAGGAGAAGGTTCAAAAGACAGATGTTGATTTCTATTCCTAATGTCAGGTTAGTCTTGGGACATCCTTAAATTGTTGTCAGTAGCCTGGCTGCCCGCCTGAGATGTGTTAGTCAGTCTGGACAAAAACTCAAATTGGGTTTTCCCTGCTGGTTTACACTTGAGGTAAATTTAATTATTGGAACAATCTATTGTTAGTAGGACTGTGAACGTTTCACACAATGTGATTCAGGATGCTAAAAGGAACCGTGTTCAAAGGCCACTCAGAAGGATTAAAAACAAACCATATAAGTAAGAATTTCACTGTTAGTCCACACCTGTTGTTTTAATTTGATATACAGTAGCTCGATATAGTCAGAGTATATTTTAGGGACTTGGACTCAGTTGAATTGAGTGGCATGGAGCTGTAGTCCATGACACCTACCTGCGTGTGAGTTTGGAGGTGAGTTTGGAGAAGAGGTTGCTGGAGCCGCGGCTGCGAGTCTGGGTAAGGCGCGCGTCGTCGTCGGACAGTGTGGGTGAGGCTGGGGGCCCATTGTAGGTGGCCGTGCGGTGCTCCCTCAGCTGGCCGCCGTGGAAGGTGCTGCGGCTCGCTGTGCCTCGTGGGAAACGTAGTCTGTCGGGCGTGGTGGCGCTGGTGATGCTGTGGGTGGACACCACAGGGTTCCGCTGGCCAGGAGACACGGCCACACTACAGGGAGGACGGAGGGAAGAGATGATACAGAGAAGACAGACACACCTGGCAGTACATACCAGTTCTATACATAGTATCACCATTATCAGAACCTTACCTTCAAGTCCTAAACTCTAAAATTAAATCTAATCTGTGTTAATCATGTTAATTTAGAATAATCCTAGTAGTTCCCTAAAGTATTCTATTATTAAAGTGAGTTAAAGTCCTAATATCCAGTTAGAACAAAATAAAGAGAGGTAACATGAACACCTTGGGGAAACTGGCTAGTGGGGAAACATGGAGTGACCGACACAGTTTTGGATAGTCGAGGTAGAGGTGGGTGGTGGAGCCGCCAGTGCCAGACAGGGCCCGGTTTCCTGATAGCGATGGAATTTAGGCTTACGAGTGTTTTAACGATGCATCTTTCCTTCAACGGCCGAAGATGTAACATGCGTTTCCCAAAACACCATGCAGAATGAACGGTCGCTAAGTGCATCGTTGGAGCATGTGTCGATACTGATAGGATCGAAAGAAAGGGAGCGCTGCTCTCGGGTCAGCTTTCTCCATTCAAATCTTACCTTAACATTATAATTATTTCACAATACTGACAACGGATATGCTACTAAAGAGATATTACCACCTACGGTTGCAAATATTGAGGCGATGTCACATTGTATAAATGATGGGAGACAGGCGCAGGAATTCGTAATAGGGAGGTTTAATACTCCACTCAAAATATACAACATGCCATGAAAAGGCACGGGGATGAAGCCCAAAACAAACACGTACAAAAACACAGGGATGTAACCCAAACAAAAGAGCAAGGTTAAACCTCTAATAAATACACGGGATGAGACCCGCAATACACTACACGGGGTGAGACCCGTAATAACAAATGCACAATACACGCAAGCCGAAATAGCAAAGCACAGGTACTCACAGACCAACGGACATGGGAACAATAACCGACAAAACAATGATGAACAGAGGGCACATATATACAATTACTAATCAGGGGGAATGGGAACCAGGTGTGCGTAATGAAACAGTTCAGTGATGCTGAAGGCCATTGTGATGCTGAAGGCCATTGTGACGTAGTCTCCAGAGCTGGTGCACGGAATGAGCAGCAGTATCAGGGGAATCCGTGACAGGCGGCTTATTCTAATGCTAACCCGAAAAAATTCACTTATTTCACTGATTTGGCACATCATTGCACACATGTTAGGTTACACACCATGAAATACAGTATATTGAGACAAATTAAAGACAGTAGCTTTTAGACAGTAGCAAAATAAACCACCATTTATTGAACATTAAATGTATTTCAATATGATTGAAATAGCTCTTTAAGCTACTGTAGAGGCCGATTTCAAGTTTTCATAACAATCGGAAATTTAAGCCGATTTCATATATTATTTTTTTTTACACTTTATTTAATCTTTATTTAACTAGGCAAGTCAGTTAAGAACACATTCTTATTTTCAATGACGGCTTAGGAACGGTGGGTTAACTGCCTCGTTCAGGGGCAGAACGACAGATTTTTACCTTGTCAGCTCAGGGGATTCAATCTTGCAACCTTACAGTTAACTAGTCCAACGCTCTAACCACCTGATTACATTGCACTCCACAAGGAGCCTGCCTGTTACGTGAATGCAGTAGAAGCCAAGGTAAGTTGCTAGCTAGCATTAAACTTATCTTATAAAAAACAATCAATCAATCATAATCACTAGTTAACTACACATGGTTGATGATATTACTAGTTTATCTAGTGTGAGGATCTGTGTTTATTGCGCTATAACCCAATACTACATCACGTGATTGAATATTAGCAACTGTTGGCCTGGGCGTCTGGTTACTGGATTTCTGACCCTAATAGTTGTATTTCTTATGTTAATGTGCTGTGCTGCATGTATTATCCCCTGTTTGAAGAAATATTTTACAGATGTTGCGCACGCTGCGGTTATGATGCCATTGCTTGCTCCCAGGGGGGATGCTGAGACTGCCTTGGCAGAGGATGATCCATGGTTTGCTATAAAAAAATAAAAATTATTCTTATTTTTAGTTTAATTCATTGCTTTATGTTTCACAATATATCCTTGTAATCTTTTACCCTGCATGTTGTCCTACCTTATGTCAAGGTTTACATTTCCTGGGTGGGAGGTAGCCAAACTAGTACCTGTTAGGTGTAGCAGGGTGGACTAGATGGTTTTTATTCTTTATACAATAAAGGTGTGTTTCTTTTAATCGTTGTATTGAGTGTGACACCCTAAAAAGGTGTCAAAAGGGGGAGTAGACATGCAGCTTAGCGTATATCATTTGTTGATTGGTGTTATTGTTGATTTAAAACCCTTTCATGCGTGAGTTCCAAATATCTCTAACCGTCGCCCCAGCGTGAGTTTTTTTATGCACGTGATGTTAGAACGTTCTCTCCATTCCAGAATGTGATTGATACGTAACAGTACATTTTATCCGCGCTGCCCTCAAACCAAAGCACGCAGCCTGTTTATATTTATAGGCTGTTTCAACTTCAATTTCAAATTATTTTCTAACAAGTTTTTATTTTCTAAAAACAGTTTGAATTTAGGTGTGTTCCGCCTCCTCATTCATTCACATAAAAATAGTAAATTTTACTTTTGCGGACAATTACATTTTTGGGACATTTCTGACACGGACAAAATTCCCCCAAGCACTTCCCAATTGTTTGTGCAGTTCACGTCTGCAGACATTTGCTCATCTCCAGTCAGAACATGATCTGCACACGTGTTCACATTTTCTATCTGTTGCCCTCATTGCAGTCATTGTTTTCGTTAATAATAATAACTTTGGAAATGTGTGCGTTTCTATCAAAGTAAGTGCATTATTACGTTGTAATAGTTTCTGTATGTCGTTTCTATTGTAGTGTACTGTATGTATGGAGCATAATATATTTGTGTATATTCTTTATAACCGCGGACACGTGAGGTAACGTTACTCATTTTATAACCTTTATGGTGTTATAGTCAATCGTGCTTATGTAGCTACATTATTCTATTAGCTCTGTAAAACAATGCTAATTGCGTCAGAGAAGCACTATCTTGTGTTGTATTTTGAAGCTACATGGCCTTATGACTCCCAAGTGACGCAGCGGTCAAAGGCACAGCACATCAGTGCTACAGGCGTCACTACAGACTCCCTGGTTCAAATCCAGGCTGCGTTTCTATCAAAGTAAGTGCCTCATTACGTTATAATAGTTTCTGCTGTAGCTCACTGTATGTATGGATCATAATATATTCCTTATAACCGCGGACACGTGAGGTAACGTTACACATTTTATAACCTTTATGGTGTTATAGTCAATCGTGCTTATGTAGCTACATTATTCTATTAGCTCTGTAAAACAGTGCTAGTTGCGTCAGAGAACTATTAGCTTGTGTTGTATTTTGAAGCTACCCTGACCTTATGACTCCCGAGTGGCGCAGCGGTCTATGGCACTGCATCTCAGTGCTAGTGGCGTCACTACAGACACCCTGGTTCAAATCCAGGCTGTATCACAACTGGCTGTGATTGGGAGTCCCATAGGACAGCGCACGATTGGCCCAGCGTTGTCCGAGTTTGGCCGGTGTAGGCCATCATTGTAAATAATAATTTGTTTTTAAATTACTTGCCTAGTTAAATAAATAAAATAATATGACCATGGTTTGTTTATTTGGTCTATTCAGCATAGCTCTGTTCTGCCCTGCCTTGCCCCCCTGTGGAGCTCAAAAGTTAGTTTCTTAATGCAATAAACTATTTTTTATAGCAGTGTTTATTATGTTACTTCTTTGTAGTATTGTTTTATTGCTATATCCTTATATTGTATTCTAATTAATAATTCCTCTTTCTTCTGTACTTTCAGAAACCACAAACATTATTTGACAATATCATAACTGGAGCTGGACATCTTTGGAGCAGAAGAATGAGGACAGCTTTTGTATGCTAACGTACACTCCTTAACAGTCTTACTGGATGAAAAGACAGCAAGAAAACACATATGCCAATATGTAATAGTCGTCTATTTTATTGCAGTATTGGTAGTTGGTTCAACAACTTGTTATACTAGAGGACAAAAAACTGAAAATGCATAACCCATATTTAATATTCATGCAGTGACTGAACAACTGCATTTCCACCCCCCCCCCCCCCCACCTCTGAAGGCATAGTATCATGGCAGTCAGTCACTTATTGCTGCAGATGTGCTCAATAATGCTTGAGCATGTGATACTCCTCAAAGCATGGTGAAATACATAGAGGTGTATCACAAGCTAAACACATGTATTTTGTCATCTTCCTCTGCTTACTTCTCCTGGTGCCAGACAGGCAGACTTTGCAGTGCCTCCTTGTGCGACTACCTTGAGCAGCAGTTTGAGGGACTTTGCAGGGAAAATGCCGTGCAGTAAGGCGTAGGGGATTGTTTACAGCAGGACGACCCCCAGTGGATGGGCGCCGAGGGGTGTGGTGCTCCTCCAGAAGCTCTCTCATTAGGTTCTCTCTGTATTTTTGGTAGGTAATTACTTTACCTAAGAGGGAGTGGGGAGGATGAAGAAAGTTAGAGGATGATGAGGCAGTGGGTAGGTGGGTGAGATATTGTCACTATAATTGCATAATGGATTTGTATGTGAACTGTACATCCAATTACAAAAATAGCTTGTTCAGTAATCATCTCACCTGTTAGTTGGCGGTGAACTATGCTGCCATTGAGGGCAGCAGTGTCGATCAGATGGAAAAATATCTTCTTATACCACTTGGTTGTTTTCCGAGTGCATTCCACAAAGCTGTTTATCATGTCCGCCTTATCCACTGCCCCCATTTTGAGGTTATAGTCGAGCACACAATCTGGTTTGATCTTTCTCTCTCCAGTCAGGTGATCCACCTTCCCTGTGGCCGACATGGTTGCTGTATGGACAGTGGAGAGGACATGGACATCTCTTTTGTCATGCCACTTTACTGCCAGCTGTTGACCATTCTTCTGGAACTCCACCTCCCCTCTCTGCATCTTCCTGCATCCGAATCCTGGCATCCCCTTCCTGTTCGACCTGACTGTGCCACAGGCCCCTGTGCTGTTGGAGAGCAGATGCTGGAAGAGTGTGGGACTGCTGTACCAATTGTCCACGTACAAAGTGTGTCCCTTGCCGAGATGAGGAGCCAGCATGGTCATCACTACGGACCCGGACACCCCAAGCCCCTCATAATGTTTGATGTCAGTGGTGGACCCTGTGTAAACTATAATATCCTGGACAAATCCTGTCTTCACGTCGCACATGACAAAGAACTTGACTCCAAACCTGTGCCTTTTGGAGGGAATATATTGACGGAACGCCAGCCTACCTTTCCATAACATCAGGGACTCATCAATGCATAGGTCCTTGTATGGCACAAAGACCCGACCAAATGCTGATGCCAGGCTGGTTAGAACATTTCTTATTTTGTATAACGGGTCACTTAAGATGGCAGTAGCATTGTTGACGAAATGCAGGCATCGCAGCAGAACTAGGAAGCGTTCTTGGGAAAAGAGGGTGGCAAAGAAGGGAGTTGCAAACATAGGATCTGTGCTCCAGTATTCTCTTAGGGAGTTCTTCTTTACTATCCCCATGAGGAGGACTGTCACCAGGAAGGTATACATTTCACTAATTGTGGTTGTCACCCATTTAGCGAGTTTCCCCCTCACTCCTGGCTCTCTCTTCTCCTGTAGCTCCAAGGCATAGCGATTGGTCTCCTCTACTATGTCTCCCACCAGCTCCTCTGTCAGAAACAACTTGAAGCACTCTGCCTCAGTTGGAAATGGCAAGGGGCGTTGCACTCCAGACTGGGACTCGTCAAAGCAAACAGCAGGGCCAGGAGGGATGAAATGACTGGTGGCCTTCCAGCTACCACAGAACTCCTGTACTTCATCCACTGTCGGTCTGCCTCCATCACCACCAGCATCTTCAAAGGGAACTGGTACTTCGTCAGTGGACAAGGGAAATTCAGATTCAGGGTTCTCAATGGCTACAAGGTTGGAGGGCAGCTCCTCACTGTCACTGTCAGAATCTGATTCCTGACTTTCATACGCAGACTCATTGTCAGAATTTTAAAAAATCTCCAGAATTTTCACATTTGTGAGTTGTCTCCTTTTGAAAGACATTGCTAATGCTACAGCTTAGCTCACTATCTACATACATAAACAACAACACTGAATGGCTCAGAGTGAGAGGGTACGTGTTTGACTACCGGCACGCGCCACTTGTATCAATAAATCACTATCAGAAAATGTTTCGTGTGGCAATTATTTGTGTATTTACGGTTTTATTCACATGTTTTCAATTCTAGGTGACAAATCATGCATTCCGATTCTTGCACAGATTGTAATGGGCACATATTATGTGTGTAAAATAATTTTTTTGAAGGTTGTACTGATTATGATGAGCTAAGCTAATTCCAGCTGTGTAGCCATGTTTGTTGACATACAATGCATTCTGGGTTTCACGTAATCGTCTGTTTGACCAAAGATGTTATAACAAAATGAGGTAAGAGTTCACAAATTCTTTGAGGACTTCCGGAAATGAATGGTGGGATGTGAACGACGGTAGATGACACACCCCTTCAACATGCATACTATAAACAGACCAAACTCATCTCGTCTTCTCTTATTATCTTCGGTTTCTGTGAGGAAAAATGCATGGCTGCACGCTGAAACTAATCATCGGATTACTTTCGATTTCTATAAAGTGTTTTACCTAATTATTTCGATCAATGGTGAGCTCACCCGTGATGTGATTAATTATACATAGTAATTGCTATTAGCTAATTCATATTGTAGTTTATGTCAGCCTAGAGTTAGAAAATATGACTGCTTGTGTTGGGTCAATCTTTCCTCAGTTAGCGCTAGGACTATTGTAGCCTACATTTTCCCGGTTAGGATGATTGTGTTATGCTATATATACTTCTGTGAATATCTGAACATTGAATCCAAAAAATAAACTGCTCACATTCTGGACATAACTTTGTAAGGACTGTGTTTGTGTAAATAGTTTCTGAAAAAAGTGTGGCCAGCTCAAACGCTGATTGTTGCGTCATTCGAAACTGGCCGTTCTAAACGAGCGTTCTAAATGAGTGTTCTAATCACACGGGTGTGATCGTACGCCTCAGGGACCACTGTAGAACGATCACACCCGTGTGATGGTACGTGTGAAAGGGTTAAAAAATTAAAAAAATAAAAATTAAAAAAAATTAACGTTTTACTATTTTCATGAAATACTATTAACATATTACTATACTGTGACCGCTGAAGTAAAGGATAATGAGTGACACCCTAGGGGTGTCAAAAGGGAGACTCCTAAAAATCCCTATGTTATCTAATATGTTACTAGGGTACTGAGAACGTGTTCTGAATGGTCATTAAAGGTTTAAAGTTCCTGGGTTTATCAACAACCTGGTATGTATGTATCGATCATTGAACTTGATGGTTTCTGTTTTAATTTACACCCCTTAGGGGTGTAAAAAGGGGGAATTGTGAGGATCTGTGTTTATTGTGCTATAACCCAATACTACATCACGTGACTGAATATTAGCAACTGTTGGCCTGGGCGCCTGGGTGTCTGTGTGTGTGTGCTGGAAGTAACATTTTGCCCCAGATAAGTGTGCTGAGAAGCTGTGGTTAACCTTGAGCGAGAACAGTATGCTTTCTATGCAGGTGCAAATAGCTCAAACAATGTTACAGAACTGTCTGGCCCCAGTTTCTAGGATGTGGGAGCGCAATCTACACAGCAACAGCGCCGGACACCAAGGAGCGCCAAGAGGCTGGGACCAGCCTGAGCGCCGGCGATAGGCTGAGCAAGTTTAAACCACGCTCAGCCTATACTGTGATAGGCCAACAGACGGGTTGGAACTACGTCTATCACAGTATAAGAACAGCTACTTACATCCTGCCAGTTTTCTGTTCTACCCTGCGAGGTGTTACAGTGAACCCGTATATACGAAAATTACATTTACCATTTATCGCTTGAGTTTAATAAAAATACTTAAAGTATATTCGGTGACTCTGAATCACATTTTGTCCTGATACCAGATTTGAATTGACGCAAATCCCTTATACTAGCGTGTCCTGCGTTGCATATAATCGATGCGGTGCGTATCGTTGCTCCAATGTGTACCTAACCATAAACATCAATGCCTTTCTTAAAATCAATACACAGAAGTATATATTTTTAAACCTGCATATTTAGCTAAAAGAAATCCAGGTTAGCAGGCAATATTAACCAGGTGAAATTGTGTCACTTCTCTTGCGTTCATTGCACGCAGAGTCAGTGTATATGCAACAGTTTGGGCCGCCTAATTTGCCAGAATTTTACGTAATTATGACATAACATTGAAGGTTGTGAAATGTAACAGGAATATTTAGACTTATGGATGCCACCCGTTAGATAAAATACGGAACGGTTCCGTATTTCACTGAAAGAATAAACAACTTGTTTTCGAGATGATAGTTTCCGGATTCGACCATGTTAATGACCTAAGACTCGTATTTCTGTGTGTTATTGTGTTATAACTAAGTCTATGATGATAACTAAGTCTGACTGAGCGGTGGTAGGCAGCAGCATGCTCGTAAGCATTCATTCAAACAGCACTTTCCTGCGTTTTGCCAGAAGCTCTTCGCTGTGCTTCAAGCCTATCAACTCCCGAGATTAGGCTGGTGTAACCGATGTGAAATGGCTAGCTAGTTAGCGGGGTGCGCGCTAATAGCGTTTCAAATGTCACTCGCTCTGAGACTTGGAGTAGTTCTTCCCCTTGCTCTGCATGGGTAACGCTGCTTCGAGGGTGGCTGTTGTCGTTGTGTTCCTGGTTCGAGCCCAGATAGGAGCGAGGAGAGGGATGGAAGCTATACTGTTACACTGGCAATACTAAAGTGCCTATAAGAACATCCAATAGTCAAAGGTTAATGAAATACAAATGGTATAGAGAGAAATAGTCCTATAATTCGTATAATAACTACAACCTAAAACTTCTTACCTGGGAATATTGAAGACTCATGTTAAAAGGAACCACCAGCTTTCATATGTTCTCATGTTCTGAGCAAGGAACTTAAACGTTAGCTTTCTTACATGGCACATATTGCACTTTTACTTTCTTCTCCAACACTTTGTTTTTGCATTATTTAAACCAAATTGAACATGTTTCATTATTTATTTGAGGCTAAATTGATTTTATTGATGTATTATATTAAGTTAAAATAAGTTGTCACGCCCTGACCAGAGTTTGTTTTGTATGTTTTATGTTTTGGTTGGTCAGGGTGTGATCTGTGTGGGCATTCTATGTTGTTTGTCTGGTTTGTCTATTTCTGTGTTTGGCCTGATATGGTTCTCAATCAGAGACAGGTGTTTTGCGTTGTCTCTGATTGGGAACCATATTTAGGTAGCCTGTTTTGTATTGTGGGTTGTGGGTTATTGTCTATGTCTATGTGTAAGTTGCCTGTGTCTGCACTTGTTTATTATATAGCGTCACGTTTGTTTGTTGTTTTGTAAGTTTGTTTAAGTGTTCTTCGTTTCATTAAATAAGAGAATGTATTCATTTCACGCTGCGCCTTGGTCCTCCTCTCTTCAACGTTACGACGAGCGTGACAGAATAACCCACCATCAAAGGACCAAGCAGCGTGAAAGAGAGGAACAGCGCTTTGTGGAACAATGGACTTGGGAGGAGATATTAGACGGAAAAGGACCCGGGGTACAGCCGGGTGAATATTGCCGCCCCAAGGCAGAGCTGGAGGCAGCGAAAGCCGAGAGGCGGCGTTATGAGGAGGATGCACGAAAGCGCGGCTGGAAACCCGAGAGGCAGCCCCAACAATTTATTGGGGGGGGGGGGGGGGACACGGGGAGTGTAGCTGGGTCAAGTAGGAGACTTGAGCCAGCTCCCCGTGCTTACCGTGAGGAGCCGAGGATGGAACCGGATCCAGTCGGGGTGGAGTTGGAGGTGAGCAGGGTGAGTGAAGCAGAGACTGTGAAGGATTTAATGGGGAAATTGGAGGAGAGAGAAATTAGGGATTTGCTGGTTTGGTGCATGAGGCACGACATCCGCCCGACGGAGCGTGTCGGGGATTTGATGTCACCTGAGTCAGCTCTCCATACTCGTCCTGAGGTGCGTGTTAGCCGTCTGGTGAAGACTGTGCCAGCCCCACGCACCAGGCCTCCTGTGCGCCTCCCTAGCCCTGCACGTCCTGTGCCAGCTCAGCGCACCAGCTCTCCTGTGGCAGCCCCACGTACTTGCTCTCCTGTGGCAGCACCACGTACCAGCCCTCCGGTGCCGGCGCCCCGCACTCGCCTTGAGGTGCGTGTCCTCAGCCCAGTACCACCAGTGCCAACACCACGCACCAGGCTTCCTGCGCGTCTCCAGAGCCCTGTAAGCCCTGTTCCTCCTCCCCGCACTCGCCCAGTGGTGCGTGTCCCCAGTCCGGTACCACCAGTTCTGGCACCACGCACCAGGCCTACTGTGCGCCTCCAGGGTCCAGTATGCCCTGTTCCTGCTCCCCGCACTCGCCCAGTGGTGCGTGTCCCCAGTCCGGTACCACCAGTTCCGGCACCACGCACCAGGCCTACAGTGCGCCTCGGCAAGCCTGAGCCGCCCGTCTGTCCTGAGCCGCCCGTCAGTCAGGAGCCGCCAGAGCCGCCCGCCAGTCAGGAGCCGCCAGAGCCGCCCGCCAGTCAGGAGCCGCCAGAGCCGCCCGCCAGTCAGGAGCCGCCAGAATCGCCCGCCAGTCAGGAGCCGCCAGAGCCGCCCGCCAGTCATGAGCTACCCCTCAGTCATGAGCTACCCCTCAGTCATGAGCTACCCCTCAGTCATGAGCTACCCCTCAGTCATGAGCTACTCCTCAGTCATGAGCTACTCCTCAGTCATGAGCTGCCCCTCAGTCCGGAGCTGCCCCTCAGTCCGGAGCTGCCCCTCAGTCCGGAGCTGCCCCTCAGTGGAGTGGGGTCATTTAGGAGGGTCACCATTCCTAGGAGGCCACGGAAGAGGGGATTGACTATGGTGGAGTGGGGGCCACGTCCAGCGCCAGAGCCGCCACCGCGGATAGATGCCCACCCAGACCCTCCCCTATAGGTTCAGGTTTTGCGGCCGGAGTCCGCACCTTGGGGGAGGGGTACTGTCACGGCCTGACCAGAGTTTGCTTTGTATGTTTTATGTTTTGATTGGTCAGGGTGTGATCTGTGTGGGCATTCTTCAACGTTACGACGAGCGTGACATAAGTGTTCATTCAGTATTGTTGTAATTGTCATTATTACAAAAAAAAAAATTAAATTTACCGATTAATCGGTATCGGCTTTTTTTGGTCCCCCAATAATCGGTATCGGTATCGGCGATGAAAAATCATAATCGGTCGACCTCTAGCCTACTGTATTTATAATTTGATGCAGTCATCTCGGTTTTCATTTGAAGCATCTTTTCATATATCGCTTGTTTGTATCAATTGCAAAGACATTGGCAACTTTGTTCTAAGTTATCTGTGGTCACAGAAAGAAAGATAAACCATGTGATTCTATGTTTAGCGGAGATCTTTTGTGTATAAAGTGACACGGGAGGGAAAAAAACATCTAACGACGCACTTAGCTGTCCTACAAGTGGTCATTAGGCAGGCGTTACATTACGAGCGTTTTCAAGTGCAACGTTAATGAAGATGCTTTTGGGAAACCGGGCCCAGTGCCATACCAGGGCAAGACCAGGGTCAGACCAAAGCTCCAAGGTCCAAGCAGAGGATGGAGAGATTAGGGAACAGAGTTGTGTGTATAATAAAGGGTGCGGTTGTCTCCTATAAGAGGTTACAGAGAGGGAGAGATGTCATCATCACAACGGTTAGAGATAGCCCATAAAAGGGATGGATGTCGATGTGGGGCCGTTGCGTGGGTTAGAGAGGGCCTGAGAAAGTGAAATAGGTGGTCTACACGTGGGAGGGGAGAAATCAAACAGACAGTTGGAGGCCCTGCCTGCCGTCTTACTTGGGCCTGTAGAAGTCCAGAGTGCAGTGGGAGTGGGGCAGCGTGGCCCAGTCTGAGTCTGAGGGGCAGGCAGAGAGAGGGCCAGAGGCCTGGTACCTCAGCTGGACCGAGGTGGACGAGCCAGCCAACACGTGGGCAAAGCCAGAGAACGGACTACTCGTCACACAGGCAGACATCTCAGTTATACTGGGACACAACCAGACCAAGAGGTAACCAGATAGATAGAAGAGAAGAAAAAGGGAACCAAGAAAGGCAAGTAAAAGAAGAGCAAGAAATTGATGATATTTCTCCCCTAAAGGCCTTGTTGTGTTTTTCTTTAATAACTTCTCTCAATAATAACAGTATTCCTACACATAGTTCTCTCCTCTGTGCCCTTGGGGGGATGGACAGTGAAGGTGCTGTGTTGAATGCTGATGCCATGTGGAGGGTTCCTGTGAAAGGGGCCACTAGGGGTTTAGTTCAGGCAGCCAGTGAACACAGCAACATTCCGGCCTGTTCCTTACCTTTTCTCCTTCCCATTGGGAATGACAGAGAGACGGTCCGTAGCGTTCTTGTCGCTGCACACGTACGTATTTCTCCTCGTCATCCCGCCAGAGCCAGTGTTATTCTGCAGGGTGGTACAGAAACGCTGATTCAGCACACATCATCAAATCAGAATGAGGGATTCATCCACACTTCAAGTGTCATAATATGTTCTAGAATCGCTAATTGAATGGAATAGCAGACACTCACGTTGGAGACGGGGGTAGCACCCTTCTTGCCATTGGGAATATCAGCCTTGTTGGGGTTGTTGGCGTTCCCCAGCAGGGGGCTGGAGGGGGGGACACTGCGCCCCCCGGGGGTATTGGGTTTGCGGAGCTGCACCCCTCCCTCCTCTTTGATGTTGTTTTCGACCGTGCTGGTCTGGCTCCTCTTGGGGTATCCGGACCCTTGGGGAACATTCTGACCCACTGGAGAAGAGAGAGAAAACGAGGAAGAAATAGTAAAAGGATATAGAAAGAAACATTACTGGCCTACATAGAACTGAATATCTTTAGTCTCACATTTAAGCTAAAAAGCATGAGTCAAAGATGAGAATTGCCTCTAAATGTTTGTGAGTGTCTCACCCTGGTCACTATAGCGTCTCTGTTTCTGGTTGGAGGAGATGCTCCGCTGGACTTTGAGGTGGGAGGGAGACTGGCCATTGAGCTCGCTGGTGGGCCGGGGCTTAGCCAGGGACAGGTTGCTACTGGAGGTTGACTCACTGGGCTCCAGCTAGGGGTCAAAGGTCACAAGAACACACGTTAAAAAGACTGGACTCTGGATATACTCTGCACTAGAATGAAGATATCAACAACTATCTATGGTGTTGCTCTGACCTCAGAAGACTTCCTCCCCAGCAGCAGGTAGGTGGCAGTAATCTCATCATACTTCATCTTGGCCAGAGACTCCTGGATGTCCTCTGGAGAGAAGCCCATCCCCACCATTACATCTGGAACAGTACAGAGACATGGGTTCACATACACAGCCCTCACCTCTACAACCATTGTCAACAACTTTATTATTTTCAGGGACTATTCATTTAATGAAATTGACCCCAATCCTGCAACCCAAAATGTTAACAAACGTAATACCAGAAAGATCTTTATTCACAAGTGTCAGCAACCAAAAACAGCCCACATCCTTAGTGTGTTCTACATAGTTAATACAAAATTCATAAGCAATTATGCACACTTTGTCCTCTGACTCATTTAAAGCAATGGTGTATTTATATCTTCCTATTCCACCATAACGACAAGAGCGAATCCACCACTTATTAAATGCAGCAGAAACCTCATCATGAGTGAGTCAGCATTGCATTCCAGCTCAGGTGTTATCACCCCTCCTCCCTCTCGCCCTATCCATCAGCAGAGGAGGAAAAGTGCTGGGGGGAGGGGAGGAGTGGGTAACACACAGGCCTCCCAACCAATCACTGCCACCCCCGCTGCCTTCCAACCAATCACTCCCCCCCATCTTCCACTGCCTCCCGACCTATCACTTCCTCCCCCGCTGTGTTGCTCGCATCACGTTGAGAGGAGCATGCCAGGTGGGGAAGATCCCGTAGCTGTAGTTCCATCATACATCAGCTCCCATAATACATCAGTTCCCTCTATCTCTGCATCCTTCTCTCTTTCTATCCACCCTTCTCTCCATCTATCCATCCTTCTCTCCATCTATCCATTCTTCTCTCCATCTATCCATCCTTCTCTCCATCTATCCACCCTTCTCTCCATCTATCCATCCTTCTCTCCATCTATCCACCCTTCTCTCCATCTATCCATCCTTCTCTCCATCTATCCATCCTTCTCTCCATCTATCCATCCTTCTCTCCATCTATCCACCCTTCTCTCCATCTATCCATCCTTCTCTCCATCTATCCATCCTTCTCTCCATCTATCCATCCTTCTCTCTATCTATCCATTCAATTTGTTTTGGAAGATAAGGCTTCACTAAGCCCACTGAGGAGTTTTTCGTTCGACTGGGTGAAAGAGATCGGAAGCCCCCTGAAACATGATCTCTCCCCACTAGAGTACAGAGCCCTCAGTGAAACATGTGATCTCTCTCCACTAGACTACAGAGCCCTCAGTGAAACATGTGATCTCTCTCCACTAGACTGCAGAGCCTTCAGTGAAATATGTGATCTCTCTCCACTAGACTACAGAGCCCTCAGTGAAACATGTGATCTCTCTCCACTAGACTACAGAGCCCTCAGTGAAACATGTGATCTCTCTCCACTAGACTACAGAGCCCTCAGTGAAACATGTGATCTCTCTCCACTAGACTACAGAGCCCTCAGTGAAACATGTGATCTCTCTCCACTAGAGTACAGAGCCCTCAGTGAAACATGTGATCTCTCTCCACTAGACTACAGAGCCCTCAGTGAAACATGTGATCTCTCTCCACTAGACTACAGAGCCCTCAGTGAAACTTGTGATCTCTCTCCACTAGACTACAGAGCCCTCAGTGAAACATGTGATCTCTCTCCACTAGACTACAGAGCCCTCAGTGAAACATGTGATCTCCCTCCACTAGACTACAGAGCCCTCAGTGAAACATGTGCTCCATCCAATCTCCCCCCTCTCTTTCTCTCTTTGCGCTAGGTGACTGGCATCTCCCTCTAACACATGTGCTCTGACAGAGATCCCAGCTGCTATTATGCAATACCCCCACACTCCAGAGGACATCTTTCAGAGCATACGCCCTCTCTACCCCTCCCTCTCCCGCTGTAGTGCTTTTATCCAGGGCAGGATGTGGAGGCTCTCTCTCTGTCTCATGTGTCTCACCCTCTCTCAGGGGCTCTCGCAGAAACAGGGCTGCTTTTATGCTGCATCTCTTCTTTTTCTTTTCAAAGTGTTTAAATACTGAGAGTGATTCTGTTGCAGTGTTGCTGCTGCCTACACACTTGAGTTTCTGAAGCGCAATAACAAGAGCAGTTTTTCTCCTGTTTAGTACCTATTCTCTTCTGATCCGTGATGTCCTGTTCTGGTTCTACAAAAGCCGTAAGCTCGTCCTCCTCCGATCCCACGTTGATCCAGCGGTCCTTCATGATTTGCTGAAAGAAAAAGAAAATAGTCCTTGTAATACAGGCCAGGGTCCTCTTAGTTCAGGGTTTTAACATCATGATCAGTCATACGTATACATGGATGCAGGGGGATGTGTGTAACAATAGGAAACCTCTTAAATTCACTTTCACATCATTGAACTCAAATCAAGTGAATTGTGGTTTGCTTGAAAAAGATTGGATAGAGATTTTGATTCTAAGAAATGCTCCACTGTTTGAAAGCAGAATCGCCATTTAAAGTCTGTATAATGTCATTTTCAAACAAACTCGCCAATCAATAGGACCGTCGTGTACGACGGGTTTACAAGATAATAGGAAACGTACAACCACGAGGCCGACACCTATTCTAAATGACATCTTTCAATGCAAGGTTATAGCTAATCTGAACATCTGGTGACAAGAGGGATGAGGATGGATTCTAGCACGCACAATGTGAACACAGAAACTAAGACAATGTCTGTGTTGTTCTCAGAAACAAAAAGGATAAAAATAAGAGTGATCATGAATTATGTATTGTGCCAACAGCGGAGAGAGATAAAGGGAGAATATGAAATCAGCACAAAAAGAGAGTGTCGAGCAGATGCCAGGCCGAGGAGTGGTGGATGGATGGAGAGATGGCGGGTGGAAAGAAATGCTCTGGAGTGCCATGGCGGAGTGAATAAAGAAGTGTCGAATATTTACATTTTCGCTGTCGTCCCTCACCTCGAAAGTCCCCCGCTTGGCCGGGTTGAGCACCAGGAAGCGCTTGAGAAGGTTCTCGCAGTCTGTGGACATGTAGAAGGGAATACGATATTTCCCCCTCAGAACCCGCTCCCTAAGCTCCTACAGAGAGACAGACAGGGAGAAAGAGTGAATGAGACAGGCAATGAGGACATCGCTGAAATTGTGAGTTCTTGTTCATCTAAAATTTTACCCATATGTTTAATTGACTATGAATCTCCCAATGACAAAGGAACTGAGGATGGAAGTATTTTTGCGATAGTATTTTTGCAGACCTTGAGGTTCTGCCCATCGAAGGGCAGCGAGCCGCTGACCAGTGTGTAAAGGATGACCCCTAGGCTCCAGACGTCCACCTCGGGCCCGTCGTACTTCTTCCCCTGGAACAGCTCTGGGGCGGCGTAGGGTGGGGAGCCACAGAACGTGTCCAGCTTGTTCCCCAGGGTGAACTCATTACTGAAACCAAAGTCTGCTATCTTAATGTTCATGTCTGCATCCAGCAGCAGGTTCTCTGCCTAGAGACACAGGAGGGAAGAGAGAGAAAATGGAAGTAAGGATGAGGTGAGAGATAGCAGTGAAATATAATAGATGTAGGTAACAGACCACCTGGGTCACAGGTAAAAGCAAATACTTGAATAACTCAAAGACTCATGATAACAGTAGAGTTCCAATAAGATATAGAGATGTCAGAGGCACAAAAAGATCAACTGATGCCTGAAGAGGGCCCTTTACAGAACACCCCCCCACAAAAACAAAGTGCTCTGCAAGTCAAAGTTAGTGTCGTGTTTAAAGTTTAACTGTGTTTCCTCCTCTCCCCAGTGACACAAACACACAGGGTGGAGATGGCTGCTCTCTGCTCTCACATCTCTGTCCTCATGGATCATTCATGAAGCTCTACAGAGGAAGCAGAGTGCGGACACGCGGCTGACGCCAGAGGAGAGGAGATGGGAACTCTGAACAGAGTCACTCCCACCGAGGTCGACCCACTCACGCTAACCGAGATTAAAATACAGGAGCATCAATATTTATTCTACACGTGGCAGCATAACATAGGCTGGCTAAATGGAATGCTTGCTTTACGTGAGTATATTGTGCAGCGGAGAACATGTGAGCAGGTAAAAAGCCTGCCTCCAGCCACCTGACTTCATCCTCCTCTCCCCCACATACACCCCCTTCACCCCTCCCCCAGCCAGGCCCTCACTGGTTCCTTACCTTCAGGTCTCTATGGACAATGTGCTTCTGGTGGCAGTACTGCACAGCAGATACGATCTACATAGAAACAGACAGATAGACAGACAGTTACAGACTTCCACCTGACAATGTTTTCACACACCCCTCCCCCCGGGTGAAGGATGTGGTGAGGAGATGTGGTGTAGAGTGAGAATATACAGCTAGAGACACAGAGTATCTCAGCCACAAGGTGTAGACATGACATCTCTAGCTGGGAGAAAACTGTGTCTCCTCTCTTCCTGTGTGAGCATCTGCTCTAGATGTATCAGTGTATCCGTGCCCCCAGTGAAACTCTGCAGTAAGATGAACCTGCAGTGAGACTAGGGAAGTAGGAAGCTATAGCCTAGACATTTCTGAGTGTGCCTGTCCTTCCACTGCAGAGCACTGTGTGTGTGTAGGCAGCACACCCCCAGTGTTTCACCGTCAGTGCCAGAGAGATAAGAGACGAGGGGAGCTCTGTGTCACTCCACAGTGACAGCAGTCTACCCTGGGTGGGTCAGGACACTGACTTGTGACGTATGGCCAGGCAGGCAGGGTGTGAATCCAGCACACTGCGGGAAAAGTCCTGTACTTACCTGTCTAAATTTAGCCCTGGCCTCTTTTTCTTTCATCCTTCCGTGTGCAACAAGGTAGTCAAAGACCTCTCCTGCAAGAGAAACACAAAAGTAAGGAGCTGAAATTAAAGGTTGAAATATGCAAAGAAAAAAAGTTTTAAAAAGTCAACATTCAGACAGTACATCAAATGAGGTAAATGTAAAAAAATAAAAATAAAAAAAATAAAGTGAATAACTACTTTGAAAAACAGTATCTGGAGCATGTGAGCCCAACTGTTCCTCATGTCTACAGAGGGACACAGAACTCTAATTAATATACTGTAGTTCTGTCCTGAAGGCACAAGCTTCTGAGTATGGCTACAACATCAGAGGTTTTCCTCAGCCCACGCACCTGTGTGTTTGTGTGTGTGTGTGTGGGGGGGGGGGGGGGGCAGCATCAACACAACTCCCCCCATAAAACCTCTAGTTCTGCATCCTCAAAACCCTCCCACACACACTCAGTGTTGACCGGAGGCAGGGAGTAAGTGTGTGTGTCCATGTCCGTGTGTGTGTGTGTGTCTCTTAGCTCTCCCACCCAGACCAAGCTCTTCTCTGTCCTGGCACCCCAATGGAAGAACCAGCTTCCCCCTGAAGCTAGCACAGCAGAGTCCCTGCCCATCTGAAATCCTACCTCTTCAAACATCTTAAATAAATAATCCTCCCCCTCACCTTGACCCCCCCCCCCACACACACACAAATTCTACAAATAAGTAACACTTCACCAGCACTTGATATGTATGACTCTTCACCAAGCCCTATACCATCACAGCAGTTTGGAGGGCTGAGAAGCCAAGGCGTAATACTGCTCACCTCCACTGGCATACTCCATCACCAGGTACAGTGTCCTCTCTGTCTCGATCACCTCAAACAACTTGACTGAGGAGGAAAGAGAAAGAAAACAATTTGTCTTTGGCCTACACGCAATAACAACTACTACATTGCATCTTTCTGGCTCAACTTTGTCAAATGCTTGTCCTGGATAGCGCACAGGGCATTCAAGATGGTTCTAGGGAGTGTCTGTTCCTCAGTATCAATAGCAAGCTGTCTTAAAGCAAGGAATCCAATAACTTACATTTTCTACTGCTGAAAGCCTTGAGGAGGCTGAGGAAATTGAAGACATTTCTAATTTCCTTTTGTGCATGCGTGCCTGTGTGTGGGACCCAGTCATAGACTAACGCTTACCATATCTCACTTGTGCATATACTGTAGGGCACTCACACATGCTTATTGGGTATATACTGTAAAGTCGTCTTCCCTGCAGTGTTTTCCGTGAGCTGATCTAACAGTCTCTGGATGAAGAGTGGCTGAGCTCCAGGGCTATATATAGCAGAGGTGGGATGTAGAAGCGGTTCTTTCTCTCTTTTAGATGGTTATCATTGTGCATGTCATTATAATCAGATTTGAGAAATCATGACATGCGTGGGGTACAAAATCAAACGAAATTAGCAGAGAATCCTGTCTCCTTCCCCAGCTGCAATTGTGTGTATGTGTGTGTTCTGCTTACCTATATTTGGGTGGTTTAAAAGCTTCATTATTCTTACTTCTCTGAAGAGCTGGAAGGAGAGAAAATAAATGAATTCATATTTCAGTGTTGGACTGGATGTGTCAGAGAAACAGTAGGGAACCTTAGACTACCATTTTCAACTTAATTTGAGCAGGATGTGCACGCACACACTAGACAAATGCTCCATAACCATTACAGAGTTGTGTCAGAGCCATGTGCAGTTTTTTTGATTGATCTCCCTTTAACTATAGCTAGCTGTGCTCCCATCCCCCTTCCATCCATAAAATAATAAAAGTCATCCATCTTTAATGGAACAGGACACATGCCTGATGTTGTGCCATACTACTGTGCGGCTGGCATTATCCAAGACAAAATAGTGCTGCAGTAGACATAAACAATGCATTAGAGGAGATACAGTATATCACCATGTCTGACAGTTGCAGCTCAAAGACATATCCTAACTGTTCACCCAAAGGTCCATTATTTAAAAAATTTAACCACTCCTATACACATGGTAAACTATCAGATCCAGTCCACCTAAAAAACCGGAGGCCCCTTGCACTTCACTTCACTTCAAATCCTAGAAAAATGTACAGCGCTTAGAATTAAAAAGGTATTGTCAGATAATATTAATCCTAATCAAACATTTTTTTTACATGGGTGATACATTGTAGATAATTTAAGACAAGTACTTGACACAATAGAAAACTAGAAAGAAATCTGGGAAACCAGGCCTGGCATTAATAGCTGATTTTGAAAAGGCCTTGGATAAAGTAGGACTAGAATTTATATATAATTTGACTATTTTAGTGTTGTACAATGGGTTAAAGTTATGTATAGTAACCCCATGTGATAAAATAGTAAATAATGGCTACTTCTCAGAAAGTATTAAAAACGGGCAAGAGGAGTAAAACAAGGATGTCCATTATCGGCATATCTATTTATTATGGCCATAGAAATGTTAGCTATTAAAATCAGATCCAACAGTAATATCAAGGGGCTAGAAATCTAGGGCTTAAAAACAAGGGTGTCATTGATCTGGGTACCAAAAAATGTCTGCAGCATTGAAGGTAACCAAGAACACAGTAGCCTCCATCATTCTTAAATGGAAGAAGTTTGGAACCACCAAGACTCTTCCTTGAGCTGGCTGCCCGGCCAAACTGAGCAATCAGGGTTAGGGAGGCGTAAAAGGTCTGAATACTTATGTAAATTTATATTTCAGTTGTTGTTGTTTTCTTATTTGTGAACATTTCTAAAAACCTGTTTTTGTTTTGTCAGTATGGGGTATATTGTGTAGATTGATGAAAAACACTAATGTAATGCATTTTAGAATAAGGCTGTAACGTAACAAAATGCGGATAAAGTCAAGGGGTCTGAATACTTTCCGAATGCACTGTATATGGGGGATAGGAAATTATGTAAACAATTACATAGATAGAACCCACAATTTATCTGCAATATTAAAGCTGATCTGCCTGTTAAAAACATACAAAAATAACAGACAGACACACAGACACAGGCCACACTCCGTACTGGCGAAGCCAGCCAGCCTGGAGGAGGATGAAGACCGAGTGGTTCAAATTTAAGCTCACTTTTCCCATTACATCTCTCTACCCATTATTACATCCAAAATATTGTCATAGTTCTGAATACATATTGAGAAAAAATCAAAGGCCATTATCCATGTCATGGAAAGGCAGGCAGGCGTATCATTGTTTCCAATGAAAAAACTATGGGGGACAGATAACACTATATTACAGCAGTTAATGACAGGCTTATGGGGTGACAAAGAGCGGAACTGGTCAGTTCTCACTCTCACACACACGCACGCATGCACAGACGCACGCACACACACACTCACACACATACGTTAGACTTCAGTCAACATCAAGAAACATCCAGAGTGTGCGTAGAGGTATAGACACAGACCACATGGGAACTATCAGGCCAGGGCATTTAAGAAGTCTGCAAAAACATCACGAGACACAACACTTCTAGATGTTGTTGCAATCAATGCAGGTATACCAGAGCACTAATACATGGATCATTAATCTTTACTTGCGCAATGCTAATTGTCACAGCGGGTCACTTTCTAACAGGCAGTTCCACATTTACTGGTGAGCACTGCTTCTGCTCTCATTAGCCTATACTGAGACTAGTGCTGCTCTGTGGTGACTTGAGGAGAACAGAGTAGGAGAGCAGTAGAAGCAAATGCCACACCGACATTTGAGAACAAACTGTTTACCTTTAATCAAGGGCTTCCATAACTGTTTCCCTCTAACCTAGGCAAAAACAGCCTGGTCTGGTCATGTGACCTCCAGTGAAGTAGGGGGGGGGTGGCTAGGGATGGATAGAGGGAGGCGAAATAAAATCACAATAAGCTTGTGACAGATGTGAGCTGGGCCTCCTCTCTTCCAAACTAGGAGGAATACAAAACTTCACATCCAACACCTCTAATTACATAACACAAAGGTCAAGGGCCACTGAGAAGAGGAGACTACAAATGCGGGTTATTGGCTTCGGTTATTGGGACATTAAATCAAAACATGGACCGTGTCAGAGAGAGGTAGAGTTTCTATTGTTCACAAATCAAAGTCTCTGATAGCATTGTCAGACAAGGGAATTTCAACTGGCAAAGGGGACATTTAAGCATGATATTTGTAGCTTTGCATTGCTATAAATGAGTTAAATCAAAATGACTACTCCTAGGGTTTATTTCTAATGACCTACAAGGAGGCTGTCAACAGAAGAGTCATGCTTTGTGTGTTTCCAACAAGCCACCTCATGAAGTGCCCCTCATGGCTCTGATTGTTTCTGTTGGTTTAGCATAGTCTATGCCGAAGGGCCAGGCCTTAAATACAAAGCACAGAATCAATGGTGGAGAAACAGATGGAAACTGCAGCTAAGCAGTGAGTGAGAGAGATGCTTACCCTAAGTCTCAGAGTTGGGCAGGCAGAATACCAACGGCCACACAAGCTTCCCGGGTATGCCCTG
This sequence comes from Salvelinus alpinus, assembly GCF_045679555.1. Taxonomy (NCBI): domain Eukaryota; kingdom Metazoa; phylum Chordata; class Actinopteri; order Salmoniformes; family Salmonidae; genus Salvelinus; species Salvelinus alpinus. Next base: position 16,707,739 of record NC_092110.1, on the reverse strand, counting down.
GTCATGCTCTGCTTTCTGTCTACCAAAACCCTGCCTGCTACAGCACATCAGTCAGATCAATAATGCCCTCTGACTGGCAACAACCACAACTACAAAGGTCAGGGGTTGCACAGCCACACTCAGAAATGATCAACTTTGTCACACCACCTCAATAAGTCTACTGTGAATCGCAGGAACACGGGGAGGATCCTTACCTTCTGAAGGCTGTTTGGGTTTAGTTGTGTCTTGTCGATGATCTTTATTGCCACCTGAGGAGAGAGCAAAAACAAGGTGTGTAGAAGATGAAATAACAGTATAAACAATTATCTTTTGAGGACGCTTGACTGGGATCAACACAGCACATACAGTTAGTTGAAGTCAGAAGTTTACATACACTCAGATTGGAGTCATTAAAACTAGTTTTTCAACCACTCCACAAATGTCTTGTTAACAAACTATAGTTTTGGCAAGTCGGTTAGGACATCTACTTTGTACATGACACAAGTATTTTTTCCAACAATTGTTTACAGACAGATTATTTCACTTATAATTCCCTGTATCACAATTCCAGTGGGTCATGAACGTACTTTGGTGCGAAAAGTGCAAATCAATCCCAGAACAACAGCAAAGGACCTTGTGAAGATGCTGGAGAAAACAGGTACAAAAGTATCTATATACACAGTAAAACGAATCCTATAGCAACATAACCTGAAAGGCCGCTCAGCAAGGAAGAAGCCACTGCTACAAAACCACCATAAAAAAGCCAGACTATGGTTTACAACTGCACATGGGTACAAAGATCGTACTTTTTGGACAAATGTCCTCTGGTCTGATGACACACAAATAGAACTGTTTGGCCATAATGACCATCGTTATATTTTGATGAAAAAGGGGGAGGCTTGCAAGCCGAAGAACACCATCCCAACCGTGAAGCACGGGGGTGGCAGCATCATGTTATGTGGGTGCTTTGCTGCAGGAGGGACTGGTGCACTTCACAAAATAGATGGCATCATGAGGTTGGACAATTATGTGGATATATTGAAGCAACATCTCAAGACATCAGTCAGGAAGTTAAAGCTTGGTCGCAAATGGGTCTTCCAAATGAACAATGACCCCAAGCATACTTCCAAAGTTGTGACAAAATGGCTTAAGGACAACAAAGTTAAGGTATTGGAGTGGCCATCGCAAATCCCTGACCTCAATCCTATAGAAAATATGTGGGCAGAACTGAAAAAACGTGTGCGAGCAAGGAGGCCTACAAACCTGGTTCAGTTACACCAGCTCTGTCAGGAGGAATGGGCCAAAATTCACCCAATTTATTGTGGGAAGCTTGTGGAAGGCTACCCGAAACGTTTGACCCAAGTTTAAATTGTTTAAGGCAATGCTACCAAATACTAATTAAGTGTATGTAAACTTCTGACCCACTGGGAATGTGATTAAAGAAATAAAAGCTGAAATAAATAATTCTCTCTACTATTATTCTGACATTTCACATTCTTAAAATAAAGTGGTGATCCTAACTGACCTAAGACAGGACATTTTTCTTGGATTAAATGTCAGGAATTGTGAAAAACTGAGTTTAAATGTATTTGGCTAAGGTGTATGTAAACTTCCGACTTGAACTGTACATACACTCACCGGACAGTTTATTAGGTACAGACAGTGATTCAAGTTGCCGTGGCTTGCTATATAAAGACAGGTATCGATGCATTCAGTTACTTTTCAATTGAACGTTAGAATGGGCAAAACGTGTGACCTAAGCATCTTTGAGCGTGGTATGATCGTCGGTGCCAGGCGCGCAGGTTCCAGTATCTCAGAAATAGCCGGCCTCCCGGGCTTTTCACGCATGACAGTGTCTAGGGTTTACCGGAAATGGTGCGACAAGCAAAAAACATCCAGCGGAAGTCCTGTGGGTGAAAGCAGCTCATCGTGCAAGCTAACAGGCGGGCCACAAACAGACAAATAAGAGCACAGTACAACAGTGGTATGCAGAACGGCATCTTGGAACGCACAACCTGTCAATCCTTGTCTCGGATGGGCTATTGCAGCAGACATCCACTCATACCAGATAAAAACAAGAAGAAGTGGCTTCAATAGGCACATGATCACCAACACTGGACAACTGAGGAGTGGGAAAAAATTGCCTAGTCCAACAAATACCAGTTCCTGTTGCATCATGCTGATGGCAGAGTCAGGATTTGGCATAAGCAGCATGAGTCCATGCACCCATCCTGCCTGGTGTCAACAGTAAAGCGGTGGTGACAGTGGTGTACTGGTGTCGGGAATGTTTTCCTGGCACACATTAGGTCCCTTGATATAAACGAGCAACGATTGAACGCTACAGCGTACCTCAACATTGTTGCTGACCAAACCCAATAGAGCATCTATGGGATGAGAGAGAACGGGATGAGAGAGAACGGGATGAGAGAGAACGGGATGAGAGAGAACGGGATGAGAGAGAACGGGATGAGAGAGAACGGGATGAGAGAGATGTGTGCAGCATGAATGTCCTGCCGTCCAATCTGCAGCAACTGTCAGCATGGACCAACATACCTGTGGAAAGTTTCCGACACCTTGCAGAATCCATGCCATAAAGAATTCAGGCTGTTCTAGAGGAAAGGGGGGGTCCGACCCAGTACTAGCTGGGTGTACCTAATAAACTAGCTGGTGAATTGCTTCTCTTTTTTTATGTCACCTACTGATAAAAAAGATACAATTCATATTTGCACAACAAGAACAACACTATTGAGAGGGGAAAGAAGAGTCTATTTTTATTTTTATTTTTTAACCTTTATTTAACTAGGCAAGTCAGTTAAGAACAAATTCATATTTTCAATGACGGCCTAGGAACAGTGGGTTAACTGCCTTGTTCAGGGGCAGAACGACAGATTTTTACCTTGTCAGTACAAGGATTCGATCTTGCAACCTTTCGGTTACTAGTCCAACGCTCTAACCACTAGGCTACCTGTCTGTGAAGCTAGGTAAACCAGAAAGGGGCTACAGCAGCCTGTCCTGCTGCAGATCAATCCTCTCACCTCTCTGCCAGTGAGGATATGGCGGGCCAGCTTGACCTTGGCGAAGTTACCCTTCCCAATGGTCTTCAGGAGCCGATAGTTCCCCACATGAGGCTGCTCGTCGGCACCAGAGTTTCGGGTGCGGACTCCCGAGCGGACGGAGCGCGTGGTGACCTCCTGGCGCCCATTGCTGTGAGACGTATGCTGTGGACAGACAGACGGACAGACATGAGTGAAACAGTGTGCTGTAGACAGACAGACTGACAAGCGGACGGACAGACAGGAGGTGAACATCTCTGCACTAGCAGTGGCTCATGCTGGGGCATTCCATCCCCTGTCAGGATCCAAAACAACTCTCATGTTTATTACATGTTTATTGAACAGATTATGATCAAGCAAACCAAGAGGGTAAAGAAAGGTTAGTGTAGGTTGGGGTTGCAAAATTTTGGGAACTTTCAATAAATTCCCTCGGAATGAAGAGGGAATAAGCAGGAAATCCAGAATCCTCCTACCAGGATTTCTGGAAAACCAGGGAATTTTGCAACCCTAGTGTAGGTGACTCCAGCGTATTGATCTTTCTGACCATGGTTAAAAGCCCACAACACCCCATCCCAAAATCAGATAGAGACTTTTCTATGGGTCAGTATCGACTCTCCACCCCATTCAGCTCCCTCAACAGGGCCTGCTCTGTGCTCTCACTCCGCCCTAACAACCCCACCCCTAACCTGGGCATCAGTGGTTCCCTGGCCACACAGACAGTTTCAGTTGTGGGAAAAGATATACAGCGCTGAACTGGGAAAAAAAAGGGAAAGCATAGGCTAATAAGATTCAGATGTTTGCATTGATAAGGATGTTACGAGTAAGAATGCACTAGATTCAGCAGATGTCCAATAGCCTCGTAAACCAGACATATCGCTGTGCTGGTCAGTCTGTTGGATCAGGCTAGACTTCCTGTAAAGCCAACCATAACACTGGGTAACAGTGCTGTTATCACTTGCAGGGATGCTATAATAAAAAATTTAAAAACGTAAACCCTTTTTTCCCCCAATTTTGTGACATCCAATTGGTAGTTACAGTCTTGTCCCATCGCTGCAACATGTTTTAATTTCTGTTGTGATCCACTACCAGCCTAGACAACAACCTAAACACAACACCTCTGAATGTGAGAACAATTCAACTCTCTCATAAACCTTCTCTAAGTAGATCTCACTTAAAGTATTATTACCTGACAATATACTGAGTATACCAAACATTTGGAATACCTTCCTAATATTGAGTTGCACCCCACCTTTTGCCCTCAGAACAGCCTCAATTCCTCGGGGCATGGACTCTACAAGGTATCGAAAGCGTTCGACAGGGATGCTGGCCCATGTTGACTCCAATGCATCACAAAGTTGTGTAAAGTTGGCAGGATGTCCTTTGGGTGGTGGACCATTCTTGGTACATGTGAGAAACTGTTGACCATGAAAATCCAACCATTGTTGCAGTTCTTGACACAATGTGGTGTGCCTGGCACCTACTACCATACCCTGTTAAAAGGCACTTAAATATTTGTTCTTGCTCATTCACACTCTGAATGGCACACATACACAATCCATGTCTCAGCTGTCTCACGGCTTAAAAATAATTATTTAACCTGTCTCCTCCCCTTCATATACACACTGACTGAAGTGGATTTAACAAATGACATCAATAAGGGATCATAGCTCTCACCTGGATTCACCTGGACAGTCTGTCATGGAAAAAGTAATAAATAGTTTGTATACTCAGTGTATGTTCCTTCACTACAATGTCAATTCCAGATTAACCAGATAGAGAGGACGAAGGAAACTTCATACAACAGTATAAAATGATCAAATTCACTAACAGACATTCCAAGAGAGTTTCGTCCTCATTTAGCCAAATGAAAATTCCAGGTAGCCTAGAGTTGCAGAGATGTATCTTATTAATAAATCGTTACTTACTATGGTGATGGGGGGTCTCTTCATCGACGGAGACCCTGTCATTTTTGTGCTGGCAATTTGAATGCCATTTAACCAGATAACTCTCTCGTTTTTGTGGGGGTAACTCATAGATCCCCTCGCGCTTGCCCGATACTCTCAACGAGAATGAAAATTGACAGACGATTGCCTTTGAACTGAAAGGGGTGGGAACTGTGTAAACCCATTGGTAGGCGAGCAATTGGCACCTCTATTGACCGACACTTTTAAAAACCAGTCCTCTAACAGGTAAGGTTTGGATAGAGATACAAATTAGTATCTATCACTGTCCACAGACCAAACACAGCATATGTCGTGTTTTCAGGCAACATAGGAGATTACAGCCAGGGCATGCACAGTAGAGGAACATATGCCAATCTCCCGTGTGACACAATGTATCGAACACTCAGATACAATGTAGCCAGTAGCCTAAGTAAAAGGGTATGATACAATGGAACAGGGAGAGTGGTTACTTTGTATTGTCAGACACACTACACCTCTAACTACTTAATAATACGTTAACTTACGCTTTCCGCCTCTTTCTCATTGACCGTAGGTAGTGGAGTTTTTGTTGACATTTTATTCTCGATGAATGTTGTCTCTATTTCCTTAATGATTCAATTCTGCACCTTCTTTGGCAATACAACGGTGGTGATTGTACTCTTTCTTCTGGACCAAAACCATGGATTCTGGATACTGTCTCAACATCGGTCCATCCAATCCAAATGTGTCTCAAGGTGTCCCGAGGACGCAGAAAAAGTGTGATGATGACATCTATTTCCCTATAACGCTCACTCGGCCTATAGTCATTTATATTGAAAATGAAGGTTGATAAGCTATATTTTTATTCGAAAAATGCCATACATGGCCTCTTAAATGTAAGTAATTATCAGAGACTGGCTCCAATCTAGGCTAGAATAGCACTCGGACAGAGGGGGCGATGGTTGTTGTCACCGGTCCCAAAATCGCTCCTTTTTGTAACGCAATCCTTGTGTGCCTTGATATCCTGTCCGTCTGTATTCCTGAGTTTCAATAGCGTTTATCTTTCTGACTCGCTGTCGGCTCAATTTCTTCCATCTCCGATTCCGAATGAGGCTAGTGTTTTAGGTGGGACCAAAATGGCTACTCACGGGTTGGATCGGGCCAAATCCTGTCAGAACAGCAGAGGAAGTGAGGAAACAGGCGTCCCTCGGCGCTCATTGGAGCGCAATACAGCCGGTGATAGCGCGGTCACCGCTCAGTGATTCACATTAATGACAGATAGGAAATAACAGGTCTTTCTCTTGTGTACAAGTTCATGCCTTACCTACAGAAACCATGAGTCAGTGGTTGTGCTTCCAAACGTAGCTGGGTTATGGCAGGATGGCAGGTCCCTCCCATAAAGAAAATATACTTAACAAAAATAGAACGCAACATGCAACATTTTCATTGATTTTACCGAGTTACAGTTCATATGAGGAAATCAAGTCAATTCATTAGGCCCCAATCTATGAATTTAACATGACTGGGAATACAGATAAGCAGCTGTTGGTCAGATACCTTAAATAAAGTGGGCCTCAGGATCCGTCACGGTATTTTTGTGCATTCAGATTGTCATCGATAAAATGCAATTGTGTTCGTAGCTTATGCCTGCCCATACCATAACCCCACAATGGGGTACTCTTCACAACACTGACGTCAGCAAACCGCTCCGCCACACAACGCCGTACACATTATCTGCGGTTGAGGCAGGTTGGATGTACTGCCAGATTCTCTAAAACTAAATTGGATGCAGTTTGTGGTAGAGAAATTAATATTACGTTCTCTTGCAACAGCTCTGGGGGACATTCCTGCATTCAGAATGCCAATTGCACGCTCCCTCAAAACATGAGACATCTGTGGCATTGTGTTGTGACAAACCTGCACATTTTAGTGTGGCCTTTTAATGGTCCTCGGCACAAGGCACGCCCGTATAATGACCATGCCGTTTAATCAGCTTCTTGATATGCCACCGGTCAGGTGGATGAATTATCTTGGAAAATGAGTAATGCTCACTTAACAGAGCTGTAAGCAAATGTGCACAAAATCAAAGAAATAAGCTTTCTGGGAGTATGAAAATGTAAGGGATATTTTATTTCAGCTCATGAAACCAACGCTTTACATGTTGCGTTTATATTTTTGTTCAGTGTATATTTTCCTCATCCAAGTGAAGTAGGCCTATAATAATAGATACTGATGCAATATACTGAATACTAATCAGGGGTGGTTGAGTCACCCTGATGAGCGTCATATATTTCAGTGTTTTTTTCTGTGCTCTCAATATTCCAAAAAGCTGTATCAATTCAAAAGTATGCTGCGATGTCACTGCTGACTTGTCAAGAGGGGGAATACCACAAGTGTGTGGAGTACTGAGTGACATCCATAGAGGTTAGGCACAGTTTACACATACCACAGATCTGACAATATCAAGAATACCATCTAATAATTCAATTGGAACAAAATACAGTTGTGGACAGTAAAACATTTAATGACAAAAAACGGGAAGAAATTCATGCCAGTCAAGTAATTCCCCCAAAACCCACCCATATCTCAGATCGGATACATCTCAAAATTACAGAGGAAATGTGCATAGTGCCATGTTAATCATGCCAGGAAGCAGTGAGGGTGTGAGAAAAGGAAAGGAGGGCTGGTGATTTGACAAGATGAGATAATGTGATTCAAAGCTACAACTTCTCAAAAATGGCATCCTTGTTTAAATTGCATCAATATCGAAGTCGTCCTCTTCCTCGTCAGGCTTGTTCAGTTTTACTGTCTCCACTTTCAGTTCCCGAGCAGAAGAATCATACACAACCTGAGTGAGTATGAGAAAATAAGAGTTGTTACATTACAGTAGGTCTTGCATTAGCTGCAATTTTGACTAAACAGATCCTAGTAGCCCAACTCGAACAGTATAAAACTGTGAAAGCTGTGAAATCAGGGGATAGTCTAACCAGTACCTCCACATTTTCATCATCCTCTTCCTCCTCTACCTCGCTGCCCGCACTCTCTTCCTCCGCCTCCTTCAGCCACCTGATGAAAGGAGACGCCCTCGCATGGATCTCTTTGGCAAGTTCCTTAGAGACATACTTCTTGGACACCTGAAAGAGACAGTCATGAGCAACGAGACTTAGAGAACCGAGCAAACAGAAAATTAAACGTCACTTATTTTACAAGAAGCTACGAATTAAGCTAAGTGGGACATTCAAATGTATTGAAGTGTGTGTGAGCAATGTACATGTTTAACCACACACCTTCTCTGCCCAGGACAGTATGACATCCTCCTCCACTAGATCAGCATCATACAGGTCTTTGAGCACGACAGGCACACGGGGCAGCAGCTGGGCTTGGTGCAGCTTCACCAAGCACTCAAAGCCTCCCAGGAGGTACTTCTGGGCCTTCTTGTTATTCACACAGAACTGAAGTCATAAGGAGCAGTAACAAAACCATTATCAATTTGAGAAGGTTTTGGTCAACTGTCCCCTCTTGAATGCCTTACCACTGAGTTATGAGGTTATGACAGAGGTCAAACGTAACAATACGAGTTTGAAGACTCACGCGAAGGAAATGGCGCTTGTATTTCTTGATCTGGTCACGGATGTTTTCGTCAAACAGTAGTTCGCTCAGAATCAGCGGTCCCATGGCCATCACATCCAGACGCTCTGCCTCCGCCAAGATCTCCTTATCTGCTGCATCAACAGCGCAGTCCTCCCTTTTTTGCTGGAGAAAGTAACCACAAGCAAGAACGCTTTTAACACCATGGTCTTCAACATAGACCCCAAGAAGCCTAGCAACACAAAGATTCTTTCATTGTTACCCTATAGGAGACCCTGATCCTGGAGTGCCGCAGGTTAGGGACATGACAAATGGACAATTTAGCTTAATGTTTAAACTGCCATTTCGCTTTGTTTTCCATTAAAAATGCTAAGAAAAAATCAAATCCACATCAATTTACAATGCAGAATAATGGTTCTATTACCCATGTATGACTGCTGGGACCGGGCAATGAAGTGATCTACCGCAAACGTTTACAGACATAGAACACAGCTACAGTAACATGTCGATAGCAACAATTGTGAACGTCGCAGACCAAGAAAATAAATAACTGACAGAATTCTGCTCTGACATAAAAAGTTCTGTATTTTCTCCCCAACAATAAACATTGCTGACTGATGTGCTGTTTTTTTTTAATGGCATGGTAGCTAGAGGTTTTATTTCTACTAAATGTCTTGGTATGTCACGGTATTTAACTAACTTTAAAAGTACTTTTTTTAGGAGATTGTCTGCCCGCAGGCAAGGCAGCAGGCTGCGCACAGCAACTCAAGATTTGACTGACAGTTCTGGTTGCCTAGTGATGGACATTTAGTTCCGCTTCAGAAGCCTCATTCCTTTACAGGCAAGTACAATGCCCATTCATATCTCCAGAAGTTTTGTGTCTGCATTTAAAAAGCCGTAGTGTACCCTACCCTAGCAGACAAACATGCCGTAGCTGCAGTGCGTTCAAGGGGCCACATTCAATTATGTCTGAAAAGGGTAAATCGATAACCGGCTCCCGGTAGCCTACTGTAATTTCAGATGAGGAAGAAACGAAGAATACGCTACCCTGTGCTCGCAAAACTGTCCCGAAGAGGCTGCTGTATCCCGGCAGAATCGGTTTTATTTATTTAACTAGGCAAGTCAGTTAAGAACACATTCCTATTTACAATGACAGCCTACCCCAGCCAAACCCTAACGACGCTGGGCCAATTGTGCACCGCCCTATGGGACTCCCAATCACGGCCAGTTGTGATACAGCCCATGATTGAACCAGGGTCTGTAGTGACGCCTCTAGCCCTGAGATGCAGTGCCTTAGATCCCTGCGCCACTCAGGATGCCTGTACCATGAATAGGCAAAAATATTCTACACGCAACAGACAGAAGACTGACCACACATTTGCATCATTAGTGAAAAAGATTGCAGACAGGCCAGCGTGGGTGAGGGGCAGCAGAAACATGCTCATATGTTTTGGTAATGTGCATCTCACAATGTCTTGTCTTGCAAATTCACCAAAGTAGCCTAAAAAGTTCCTCTTCCTCTGGTTTTACACAACTTTCCCAGGCCTTTATAGCCTATAACAGAAAATAACTGCACTGTGATTTCAATTAAGTGGGGGGGATAAAAACAATGTTTTTGTAAGTTAGGGATTTTTCTTAACATTAAAGATCCCAACTTCGTTTAAACGTTCACACCCTTACCACAGGTACTGCAGGAGCTTGTCTCAACTACGCCCCACACCAGACCAACTGAGCTAATTGATTAGTTCAGTGACTGAGTAAATGCAACACACCTGGCCTGGTTAAATCAAAAACATGAAGTGCTTATGGCACTCTAGGACCAAAGTTGCCTACACCATATCCAAGAGAATTTCACAATCAATCACCAACTTTCATTATCCTTGTAATTAGTTTCAGGCACAACTTACTTTGACAAAGTTATAGAATATGTTGACCCGCTCCTCCAGGGTCTTCTCCAGGTCCTCACTGAGGGTCAGGTTCTTTGCATGGGAACTGATCTCCTCCATCCTTCGTCTCTGTGCCTCCTCCGTGGTCTCCTCTGCCCAATCCTCATCATCTTCACCATCCTGATACACAACATATTATCACTGGGTCAATGCTGCAGATGGCAGGCTTGAGATACTGACAAACTAGTCCCTCAGACCAATAATAGATTGGAGGCGGGTGATGGAGGTTTGTTCCCCCTATTCAACCGCTAACATTAAGACCTGGCATGGTTTGCGTACATTAATGAGGATACTCACTACGGCATCAGGGGCATCTATGTCGTTATGGTTCCCAGCCTCACCGCTGCCAGAGCCATTCTCCTTGTCCTTCTTACGGTTCTTCTTATCTTTCTTCTTCTCCACAGACCCAGGTTCATTTTCTGATGAAAAAGACACCGACGCTTTAACTCAATAGGCCACATATCTGACTTGACTTTTAGATTAGTAAGGAAACAAATCGATCATGGGCAAATTCTTATTGTGTGCTTACCTGGTGGGTTTTTGAGGATGAATGTGCAGAGCTTGTGTCGTGTGTCTAGCATGCCGCGGTACCCACAGGCCTTACAGGAGTTACCGATTGTTTGTTTCTTAGGATTGATATGCTGCAATGAAAAGGTCAAACAAATGAGCATATTCACTCTAATGACAGTGACTATACCACCAATAAGACAAGTAATAATTTACCCAGCAGACCATAACTGTATTGCAAGACAAAAAGACAATTGATCAACTCACTGCAGGGTATGTAGCATACAAAGTTAGATCCAAATGGCTGCGGCATGAACAAGCAGAACCCAAAATTACAGATATAGCACAAGGTTGGCAGGACATCAAATATATCTATATACAAAAACCTGACTAGGGCTGTGTCATATCTACAGGCCTCAGGAGGGACCTTGATACAACACTATGCGGAGTAAAAAAAACATGATTAAAAAAACATTACCGGAAAAACTGACCATCTGTGGCTTTGGTATAATGGTCAAATTACAATTGCAAAGTCCCACAGATCAATGCGCTCGACATTTCATTCCTGTCCCCCTCTACTACCCAAACGTACACCACAAATATGTTCCTCAAATAGTTACCAGATCAGTTTCAGGGTTATCACACTCAGGACACAGCACAAATTTCCGGATAAATACATCTAGCATGTCCTGCAACTTGTTTGCTTCATGGGATCCGTTTACGATGAAGCGGTCATTCTTTGCATCAAACTGGGTCTGAGCACCAAGCTCACAACCAAAAAACTTGGTTGGATCTGCAAGGATAAGAGTCAAAATCAACATCCCCTAAGCTAATGGATGTTAATGCACACTAACATTTAGCCACATCAAGGTATCAATGTATGGTGCGAGTCAATGTTAGCACTTCAGAAAACACTTGTGGTGGGGAGGTTAACTTACATGTTGGAGGCCTACTCAGTGCCTTTGCAACATCAGTCATGTTGACAATGACAGTCTTGATTCCATTTCCTTTGCCCTCAACCTGGACACAAATCCAACCACAAAAAAAAAACAAATAAATTAGTAGAATCATTTTGCAGATGATCACCATTGAGGCCTGCACATCTCACTGGAAAAGAACTAGAACAAACACAGCCAAAGATAGTCATTCAACATTCTTGATATTTGTAAGTAATTTCTCTTACAGGATCATACTATACCAGATAGTCACCTTAGCAATCAGACGGGGCATCTTGTAGCGATAGAACTGGTCTGCCACACTGCGGTTGACATTAACAGACATTTTGGCTGGCTACTAGCACTATCAGTAAGATAAAAAATATATTGAATGGAGATGTTTCGGGATCTTCTGTCTGGAAAATAGAGGATGACATAAACGACTGCAAGCGTCCCCCGTCTCTGACATGAAAAATATTTTGCCAAAGTGGCCGCAAGCCCCTTGCTTGTAGACTAGGTTTCCCCCACACAGGTTCCAACAGCTCTGAAAGAAAGGGAGAAAGGCATGGACATCAGCTCTAGTGCCACAGATTCTGATAACTTCCTAGATGGCAATGGCTTTTATTGAATACCCAAGTAGCCTATATAATTCTATGACTTGACCTTTAAATAACAATCTGTATAGGTATATTGTTAGCTACCCAATGTGTCCATAGTGTGGCTCTTATGAAATATCACCGTTGACAATTACAGACAAGACGAAAAGGCAGTCTGACATTTAGCTCATTGTCCTCCAATTCCGACCAGGCATTACCATATCGAGGTGGTCAAGTCACGAGTTGAAGACATCAAATTCGGCATCAAAAATTACTCTAACCTACGGAGCTAGCCATCTTCACGACTAGAGCAGTTAATCTCACATGTCATTGGGTTTGTTAACTAGCTACGCTAGCCAGCCAATTGATTTTGCTTTACCGTTAACTAGTTAATATATTTAACGACACATTCTTTCACTTCGATATACAAACCACTTACAAACGAAGTTGGGTAGATTAGCACCCAGAAAGCCTGACTGATGAAGCTAGAGTATGCAGAAATCAAAACAACTGGGAACTCGGAAATCTCCGACTTCAGGCCGTCCAGAACAACTAGCAACTCAGAAAAACCGAGTTCCGACTGGTAAATATCATTTAGGGTCATCCAACTCGGAATCTCGGGCATCTTTCTAGAGTTCCGACTGAAGAGCATTGACGTCATGATTCGACCTCGTTTCCGAGTTCGCTGTTATCTTGAAAGCGTCATTCATGCCGCGATCGGAACAACTGGGAAATCGGGAGAACAAACGCGCGCTCCGACTGGGAAAGATCGATTTGAATTCCACCTCGGGCCTCTTTCTAGAGCCCCGACGTCATAATTTGACCTCGTAAGTGTCCGAGTTCCCAGTTATTTTGAACGCGCCAAAACTACTAGTTGGCACTGCAGAGTGCGTCATCAGATGGCACGAGTGATGGGAGACGCCATTTTGATGTTCTTAGTTAAGACGCAAATAATTTAATTTTAAAATATACATTTACGATAGCACCTTACTCGTTATATAGTCATAATGCACTCACCGATTTCGTAAGACATAAACACACCGCTGGTCGTCCAAGAGGCGCAGTGAGTGGTTGCCAATAGTTGTGATGTGTTGCTAGGCTTGTGGTGGCAAAATAAGTGTCGTTAACGTCGGAGGTGACACGATCCAGCAGATTCTTGCCCCTATTGTGAAAATATTCTGGACGCCCTCAGAGTGGGGATACCTAAGGAAACGCGAAAGTCAGTCAGTAGAAACTTGTTAACTAGATAATGCGGATAGCTAGCACGTTGATACTCTCACGCTAACTTTAGCTGGTTTTTTTTGTTGCCTAACTAGCTTTAGCTAAATATAACATGTTGACAACACAACAATTGCTAGCTAGACAAGTCAGATGGTCGACAGTAAAATTGCTTACCTCTCGAAGGTTATTTTTCAATGCTTCTGCTTCTTCTGTGGGGTTTTACTTACAAACTATTGCCGCGTTCAAGACAACTGGGAACATGGAACTCGGGAATCTCCGACATCAGATTTACCGTGCGTTCAAGACAACTGGGAACGCGTTCCGACTGTGAAAAATAGTTTCAGTCATCCAACTCTAAATTCCAAGTCGGAAACTCAGGGATCATCCTAGAGCTTCGACTTCTCCTACCTAAAGATCAGTGATTTCATAATTTGGCCGAATTCCTATGGTGCGTTCAAGACAACTAGATTTCGGAATTGGATGACCAAGTTAAAAACTGTTCTTCCCCGTCGTTGCTCGTTTTTTTCCAGAGTTCCCGGTGTTCTTGAACGCACTGAAGTCAGAGAAGTCCGAGTTCCCAGTTATTTTGAACGCAGCACCAGACATCCTATTATGGTGTAGAGTAAAAATACTTTAAAGTACTACATAAGTCGTTTTTTTTGTGCATCTGTACTTTAATATTTATACTTTTGACGGCTTTTACTTTTACTCCACTACATTCCTAAAGAAAATGATGTACTTTCTACTCCATACATTTTCCCTGACACACAAAATTACTTTGTACATTTTGAATGCTTAGCAGGACAGGAAAATTGTCTAATTCATGCGCTTAAAGACAAAATCCCTGGTCATCCCTACTACCTCTGATCTGGTGGACTCACCAAACACACATGCTTTGTTTGTTAATATGTTGGTGTGACCCTGGATATCTGTAAATTAAAGAAACAAGAAAACTTGTCTGGTTTGCTTAAAATAAATAATTTGACATTATTTGCATAGTGTATCTTTAATAGGATCTTTATGGTTTTATGCATATAATTAGGAACTAGTAATTTAATAGGATCGCTATGATTTTATTATACGGGGCATGCCACGTTCACATGTAGTCGGAACTAAGAAATGTCCAGCTTGCTGATTCATTAATCGCAACACGTGTATAACTGCAACCAGTTAGCAAGTCGGACATTTCAGAGTTTCCTAGTTCCGACTAGTATGTGAACGCAGCAACAATCCGCAGTTTTGGCCTCTGTCCCGTCTCCCGCAACCAAACGCCACTAATGTAGAACAAAAACGTTGATCTGTCCCGTATTTCATTAAGACATTCCGACCTGTCTCTTGCAGTTACCTTGCGCTTATGAAAATATAGGCCTGTATCACAGGATCTCGGTGGCACCTTAATTGGGGAGGACGGGTTTATGGTAAGGGCTGGAGCAGAATCGTATCAAATACATGGTTTCCATGTAGAAAGATTAAGGTGCTATCATACACACATTTGCGTATGTCTTAACTAAGAATATCAAAATGGCGTCTCCCATCACTCGTGCCATCTGATGACGCACTCTGCAGTGCCAACTAGTAGTTATTGTAAGAAAACTCCTCACAGCTAGGAAAACAGCAAGTAGCTCCAGGTAATTGATATGCAGTGCTCTTAGTTCTGTCGACCAAACCCCCCTTTCAGAGTAGCCCACACACTCTCTCCCTGTCTCCGGCAGCCCCGAGGCCACCTTAACACTGATAACAAAGAGGCCCTTCTCCAGTAACCCCAATTTCCCTAAGAAGTCAGTGAACAACTAAGTCTGAACTCTTCCAGTGACACTGAGTGTGTTTCCACCCCAGGCAAACAGGACAGCACTTGTGAGTATCTTGCCCTAGGCTTACTCTTACCACTGGCCATCTTACTCAAACAAGGAAGCACAAACTACACAAGCAGAGCAGAAGTGCTAGGCTTTTAGCAAACACAAATCCTACCCAAGCAAGGAAGCATTAGCTACACAAGCAGAAAGTAGTTTGCTTTTAGCAAACACAAAAACCAATAACAAGACCCCAAACTCGCAACATCTAGGTGGACGAATAATCTCTCCCCACTAACAGACACCTAAGACGCTTGTAAATTGTGTTAGCTGAAGAATTGAGGAAATTAATGTGAGCCATGCTGTTATAGCCAGGAAGGCGGGGCTTCCGAGAATGGACTCTGCCCTTTGGGCATGTTTTTAGTTTTCTTCAGGTGAATGTGATTCGTTGTTGACTCCCCATAGTGTGTTATACAGAGTGACCGACTGAAAGGGAACAGACTCCCACTTCTTCCATCCTTCAAAGTTCCATATCTCCTCACTCGGGGTTGTACAGCTCGTGACAGCTTTTCATGTAACTTCATCGCCGAGAAGTCCTCCAATCCCAGAAACCGCTCGGCCGCATCCACAATGATGTCCATCTTTCGAGACTTTTTCTCCACTTTGGCAGTGCCGTTGATCACCATAGCCATAAGTACAAAGTCCACCTTCTTAACCTGTAGAATATCTGGGTCCTGATGATGAGAACCAACCCCTGCTGCCTGCAGTGAATGCCTATCCACCACCGTTGGCCCTTCAGGACCATTCGCCCCCTCAACCCTCTTGTCAGCTGCTGCATATGATATGTTCTGGTTGGCCCTGACTTTAGCCACCTCGTTTTCTTTCACCCTCGTCGGGCATTCCAAACATGAAGCAACATGGTTCCCACCACAATTGAAATATTTCACACGATCAAAACTCAAACCACACTCAATGTGATCTCCACAACTTTCACACCTTTGCTTCTTTCATCTACAGACACTTTCCACATGTCCAAAGGCACTATAGTGATTACACTGCAACAATCTTAGGACAAACGCTCTGCACCTCGGTAGGTAGGGACTCCGCTTCAAAAAACAAATTACAGATAGACTCTTCACTTTCTCTCCATTAACTACTTGATTCATCCAATGTGCATCAATCACTCCAGGGATATTTGTTATTTCTTCCATCTTGACTTCCTATGAACGCCAGATATTACCCCCTTGAGGGGTGCACTGCACCGAAGAGCTACGCACGACACGGTAACCTTCTCGAATAAAGTACACGATATCAAAACAAGTACACTTATCGTAATCCTCACTGCATTAACCCATCACTCTTTCCACCAGCTTGGATATTTCAAATGGATTCCTCAGGTTTGGCAACTCAATCCTCCCCTCCTCAACAAACCACACTCCTACAAGATAAGAAGGGGCATTCGCAGAACTACCTGTTTTGTTTCCCAGCACTACTTTGGTCTGTTTTCTATTCTTTTGGACCATTGTCCAATCTTCCTTGCTTTTACCACCATAAGTTTGAAGTTCATCACCGTCTCCAGTTTCCGCCATCATTCTGAGTTGCTTGTACCTCAACGCCATTGGTCCCACTCAGGGGGAGAATCTCAACTCCATACTCTTTCTCAATTGGATTTGCTAAACTCCTGCGTCCTGCGTCCTCTCTCCTCCTTCCTCTCTCTCCTTTTGAAAAAGGTCAAAGGTAGGCCTAATCGAGGATAGGCGGCGAGTAGAAGGAACGTTGATGAAAATCCACTTGTATGAAATTACATTTACAGGGGTGAAATCCCCAAATAAATGTGTATATTGATAAAAGAAATTTAGCTAGTGGTGCAAGACATTTTATAGATAAAAGGATAAATAGCATATTTCTCCTTCCAGAAAACAACTGCTTCAAAGGGGGTGTGGCAGATATCAAAACTCTCCCGCGAAGGACTCCGGTAGGATACACATGACCATCCTCGATGAAAGGTGGCTATCAAGGAGGGGAGGACACTCTTCCGTTCGACTACTAACAAATTGACTTCTCCTCAACCACCGACCTCTTATTGGTTTCTAGGTCACTGAAAATAGAGGCTGGAAGACGAGCTTTTGCCCAAATGACAAAAGGCTCTTGCGTCCTTTCTCCTCGCCTCCTTCTCAAAACCCATTGGAAAAGGTCAGAGGAGATGGACTTCTGGCTTTCTCATCCAATGGGATTTGAGAAGATGGCAAGGAGAGAGGACTCGAGGAGTATGCTATTGAGATTCTCCCAGATGGCTCATTTCCATACAGGATTTACCCCAGTGTTTTACCCAAAAGGCAGACTTTTCTGTTTCCATCTACGCGGGCCAGCACCCGTGTCTCACTGGGCCATGGCTCCGGTGGATCTACTTTCACCTGGGGCCAAAGCCAGGCCACTGGTACTTTTCAGCCCTCATTTACATGGCTCACTGTGAATTTTAACACCTTTACACAAAGCAACCATCTTGGTCTATGCCGCTTTGACATTGCTCGTCCAAATATTTATATATTCTTAATTCCATTAATTTACTTAGATTTGTGTGTAATGTGTGTATTGTTGTGAAATTGTTAGATATTACTTGTTAGATATCACTGCACTGTTGGAGCTAGAAACACAAGCATTTTGCTACACCCGCAATAACATCTGCTAAACGTGTATGTGACAAATAAAATGTGATTTGATTTTGATGATGCAGTGGTTGTTGATTCTGCTCTCCCCAAGTTTTTAGTTTCACACTCCTATTGGAAACACAATTACACTTTAATTTACATTAATGTAAAACACTGGCGACACACTGGTGTGGGGGTAAGTTTCCATGGAAATGTTGCAAATGCCTCCTCATTCTTCTCTTTCAATGCTAGACCTATGTTTGACGGGATAAATTCCTCTGTAGCCAAAATGTGAACTGTCTGCACAACTGGTTATCCCCGCCCTCCCCTTTCATCCATTGGACAAATCCTTCTTCGATGGGGTTGATGTAGTGGAGTGTGCGTCAGAGACAGGGAGGAAGTAATTAATCCTTCACTAGAGTTCTCTCTATGACCATATCAAGCAAATACAACACAACAGACATGTTAAACTATTCAATGGAATAGTACTGATGTTGAGAATACTGGAAATTAGTTTACACAAACAAAAACAACTTTCTCTATGCAGTTTCAATTAAAATGTATTTGGTAAAGGACCCTCCCTCATATCACTCCCCTGCAGTCCCCCAACCCCAAAATATAGTGCCTTCAGAAGGTTAAATGGATTTAATTGTAATTTCTTGTCAAAGATCTACATAAAATACTCAATATCCAAGTGGAAGAAAAATTCTAACATTTGTAAAAACAAATAATCATGAAAAATAACCCTAATATATCTTGATTAGATAAGTATTCAACCCCCTGAGTCAATACATGTTAGAATCACCTTTGGTAGCGATTACAGCTGTGAGTCTCTAAGAGTTTTCCACACCTGGATTGTGCAACATTTGCCCATTATTCGTTTAAAAATTCTTCAAGGTCTGTCAAATTGGTTGTTGATCATTGCTAGACAAAAATGTTCAGGTCTTGCCATAGATTTTCAAACTGTAACTAGGCCACTCAGGAACATTCAATGTCATCTTGGTAAGCAATTACAGTGTATATTTGGCCTTGTGTTTCAGGTTATTGTTTTGCTGAAAGGTGAATTTGTCTCCCAGTGTCTGTTAGAAAGCAGACAGAACCAGGTGTTCCTCTAGGATTTTGCCTGTCCTTAGCTCTATTACGTTTCTTTTTATCCCAAGAAACTCCCTAGTCCTTGCCAATGACAAGCATACCCATAACATGATACAGCCACCACCATGAAAATACGAAGAGTGGTAGTCAGTGATGTGTTGTTGGAATTGCCCCAAACAAAGCTTTGTATTCAGGACATGAAGCTAATTTCTTTGTCATATTTGTTGCAGTTTTCCTTTAGTGCCTTATTGCAAACATGTTTATGTTCTGGAATACAGTTGAAGTCGGAAGTTTACATACACCTTAGCGAAATACATTTAAACTCAGTTTTTTTTTACAATTCCTGACATTTAATCAGAGTAAAAATTCCCTGTCTTAGGTCAGTTAGGATCACAACTTTATTTTAAGAATGTGAAATGTCAGAATAAAAGTAGAGAGTGATTTATTTCAGCTTTTATTTCTTTCATCACATTCCCAGTGGGTCAGAAGTTTACATACACTGAATTAGTATTTGGTAGCATTGCCTTTAAATTGTTTAACTTGGGTCAAACGTTTCGGGTAGCCTTCCACAATAAGTTGGTTGAATTTTGGCCCATTCCTCCTGACAGAGCTCCTGTCAGGTTTGTAGGCCTCCTTGCTCGCACACACTTTTTCAGTTCTGCCCACAAATTCTCTAAAGGATTGAGGTCAGGGCTTTGTGATGGCCACTCCAATACTTTGACTTTGTTGTCCTTAAGCCATTTTGCAACAACTTTGGAAGTATGCTTGGGGTCATTGTCCATTTGGAAGACCCATTTGCAACCAAGCTTTAACTTCCTGACTGATGTCTTGAGATGTTGCTTCAATATATCCACATAATTTTCCGTCCTCATGATGCCATCTATTTTGTGAAATACACCAGTCCCTCCTGCAGCAAAGCACCCCCACAACATGATGCTGCCACCCCCGTGGATGTTCTTCGGCTTGCAAGCTTCCCCTTTTTCCTCCAAACATAACGATGGTCATTATGGCCAAACAGTTCTATTTTTGTTTCATCAGACCAGAGGACATTTCTCCAAAAAGTACGATCTTTGTCAGCATGTGCAGTAGCAAACCGTAGTCTCTCTTTTTTATGGCGGTTTTGGAGCACTGGCTTCTTCCTTGCTGAGTGGCCTTTCAGGTTATGTCGATATAGTACTTGTTTTACTGTGGATATAGATACTTTTGTACCTGTTTCCTCCAGCATCTTCACAAGGTCCTTTGCTGTTGTTCTGGGATTGATTTGCACTTTTCACACCCAAGTACGTTCATCTCTAGGAGACAGAACGCGTCTCCTTCCTGGGCGGTATGAAGGCTGCATGTTCCAAAGGTGTTTATACTTGCGTACTATTGTTTGTATAGATGAACGTGGTACCTTCAGGCATTTGGAAATTGCTCCCAAGGATCAACCAGGCTTCTAAAGCCATGACATAATTTTCTGGAATTTTCCAAGCTGTTTAAATGCACAGTCAACTTATTGTATGTAAACTTCTGACCCACTGGAATTGTGATACAGTGAATTATAAGTGAAATAATCTGTCTGTAAACAATTGTTGGAAAAATGACATGACGTGTCATGCACAAAGTAGATGTCCTAACCGACTTGCCAAAACTATAGTTTGTTAACAAGAAAATTGTGGAGAGGTTGAAAAACAAGTTTTAATGACTCCAACCTAAGTGTATGTAAACCTCTGACTTCAACTGTATATTTATTCTGTACAGGTTTCCTTCTTTTCACTCTGTCAATTGGGTTAGTATTGTGGAGTAACCACAATGTTGTTGATCCATCCTCAGTTTTCTCCTATCACAGCCATTAAACTCTGTAACTGTTTTAGTCATCATTGGCCTCATGGTGAAATCCCTGAGCGGTTTCCTTCCTCTCCGGCAACTGAGTTAGGAAGGACGCCTGTATCTTTGAAGTGACTGGGTGTATTGATACACCATCCAAAGTGTAATAAATAACTTCACCATGCTCAAAGGGATATTCAATGTCTGCTTTTTTATTTTTACCCATCTACCAACAGGTGCCCTTTGTTGAAAGGCATTGAAAAACCTGCCTGGTCTTTTTAGTTGAATCTGTGCTTGGAATTCACTGCTCGACTGAGGGACCTTACAGATAATTGTATGTGTGGGGTACAGATATGAGGTAGTCATTCATAAAACATGTTAAACACTATTATTGCACACAGAGTAGTCCATGAAACTTATTATGTGACTTAATGAGCACATTCTTTTACTTATTTAGGCTTGCCATGACAAAGGGGTTGAATACTTATTGACTCAAGACATTTCATTTTATTTGTATTATTATTTATTATTAATCCACTTTAACATTATGGGGTATTGTGTGTAGGCCAGTTACACAAATCTCAATTGAATCCATTTTAAATTCAAGCTGTAACACAACAAAATGTGGAAAAAGTCAAGGGGTGTGAATACTTTCTGAAGTCACTGTACATGTCTAGCTCAGTGCCCCCAACAGCATGTCCCCTTGTGATTAGTACTGACAAAGGTGGTCTATGGCTTTGCCTCTTCCTCTTTGGTACTGATAAAAAGATTGCGTCATCATTATCTCAGCTTTGAATAATCATGATTGTCATGTCAACAATAAGGGAAAGTTTAGCGTTCACCTGGGAAAACTCCCTTTATCCTGATACACAAGCATTACCATACCCACTGCCCCACCCACATCTCTGGTTACCTGTTGTAAAACAAACAGCCTTTGGTTTCATACTTCAATAAATTATATTTCTCAGTCAATCATAAATATGTCTACTGTGGCAGACACAAATAGGCCTACAGTACTTTTCATATTTTTTTCCTATGAAACCAGACCAACAGCTTGTCAGGGCCTGTTATGAGTGGATTAGCAATCACGTTTATCCAGAGCCCCTTCCAAGAGGCATGGTTGAGGAATTTGATTATGTAAACGTTGAATGAAACAACCAGGTAGACCAGTTATTAAGGAATATACCAAATATTCCCCCACACTTTGAAAATGTTCCCGACCTGGGAAAGTTTTGGGGAATTCAAAACAGTTGATTCATACCATCACCCAGTAAAGCAAGTGCTGCATAATGCTAATTTGTTCAGACTATAACCTCCAGCATGTTTACCTTAAAATGTATTGTTTCCTGTCATCAGTTAGTCCATTTAACAGATCAGTTGGTCTATTAACAGGATTCTCATAAAAAAGTCTTCACAATGAGTGTATTGTTCAACATGTAATGGTATATAGGTGTACAGGACAATACAATGCAGCCACAGAAACTGAAAGCAACACTGACTGTGGTGTCTCCAATCAGAAAATGGGGAATTCCCTGCTCCAGCACCACTCTATATAGTTTGGTAAACGGTCAATTGTATGGATATTGGTGGTTGGTTGACAAACTGTGACTTACAGTATTCCTCATTTGGACTACTGTACATGTACTTGCTACATCCCCTCAAGATATTCCATCATCATATCCACCTACTTGGATTCTGACTAAGGACCAGTTGAGTTCAGCAGTGGTCCCTTTTGTGGCAATCAGTGTGACAGGCAATCAACCCAGAAGAAAACCATGAAGAAATTCAACTTCATGAGCAGAAAGAGTAAGCCATTGGGGAGAGAGGACGTGAGTCCTCTGATTAAGAACAGTACACTGCCTACAGATGGTGAGGTACAGATTATTATTATGGTCTATCTATTGTTTGTCTGAGTTTTTGTCATTTGTCATGTTTGTTCCATAAGCAAGAAGATATGTCTACATTTGTTGGGATAAATGTATTTTAATGTAATAATAGCATGACCAAAACAAACAGTATTCAATTTATAATGAATAAACTAAGAATACATGAATAATGGTCTTTTGCATATTTTTTTTGAGCACTGTATTCATTCAAATGCATTGCATTATTGGTATTATTCACAGAAGAGGACCAAACCGGGAATGTGGGGTATGGGAATCCCTACATGGAGAATGGCTTTAACAACCATCAGGAGTTGGACAATCAGGGGGGTCAGGAGAAGGGACAGTTGTTGCTCAGTGTACTTGCAGAAGCTTTGAGGGTCAACCATGTTGTCCCTCAAGAGAGACTTGAAGCTAATTTGGAGGGGCCACCAGAAGAGATTATGTGCCATGAGGCTCAGAAGATGGACGATACACACCCAGAAGTTTTTCATCTTATTGAAGCGTCTGTGGACAAACACTTCCCCAAACTGCCAGCAGGGAACACTGTGAATCAGCTGGAGGGCTACCTGATAAAGGTGCAAATAACTGTGCAAGGGGAGCTTCTGAGGTTGGCACCCCTGCTCAAAGAGGCTCAGTTGCTGAAGCATTTGATTGCTTGCTATCATCAGCGTACGTTTGACTGTCTACAGCAGATCCTTCAGCATGTCAACACAAAAAAAGAGGCCTTCACAGTTCTTGACTGGGTACTACACACATACTTGAGGTACTCTGTCCCACCTGCACACTCTCTCTCTCTCTCTCTCTCTCTCTCTCTCATTCACTCTCACTGGGATGGTGTAGTACTGATTCTGATACTAAAGCAGTAATGGCATACATTTTCTGGGTTGTTTTTCTAGTGAGGAGCTGCTAGGACACCCCAACATCTGGGATGAGGCTATACATGCAGTTGACCTTCTCCTTCTGACAGACTGGATCCCACAAGCTGAGAATAAACTCCTGGCCACTGTGCAGGTGAATAACCTATAGGTGATGTGAAGTCATCTCAAAACAAGCACACTTCTTGAGGGCTAGATTTCTATCATGTATTGATTTTTAAACATATTTTATTTGATAATAACCCATGAAGTTCCTGTGAAGATTTTACATATTTCAGTCTCTCTGTCTGACCCATTGTAGGAGGACACCTCCACATCACTGAGGAGGATCCTTCAGAACGAGGTGTCAGGTAGAGAGGTGTGTGTCTCTGGAGAGGAGGCCTTTATCAAACTGCATCTGGATGTCATCCAGGTACTTTAACCAGCAGTGATGTGTAAAGAGATAATAAAGTGTATCACTGTAAATCTATACTAAACCATTTCTCTCCCTGTGACTCTTCCTCCTCTACATAGTGCATCAATGCTGTTCTCCAGAAAGCAAAGATGATGAGCCAAACTCTGATGCGCAAGGTCCAAATAGTCTGTTGGCAAGAGCTACAGGACTTTGTGGAAAGGTAGTTGTCACCTTTTCTTAGTACCACACTACGGTTTCATTGTCTTGCTGTTTGTCTAGTAATGCACTGAGACCAGGCAAAATGTTGAATGAATGTGCTTATTGTGCTAAACTGTGCAGGTATGTTAATGTTGAAAAGAAGCACCTTCAGAAACAAGCAGGAATGGGAACATCAGGTACAATGCACTTCTTTAAGACTTTCAACACCTGCAATGAACTCAAGTAAGTTTTATATGTTCTTCTTATGCTATGAAATCAAATCTCATGTATTGTTGTTGAATCATGATAATCATTATGATTATGTATCTGTTGCAGGTTGTATATTTCAAGGATTGCCAAAGATTACACAAGCTTAGACTGTGTTAAAACCATATCAACACTTAAGGGGTTGGAAGCTCTTTCTTGGAAGCTTCTCCTGGAAAAACCAATTCAACTTGCACAGGTTAATCCCCCCCCCCCCCCCCCCAGCTGAATAGAATACTATAGCAAGACAAGCCTATCTGTTCAAAATCCACAAGTTCCCACTTCCAATATGAACTTCATCCTAGAAACACATTCATTTTGTAATCTTTATTTGTATTAAATTATATTGAAACCATTAAGGGAAACTGGACAGTGTTACAATGTTTTGTGATCCCCAGATTTCCTTGAAGAAGTATTTCAAAAGAGAGGATGAACAAATGGAAAATCTAATGAAAGATATTACATTTATTTTCCAAGACCTTCCCAAAGACAAGGATACGCAAAAGGTGTGTTCACTGTTCACATCTGGTGTGAGAGCATTCCTATTACATTCTTCTTTTTTTTCTCTCCCCAATTTCGTGGTATCCAATTTGTAGTAGTTACAGTCTTGTCTCATCGCTGCAACTCCCGTACGGACTCGGGAGAGGCGAAGGTCGAGAGCCATGCGTCCTCCGAAACACAACCCAACCAAGCTGCACTGCTTCTTGACACAATGCCCATCCAACCAGGAAGCCAGCCGCACCAATGTGTCAGAGGAAACACCGTACACCTGGCAACCTGGTCAGCGTGCACTGCGCCCGGCCCGCCACAGGAGCGCGATGAGACAAGGATATCTCTGCCGGCCAAACCCTCCCTAACCCGGGCGACGCTGGGCCAATTGTGCGCCGCCCCATGGGCCTCCCTGTCGCGGCCGGCTGCGACAGAGCCTGGACTCGAACCCAGAGTCTCTGGTGGCACAGACCACTGCGCCACCCGGGAGGCCCCTCCTATTACATTCTTATAACGAAACTGTAATGTGAAATACTCAACACTTCTCTCTTGTTCTTTCCAGCATATTATTTTATACATCTCTGTCCCTTCTCTCTGCAGACTGTGATTAACAAAGCCTATCAGTGCATCACCCTTCTGTACCTCCAACACCTGGTGCAGAGTAACCATGGGAAGCTGGTGAAGAGATGGGATTATGTGAACAAAAGAGTGATGCATGATGCCGAGCTCCTTCACTCCATCTTCTCAGGCCTGGTGAAAAAGCTAGTCCTGTTGTACACCAATTACTATAAATGCCTCCTTTCTACCTGATAAGATGCAGCTGGTTCTTCTCAGAATGTGTAATTACTTTAAAAGGTCAACATTCTTCTACTGACATTACTTATTTTTTATCAGAATCCTGATGTTAAACAGTGGAACATCATACTGATTAAAGTGAGAGAAGTGCTGGAGTGCAGCGACATTGAAAGTCTCAAGATAACAGTCAGTGAGATACTGAGGGACAATGCCAGTACAAGGTAAAACAGAGTATACCACAGGGTTTCAAAAGTCTGCATGGTCCACAGCACTGAATGTAATTTTATTACATAGGGATTAGCTTGAGAACAGGCTTGATATCTCCAATATTATGTATTGATAAATGTTTATCTCTGTTGTAGTGCTGCTGAGCACCTTCCAGCCCTGCTGCGCTGGAAGGGAGGCCTGTCATGGAGACTGACCCGGGAGGTTCTGGAGGCAAGCCAGGAAGTGTACCCCATTGACCTCTCCCAAACCAGGTCTGCACCCTGGTTTGGCTGTCTTTTTTGCTGCTGAGTGTGTGAACTGGGACGTCTCTGGCAAAGGACAATAACGAGCCCACTCTAAACAACATGACCCTCAAGTTCTCACCCTACTGCACAATATTTGGAGCTCTGTTTACATGTCTTTGTCAACTTTTTAAAAGGTACTATATGGCAAGTTATTATTTACGGTCTTAAAGAGAAATTGGAATTAAAACTGCCTAAAGTTTTTCATTTTCAGGTCAAGTGGTTTTAATCCTCATCAAAAATGCCTAATGGAAAGACTTAGAACCAATAGTGCCCTGTAGATGGAGACAACGGCGGGAAGGCTATCAGTGATTGTGCTTCCGCTGAGAAATCCCCTAACAGTCTTTTTGGCTTGTGAGAGTAGTACTCGAATATTGGAAATTCCAAAATGTACAAATACAGTAATCAGTAAGTCAATTTGAATGCATTTTGGATGGCTCCATTGGAGAGGTAGGATGGTATTTAGCTTATCTTTTTCAATGAACAGTATGGTGTTTCCCTTTATATCATTATCACAAACTATTATAAATCACTGACAGTCTTCCAGTGGAGATAAAGACATTAACCTGGAAGAATTGGCAGCCTGATTCACTCTAAACATCTTTCCTGTTAACAAGGCTGTAAATGTGGTTTCCTTCCTCCTTCCAAAGTCATAGGTACACTACCGGTCAAAAGTTTTAGAACATCTTGTCATACAAAGGTTTTTCTTTATTTTTACAATTTTCTACATTGTAGAATAATGGTGAAGATGACAAAACTATGAAATAACACATATGGAAACATGTAGTAAACAAAAAGAAGTGTTGAACAAATAATTTATTTGATATTTGATATTCTTCAAATAGCTATCCTTTTCCTTGATGACAGCTTTGCACACTCTTGGCATTCTCCCAACCAGCTTCATGAGGTAGTCACCTGGAATGCATTTCAATTAACAGGTGTGCCTTCTTAAAAGTTCATTTGTGGAATTTCTTTCCTTAACGCATTTGAGACAATCAATTGTGTTGTGACAAGGTAAGGGTGGTATACAGAAGATAGCCCTATTTGGTAAAAGACCAAGTCCATATTATGGCAAGAACAGCTCAAATAAGCAAAGAGAAACGACAGTCCATCATTACTTTAAGACATGAAGGTTAGTCAATACGGAACATTTCAAGAACATTGAAAGTTTCTTCAAGTGCAGTCGCAAAAACAATCAAGCGCTATGATGAAACTGGCTCTCATGAAGACCGCCACAGGAATGGAAGGATGGATGCTGCAGAGGATAAGTTCATTAGAATTATCAGCCTTAGAAATTGCAGGACAAATAAATGCTTCACAGAGTTCAAGTAACAGACACATCTCAACATCAACTGTTCAGAGGAGAGGCCTTCATGGCCGAGAGAGGCCTACAGGCCTTCATGGTCGAATTGCTACAAAGAAACCACTACTAAAGGATAAAAATAATAAGAAGAGACTTGCTTGGGCCAAGAAACATGAGCAATGGACATTAGACCAGTGGAAATGTGTCCATTGGTCTGGAGTCCAAATTTGAGGTTTTTGGATCCAACCGCCGTGTCCTTGTGAGATGCGGTGTGGGTGAACGGATGATCTTCGCATGTGTATTTCCAACCGTAAAGCATGGAGGAGGAAGTGTTATGGTGTGTTGGTGCTTTGCTGGTGACACTCTCTGTGATGTATTTAGAATTCAAGGCACACTTAACCAGCATGGCTACCACAGCAGCGATACGCCATCCCATCTGGTTTGGGCTTAGTGGGACTATCATTTGTTTTTCAACAGGACAATGACCCAACACACCTCCAGGCTGTATAAGGGCTATTTTACCACGAAGGAGAGTGATGGAGTGCTGCATCAGATGAACTGGCCTCCACAATCACCCAACCTCAACCAAATTGAGATGGTTTGGGATGAGTCTGACCTTAGAGTGAAGGAAAAGCAGCCAACAAGTGCTCAGCATATGTGGGAACTCCTTCAAGACTGTTGGAAAAGCATTCCAGATGAAGCTGGTTGAGAGAATGCCAAGAGTGTGCAAAGCTGTCATCAAGGCAAAGGGTGGCTATTTGAAGAATCTCAAATATATTTTGATTTGTTTAACACCTTTTTGGTTACTACATGATTCCATGTGTTATTTCATAGGTTTGATGTCTTCACTATTATTCTACAATGTAGAAAATAGCAAAAATAAAGAAAAACCCTTGAATGAGTAGGTGTTCTAAAACTTTGGACCGATAGTGTAGCTTACTGGTAAAGTGAGTGTTTACCTGGAACTGATACACAAAATAAATAATGGTCGGCTAGACAAGTGCTTAGAGTGTATACTTTCCATTTTCATTGAGAGAATGGTAACAATGACTTGGAATCATTGACTAACCAATTGAAGGGAAATCCTTGAGTAAGGCAGAAAATACTAAATAACCACATAATTCTTGAATCCATGAAGGAGAAATTGAGAAATGTCAACTACACAGAGGTGCCTCACATACATGTAATGAATAGCTCTTTTTATTAAATAAATAATTCAACATGCAAAATACAACATAAAATCTGTAAGAAGCTATAGTACAAAGTTAAACAGCCCCACTTCACACGGATGAGTATGCCACAGGGTTTCCAAAGTCTGCATGATCCACAGCACTGACTAATTTTATTCCATAGGGAATAGCTTGAGTACAGGCTAGATATCTCCAATTTTATGTATTGATACATGTTTACCTCTGTTGTAGTACTATGGAGCACCTGCCTACCCTGCTGCATTGGACGGGAGGACTGTCACAGAGACAGACCTGGGAGGTTCTGGAGGCAAGCCAGGAGGTGTACTCCATTTTTCTGTCCCAAACCAGGTCTGCAGCCTGGTATGGCTGCCTTTTTTGCTGCTGAGTATGGGAAGTCTCAGGTAGAGGACAATAACGACCTCATTCTAAACAACATGACGCTCAACTTCTCACCCTACTGCACAATATTTGGAGCTCTGTTTACATGTCTTTGTCAACTTTTTAAAAGGTACTATATGGCAAGTTATTATTTACGGTCTTAAAGAGAAATTGGAATTAAAACTGCCTAAAGTTTTTCATTTTCAGGTCAAGTGGTTTTAATCCTCATCAAAAATACCTAATGGAAAGACTTAGAACCAATAGTGCCCTGTAGATGGAGACAACGGCAGTAAGGCTATCAGTGATTGTGCTTCCGCTGAGAATGGAAATCCCCTAACAGTCTTTTTGGCTTGTGAGAGAGAGAGTAGTACTCGAATATTGGAAATTCCAAAATGTACAGTAATTCACAATACATACAGTAATCAGAAAGTCAATTTGAATGGTACCATCCACTACATGCTTCCACAATGGTCTCCCAGGGGATATTATCATCAAAGAATGGTGTTTCCCTTAAATCCTTATCACAACCTATTATTAAAACTGACAGTCTTCCAAGGGATACAGAGACATTAACCTGGAATGATTGGCAGCCTGACTCACTTGAAATGCCTATCCTGTAAACAACAAGGCTGTTAATGTGGTTTCCTTCCTCCTTCCAAAGTCATAGGTAGCTTACTGGTAAAGTGAGCGTTTACCTGGAACTGATACACAAAATAAATAATGGTTGGCTAGACAATTGGTTAGAGTGTATACTCTGCATTTTCATTGACAGAATAGTAACAATGACTTTTAGTCATTGACTAACCAATTCAAGGGAAAATGTAATCTAAATTATAATCTATGTACCCACAAGTAATTATTTATCATGAGATGGCAATAAACAATAACTTGTAATGCAGAATACTTTCGAGGACACACGCTCAAGTACACAGTACAAATATGATACACATATGAAATATTTTATGATGTATTTGCTATTCAACAAAACTGAGGCTTGAAATGACGTATATGCTTTCTAAATATAGTACAATCAAATTCTAAAACGACTAACTATAAAATGTCAACTTCCTTATAACTGTAAAATACATGTTTCATGTTAGAGAAAATGTGCATATTCTCTACTCATTATGAACTGGCCATTCTTCTCATATTAATCTTGTCTGTCTATGACAAACAGAAAAAACATATATTTAAAATCTCAGAATTATTTTTGATGACTTTGATAAAAGTTCTGGATGTGATGAAACCATTCTCTCCTGCTACGCTAGGAACTAAGGATTGCAGGCATGTGCTTTGTCAGTGGCTGTGACGTAGCGTTCAGCCAGGAGTTGATGGAGAGTTGGAAGAGTGAATGAAATGGTAGGCAGGACATCCCAGCTTCAAGTGATGTCAGATTTCACAGCCTGAGGTACACATGTGGAAGATATATACTCCCGAGTCCGTGAGATCTAGGGCTATCGCTGAATGCATGCTATTTCAATCTATGGTGTCCACAGAACAATTTATAAGCGAACATTTCGGTCAGAACCGGAACCAGAACCACGCTAGTCCCCTCTTTAGGGTACTTTCCTTACAAGAGCATTGCAGACTTGATTCATTAACAGTATTCAACACTCATTTGACCTGTACCTTGGAGAAAAAAGATGGGGCATCCTGGGAGCTGGTGGTGTCCTGGTTGTCCAGAAGGGTCTTCTTTACCCTCGTCACGGCAGAGGCAGAAAGGTTGGATTTGAGGCTAAGCAGGGCGGACACCTGGAATTCACTGTGGGTTAAAGTGGAAAAGGTTGAGCTCACTGTGTGTTCAACGCAAACACAGCATCATCTGCACTGTGTTATTGGCCTTGTGCCAAGGCACTGTAACTTCATTTAGCATTATAAAAGGAACTGTTTCAGCTGTATCAATATAAGCAATCACTGCACTAGAATATGCAAAGGAAATACAAAATCACATAACTGTTGTTAGAAAATACTGTAGCTATGTGAATAACAAGTATGAAAGTTTAACCTGAGATCAGGGTAAGCTTGACTCAGAGTCACTATCTCCAGCTGTATGGAGGAAATGTCTTGGAGTTTCAGCACTTCAGCAATCTTGGGCAGGATGTCACTTAGCCACTCCTCCCTGGAACCCTGTGACAACAAACACAATATGATCTCCAGTGTGTGTGTGTGTGTGTGTGTGTGTGTGTGTGTGTGTGTGTGTGTGTGTGTGTGTGTGTGTGTGTGTGTGTGTGTGTGTGTGTGTGTGTGTGTGTGTGTGTGTGTGTGTGTGTGTGTGTGTGTGTGTATTCTCACCGCTTCAGTGAACAGTTTGTGTAGTCTCTGGCCATCTTCACACACCGACCTGGCCGCCTGCTCCTGCATCTCTTTGTCTCTCAGCTTTATCTTCCTCTTCAGTAGCCTCCTCACGTACTCCACTGTCACCTCCAAGTGCAGCTGGCTCAGCAGCTCCTGCATAACCATTCGACCAATTAATCAACCAACCAACCAATCAATTTCTCAATCTATCAATTAACCAACCTACCAACCAACCAGGAAATCAGCCATTCCATCTCTCAATCAATCTGTTAATCAATTTACCTGATGACAGGAGTCAATCAAGCCCTTAAGATCCTGGGTGTGTTTGTTAATTCCTTCAAACAGCTTCTCAAACACCTGTTTCTTCTTCTCCAACCAGACAGGCGTCCCCAGACCGCTGTACTGAGACTGTGTGTGTGGAGAGGGCAGATAGACAATAGATCAGTACTGAATTAAGAGCAAGGACAGGCTAGTAGGTACATTGCACTTTATATTACTTGACTCAGACGCAAAATCAAAGAGAGATGAGTTGTGTAAGTCAGCTATACCTTGAGATCCTTGTGTATAGGGCTTGTTAAAGATGTGTAGCCAATGTTTTTCATTTCAGCTACTATGGACAGACAGCATTCCTTTACATCCACTGGGAAGATATCGGCTTTGTTCACAATATAGTCCCTGTGTGGAATCATAGACATCAAATTAGATGACTAGATGTCTTGGTGGTTCTATCAATGTGGATATAAAAACTGAAAAGAAAAGTAAAACATACCTAAATTGCTCAACACAGGCAAGATTGGCCATTATCACAGTTCTGCTGTTTCCATTGTTGCTTCCCTTGAGAACTTTCTCCTGGAATTTCTTATAGCTGCAAGTGTGTAATTTGGTATATTAGTAATAGATAATCATAATTTGATAGTATTTGGAGTAGAATACAATGCATTGTAACTTCAGGTCATGCAATTCTTTCCTGCAAAAAGTGTATACTGTAGTACCTATTCAAGAAGTCCTTCAACAGGCAAACAATTATCTGGACTTTGGACGTGGCTCCCAAAACTGTCTCTATCGATTTCACTGCAGCATTAATAAACTAAAGGGACAGTGAAATAAAAAATGTATTAAATTAATCCCTGTTAAAATCAACAACCTAATTTGTGACTAACTGAATAGTTAGAGCAATAAAGGCATGAGGATGCCAAATATTTCCTATATGATGTCTACCTGAATTACGTCGATGGCCAAGGGGCTAAAGTAACAGTCGTCTCTGAGCTCAGGCACAGACCCCTCCATCCAGGCTTGCTCCTCCACCATCAGCACTTTGTTGATCAATGTCTGCACCTCTGTCTGAAAACAGGGCATCAAGAAAACAATGCATCTAACAAGGGAAACATTTATCTCTGCACTCTTAGAAAAAACGGTGCTATCTATAACCTAAAATATAACCTAAAAAAAGTTAATGGTAATAACCCACAAAAGGGTTCTTTGTCTCTTCCCATAGAATAACTGTTTTTGGTTCCAGGTAGAACCCTATTGGGTTACATGTAGAACCCTTTCCCCAGAGGATTCTACATGGAACCCAAAATAGTTTTACCTGGAACCAAAAAAGTGTTGGCTTATTACCATAAACTTTTTTTAATGATCCACAAGCCATCATTTACATCTCCAGATGTAAGATCTTAATTTGACCCTGCATTTGAGAGCAGGAAAATAATCCTGCAGCAACAGGAAATGTGAATTATTGTGTGGATTATAAATAGACATTTCTGGAGAGGTTGATACATTTTTAGTAAGGGTAAATCAAGTCTGAACATTTTAAGTGGAAATTACTAACTTTAGAAGCCTTTTAAACCTTTTTTTGTTGTTGCAAGATCCTACATCTGTAGGGCTCTATTCAAACCGTATTGCGGAAGTTCAGCGGTACAGCATGATTGAAATTTAAAGGCAATGTTCCTGCGTTAGTGAAGACTTTATTCACGATAAACGCTGCATATGTTGGCTCAATCAGATATTACCTTTACATTTCTATCACACAATCTGTAAAGCTTCAGCGATACAGACTGAATAGAGCCCCTAATCTTTTTCTGTACAAAAACATAAACACATGGGTCAGAAACCTGTGGTCCAGTTTGCAGGACACATTTGAATTGAAATCATATTTACCTCTTTGTGAGTAAGACATTGATTCTCCAATGGTGTTGTCAACTCCTCAGTCAAGAGCTTTCCTAACATTTCAGGGTTAATCACCTTGGTCAGTTCCGGATTTTGTAGAATTCTAAGACAAAAACCAGGAGTTACTATGCTAGTCAGTCACATTTCCTAACCTCATTATAAAGTATTTTAATAACCAAACACAAACAAGACATCACTCACTCTGGGTAGGCAACATTCACCCAATACAGGAGGTAAGAGCAGTCATCCATTACCAGCCCATACTCTTCAATCTTCCTCATCCCTGCGCTGAAGGCTTGGTGATACATCTTTCCATAGAAGTTGCAGATATCCATGTCCTCTGGGTAGCAGCCCTTCACATCCTTCACCACCCTCAGCAGGTCCTCCTGCAGCCTCCTGCCCTTCCCACAGACATCCCTCTGCAGGGAGGAGCGTAGCTTGTTGCTCTCTTCAGGAGGCAATTCGGCATTGTCCATACGCTCCTCCACCAGGCTCTGGAGGACAGTGTTGTGGTGAAGTCTACACTCACTGGGTCTCCAGGCAGGCTGTTTACCCACCTGCTTCAGCCATCGCCTATCCTGCTCCTCCTCCTGTAGGATAGCTTTCACTGCAGACTTCAGAGCTTCAAGACTGTCTTCGTCTGGACTGAGAGAACTCTTTACAGCCAGGTCTATTTGGCTGAGGAGGGCTTTGTGATCTCTGGTGAACTGCTCTTCCTCCTCCTCCCTCTCTGTGGTCGACTGAACCAACTCATCTGAGATCTGTCCATATAGACGCTCCTCTCTCTCAATCAGCTGTTGGCCAGCAGCAGACAGGCAATTTCTCTCAAGGTTCTGCTCAAAAGTCAACAACTCTGAGGGGAAAGACAACAAAGACTGTGTAGTGTTTACAGTGTCTAAACTATATGCCATAAAACATTTGCATATGAATGTACTGTATGATATCTGTTAAATTAACCATCTACAGATGTTATATAAACAAATGAATCAGTCATAAGGGAAATGTAAATTCCATAGGGATTTTGATAACCTTTGACAAGAAAGGAATCATTTGAAATTGCAATGCAATGACAGATAAAGGTACAACTCATTGCAGTGTTTACTCACCCTCGAGAGGGGAAGTAATAACACTGGATGTGTTGGGGACATCTGGAGCAGTGATGTTGGTGTTACTCTTGGAATTCCGTCTTAGGATGTGGGGCAATGTTAAATGTTTAAACTTTCTTCCAGCTGATGTTGCCTTTCCACTGGAGAGTTTGTTGTGTTCCACTGGAGAGTTTGGCTCAGTGGATTCTGTTCCTGCGACTGTGTTTCTAGTCCTTAGGGTCCTCATCACTATAGAGAGACAGTCAGAGATAGATGGACACTTACTGCATTAGCATCAGAGGAGACATGCCGATGGGGGTGTTTTACAGACACAATGTGCAATAAACTGATGGTATTCAATCTGCTGCGCTGTTAAATATTGCAGCGACTTTAACACAACGCATAGCGAACTCATCAAGAGGTTTGGACCATTTAGTATAACGGTTAAGCATTTCGCTACTGCTAAAAAATGTGTATGTGACCAATACTATTTGATTTGATTTGAAGGCCTTTTTATCTGGCAATATCTTTATCTAACGTTACCCTAAAAAAGTGGGTAAAAGATAAGATATATATTCTGCAGATATCATTGCTATGTATATTTTGTTAATTATAATTTTGAGATCATAAGCAAACGTTCAGTATGTGTAAAAGAAAGCATTCAGTATAGACATACCTTAAGCCTGATAGAAAAATAAGTGTGAGCCGAAAGGAATAGCTCTACTCTCCCGGCAGGACTGACCACTTTACTTGTATAGCGTAGAACCAGAGTTGCCAACTCTCACCCATTGGTCATTGGTCGTGAAATACACGCATTTGACCCTCTTCTCACGCTCGCACGGCACACGTCTTATATCTCACGCATTGAAAATTACTGAATTTATTTTTGTAATTAGTCGATTATATAGTCAGCGCCTTAACTTTTCAACTGTGCTCCAACTCATTCTGAAATCGGAGCATATATGCGCCTGCAATTTAACATCACGAGCGGAACATCTATAATGGTCCTGCCCTGCCACACTGTCAACCACCGCATATTGAAGAATATGATTGGTCTAAATATGTAAGGGATCAAGATAATTGGTTGCATGTTTTAAAGAAACGCCCCTCAAGATTAGTGGCACTGAATGGAGAGGGCATTCCAAAAACTTAAAAGACACACCCTCTCCCCTCAGCAGTCAAATGAAGTGGACACTTCTGATCCTGACGTCTGACGAGTGTTCACTTTTTTTAATTAAACAGTAACATGTGAAAAAAAAGAAGCAGAACAGCCAGAGGGATTCCACAAAAAAATAAGGAAGAGAAAAAATAAAATAATAATACAAATCCACATTATATCAATTCAAATACAGGCATGTAGCGAATACATTTTTTAGATATTTTGTTTTGTATGCACTTGCAGGGCAGGGGAGGATCCTTGAAAGGTTTAGTATTGCTTTCTAAAGCTGAAGGTATCTCCAGACTTACTTATGCAGCCCAGTCCCTACATCTTGACAACAAAATAGGTAAAGCGGTTGACCAGATGCTTTTCAACTTCATCTGGAAAAATCGTACACATTATATTAGGAAATCTGTCGTTATAAACACATATGAATATGGTGGTCTCAATTTTTTTGATTTTCCTACTTTGAATAATCCCTTTAAGATAAATTGGGATAAACATTTCTTAAAGAATCCAAATTCAATTTGGAATTTCATCCCTCATTATATCTTCTCCCATTTTGGTGGCTTCAATTTTATGTAACTTTGTAACTGTAACATTCATAAGATTCCTACAAAATTATCTGCTTTTCATAGGCAAGTATGCTCAGCGTGGTCGTTAATATATAAACATACTTTTCCCCCGCATAGGTACTTCATTTTGAACAATAAGGTTATTTGGTATAGAAACAAGTCTTTATTTTTTATGAACTGGTTTAATAATCATATCCTGCTGGTGAGTCAACTTTTCAATGCAGAAGGATTGTTACTCAATTATGAGGAATTTATCTCTCGTTACAATATCCCTGTTACACATAGAGAGTTTGCCATAGTCTTTGATGCTATTCTATTTGGAACTCTGTTGTTTAGAGATGTAACCAGACCTCACCTTCTTGACCTACCCTTGCTTAATCCAGTTGACTCTCCAATAGGAAAACTGTGTTTCTCCTTGCTCCCTCAGAACAACAGATCTATATTATTTCAAAGGGATATTTTATCCATTCCTTATGTCACAATAATATCTGTTGGGAAAAAGTCTGGTCATTACCACACAAATACCTGCTTGTTAACAAGGTCAAAGAGGTCTCTTTCAGAATTATTCATAAGTATTACCCTGTGAATCATTACCTGAAGAAACAAAAAACACATTAACATTAACTGTACTTTTTGTGTTTTCGCATCCAGAAACAGTTTTGCATTCATTTTGGCATTGTCTACATGTAAATAAATTATGGAAAGATATTCATAGTTTTATAATTGTTAATATTCTTGATGTCTTGTTTTATGGGAGAATGTGCTGCTCGGTTTCCTTAACTATAATAAGGATAAAGAAAACATTTTACCTCATGAATCTAATTGTGCTGATGGTAAAATGTCATATTCCCAAATGTAAATTCACGAATAAAAAAACATTATTCCGTGTTGTCTATAATGAATTCGAGCAGTACATTAAGACCATTCTACATTCTTCTAATAAGAAAGCTGTTAAAACAATATGTGTGTATCTTTTCAGGTCTTTGTATAATCTTTTTGTACCCCCTAGCATATGTTATCATTGTCTGTTTATATACTTATTGTATGTATACTGTTTTTTTTGCAATAAAAAACAAGAATAATAATTTGAAAAATATACAAATTACAAAAAAAATAATTAAAAAACAAAACAAAAATCTGTCAATTATGATTGCATGTCTACTTATATTAACTAATGTTATATAATTATTAATATACGTCTACAGTATGATAGCTAGCAAATTATTAAGTTCTACATTTCTCAAAAGCTAACCTAACAAAAACATAATGACTTTTACGTGCATTAGTAGCACAATTTCTAACTTATTTACATTCGTTTTTACTTACGATGTTATGTTGACTCCTCCATATTGACGTTGAGGTTTTAAGTTTTGGCTGACTCTTAGTGGATGTACAATTAAAAACGAGAGCGGAGGGACTTACGTTGCAAACTTCCCTTGCTTGGCTAATCAGAGGAACCGACGACAAATATGGCCGCGGGGATTCCCCAAGGGCATAAGGCGAGGGTAAGTGGACGAGGGTGTGTCTTTTATGAGTTTGACATTTTGAGCCAGAGAACGTTCTCTGCTGAGTTTATAAAATTGTAAAAAGACGCTGTGGCAACCCGTCATTCAGGGCAGGTGGGGGTTTTGAGCCCCACCTGTTTTGCATGTTATTTTTGCATTGATATGTGACGTTACCATGATTCAATTTGGGGTTTTTTCCGAGTTCCCAGCTGTCTTGAAAACACCATAAATCCAGTGAATGCCAGAATTTGATGACAACTTTTGATGACAGAATGAAGGCAAATTCTGCGCCACCTTCCTGTTCAAGTGAGCACAGCACAGTACAGAAAAAAAACAGCACAGAGTCCAAAATGTATTGTATGCTGCTGCGTAAATTATGTAACATGCCAGGGAGATAGTATTACATTCTTAACTAAAGTATACATAAGTGTATGTTGTGTAGTAAGCTGTTAGTAGCCCATGTCCCTCACCCTAATCAGTTGGTCCTTTTTCCCCTCTTAATTTAGCCTACTGTTCTGACTTGTTGGTGCACATGTAGCCTATAGCCTGTTTTAGAAGACAACTTGTTTTCAGGAATTAGTCTGGTCAGTGGAACAATTGTCATTCTTAACAATGGGCTAAAATATAGGGTAATTACTGTGCTTGTCAGAAAGAACCCTACTGTTATTCCCACACTTACTTTGTTATTCCACTTCTTCCCAATTATGCCAGTGTAATCACATGTTTAAAATCTCATATTTCTACTTGTCTTTGAGAATGAATAATATGAGGCTATGTATTTTTTTCAGCCATTCATGGACAGTTTTGAATAAGTCATACAAATAAGCATTTCTCCAGGAATCAAATATAATTTTTGACATTTTAGTATTGTGCACATGCTAGGCGGGGATGGTAGGGGGACTCACAACTCATAAACACATATTTTGTTTATGTAGAGTAAAAGGATGGCAAGGACCTTCAACTAGTAGGCATAAACCACCTGAATATTGATATTCATTGCATTCTTCTTTAAGGTTTGGTGATTTTGAGAAATGTATTATTATAACAAGAACATTTTCAAACACTCAACTCTTGGGAAACATACCCTCCAGGAGGGTATGGAGAGAGAGCAAGCAGGATTTTCTTCCAGCCCTATTTTAAAGAGTTCACCCAAATTACAAAATACAAAATGTTTGCAATCTGCAAACTATGATTTGGTTAACCACTGCCATCAACCATTATTAATATTTCCTGTGTAGAGTCTTGGTGTAGTGGTAACACTCCCAGGCACGTGTTGCATGCAACTTTCCACCTGTGAACAGGGATCATTGCCTGCTTCCATTCTTCCCACTGTTTCTAACATTTGCCTGTCTCCTTATTTCATTACTGTCTGAATAAAGTGTCAAACCACCTAAAAAATATCTCACAAACCCACACCTATCCCACTTTTGTAGAAGTTCAGAACGAGAAAGCGTAGGTTATATAGAAATACAGTAATTATGCTCAAATAAAAAATTATTAAACAAAATAATGAGGATTTATATCGAGGTGAGATGACATCTCACATTTCAGTGTTCGAACTTGTAAACAAGGCTGCATCGGATTTCTCTTAATCCAATTCCGTGCAGCCAATGGCAATTTCCACTTTAGGGATAATGCAGGGAGAGCTTGTGGATTTGACTGCCTTAACGCAGTTCACCTCCAACACCGTCAAAACATCAGCTATGCGGATGTTGGCTAAAGCGGATTTGATTGAATAGACCATAAAACACTTTGAGGCTATGGAATTTATCACCTGTTTTAAACAGATAGACTATTGCTTAGCTATGTCAATAATAACTACTAAAGCAGTGAAAGCTTAATTGTTAGATTTATTTTCCGTTATGCAATGTCATTGAGTTCTAGACTTGAGAAATTATCATTCCTTACCTGCTTCATCCCTCAACCCTCGAAATAACTTCATTCTTCCACAGTGTGCGCTGATATTAATGATGGGTCAAGTGTTCTACCTCCCCTGCATGTGGTCTAGGTGAACTGAATGTTGCTTAGAAATAGACACCTCAGGAGGATACTGAGCAGTCTTTTATAAGACGGTTGAGCTGCTCTTTAGCAACATTGCTTCCTTCCTCATATGACGATATGTGTTTTCCTGTATGTGTAGCTGGCTTCTGTGATCTGATGCTTTGGAGTTTGTTTTCATAGAGCATGTTTCAAACATATTTCCCAATCCTATCGTGTGCTGGGTTGGCCTGCATGCATCTCACATGATAAACAGGCAAATATGTATTGACTTCAAATAAAACTTGATGTACAAGATAATGATTACTTTTATGACACATTTGATTATCATTATAGCTACAATATAATTAATAAGCTGACAAATGATCAGTGAACTATGAGAACAGTATACAGTAGATGTTGGATGGATTTCTTTGGGATGGACTCATACTAGACACATGAGTACAAAGGAAGGAAACTAAAGTTTTCACTTAACTAACAAATGGAGAAGACTGCATTTGTTTTGTGGTTTAATTCTCAAAATGTTATATTTCAAAACCTCACTACACAAAAACAGAACTGTGGACTGTGGGGTCCCCCCTAACCCCCCAAAAATGATAGGCTAATAACTGCAACGAAATGCATCTAAGTAGCCCGGAAATAGCTGTACTTTCACTTTCGTCAATGGTAAAGTTTGTTCAACACTGAACATCAGGGGTGCAACTTTCACAGCCGAAGAACACCATCCCAACCGTGAAGCACGGGGGTGGCAGCATCATGTTGTGGGGGTGCTTTGCTGCAGGAGGGACTGGTGCACTTCTCAAAATAGATGGCATCGTGAGGAAGGGAAATTATGTGGATATATTGAAGCAACATCTCAAGACATCAGTCAGAAAGTTAATGCTTGGTCGCAAATGGGTCTTCCAAATGGACAATGACCCCAAGCATACTTCCAAAGTTGTGGCAAAATAGCCTAAGGACAACAAAGTCAAGGTATTGGAGTGGCCACCACAAAGCCCTGACCTCAATCCTATAGAAAATTTGTGGGCAGAACTGAAAAAGCGTGTGCAAGCAAGGAGGCCTACAAACCTGACTCAATTACACCAGCTCTGTCAGGAGGAATGGGCCAAAATTCACCAAACTTATTGTGGGAAGCTTGTGGAAAGCTACCCGAAACGTTTGACCCCAGTTAAACAATTTAAAGGCAATGCTACCAAATACACTTAATTAGTATGTAAACTTCTGACCCACTGGGACTGTGATGAAAGAAATAAAAGCTGAAATAAATCATTCTCTCTACTATTATTCTGACATTTCACATTCTTAAAATAAAGTGGTGATCCTAACTGACCTAAAACAGGGAATTGTTGCTAGGATTAAATGTCAGGTATTGTGAAAACTGAGTTTAAATGTACTTGGCTAAGGTGTATGTAAACTTCCGACAATTTGATTTGATCCCTAGGGGCAGGACGGGGTGACCCAGCTATATTGTGTGCAAGTAAAAAGAGCTCTACAGAACTATTAGGCCTATGATATGGAGTGTATACTGTTTTTATGTGTAGGTGTATGTGTGTTTTCATTCAACTTTTGTTTTCCAAAGCCTTTCCTTGAGACAAAAAAAGATGGGAAGGAAGTTGTGTTGGGGAGAGTTGAGTTATTGAATGGACTGGTGGGGTCGGGCATGTAGGCGGCTTGGGTCGGCTGGGTGGTCTGGCTGAAATTTGATATAGAGGATGTCTTAAAGACAATCAAAAGTTGTAAACGTTGTTCATTTGTTAGGCTATTGGTTAAAAGGTGCAATACAACATTGATTATTGAATTATCATGGATCTAGTTCAGTCTTATCAATCACTTAAACATATTTAATAATCTCTTATCTAGCTTGATGACTGTGGGCATTTTTGCTTACTTTTTGCTGTTCTAAAAAGAGACGGCTAGAAGGGCCATGGGTCATATTAGATTGTGTAGAAATGCAGGAAATGTGCTTTAGATGCCCCCCCAAAAATGGGAGGACCCCCAGAGCCCATGCCAAGTTATGTCCTTGTCACGATCGTCGTATTGTGGAAGAGAGGAGGACTGAGGAGCTGCCCCTCCGTCCGGAGCTGCCCCTCAGTCCGGAGCTGCCCCTCAGTCCGGTGCTGCCCCTTAGTCCAGTGGGGTTAATATGGAGGGTCGCCATTAAGAGGAGGCCACGGAAGCGGGGATTAACTATGGTGTGGTGGGGGCCACGTCCAGAGCCAGAGCCGCCACCGTGGACAGATGCCCACCCAGACCCTCCCCTATAGGTTCAGGTTTTGCGGCCGGAGTCCGCACCTTGGGGGGGGGGGGGGGGTACTGCCACGTTCCTGACCTTATTTCCTTTGTTTAGTCTTGTTTAGTTGGTCAGGACGTGAGCTGGGTGGGCATTCTATGTTATGTGTTTCTATGTTGGGTTTATTGTTTGGCCTAATATGGTTCTCAATTAGAGGCAGGTGTTTGTTCATTGTCTCTGATTGGGAACCATATTAAGGTTGACTGTTTTCACTGTTTGTTTGTGGGTGATTGTTGCCGTGTCTGTGTTTGTTCGCCACACGTTACTGTTTTCGTTCGTTTGTTCACGTCGTTTATTGTTTTGTAGTTGTCAAGTGTTCTTCGTGTTCGTCTTTGTTTAATATATTAAAGTATGTATTCAAACCACGCTGCGCTTTGGTCCGATCCTTGCTCCTCCTCAGACGAGGAGGATTACGACGAACGTTACAGTCCTCCTCTGCAAATAGCACTGCTGGGTGATTCAAAAAGTCATAGTCAATCGATCAATACTATAATAATACTCTTAGCAAAATGAGTATTTATTTATTTACAATATGTAGAATCTATGAGAATATAAAGGTTCAGAAGTTTTGTGAAACAGCACAGTTAAAAAATATATGCCAAATGAAATGGTGTTCAGAGATAGATGGGAAGGGTTGAGTGGAGCTGAAGGACGGGACTAAAAACAAACAAAAGATAACTATTGTAAAATATACTGTGTCCGTAAAATGTATATAGTATGTAGAAGCCTACGTGTTGTTGTTCATTAGTTTATGCCAATTAGGGGAGGGATGGTAGGGTTAGGGGAAAATAAAGGAAAATATATCTATATATTTTTTAATAGATATATTTACAAAAAAATATATGGGGGATTGGAAATGCAGACAATTACATTGATGGAAGCCACAATCTGCAATATTAAAGCTGATCTTTCATTTAGCAATCAGCCCCATTATTATTTGTGTCCTAAGCTTCTTTTGCGACAGTG
Organism: Salvelinus alpinus; assembly: GCF_045679555.1. Taxonomy (NCBI): domain Eukaryota; kingdom Metazoa; phylum Chordata; class Actinopteri; order Salmoniformes; family Salmonidae; genus Salvelinus; species Salvelinus alpinus. The sequence goes on along the minus strand of NC_092110.1, from coordinate 16,664,336 downwards.
GGCTGTAGTAACAATACATGATAGGAAACAAATGAGGCGTCTTAAAGCATCCCTTTGATTATATTAATCATTATTCTAAGTTTGATTTGTGCGAGGTGATCCTACTTGTGATACAGTATGTTATTTTGCAGACAGTTTGGTTAGGTTATCATCTCTGTGTAGGCTCCTGTATCTAGGTCCGTTTATTGTCTGTCTGGGAGGATGCAGAACAACGGAATGTCAGCCAGACAGTCTGTATTGGTGACTGTGACCTGCATGTCACTGAAGAGGGCTCTTCTATTATCTCCAATGTTCCCTGCGGTTCCCAGTTCCCTCTTCAGCTCAGTGAGACGCTGCAGGATCACCTGTCTCTCCCTGCCCCGCATCAAGCCCCTGAAGTACAGCACAGCCGACAGGTGCTTCTTACTGCAGACAGAGACAAAAAATTAAGTGAATCTTGATATGTAGTTTACTAAAGTTCAATCAACAAATCACATGTCAGAGAGGTTCACAAAAACCCAGACCAGGACAATGTTCTGGGAAAGCACAGCACAATTAAAGACCCAGACCAGGACAATGTTCTGGGAAAGTACAGCACAATTAAAGACCCAGACCAGGACAATGTTCTGGGAAAGTACAGCACAATTAAAAACCCAGACCAGGACAATGTTCTGGGAAAGTACAGCACAACATACAAGTGGTCATGCCTCATCGGGGAACACCCCCCACTGTCAACCCTGCTTTGTAGTCAATTCAATGGGCTTTTTTCACATGGGAAACATTGCCAAAGCACGTGAAATAGACAATAAACAAAAGTGAAATAAACAAAAAATGAACAGTAAACATAACACACAAACGTTTCAAAGCAATAAAGACATTTCAAATGTCATATTATGGACAGTGTTACAAAAGGGAAAATAAACAAATATGGGTTGTATTTACAAATGTGTTTGTTCTTCACTGGTTGCCCTTTTCTTGTGGCAACTTGTCACAAATCTTGCTGCTGTGATGGCACACTGTGGTATTTCACCCAATAGATATGGGAGTTGTTCAAAATTTGATTTGTTTTCGAAATCTGTGTGGGTCTGTGTAATCTGAGGGTAAGTATCTTGCTCTACTGCTCTCAGGAATCAACAATGCTTTCTGCTCCCTCTCAATCTGCTACTGTCAACATGCTCCCCCTGTCTGATGAACACTGCTAACCACTGACCTACTTTGTCTTCCACTGCTGTTCTCTCTTCACAGCAACAGGGCCATAACAGAGTCAGAGTAGAATTCATATTATGTTTTTTTAACTTGCTCTTTTTTTGTAATTTATACTGTGCATATTACACCGGTATACTCTGTTGATTACCAAAATCAACAGATACAAGATGTGACCTCAGGAAGATGCATGGTATTACCTGATGTCTGGATAGTCGGCAACTAAAAGTTTCAGGTGGTTCTTTATGTCCCTCTTGTTTGTTTCCCCAATGATGTTACTCAGGTGGTCTCCTACTCGGTGGAGCCAGTCATGGGTTGTCTTATAGAAGAGGAAAGTATTTGTGTGTCTTGTAGTCTTGAATGGTTATAACAAGTCATTTGTTTAATGACAGCACTGAGGGGCCTTTCTGATTATACAAAGTAACATTCCTCAAAACACAAAGACATAACGATGAAACAAATCTATGTACTGTAGTATTCTACATTTTAAACAATGTTGAATGAACATGAAAAGTGGAATGTGTGTGGATGTAAATTGATAAAACAATCTTAGAACGGTCAGATTGTGGTTCAGGGTTAAGAAGTGTTAGCTACCATTTCCTCAAACAGATCCTTGAGTTTATCCCACTGCGCCCTCATCTTGGTGGCGGCTTTGTCATGCTTCCTGTTCTTACAGGAGTAGTTGTTTTTCATCAGCTGGGAGACATACTCTTTCACCACGTAGTAGTGCAAGCGGCTCCAAAAGGTCTGATGCAGAGGAACACAGGGAACAGTGGGGCAAGAGAAAATAATTAAAAAGAGAAATGAAAGTCTGCTGTTTTCACTGTTTACATTCTTTCACGTGACTGACATCATCCTAATCAACTAAGTGACATCCATCCTCCTCTGCCTTTTACTGCTTTTCCTGGCAGTTCACCGAAATTTCCACATCAACTCAAGAAGCTACTTTAATCCATTTTCCAGTCTATGCATGGTCACCTTCCAGCAAGACTCTTGAGGAAAGAGAATAGCAGGGAGGCTGCTGGCCCGGACACGGTCTCTCCAGCCATACTTAAGCACTGCGCTGACCAGCTCTCCCGTTTTCACAGACATATTCAACCAGACACTAGAGCAATGCACTGTTCCTGTCTGAATGACTACAGACTTGTAGCACTCACCTTGGTCATCATGAAAACTTTTTAGCGTCTGGTACTGTTCCATCTCACAAACATCAATGACGCTTTCCTCGAAGCACTGCAGTTTGCCTACAGAGCTAACTGGTCTGTGGATGACGCTGTCAACATGGGCCTACACTACATCCTCAAACACCTGGAGAATCCAAAGACATATGCAAGGATACTGTTTGTGGACTTTAGTTCTGCGTTCAATACCATCATCCCAGAACCGCTACAAGACAAACTCTCCCAGCTGAATGTGTCCAGCTCCATCTGTCATTGGATCACTGAATTCCTGCCAAACAGGAAAAACACCTTTTGGAACTCTTTCTCTCAGCACCGGAGCGCTGCAAGGCTGCATGCTCTCACCTCTTCTCACTCTACACCAATGACTGCACCTTCAACAACGCATCTGTCAAACTACTCAAGTTTGCAGATGACACCACTATGGTCGGTCTCATCACCAATGGCGATGAGTCCTTGTACTGTGGAAAGGTCGATCGGCTAGTGGCCTGGTGCAGTCGTAATAACTTGGAACTCAACAAAGGCAAAACCGCGGGAAATGGTGGTTGACTTCAGAAACCGCCCTCCCCCATCTCTCCCCCTTGACATTGATGGCTCAGCTCTTAGCACTGCTGAATCATTCAAATTCCTGGGGACCATCAACTCCCACAAGCTCAAGTGGAAGGACATCACAACGGTCACCAAGAAGGAACACCAGCGCATGTACTACTTGTGGCAGCTGAAAAAAACGGCTCATTCTTTTATAGCTCTATGCTCACTCTACTTAGTTGTATTATATAATGTATGTAAACTTTGTTTAAACTCCGGTGTCTGTATTCTGTCTCTAAATGTTGTCTATCACTAGCAGCACCATATCACCAAGTAAAATTCTGAGTATTTGCTTAATTGAGTGTTATATCCTTAATTTAAAACAATATGAACAGCACTTCCCGATTCCTTACCTGTGCATATGGAGATTTCATTTGTAAACAGCGATGGGTCAGCTTCTCTGTACTGCTATACAGCTGTTGGAAGTCCTCATCTGTGGAGAGCCACTTCCTCGTCATCATTCTCCTGAGGTAGGGCTGGAAGAAACAGACGCATATTAACCCACCCATTCCCTCACACATTTTTTTGTTTGTTTGTTTTTGATCCCCCATCCATAACATTGACAGCAGGAGCAATTGAGACCTTAGTTTAAAAGCCTTTACAAAAACATGTGCAAGGAGTAAATCACTAGGCTACCAAACTAAGTAACTTCCAGGTCACCCGAGACAAGTAGTGTAACGGATGTGAAATGTCTAGCTAGTTAGCGGTGGTGCGCGCTAATAGCCTTTCAATCAGTGAAGTAGTGGTTCCCCTTGCCCTGCAAGGGCCGCGGCCTTTGTGGAGCGATGGATAACGATGCTTCGTGGGTGACTGTTGTTGATGTGTGCAGAGGGTCCCTGGTTCGCGTCGGGGCGAGGGGACGGACTAAAGTTAAACTGTTACATTGATGCTGTTGACCCGGATGGATCACTGGTTGCTGCGGAAAAGGAGGAGGTCGAAAGGGGGGTGAGTGTAACGGATGTGAAATGGCTAGCTAGTTATTTGTGCCTTTGTGGAACGATGGGTAACGATGCTTTGTGGGTGACTGTTGTTGATGTGTGCAGAGGGTCCCTGGTTCGCGCGAGGGGACGGACTAAAGTTACAGTAGCAAAGACAAATCTCAATCACCTCAACACACTCTGATCAACTCAGGCTATCAGGGCATTTGTAGAACGAGGACAAGGTCAAAGGTCAATCAAACTTCCTAACCTACCCTGACATCATTTTTAAACTGGTCCTCCAGGCCCTGGACCAGTCTATGGACCAGGCCATCCACCTCTCTGCTGAGATGGTCCACTTGTGTTGGGCAGCTCTCCCTGTAGCCCTCCATATGCTCCCTGGAGGAAGAGAAAGAGGGAAATGAAAGTGGTCAGAGGTTAGGTCAGGTTGTCATTCATACACACCTATGTTCAATTCATCAGAACACTACGTTGGGGAAGGGGGGTGAAGGGGGAATGGCGTGAGGGTTTCAACAGGGGTTGTCAGAATGATGTTTTGTTTGTGTAACTATGTGATGTTTCTTGTGAAACGGTGGTGTTTTCGGAGTCTGTTTGGAAACATTTGTGACAGATGGATTTGGTCATTTGGGGAAGAAGGGCTATGTTGTCTTGATAGAGCTGCGACATGAGATTATCCAAACAAACATTATGCCAATAGTAGGAAATACGACTAAACAGTATAAAGTTATATCTGGCCGTCTGAGTGTCCTGTCTCCTTGAACATGAATAACTAAATCTGCAGAAGAGAATTCTGACTTTTTCTGCCCATCTCTAATACTATGTTCCTCTTTTTTGACTGACATAGGCATGCTGTGGATTGATTCAGTGGCATTACCAGCTCTGAGCATGGAGAGAGGTCTTACTCTTTCTACAGCTTAAACCCCTAGGCAGTTATTTTGCGCAGCTCCGTTTCCCTGAAACCACGTGGTGTTTCTCTCTTTAGACTGGCAGTGATATACTTCAGAAATGCCTGTTGGCTGGAAACAGCTTTGCTCTTCAATACACTTTCACTTATACAATAATATGATATAGTGTGCCACTGTGCCTGCATGTGTTTGAGTATGTTTGAGTTGGTTTGTACATATTTATCCATAATTCAACATGACTTGTGTATTTTTTATGGTTATCTTGAACAGCATCTTGCAGGCAGGCTAAATTAGCTTATTTGGGTTCCACAGAAAATGCACATTAAATAAATACTCTCTTACAGTTGTTTCATCGTCCCAGTTTTCCATCACACTTCTGTTGCATAAGTGGCAACTTCAAATCAGACATAGTGAAGTTAAACTTGTACCTAAATGCATGACATTATACCATTAAAATATGGTTGCAAACAAAAAATGTGCATCAAATCACTGAGATAGTATTAAACTAATTGTTACTGACGCTGTTCTTCTGATCCAAGACTTCTGTTCTTAGGTAAATCTTTTAGGCAGCAGTCAAATGTCTCATTTATTCACACCTTCCTTTGGTGAATGCACCCCAAAGTGTCTGGCAAGCTGAACTGACTGCCTAGCAACTGTTGTCCAGGACATAAAAGTCTCCATTGTGGGTGGCGGAAAGGGAAAGGGGGATACCTAGTCTTTTGTCCAACTGAATGTATTCAACTGAAATTTGTCTTCCGCATTCGGGGGGAGTGTTGTTTACCGGATGTAGTGAAGAGGAGTCAGACTTACTTAAGAGCTGTAAAGCTGTTGATGTAGGTTATCTGATAGTCAGCCCAAAGTGAAGGGTTTTCCACACTGTTACAGCAGTACCTTAATTTAGTCTCAAATCTATGGAGATGGAGAGATAAAACATATATAAGGCATGGGGTTATTAACAAGCAAAGGAGAAGGCCCGGTTTTGTTTTTCCAGTGAATAATGGTTAGGATAGAGATAGAAAAAGCAGACTCAAATCAAATAACATTTTATTGGTCGCATACACATGATTAGCAGATGTTATTGCGAGTGTAGCGAAATGCTGTTGCAGAACTGTTGCAGAGCATACCGTTTGGGAAACTGCTCCAACTCTTCCAGGCAGGAACAGACTACTCTCATCTCCAGGTTCACATCAATCCTCTTGGAGTTAACAGCATTGCTCTTAACTTTCTACAAAGAAAGCAACATCAGTTTCAACTCTTACAAAGTAATAGTAGCCTGTCACTACAATGAAAATGTAACTAAGTAGGCAATGTTGCCCTCTAATGGAGATATGACAGTATTGCAACATATGAAATCATGACAAAACAATACCGTCCAAATATCCATGTGTATCTCAGAGTTCAAGAAGTGTTCATCATCGGTCTCTGGTGCCTGTTTCTTTATCCAAATGTCCTCGTTTTCAAGCTCTAATATTCTATCCAGCGAAGCTCTCATGTCCTCCTGGAAAAGACATGGAAAGCAAAAGAATAATAAAGGCTAAAGGACTGATGAGCAAAATATAACAAAAATGTTTGTAAACTCTTCTAGTGTACCTGCTTTCAATCTGAATTCCTCCTAAACATCTTTCCATCTGTCTCTTAGGAGTGTCCGATCCCTTACCTTAGCCCGCATGCAGTATTTCCCCTTGAGCTGGTCCAGGAAGCCCTCCTCCAGTGAGAGGCCTGTTTTCTCAGCCTCCATCTCTGGTCTCAATGAAGGACTGCTCATTATCTTCTCACTGTTTAACAGGGATGGTGTCTCTCAGATACAATAATACTCACCATTTTGAGTCCTAGAAAACATTTTGTTTATATACACTGTACTTCTTAGTCAAGACAATTACTTTTAGTCTTCCTCACCTCTCATAGCTATTGATGATCCAGTCCAGCAGGGCGTAGTAGTCCTTCAGATCTGTCACTTGCTGCTGAAGTGTGTTCAGGTGCTGGCTGACTGCACCATGGTAAGAGCTCATGTAGGTGCTGAACACATTGAAGCTGGGTGGGTAAGAGCCCTGCAGCTCTCCCTTCACCTTCTCCAAGTCTTCTACGATGGCCTTGCCCAGCAGACCCAGGTGGATAGCCAGCCAGGAGGCATTCTGCTCGGGCCTGTCCAGATGAACTCTCTTCAACGTTTCCTCGACCCCCTCGCTCACAGCCTCCCTCCAGGCACCCCGCCAGTACCCTAGCCCAACCACGCCCCCGGGCTCTGCCTCCCTCTTCTCCTCCTCCTGGATGACGCGGGCCACATGAATCAGGAGCTCCTTGTTGCGGGAGGGAAGGCTGTTGGAGTTGCGCACTATCTCCTTCACCTTTTCCTGCATGGCTCTGTAAAGGATGCTCAGGTCCTTCTCCTTCTTGGCCAGCTCCATGGGGGAGGCCTCCTCCGTGCACTCATCCCTCTCCCGCTGGAACTCCTGGCGTAGGGAGAGGAGGTTCAGGTGGGCCTCCTCCAGCACCTCAGTCTTAATCAGCTCGTTGATCTGCATCACTGGAGAGTAAGAGCAGACAGAGTGAAGGCCTTAGTGCATAGAGAGACGACTGTTATCCGTCTGTGGAAGTTCAGGCTGTTTTACCTAATACACACATACTGCACACACAAGCATAGTGATTTACATCACAGATAAGATCTCTTGTGATCTCTGTTGCTAAAACAAAGAAAGATGGACGAGACAAATCAAAGTGAAAGAGAGTGTGATTGAGAAAGAGGGGGGGGGGGTGAGCCTCACCTGAGAGGGGTGTGAGGGGTATCTCTGGGAGTATGTATGACTCTTTGATCTCTACACGCTCCTCCACCGTGATCTCAGTGACAGGCTGGAGCGGCTCCTGTTTGAGGGTCTTGTCCTTCTTAAGTCGCAAACTCCGTCGAATGGAAGCAATGGTTGATGAGTCTATAGATGGCCAATACAGAGATCAGATTATGAAGACCTTGAAAAGACTCAGGATATCCCAACAAAGCTCTCTAGAATTCTCTCAGTGAAAGAGATGTATTTGTGCTTGTCTTTGAACAGCATCTATGCCTACTGCAAACAACCTTTAAAAACAACCTTTGACAAGAACAAGTTCTGGTCGGTTGGGTTAACAGCAGTGTACCTGAGTGTGTTCTGGAGTCTTTTTTCTGGGATGGTGGTGAATCTTCTGCAATCTCTTCTCCCTCCTTCCTTTGAAAAAACTCACCTGGACTCTTCAGGGGAGAGGCCACAGGAGACCCAGCACTCAAACCTGAGCGAGAGAGAGAGTTGCTGATCTCTTTGAAAATGAATACCGGTAGAAATGTAACTACTTTTTCAGTGTAATAGTGGGTGTGCTGACTGTTTGTGTGTGTGTGTGTACAAACGAAAAGTCGTACAGTCACACACACGCACAAACAGAAAAAGATACTACGTTGGCATCTGGTTAAGCAGCTTCTGTCAGATTTGTTATTTTACGAAGGTTAGTTATGTTAGTGTATATCCTGCTTGGTTGAGAGCTGTTTTCTGATTAAGATAGGAATGTAAGTTATTGAGTAATGAGGAAAACCCCCTGCTCAGTCTGGCCTATGTCAGGCTGAAAATAAATAAATACAAGTCCCCAATACAGTGCATAGGAGAGTCCTTCCTGTAATTTATATTGTCATCCTGTGTCTCCTGAGACTTCCTCTTCCCATGACCTTGGGAAGCCATTTCTTGACTAAAGAGGATATTTCATAACTCACTTAATTTGACAGAGGGACAAACCCGAGTAAAACTTACTTGGTGAGTGAGGGGGCGGCAACTGATGGGTCAGAGATGTCACTTCAGGGTCAATACTGTCCCCCCCCTGGTCTGAATAGGGTCTGTCCTTTGACCCTTTGCTGTTTGAGGCCAGAGGACTCCTCTCTCCAACCCGCTTCATGCTCTCCCTGAATTGCTTCATCATCCCCAGTTTCTTCTCCTTCACCGGGCCGTCGGGTTGGGTCTTCCTGTTCCTCTCCATGGTGGATTTGAGGGAGGATCCGTCCTCTAGACCCTGAGCTTCATTCACCTCCTCCATGTCCCCAGGTTCCCCAATCTCTGCCATCTGATCACCGCTTGCCATCGAATGTCCCTGGTTACTAAAATAAAATGGTAGGGGAAAGATGAAAAATGTCTCTAAAAAATAAATCTCTTGAGTCAGGTAAGGCGGTGTCTGTGGAATGTGTTGTTAAAAGTGCCTGTAGCTTTTGGTGCCTGTCTCAGCAGTCAGCAGGAACAGCTTCTGTTTACAGACAACATGCTATTTTCTCTTGAAGGTAAGAGGAACAGGGGCAGTATAACGTGTACACTGGGAGTCGGGAAGCAAGTACAGGGAGAGAATAATTTAATAAATAAATGAACATGGAACAAACCAAGAAACCTGAGCAGCGTATGTCTATGGAACACAAACAGAGTCACAGGAACAGACACAATAACGCCTCGGGAAAGAACCAAAGGGAGTGACATATATAGGGAAGGTAATCAGGCAGGTGAGTGAGTCCAGGTGAGTCTGATGAGGCGCTGAAGCGCGTAATGACGGTGACAGGTGTGCGTAATAATGAGCAGCCTGACGACCTCAAATGCCAGAGAGGGAGTGTATGTGACAGTGCCCCCTCCCTGATGCGCGGCTCTAGTTGCAGGACGCCGACCAGAAGGAGGACAGTCCCGAGGACAAGGAGAGGGCCGGTTGCTTCTGCTGAGGCGCGGGAACCTGATGAACAGGTTGAGGGATGGGAGCCTGCTGAGGCGTAGGAGACTGCCGAGCCGGCTGAGGCGTGGGAGCCTGCCGACCTGGCTGAGGCGTTGGAGACTGCCGAGCCAACCGCGTCTTGTAAAATTGACGAAACGGCCGAGGCATGGAAACCTGACGAGCCAGCTGAGGCATCCCCGGTTGCGGCATCCAGACCCGACGTCACCCAAACTCAGAATTTTTTTTTTTTATCCCTGATGCTCCACTTTGGTGAGGTGTTATTCTCTAACGTATACGCTGGGAGTCGGGAAGCAAATACAGGGAGTGAATAATTTTAATAAATAAACGAACATGGAACAAAACAAGAAACACGAGCAGCGTACAGACATGGAACACAGAGTCACAGGAACAGAAACAATAATGCCTAGGGAAAGAACCAAAGGGAGTGACATACACTATTTTTCAAAAGTTTGGGGTACTTGTTTTTTTTAAAGAGAAGCAAAAAAAATTGTCCATTAAAATAACATAAAATTGATCAGAAATACAGTGTAGACATTGTTAATGTTGTAAATGACTACTGTAGCTGGAAATGTATGATTTAAAAAAAAATTGAATATCTACATAGGCGTACCGAGGCCCATTATCAGCAACCATCACTCCTGTGTTCCAATGGCACGTTGTGTTAGCTAATCCAAGTTTTTAATTTTAAAAAGATAATTGATCATTAGAAAACCCTTTTACAATTGTTAGCACAGCTATCAACTAGTCTATCAACTAGTCTAAAGAAGGCCAGTTTTATTGCTTCTTTAATCAGAACAACAGTTTTCAGCTGTGCTAACATAATTGCAAAAGGGTCAATTAGCCTTTTAAAATGATAAACTTGGATTAGCTAACACAACGTGCCATTGGAACAAAGGAGTGATGGTTGCTGATAATGGGCCTCTGTACGCATATGTAGATATTCCATTCAAAATCTGCCGTTTCCAACTACAAGGGTCATTTACAACATTAACAATGTCTACACTGTATTTCTGATCAATTTGATGTTATTTTAAATGGATAAAAAATTTGCTTTTCTTTCAAAAACAAGAGCGTTTCTAAGTGACCCCAAACTTTTGAAGTCCAGGTGAGTCTGAAGAGGTGCTGATGTGCGTAACGATGGTGACATGTGTGCGTAATAATGAGCAGCCTGATGACCACGAGCGCCGGAGAGGGAGTATACGTGACAGACAGGATGTGCCATCATGGTAACCAACCCAACCTGGCAAAGTACCTCAAGTTAAAAATAAGGGTAGCATTCCTATATTGCGTAAGAATCATATTAGGATACAACCTGTAATTACTATGTAGGGAGTATTATATTCTAATATGCCGCTCGGCCAGGGACAAATAATTCACAAGTCACTGCTAAGAATGTATTTTTATAAAAGTCTGTCTTCAGTAGGGATTTAAAAAGGGGCACTGAATTCGCAAACCTGATCTCCTCTAACAGACCATTCCAAAGTCTAGGGGCTCTAATGGCAGTTTTCTGTAGTCTAGGAGTGAGGAAATAAAATCATGATTAACTTTGTCCTGATCAGCGACTGAAATAAAATACTTGACTTTGGCTATATTTCTAAGATGATAAATGCAGGACTGGACAATCTTCTTTACATGCAAATCAAGATTTAGATTAGGGTCAAAGAAGACACCAAGGTTTCTGGCTGTAGGCTTTACATTGGTGGACAAAGGACCAAGGTTATTCTCAGTCTGGGTTCTAGCAAGGTGAGGGCCAAATAAAACAACCTGATTTCTTGTCATTGAGCTGGAAGAAGTTGTCAGACATCCAACATATGATATCAACAAGACACTTGTGAAGGGTAGCTACACTAGCTTGATCACTGGATCTGATCGGTAACTAAAGCTGTGTGTCATCCGCATAGCAGTGAAACTGAATTTTGTGATCGCGAATGATGTCACCAAGGGGACACATGTACAGGGAAAAAAGGATTGGGCCTAGAATTGACCCCTGAGGGACACCATAGTGAATAGTTGCTGGGGACGATACTGAACCACCCATGCTCACTGAGAAACGTAAGTCACATAAATATGACCCGAACCAATCGAAGGCAATACCGTAGATTCCCAACCAACTCTCCAGCCGGTAGACAAGAATGTTATGATCGATAGTATCGAAGGCGGCACTGAGATCCAAAAGAACTAGGATAGAGCATTCACCAGCATCGGCAGCCAACAGAAGGTTATTACTGATTGATTCTGGGTTCTAACTCCTAAACTTGGGATAGGGTTAATTATCAGGTACCTTATTGAAATATTGAGCGCTTAGGTTTAGAGGGTCTACACCAGAAGTGAATGGTTATCTGTAGGAGGAAGGTCTATGGTGGGTGCAGTTAAGCTTGGAATGTACTGAGTATAGGGAAAACGATCATATGTGGCAGGCATTGATAAGGGGAGATAAGGGGAGAGAGTCATGAATTAGTGATGATGGGGGTCGAAAGTTTATTACTCGTATCACTTAGTTTCCTGCCTAGCAATAAAGATGCAATGTTTAGCAAGAAGGAGGAGACTCCACCCAAAGTGGGGTACATTTGTAAACATGTAACACCACTATTGTAAACATGTTTTTGTCGATTCAGCTGTTCAATCCTTTGGGAAGAATAAACTTGGTTTAAGCTTCCACAGTGTCCGTCGAGTTCTTACTCTAATAATTAGAACCTAACATTACTGACTTTCAATAAAGCAGTTTCCGTATTGTGAAGTGAGCGGAAACCTGACTGAAGTTGTTCATACTCAAATAAGCCACCAATTGCTCAAAAACAACTTTCACTCTTGCATCTTTAACCGCAACATTGTAGTTTCTCATCAGATCCTTCATTATCTCACAGAATACTTGACGTTTGCAGGCCTTCCATTTATGTTCAGCTTTTCTAAGTTCACTTTTTAAGGTACGAGTGTGGTCATTTAACCAAGGTACCCCCTAATTGATTTGCCGTGTTGGGGAAGCTACTCTGAAAATATAGTTTACCAAGCTACCAATTACTTCATACTGGAAGAAGTTAAGCTACACTAAAGCTTTCTTATTTAATTTTATTTAACCTTCATTTAACTAGGAAAGTCAGTTAAGAACAAATTCTTCCCAGCTAGCAATGAAGAATTGGCCCAGAAGCGGCCCTCTTCCGGGGGACCGGAACTGATTGAATCGGCCTGGAATCGGGTGTCAGACTCAATCCGTAATCAAAATGAATGACTGCCCAGAATACAGTACATCGAGCCATTTCCGTCTACTCTATCGGAATTGAGCTGACTTTGCCGGCATCTTAACTGAATCCCCCAAGAAGCGTCCCAATGCAAATTTAAATAAATGTATACAAAATTACCCAATTTAGTCATTTTAAATATTACTATTATACACATACACATGCTGTAACTCCCGTACGGCCTCAGGAGAGGCGAAGGTCGAGAGCCCTCCAAAACACAACCCCGCCAAGCCGCACTGCTTCTTGACACAATGCAAGCTTAACCCGGAACCCAGCCATACCAATGTGTACGGCTGGCTTCCGGGAAACACCGTAAACCTGGCGACCGGCCCACCACAGGAGTCGCAATAGCGCGAAGGGACAAGGACAGCCAAACCCTCTCCTAAACCGGACGACTCTGGGCCAATTGTGTGACGCCTCATTGGTCTCCCGGCCACGGCCGGCTGCGACACGGACAGGTATCGAACCGGCATCTGTAGCAACGCAGCTTGCACTGCAATACAGTGTCTTAGACCGCTGCGCCACTCGGGAAGCCCCATCCACAAGCTTTTAATGCTGATCAATTGCCTTGCACAAAGTATCAAAATACTAAAATACTCCTTAAACAGGAAAGACTCTTAAAGAATTTAATTTACATGTAAAAAAAGAAAAAAAGAAAATGATCACAGAAACAATGAGAAAATATGGAAAAAATAAATAAATATTGAAATGTTAATTATATAAAGCAGCCCATGTAATCATCTGCCATGAAAACATAGCATGGTAGCAACACAACATGACAACAACATGGTAGCAACACAACATGGCAGCAGCACAAAACATGGTACAAACATTATTGGGCACAGACAACAGCACAAAGGGCAAGAAGGTAGAAACAACAATACATCACGCGAAACAGCCACAACTGTCAGTAAGTGTCCAAAGCTGCCCTTAAGAAAAATATAGCTTACTTAAATTAAGTTACTTAGAAAAAGTAGTTCACTACATCCATACTACTTCGTGAAAAATTACCATATCTAAATATGAAATGTCATAGACTACAAATTGCAAGAACAGTTCACTCTGGAGTCAGATGTTAACAGAATGTGTAATTAAGCCTATTAAAAACAAAAGTGAGAATTAGGCAGGTTTGATGACGAAAAAGAAAGGACATTCTTGCCTACTTCACCCATATTTTATTAGTAGTGTAGTTCCAGTAGTTAGCTGTATCACTACGTGGCAAAAATGTACAAAACACTAGCAAGATACCACTGAAAACACTACCAAGATTTGAATTTAGAACAACTACCACCAAGCTACTGCAAAATGTAATTACATTACTAGTTTAACTGTACAGTAGTTCACTACTCCCCAACAATGTTGATGAAAAAACATCCTCCCCACTTAAATTTCCATCAGAGAGACAGCTTATTTGTTGATAGCTGCAGTGACATGTTAAAACTTGCCTGTAAAAATGGAAAGAGCCGTTTGGTATCTATTGAAGTATGTCTCTGCATAGCCTTATAGTACATTCATCACCATTTTCGAAGTAATACTTAGCATGCAGAGGCTAAAGAGTTCAATTGTATAACAAATGCCCCAATTTGCATGAAACCTAGTCTGTAAAAACAATTTGCCTCAGCAGAATCCCCTGCTCATATTTTCTATAGGGGTAAGCATTACAGACATACAGATACATTTTTCTCATAAGCATACACCCTTTTAAATTTCAAAAGAATATAGCTTCACTCACCTGAGCAACACCTTTTACCGTCTGGAGCGGTGACTAGGCCTACCAATCTGGGGATTTCACTGCTTTCACTTTCATGTTCACCTCGACCAGTAGTGACAGGTAGCTACAGAAGTCTTGTGTAACCAACAATATCACAGCAAAAATGCGGGCTCGAGACAACCTGCGCATGACAGAAGCAAAGATCAAATATTGTTAGAAAGTTAATCATTACGATGCTTTTAAACCAGACTGCACTTTCATACAGGCATAGTTTTGAGATATCCCAAAGTGGAGTTCTACAGTAGACTAGATACGCTACAGGTCTATCTGTAAATTGCAAACAACTGCTCAGAAAAACAACTTTTGATTATTTTTGAATTGTTGGTTATTGTGTGCTTGTTTGGCATTTACTGCATTGATTGCACCTGCCATAACACCTGCTAACATATTTTGACGGGGAAGTCATACTGAGACTATGGTCTCTTTTACAGATGAGCCCTGCATAAATACATCAAGCACTTAAAATATACAATACACAAAATTACAAAACGCATGAAGACAAACACACACATAAAAAAAAGGGTTGTTTGTCTGTCCCCATAGGATAACCCTTTCTGGTTCCAGGTAGAACCCTTAATTGTTCCAGGTAGAACCCTTTTGGGTTTCATGTAGAAGCCTCCGTGGACAGGGTTCTACATGAAACCCAAACTAGTTCTACTAAGAACCAAAAATGGAAAACCCTTATAGGTTCTAGATAGCACCTATTTTTCTCAGAGTGTA
This sequence comes from Salvelinus alpinus, assembly GCF_045679555.1. Taxonomy (NCBI): domain Eukaryota; kingdom Metazoa; phylum Chordata; class Actinopteri; order Salmoniformes; family Salmonidae; genus Salvelinus; species Salvelinus alpinus. The sequence continues at coordinate 16,649,102 of NC_092110.1, read as the reverse complement.
GCCTTAGTATTTTCTCTGATAGGGTGGTGTATAACCTATTCTATGGTTTGGAAGACAACAGTCTCTCCTACAGTCAAGGACATGTCAGGATATAAGAACTCCTCTGTACATTATATTTCCGGCCAAGATGTGGAGTTAATAACTGTGTGTCTGTGGACAAACAATGTCATCACTCAGCTGTGTGTGTATGTGCATGTGTGTGCATATGTGAGCATTGTTATGTTCATGTTTGTGTCTGTGTATAGACCTACATGCGTGAGAGAGTTGTGTGCCCACAGACCAGATGTCCCTTGGATTACATTTTGGAGCCAATGTGTTACTGGACTACGGGTCAAGGGCTTGGGGTTTGGGCATGACCACAAGGTATCATATGATTAGTTAGTGTGATGATTTGGCTATACTTGCTGTGTCATGCCAATGCAGCTTTGATGGCTGATGCAGAGCTCTGACAGCACTTCCTCTGACATCTTATCTTCCACGTACTACTCCATCTCCTCTACCAGAGGAGTGCCTCTGGGGACCACAGCAGTAATTCAAAAGCCTGGTGGGAGATTTCCATGAGGAGGCAGGGAGAGAGGATGAGAGAGGATGACTTCCTGCAGACAGTGGTAGAATAGAGGTTTGTAGGTCACAGGAGGTTGGTGAAACCTTAGTTGGAGAGGATGGGTGTCACACCAGCCTTCGCTTTGGCTCCCCGTCCTGTCCAGCTCAGGCGTTCAGCGTCGCCGGCCTTCTAGCTGCTGCCGAACCTACTGCTGGAAAACGCCCTTCACTCATCAATCCCGGACTTGTCTCGTCATCATTACACACACCTGGTTCCAATCCCCACTCTATCACTGTATATGCAAATGTTACTTGGTTTCCCGAGGGGAATCTCTCCTACTATTTCCTGAGTACTTTATGTTTTGCACTTTGGGTTCGCCCTGTGCCTTTTTGTTTATGAAGATATATTTTGAGCACAACAGCGTTTGGGTTTCGTCCCGCTTTGATCTATGCTGCTTAAATAAACTCAGCAGTTCTAAACCTGCGACTGTCTACTCAAATCAAATCAAATGTTATTTGTCACATACACATGGTTAGCAGATGTTAATGCGAGTGTAGCGAAATGCTTGTGCTTCTAGTTCCGACAATGCAGTAATAACCAACGAGTAATCTAACCTAACAATTCCACAACTACTACCTTATACACACAAGTGTAAAGGGATAAAGAATATGTACATAAAGATATATGAATGAGTGATGGTACAGAAAGGCATAGGCAAGATGCAGTAGATGGTATAGAGTACAGTATATACATATGAGATGAGTAATGTAGGGTATATAAACATAAAGTGGCATAGTTCAAAGTGGCTAGTGATACATGTATTACATAAAGATGGCAAGATGCAGTAGATGATATAGAGTACAGTATATACATATACATATGAGATGAGTAATGTAGGATATGTAAACATTATATTAAGTGGCATTGTTTAAAGTGGCTAGTGATACATTTTTACATACATTTCCATCAATTCCCATTATTAAAGTGGCTGGAGTTGAGTCAGTATCTTGGCAGCAGCCACTAAATGTTAGTGGTGGCTGTTTAACAGTCTGATAGCCTTGAGATAGAAGCTGTTTTTCAGTCTCTCGGTCCCTGCTTTGATGCACCTGTACTGACCTCGCCTTCTGGATGATAGCGGGGTGAACAGGCAGTGGCTCGGGTGGTTGTTGTCCTTGATGATCTTTATGGCCTTCCTGTGACATCGGGTGGTGTAGGTGTCCTAGAGGGCAGGTAGTTTGCCCCCGGTGATGCGTTGTGCAGACCTCACTACCCTCTGGAGAGCCTTACGGTTGTGGGCAGAGCAGTTGCCGTACCAGGCGGTGATACAGCCCGACAGGATGCTCTCGATTGTGCATCTGTAGAAGTTTGTGAGTGCTTTTGGTGACAAGCCGAATTTCTTCAGCCTCCTGAGGTTGAAGAGGCGCTGCTGCGCCTTCTTCACAACGCTGTCTGTGTGGGTGGACCAATTCAGTTTGTCTGTGATGTGTACACCGAGGAACTTAAAACTTTCCACCTTCTCCACTACTGTCCCGTCGATGTGGATAGGGGGGTGTTCCCTCTGCTGTTTCTTGAAGTCCACAATCATCTTCTTTATTTTGTTGACGTTGAGTGTGAGGTTATTTTCCTGACACCACATTCCGAGGGCCCTCACCTCCTCCCTGTAGGCCGTCTCATTGTTGTTGGTAATCAAGCCTACCACTGTAGTGTCGCCCGCAAACTTGATGATTGAGTTGGAGGCGTGCATGGCCACGCAGTCGTGGGTGAACAGGGAGTACAGGAGAGGGCTCAAAACGCACCCTTGTGGGGCCCCATTGTTGAGGATCAGCGGGGTGGAGATGTTGTTACCTACCCTCACCACCTGGGGGCGGCCCGCCAGGAAGTCCAGTACCCAGTTGCACAGAGCGGGGTCGAGACCCAGGGTCTCGAGCTTGATGACGAGTTTGTAGGGTACTATGGTGTTAAATGCTGAGCTGTAGTCGATGAACAGCATTCTCACATAGGTATTCCTCTTGTCCAGATGGGTTAGGGCAGTGTGCAGTGTGGTTGCGATTGCGTCGTCTGTGGACCTATTGGGTCGGTAAGCAAATTGGAGTGGGTCTAGGGTGTCAGGTAGGGTGGAGGTGATATGGTCCTTGACTAGTCTCTCAAAGCACTTCATGATGACGGAAGTGAGTGCTACGGAGCGGTAGTCGTTTAGCTCAGTTACCTTAGCTTTCTTGGGAACAGGAACAATGGTGGCCCTCTTGAAGCATGTGGGACCAGCAGACTGGGATAAGGATTGATTGAATATGTCCGTAAACACACCAGCCAGCTGGTCTGCGCATGCTCTGAGGACGCGGCTGGGAATGCCGTCTGGGCCTGCAGCCTTGCGAGGGTTAACACGTTTAAATGTTTTACTCACCTCGGCTGCATTGAAGGAGAGCCCGGGCCGTGTCAGTGGCACTGTATTGTCCTCAAAGCGAGCAAAAAGGTTATTTAGTCTGTCTGGGAGCAAGACATCCTGGTCCGCGACGGGGCTGGTTTTCTTTTTGTAATCCGTGATTGACTGTAGACCCTGCCACATACCTCTTGTGTCTGAGCTGTTGAATTGTGACTCTACTTTGTCTCTATACTGGCACTTAGCTTGTTTGATTGACTTGCGGAGGGAATAGCTACACTGTTTGTATTCAGTCATGTTTCCGGTCACCTTGCCCTGGTTAAAAGCAGTGGTTCGCGCTTTCAGTTTCACGCGAATGCTGCCATCAATCCACGGTTTCTGGTTTGGGAATATTTTAATCGTTGCTGTGGGTACGACATCGCCGATGCACGTTCTAATGAACTCGCTCACCGAATCAGCGTATTCGTCAATGTTGTTGTTGGACGCAATGCGGAACATATCCCAATCCACGTGATCGAAGCAGTCTTGAAGTGTGGAGTCAGATTGGTCGGACCAGCGTTGAACAGACCTGAGCGCTGGAGCTTCTTGTTTTAGTTTCTGTTTGTAGGCTGGAAGCAACAAAATGGAGTCGTGGTCAGCTTTTCCGAAAGGAGGGCGGGGGAGGACCTTATATGCGTCGCGGAAGTTAGAATAACAATGATCCAGGGTTTTGCCAGTCCTGGTAGCACAATCGATATGCTGATAGAATTTAGGGAGTTTTGTTTTCAGATTAGCCTTGTTAAAATCCCCAGCTACGATGAATGCAGCCTCAGGGTGTGTGGTTTCCAGTTTACATAGAGTCAGATAAAGTTCGTTCAGGGCCATCGATGTGTCTGCTTGGGGGGGAATATATACGGCTGTGATTATAATCGAAGAGAATTCCCTTGGTAGATAATGCGGTCGACATTTGATTGTGAGGAATTCTAAGTCAGGTGAACAGAATGACTTGAGTTCCTGTATGTTGTTATGATCACACCACGTCTCGTTAATCATAAGGCATACCCCCCCGCCCCTCTTCTTACCAGAAAGATGTTTGTTTCTGTCGGCGCGATGCATGAAGAAACCAGCTGGCTGCACCGACTCCGTTAGCGTCTCTCGAGTGAGCCATGTTTCCGTGAAGCAAAGAACGTTACAGTCTCTGATGTCTCTCTGGAATGCTACCCTTGCTCGGATTTCATCAACCTTGTTGTCAAGAGACTGGACATTGGCGAGTAGTATGATAGGGAGTGGAGCGCGATGTGCCCGTCTCCCAAACCTGACCAGAAGACCGCTTCGTTTGCCCCTTTTACGGCGTCGTTGTTTAGGGTCGCCGGCTGGGATCTGATCCATTGTCCTGGGTGGAAGGCAAAACACAGGATCCGCTTCGGGAGAGTCATATTCCTGGTCGTAATGATAGTGAGTTGACGTTGCTCTTATATTCAGTAGTTCCTCCCGACTGTATGTAATGAAACCTAAGATTACCTGGGGTACCAATGTAAGAAATAACACGTAAAAAAACAAAATACTGCATAGTTTCCTAGGAACGCGAAGCGAGGCGGCCATCTCTGTCGGCGCCGGAAGTACTCCTCTCTACACCAGTGGCAACGGGCTCATAGTAATGCCTGCAACGGAATTCATATAATGGTTTGGAACTCATCAAACAATGGTTTCCATGTGTTTCATACCATTCCATGAACTCCATTCCAGACATTATTATAAGCTGTCCTCCCTCAGCTGCCTGCTGTGTTGTAGGTAGTGGTGGAGGAGGGAGGAATGTAAAGGGTGGAGGATGGATTCGGGCATCGGGTGGTGTAAGCTATTTATGGCAGTTTGACTGCCGTTTAGGATTCAGTGCTTCTGAACAATGGAAACTGATAGCAAAGAAGTAAAGCATGTACATCACCCTTGTATTCACAGGGTCAATGACGAATAAGGATTTCAAAATGGTAGAAGTTTTTGTTGTTGTTAAAAATGCTAATTAAAGTTCTTCATTAGTGTTGTACAGTGGGGCAAGTATTTAGTCAGCCACCAATTGTGCAAGTTCTCCCACTTAAAAAGATGAGAGAGGCCTGTAATTTTCATCATAGGTACACTTCAACTATGACAGACAAAATGAGAAAAAAAAATCCAGAAAATCACATTGTAGGATTGTTAATGAATTTATTAGCAAATTATGGTGGAAAATAAGTATTTGGTCAATAACAAAAGTTTATCTCAATACTTTGTTATATACCCTTTGTTGGCAATGACAAAGGTCAAACGTTTTCTGTAAGTCTTCACAAGGTTTTCACACACTGTTGCTGGTATTTTGGCCCATTCCTCCATGCAGATCTCCTCTAGAGCAGTGATGTTTTGGGGCTGTTGCTGGGCAACACGGACTTTCAACTCCCTCCAAAGATTTTCTATGGGGTTGAGATCTGGAGACTGGCTAGGCCACTCCAGGACCTTGAAATGCTTCTTACGAAGCCACTCCTTCGTTGCCCGGGCGGTGTGTTTGGGATCATTGTCATGCTGAAAGACCCAGCCACGTTTCATCTTCAATGCCCTTGCTGATGGAAGGAGGTTTTCACTCAAAATCTCACGATACATGGCCCCATTCATTCTGTCCTTTACACAAATCAGTCGTCCTGGTCCCTTTGCAGACAAACAGCCCCAAAGCATGATGTTTCCACCCCCATGCTTCACAGTAGGTATGGTGTTCTTTGGATGCAACTCAGCATTCTTTGTCCTCCAAACACGACGAGTTGAGTTTTTACCAAAAAGTTCTATTTTGGTTTCATCTGACCATATGACATTCTCCCAATCTTCTTCTGGATCATCCAAATGCTCTCTAGCAAACTTCAGACGGGCCTGGACATGTACTGGCTTAAGCAGGGGGACACGTCTGGCACTGCAGGATTTGAGTCCCTGGCGGTGTAGTGTGTTACTGATGGTAGGCTTTGTTACTTTGGTCCCAGCTCTCTGCAGGTCATTCACTAGGTCCCCCTGTGTGGCTCTGGGATTTTTGCTCACCGTTCTTGTGATCATTTTGACCCCACGGGGTGAGATCTTGCGTGGAGCCCCAGATCGAGGGAGATTATCAGTGGTCTTGTATGTCTTCCATTTCCTAATAATTGCTCCCACAGTTGATTTCTTCAAACCAAGCTGCTTACCTATTGCAGATTCAGTCTTCCCAGCCTGGTGCAGGTCTACAATTTTGTTTCTGGTGTCCTTTGACAGCTCTTTGGTCTTGGCCATAGTTGTTTGTCCAAAGAACAACTACTCAGCAGATATGACGATGTATTCAACATGCCCGTTGAATCAGTGCCTGGGTAGGTACACTTTGAAGTGGATGAGAGCATTACTCCAGTCCAGTGTGCTCCTCGCAATGTGCCCATTGCAATGAAAGTGGCTGTGAAGGCCCAGCTGGACAAGTATGAGGCCGATGGCCACATGACATCTGTGACTGAACCAACTGACTGGATCAGCAATATGGTCATAGTGAAAAAACCAGAGAAGCTGAGGGTCTGCATCGACCCAAAGCATCTGAACCAAGCACTGAAACGATCCCACTTCTGACACCATGTTTCAGTATGATATGTCGGATTAAGGAATAAAGACAGACACCAATGTTAAGTTCAATAGCCTTGTTAAGCATTGTACAAATCCCTACGCGTGGAGTCTGGGGAACAGTCCAGCTAGTCGATTACCTATCAACTAGACTCTGTAACAATAGTGGACCAATAATTAAATGCATGCATTTTCATTTTGAATCATATTATTTCTCCCATGAATAATGTAATTCGGTGTAACGTTAATGGCTTTTTCAAATTATTTGTTTATTTACCAGTATTAGCATTCAGCTGTTGATAGATAGTAATACTGCTTTGAAAATCAAAATTGCATCATAATTAATATCATACATTTTGGCTTTTCTACTAACATGAGCTCATTTGTTGATTTTAGCACCCACAATTTCACGCTTGAAAGTGAAAATAGCGGGAATTTTCAAAAAAGGTTTTTCTGTAAAGGAGTAAAGATTGTTACTGTATCCTCAGCTTGAGAAAACTAAATTATGTAATATGATGGGAAAAACCTGCGTTACACCATCTGACTGTGGCATTGTTTTACCGAATGACATATTGTGAGACTCCACATTGGATTATCCTAAAAGACTGTCTCAGCAACAAAGATCCAATTATTACATACTAAATATAAAATAAGAGGCACCGGCAATCAGTTTTAATCAGCTTTTTTTTATTGTAAGGTAAATGGAGAAAAGGCACATGGAAAAGGCATATCTGTCACGTTCCTGACCTGTTTTCTGTTAGTTTTGTATGTGTTAGTTGGTCAGGACGTGAGTTTGGGTGGGCAGTCTATGTTTTCTCTTTCTATGTTGGTTTAAAGGGTGACCTGATATGGCTCTCAATTAGAGGCAGGTGGTTTTCATTTCCTCTGATTGAGAGTCATATTAAGGTAGGTGTTTTCACACTGTTTGTTTGTGGGTGGTTGTCTCCTGTGTCAGTATGTTACGCCACACGGGACTGTTTCGGTATCGTTCGTTTGTTTTTGTATGTAGTCTGTTTCCTGTTCATGTGTTCTTCACGTTATATGTAAGTAAGTTCGTGTCCAGGTCTGTCTACATCGTTTATTTGTTTTGTAGTTTATCAAGTGTATTTCGTTTCGTCTTCGTCTTGTTTAATAAATCATTATGTCACATAACCACGCTGCATTTTGGTCGAATCACTACTCCTCCTCTTCGTATGAGGAATTCCGTTACAATATCAGAAGTCAAGATCAAATCATTTTGAAACATTGAAAAGTATAACATTTTGATTGAATAACATTGTTAGCAAAATATGATGAACTTGGATTGAAAATCGAATTAACAAAATCCTGGTTGGTGTCTTATCCAACTGACAAGACTGAGGATGCTATGAAAGAATAACACTACCTGTTTATCATTTGGAATGTTGTTTTAAAACTTAAATTAATAACTTTTTTTTACTTTATATTTTCTGTTCTCATTTGACTTCTGTTACATGACCTTATAACCATCACTTTAAATTAAGCTACAAAAGACCTAATCTGTGGTGTATTCTCCCCATTTTAGCTGGAGCCTTTGAGTTACGACATCGCTTTGATGTTCCCAGTCCGAGCTGCATAGTTTTGAGCTGCGATTGATGGATGGTTCTGAGAGGACTGCTTTCACATCAGATATGTAGTAAAAGATCACATCGCTCGTTTCTGGTGACATGAATTAGTTATTTCCCAAAGTTTATCTCATGCAGCTTGTAGCGGTATTAATTAGAGAAAGGTATAGAAGATTTTGTTCGGGCGCCAGGCAGGTATTAACCCTGCCGAAAGAAAAGAATAGTAGAACAGCGAGAGTACCACTACCAGACCCACACACATCAACAGAAGAGACTGCCTAGAGTGTAGCCTGTTGACCAGATAGCCAGCGGAGAGAAAAAGAATGCACACCCTATAGATCACACATCACATCACAGTCCTTCCACAATTCTTGGTAACCCCACCAAACATACCTCATATAACAATAATGGCAGAGCAAATAAACAGCAACTTCATACAATAACAAATTAACCCAGTCATCACACAGAGGATTTTCAAGAGTTTGTATTCTCTTCCAGGGAAGGAGTGCAGAGGGTATGAATGTGTGGTGTTCATATACACACTAGTCCAGCTCCAATGAAACGTCAATGTACTTAGGAAATAGAGTCGGTTGCAGTGTAAAGCACTGGAACATAGCGTGAAGAGAAAGAGAGAAAGGGAACAAGAGAGGGCTTAGCTGTGGTCTTGAGGTTGCAGGTATCCGGTCTGACTGTCCGATGGTATGTTGGGTTGTAGTTGAACGCTTCACAACAAATGTTGCTACTTATCCATTTGATCCATAACCATCGTGGTCCCAAATGAGAACAACCACGTCGTCGAGCGATCACACCGAGGATTGATCCAAACACTGTACAACCACATACGCTGAAGACAAACAAAACACCTCTGCAGCATAGCACACAACAAAAACTGTCGCGGTAATCAATAGCTCCTTCCAATAGAGCTTAACGAGCTCTTTTATCTCCTCCTTCCTACTGCTCATGAGCTCTTAAAGTGGCAGTGCACTTAAGTGCAGGATTTCGCCACAAGCTCACCTCGATTTCATTCCCCACCAGATCAAGGACTTGGCCGACGAAAGGTTGGTCATCATACATCACAATAACAAACTTCCCAACTAAATCCTGTGTTTTTTTGTGCAGGCTGCAGTACTGACTATGAGCTTGTGGTGGCAGGCTACTCAGATCCTTCTTGATTGAAGTCCACCTCATTTGGACCTTTGCAGTCATGGCACTGAAAACAATGGATACACTCTACAAGAGAGCCAAGGAAATGGTTAGGTATGTGAAGGGGCATCAAATTATAGCAGCAATCTACCTCACCAAGCAAAGTGAGAAGAATAAGAGCACCACATTGAAGCTGGCCAGCAACACCCGTTGGGGTGGTGTTGTCATCATGTTTGACAGTCTCCTGGAGGGGAAGGAGTCTCTGTGATATGGCCATTTCTTGGAGTCTGCCGTTATGGACAGCCCCATCAAGAGGATCCTCCTGGATTATGTATTTTGGGAAAGAGTGGTAATCAGCCTGAAACTCCTGAAACCTATAACAGTAGTCATTGCACAGATTGAGGGAGACAATGCCATCCTGTCTGATGTTCAGACTCTGCTTGCAGATGTAAGAGAAGAAATCCATACTACCCTGCCCACTTCACTGTTGCTCCAAGCAGAGGAAACTGCAGTTCTGAAATACATCAAAAAGCGTGAAGACTTCTGCCTGAAGCCCATACACTCCGCATGTTGGACCCCAAGTATGCTGGCAAGAGCATCCTGTCTGGTGCAGAGATCAACAAGGCCTATGGTGCCATCACTACCGTGTCTCGCCACCTTGGCCTGAATGAGGGCAAGGTTCTTGGCAGTCTGGCGAAGTACACTTCCAAGCAAGGGCTTTGGGATGGAGATGCAACATATCTCATCAGCCTCCTGGTGGAAGGGACTTTGTGGATCTGAGGCCCTTTCCCCTGTTTCCTCCATCCTCCAAATCCCAACAACATCAGCCGCCTCCGAGCGCAACTGGTCCTTGTTTGGGAACACACACCAAAGCACGCAACAGGCTGACCAATACAAGGGTTGAAAAATTGGTGGCCATCTGGGCAAATTTGAGGCCTTTTGAGCCTGACAATGACCCATCCTCAACAAGGTTGGAAAGTGACAGTGAAGATGAGGCCTCAGAGTCTGATGTTCAAGAGGTGGACATTGAGGAGGTCCAGGGAGAAGACATGGAAGCCTGAGAGGAAGACAACCAAAGCTTTAGTTTCTAGACTATCATTTTACAGATGTATGTTGAAAACGTTTTTGGGAGATGCGATGGATCATTGGGGATCATTCAATATTCCCTTTTGTTGTTCAGTGAAATCACCCCATGTGAAGAGTCAACTAATTTAAATAAAGTTCAATTCGTAACTAAATCGTTTTTTTTATATCTCTTGGAAGGATATAATAATTTGCAATTATGTCTACTTATGATAAGGTAAAAGTTTTATGTATCTGTCTCCATATGATATGGTAAATATATCCAATGCAAAAAACATCTACATTTAAATGGAATTAATATTAATTTGCATTAATTCCCACAGAAAGTTTCCACCCTTGAATATTCCTCAAAATGTGCAACCCTAATCCTCAACAGTATTTTTATTTATCAATACAGATACTCTCGCAATTACGCCAGAGGAGTTTATTTGATTTATATTGGGGTTTGACATTTTTGCATATTGATTTTAGTTCTGGACAGTTTTGGTACTTCTGAGCTCTATAGCTCCCTAAATACCCATTATTCATAATGACTACTCTTAAGCTGATAAATAGGGGAAAGTTAAGTCTTATAGTCTAGTGTTTTTATGTATATTTTTATAATACTGTAAATATGCTTCAGACACAAATGGACACATCACGTCATTCTGTGGAGAAACCTAAAATGTCATCCCTCGTTAAAATGACATATGGAAATCACCTACTTTGCATTCAGGCTACAGAGCCCTACATCCATCAGTCTCCCTAGGCAGACTTGTTGCCTCCCACAACGTATCAATGCTACTTTGCCTAGGGTCGGGTTTACAAGACTTGTGGCAGAACAGGGGAGTCAGAGGTGAAACTCAATAAAATAACGGGAGACCGTTTTGTGGTGCTCAAACAAAAGTTGTCCTTTAATAAATGTTGGGGGAATGGGGAAGGGGAGAAATACAACTGAATGGCCTCTCAGGTAATGGGTGGGTCACTTTGTGTTGGTGTGGCAGCTCCTCGGACCGCCTGTGTTAAAACAGTTCTTACGGTTCCTGTACTCCTCAGCATCAGGAGTTGATGGACACTTGATGGGAACATGACATCCATCTATACAGCCAATCACTCCTGGGAAGTGCCCATATTCATAGAATAGCGCTTTATAGTTGGCTTGGCCAGCAGCATCAGAAAACTTGATGTAGACTCCTCATTTCAAAAATGGACCTGCAGATTTGTGAGTTATTATACACACAGTTGCTTCACTGGCACCACACAAACCACCAGTTTCACGATTAAAGATTCCAGATGCCAAAAACCTCAAAGTGATCAGAACCTGGAGATAATTGGGTAAAGGCCTTCCTCTTTGAGACAGAGAGGAAAGTCATTGCTCTAGCAAAGATATTATCTCCAATGCATTTTCTTTGTACTTACAAAAGCGGTCTCGAAAAGCTATTTCATCAAAGTCATTTAATGGATTACTCCTATTCACAAGTACTCGTCTGGCTGGCTTCTGTAGTGCATGTTGGTCTTCATTTAGATATATTCCAAATAGTCCATGCTCCCTCACAAACAGTACTAAGCAGAAGTTAAACCTGCCTCTTTGAAGGATTAATTTAAGCTTACATTTTTTATTTTAAGATAAGTCTGTGCAAGTCGCTTTGAGCTGTTTAACTATTTAGTCTCCCACTTTCACAACCTGATAAAATTGTCCTTGAAACAGTCTTGATGTGTTCGTCAAAAGAGAGATCAGGGTCCAGAGTAACGCCGAGGTCCTTCACAGTTTTATTTGAGACGACTTTACAACCATCAAGATTAATTGTCAGATTCAACAGAAGATCTCTTTGTTTCTTGGGACCTAGAACAAGCATCTCTGTTTTGTCCGAGTTTAAAAGTAGAAAGTTTTCAGCCATCCACTTCCTTATGTCTGAAACACAGGCTTCTAGCGAGGGCAATTTTCTGGCTTCACCATGTTTCATTGAAATGTACAGCTGTGTGTCATAGTACATACACAAAATGCGGTAATTTCTAAACGATTCACCAGAAATGGATGAAAATACCCTCACATTAAAGCTGATAGTCTGTACTTTAACCCCACAGTCATTATCATCAGTGCTGGAGTACAGAGCCAAAACAAACAAAGAAATGTCATTGTCCCAATACTTTTGGAGCTCACTATGCATTCTTTCTTAACTGACAAATAAAATCAAGCAATCAATCATGATCGTGACAAAGACACACTTTATGTACTGTTTACGTGCCATTTTTTGCTTGTGACAGAATCCCTAGCTCTCCTCGGCTCTGCCATGTGTAGTGCCTCTTATCTACAATTGATTAAAGTGACATTTAATGTTTGCTGGGAAGGCTACAGGCGTGACCCTCGGCTGTGGTAAATATGAACACCGCATCACTAACAGGAGGAGAGAAGTAGCCTTGAGTTATTCAGTGAAGAGCCCTGTACATAATGAAGTGGTTATGCTACACTGATTGTTATTCTATAAAGTATTCAGAAACTGCATGTTCGCTTGCAATTCTCTAGTGAGGCTGCTGTTCTATCTCCCTGACTACATTATTATTTTTTAACCTTTATTTAACTAGGCAAGTCAGTTAAGAACAAATTCTTATTTACAATGACGGCCTACCCCAGCAAAACCCAGACGACGCTGGGCCAATTGTGCGCCGCCCTATGGGACTCCCAATCACGGCCGGATGTGATACAGCCTGGATTCAAACCAGGGACGGTAGTTACGCCTATTGCACTGAAATGCAGTGCCTTAGACCGCTGGGAGCCCTAACCAAATGTAGATTAAGTTGGTGGTTAATTAAGTGCCTTTGCAGGATAAATTACCATATAGAATCACTGTGAATCTACATCCTCTCATTGGATGTGCTCTGCTTCTGAATTTTCTATCTCTTCTTCACATAATTTACTGTGAGGGAATGACTTTGCCAAAAGACTCCCAAAGCCTTAATTTCATTAAGTCCTCGTTCTGGGTAGGAAAAGATAGTGGGATGCAAGCCCACAGGCATGTCCTAGCTTTCCGGACCTTGGCCTCATTTAAGCATAATGACCCTGCCATGAGAGTTCTCTGGCCTGCTGCCCTGATGATGGGGAGACAACATCCCCATGAAGTTCCTGCTGGGTGAGATGAGGCTGAAAGTGATGTGTGAAGGCTGAGGATGCTGGGTGGTTGGTGTGTGAAGGGATATGTTAGGTGTGGTAGGGCATCTAACTTGACCCATTACACCCCGCTTTAAAGGACCTGTTTGAAGCCAGCGGGAGAGAAAGATGAAAGTGGGAACACAGAGCGGGCACCATCTGATGTGGGTCACTCTTTGTCCAACAAAATGGAACAAAATACAAATCAATGAGGAGGGAAAAAACACAAACACAGAAGATTATAAATGTATTTGTAATGATCATCACCATGAAAAAGGGAACACTGATGATGATGGTGGATTGTATCAACATGCAGAGAGAGAATCAACATGCAGGTTTTGTACAACTGGGTCAAGTATTGCTTTTGAAATTATATTTAAATGTGCTTGCCATGGTGATGCTGCAGCCGTGTCAGAAGACTGTTGCCATGACATGAGATATGTGCTTAAATATACAAAATACATGTTATATGTACAGTAGCTGTATGTAAAATAACAACTTTTTACTTGAGGGCGCAATATACTATTTTTGTGAACAAAGAGAAGAATTAGGCCTGGTGTTTATGTTCAAACAAGGGCAAAATTGTGGTTTAGATATTTGGGGAGGACAATAGCCGCATTTCCTGCAATTCTACAAAGTTTTACATTACTTTTAATGCCTCTTGATGGGTATATGGAGGGGTATTTTGAAAACACAGTATAAGTGGCAGGATAAGTGGGGATAAGTCATCACCATCATTAATGAAGGTATTTCAAGGCAAATATTAAGAATACACAAAATATGAAGACTGAGTTGAACTATGATGCACACATGCATATTTACATGCATGCATATTTATATTAAGAGACAAAAGTTAAAAACTGTGTTTTATTATAGTTGGAGTTCGCTTACCTTATGCCCAGTCCAATAAAAAAAAGATTAAAGAATATATATATACAGTCCCAGTCAGAAGTTTGGTCACACCTACTCATTCCAGCGTCTTTCTTTATTTTTACTATTGTCTACATTGTACAATAATAGTGAAGACATCAAAAATAGGAAATAACACATATGGAATCATGTAGTAACCAAAAAAGTGTATATTTTAGATACTTTAAAGTAGCCACTCTTTGCCTTGATGACAGCTTTGCACACTCTTGGCATTCTCTCAACCAGCTTCATGAGGAATGCTTTTCCAACAGTCTTGACTTGTTGGCTGCTTTACCTTCACTCTGTGGTCCAACTCATCCCAAACCATCTCAATTGGGTTGAGGTTGGGTGATTGTGGAGGCCAGGTCATCTAATGTAGCACAATTTTACGGATTGACTGACCTTCATGTCTTAAAGTAATGATGGACTGTCATTTCTCTTTGCTTATTTGAGCTGTTCTTGCCATAATATGGACTTGGTCTTTTACCAAATAGGGATATCTTCTGTATACCACCACTACCTTGTCACAACACAACTGGCTCAAACGCATTAAGAAGAAAAGAAATTAAACAAATTAACAAGTGTAGTGGTTTCAGAGGTTGTGTTGTGGATGGACATTATGTGCCTGCAAGGTTTCTTAGTTTTTTGGCTGCCAGGACCACGAACAGCAATGTGAACTATTCCCCAGAGGCAGGACCACGCACAGCTCAGAGGAAACTTCTAGACGGCAGCAGTTCATAGTCACTTTAATTAACTCTACCTACATGTACATACTACTTCAACTAACCGGTGCACCTGCACATTGACTCGGTACCGGTACCCCCCTGTATATATTGGTATATACAGTTCAAGTCGGAAGTTTATATCCACCTTAGACAAATACATTTAAACTCAGTTTTCACAATTCCTGACATTTAATCATAGCAAAAATTCCCTGTCTTAGGTCAGTTAGGATCACCACTTTATTTTAAGAATGTGAAATGTCAGAATAATAGTAGAGAGAATGATTTATTTCAGCTTTTATATCTTTCATCAAATCAAATCAAATTTATTTATAAAGCACTTCGTACATCAGCTGATATCTCAAAGTGCTGTACAGAAACCCAGCCTAAAACCCCAAACAGCAAGCAATGCAGGTGTAGAAGCACGATGGCTTGGAAAAACTCCCTAGAAAGGCCAGAACCTAGGAAGAAACCTAGAGAGGAACCAGGCTATGGGGGGTGGCCAGTCCTCTTTCATCACATTCCCAGTGGGTCAGAAGTTTACATACACTCAATTAGTATTTGGTCGCACTGCCTTTAAATTGTTTAACTTGGGTCAAATGTTTTGGGTAGCCTTCCACAAGCTTCCCACAATAAGTTGGGTGAATTTTGTCCCTTTCCTCCTGACAGAGCTGGTGTAACTGAGCCAGGTTTGTAGGCCTCCTTGCTCGCACATGCTTTTTCAATTCTGCCCACAAATATTCTATAGGATTGAGGTCAGGGCTTTGTGATGGCCACTCCAATACCTTGACTTTGTTGTCCTTAAGCCATTTTGCCACAACTTTGGAAGTATGCTTGGGGTCATTGTCCATTTGGAAGACCCATTTGCGACCAAGCTTTAGCTTCCTGACTGATGTCTTGAGATGTTGCTTCAATATATCCACATAATTTTCCTACCTCATGATGCCATCTATTTTGTTAAGTGCACCAGTCCCTCCTGCAGCAAAGCACCCCTACAACATGATGCTGCCACCCTCGTGCTTTACAGTTGGGATGGTGTTCTTCGGCTTGCAAGCCTCCCCCTTTTTCCTCCGAACATAACGATGGTCATTATGGCCAAACAGTTATATTTTTGTTTCATCAGACCAGAGGACACAGAAAGTACGATCTTTGTCCCCATGTGCAGTTACAAACCGTGGTCTGGCTTTTTTATGGCGGTTTTGGAGCAGTGGCTTCTTCCTTGCTGAGCGGCCTTTCAGGTCATGTCGATATAGGACTTGTTTTACTGTGGATATAGATACTTTTGTACCTGTTTCCTCCAGCATCTTCACAAGGTCCTTTGCTGTTGTTCTGGGATTGATTTGCACCTTCTCTCCAAAGTACGTTCATCTTTAGGAGACAGAACCCGTCTCCTTCCTGAGCGGTATGACGGCTGCATGGTCCCATGGTGTTTATAGTGGCATACTATTGTTTGTACAGATGAACGTGGTACCATCAGGCGTTTGGAAATTGCTCCCAAGGATGAACCAGACTTGTGGAGGTCTACAATTTTCTTTCCTGAGGTCTTGGCTAATTTCTTTAGATTTTCCCATGATGTCAAGCAAGGAGGCACTGAGTTCGAAGGTAGGCCTTGAAATACATCCACAGGTACACCTCCAATTGATTCAAATTATGTCAATTAGCCTATCCGAAGCTTCTAAAGCCATGACATCATTTTCTGGAATTTTCCAAGCTGTTTAAAGGCACAGTCAACTTAGTGTATGTAAACTTCTGACCCACTGGAATTGTGATACAGTGAATTATAAGTGAAACAATCTGTCTGTAAAGAATTGTTGGAAAAATGACTTGTGTCATGCACAAAGTAGATGTCCTGACCGACTTGCCAAAACCATAGTTTGTTAACAAGAAATTTGTGGAGTGGTTGAAAAACGAATTTTAATGTCTCCAACCTAAGTGTATTTAAACTTCCGACTTCAACTGTGTATATATATATATATATTTTACTGCTGCTCTTTAATTACTTGTTAATTTGATCTCTTATTCTTATCAATATATATATATTTTTAAACTGTTTTAAGGACAGACAATCATGGAAGATCTGTTGAAGCAATTAGTCACTTCCAATAACATGCAACAAGAAGCAAATCGGCAGCAAGCAGAAACCAATCGCTTGTTATTGGGGGAACAAAGGAAGTGTCAACTGCAGATAAATATGAACATGCAAAAGTTAACTGCGGAAATCACTGCAGTGAAAATTGCTCAACAGACCACGGGTCTACCCATCGTGGCCACTCGGTATCTGCAGAAAATGCTGCTGAATGATGATGTTGAGGCTTTCCTAAAGACATTTGAGTGTATTGGCAGAACGAGAGGCATGGCCACAGATAAAATGGGCAGGAATATTGGCTCAATTTCTTTGTGGGGAAGCAAAAGAAGCCTATAACTATGACACACTGAAGAAGGAAATATTAGCACGGTTGGGAGTAACTGTCTCTTTGAGGGCACATCGGTTCCATACTTGGACGTATCAACCCGAGAAGGCACACAGATCACAGATGTTTGACCTGCTCCACCTAGCAAAAAAATAGCTAGAGCCCGAGACCCTCAATACTGGGGCCATCGTGGAAAGAATAGTGATTGACCACTACATCCGGGGCTTACCTTACAAGCTAAAGAAGGTTGTCAGCCAGGGCAGTCCCACCACAGAGGACAGAGTGGTGGAGCTCGTTGAGAGATGTCGAGCAACAGACAAACTGCTCAAACCTAGCCACCTGGACAGAACCAACCAGGAAAAGGGAGGTCTCAAAGAAGGAGGAAGACAGCCATCACAACTGAAGAGTCCCCGGGTTTGTAAAGAGATAATTCAAAGGGCGGATGGGGAACGTGGGCACGCCAGGACCATGTTTTCCAACCTGAAGCAAAGGCAAGGAATAGAGTGGTTGATACTGACACCCGGGAGTGCTACCACTGTGGAGAAATAGGACACATCGCATGGAACTGTCCCAAGAAGGAGGAACCCATGCTGGTCGACATTTCCAATCTACACCACTGCCATGTCGTTTCTGCCCATGTCCAAGCCCACCGCCATCCACCGCACCTCAGTTGGGTGCAGGTCCAAGGGAAAGAAGTAGATGCTCTTTTAGACTCTGGGAGCATGATCTTCCTCATCACGCCTTCAGTACTAACCCAGCAGCAGAGGACTGCCGCTCCAACCATAGACATCACCTGTGTACACGGTGCCGTGACTTTACTTTCCTTAATCTGATGACTGGTACTTATCGAATAAACTAACTGTGTTTAATTGTTACCCGATTAAATTAATCACGTAACAATTAACTCAGTAGGAATTTGGGGCACCACGGAAACAGTTGTTTAAAGAGTTACCATCTCCCGAATTATACTTATAATGGTCTTTACCTATCACCATCACAAAACAGTCAACATATTAATCATAACCTCGTCTCATATCATCATTCTGAACAGTCGTAACCTCCTGCATCTGCAAAAAAAAACGTCTTACTTATGATTCAGTACTACAAAAATTGGTTTAATTATTTATTTACTAGCTAACTAAACGATAGCACAGGATAACATACCCACTTAATACATTAGGAAAAGGTCCCTAGCGGACTGACACAATATGGTTGTTTTTTACAAAAGGAGATGGGGAGGGAGAGAGAGAGAAAAAGAGGCACTTATCGTTGATACATTTTAGATTTGCACACAAATCGCCACCCCTTTGGAGTAAAAAATCATGAATGAATTTACGTGTGAATGCCTATGTTTGCCGTTTATCTCTGCCGGAACCAGCCCTCCTTAGTGTGACGACCCTCCTACTCTGTCTGCCGTATTCTCTCTCTTTGCTCTTGTTTCCTTATTAGGATGCCGGTGGGCGGAGTTGGGAGGGTCGTCAGCTACATGGGAAACACCTGGGCCCGGGTGTGTCCCAGGATAAATAGACCTCTTCCACATTCATTGGGGAGACTCTCTCCATGCAGACACCTTCATAGATTTTGTTGTGGCATTTTTGTGGCCTTTTGGTTGTTTGCTTTGGCACCTTTCAACACCCTGCATTATCACATTTATCCATGCAAAACACTCACTTACACTACTGATGACTGATTCCCCACACCATTGTTAATTGCATTTAGGTTACCTTAGTTAATAAATATATTTTGTTATTCCTTATCTCCATGTTGTCTCCCTTTTGTTATGGGCTTTGAGCCGGTTCGTGACATTAGGAAGGGTGATGGGCCTTTCAACGGCACGCTTGTAAGGCTCTGGTTGTCTGAAATGGGTTTGGACCCGTCTCTTCTACTGTTGTTCACTCTGGACGATGCTCCTTTGACGATAGGCTAGCCAGCCGTGTCGATGGTTCTCATTGGGTGATGAAAGTAGCGTACTACAGTGATTTACATTTACATTTACATTTAAGTCATTTAGCAGACGCTCTTATCCAGAGCGACTTACAAATTGGTGCATTCACCTTATGACATCCAGTGGAACAGCCACTTTACAATAGTGCATCTAAATCTTTTAAGGGGGGGGGGGGGTGGGGGGGGGGGGGGGGTGAGAAGGATTACTTTATCCTATCCTAGGTATTCCTTAAAGAGGTGGGGTTTCAGGTGTCTCCGGAAGGTGGTGATTGACTCCGCTGTCCTGGCGTCGTGAGGGAGTTTGTTCCACCATTGGGGGGCCAGAGCAGCGAACAGTTTTGACTGGGCTGAGCGGGAACTGTACTTCCTCAGTGGTAGGGAGGCGAGCAGGCCAGAGGTGGATGAACGCAGTGCCCTTGTTTGGGTGTAGGGCCTGATCAGAGCCTGGAGGTACTGAGGTGCCGTTCCCCTCACAGCTCCGTAGGCAAGCACCATGGTCTTGTAGCGGATGCGAGCTTCAACTGGAAGCCAGTGGAGAGAGCGGAGGAGCGGGGTGACGTGAGAGAACTTGGGAAGGTTGAACACCAGACGGGCTGCGGCGTTCTGGATGAGTTGTAGGGGTTTAATGGCACAGGCAGGGAGCCCAGCCAACAGCGAGTTGCAGTAATCCAGACGGGAGATGACAAGTGCCTGGATTAGGACCTGCGCCGCTTCCTGTGTGAGGCAGGGTCGTACTCTGCGGATGTTGTAGAGCATGAACCTACAGGAACGGGCCACCGCCTTGATGTTAGTTGAGAACGACAGGGTGTTGTCCAGGATCACGCCAAGGTTCTTGGCGCTCTGGGAGGAGGACACAATGGAGTTGTCAACCGTGATGGCGAGATCATGGAACGGGCAGTCCTTCCCCGGGAGGAAGAGCAGCTCCGTCTTGCCGAGGTTCAGCTTGAGGTGGTGATCCGTCATCCACACTGATATGTCTGCCAGACATGCAGAGATGCGATTCGCCACCTGGTCATCAGAAGGGGGAAAGGAGAAGATTAGTTGTGTGTCGTCTGCATAGCAATGATAGGAGAGACCATGTGAGGTTATGACAGAGCCAAGTGACTTGGTGTATAGCGAGAATAGGAGAGGGCCTAGAACAGAGCCCTGGGGGACACCAGTGGTGAGAGCACGTGGTGAGGAGACAGATTCTCGCCACGCCACCTGGTAGGAGCGACCTGTCAGGTAGGACGCAATCCAAGCGTGGGCCGCGCCGGAGATGCCCAACTCGGAGAGGGTGGAGAGGAGGATCTGATGGTTCACAGTATCGAAGGCAGCCGATAGGTCTAGAAGGATGAGAGCAGAGGAGAGAGAGTTAGCTTTAGCAGTGCGGAGCGCCTCCGTGATACAGAGAAGAGCAGTCTCAGTTGAATGACTAGTCTTGAAACCTGACTGATTTGGATCAAGAAGGTCATTCTGAGAGAGATAGCGGGAGAGCTGGCCAAGGACGGCACGTTCAAGAGTTTTGGAGAGAAATGAAAGAAGGGATACTGGTCTGTAGTTGTTGACATCGGAGGGATCGAGTGTAGGTTTTTTCAGAAGGGGTGCAACTCTCGCTCTCTTGAAGACGGAAGGGACGTAGCCAGCGGTCAGGGATGAGTTGATGAGCGAGGTGAGGTAAGGGAGAAGGTCTCCGGAAATGGTCTGGAGAAGAGAGGAGGGGATAGGGTCAAGCGGGCAGGTTGTTGGGCGGCCGGCCGTCACAAGACGCGAGATTTCATCTGGAGAGAGAGGGGAGAAAGAGGTCAGAGCACAGGGTAGGGCAGTGTGAGCAGAACCAGCGGTGTCGTTTGACTTAGCAAACGAGGATCGGATGTCGTCGACCTTCTTTTCAAAATGGTTGACGAAGTCATCTGCAGAGAGGGAGGAGGGGGGGGAGGGGGAGGAGGATTCAGGAGGGAGGAGAAGGTGGCAAAGAGCTTCCTAGGGTTAGAGGCAGATGCTTGGAATTTAGAGTGGTAGAAAGTGGCTTTAGCAGCAGAGACAGAAGAGGAAAATGTAGAGAGGAGGGAGTGAAAGGATGCCAGGTCCGCAGGGAGGCGAGTTTTCCTCCATTTCCGCTCGGCTGCCCGGAGCCCTGTTCTGTGAGCTCGCAATGAGTCGTCGAGCCACGGAGCGGGAGGGGAGGACCGAGCCGGCCTGGAGGATAGGGGACATAGAGAATCAAAGGATGCAGAAAGGGAGGAGAGGAGGGTTGAGGAGGCAGAATCAGGAGATAGGTTGGAGAAGGTTTGAGCAGAGGGAAGAGATGATAGGATGGAAGAGGAGAGGGTAGCGGGGGAGAGAGAGCGAAGGTTGGGACGGCGCGATACCATCCGAGTAGGGGCAGTGTGGGAAGTGTTGGATGAGAGCGAGAGGGAAAAGGATACAAGGTAGTGGTCGGAGACTTGGAGGGGAGTTGCAATGAGGTTAGTGGAAGAACAGCATCTAGTAAAGATGAGGTCGAGCGTATTGCCTGCCTTGTGAGTAGGGGGGGAAGGTGAGAGGGTGAGGTCAAAAGAGGAGAGGAGTGGAAAGAAGGAGGCAGAGAGGAATGAGTCAAAGGTAGACGTGGGGAGGTTAAAGTCGCCCAGAACTGTGAGAGGTGAGCCGTCCTCAGGAAAGGAGCTTATCAAGGCATCAAGCTCATTGATGAACTCTCCAAGGGAACCTGGAGGGCGATAAATGATAAGGATGTTAAGCTTGAAAGGGCTGGTAACTGTGACAGCATGGAATTCAAAGGAGGCGATAGACAGATGGGTAAGGGGAGAAAGAGAGAATGACCACTTGGGAGAGATGAGGATCCCGGTGCCACCACCCCGCTGACCAGAAGCTCTCGGGGTGTGCGAGAACACGTGGGCGGACGAAGAGAGAGCAGTAGGAGTAGCAGTGTTATCTGTGGTGATCCATGTTTCCGTCAGTGCCAAGAAGTCGAGGGACTGGAGGGAGGCATAGGCTGAGATGAACTCTGCCTTGTTGGCCGCAGATCGGCAGTTCCAGAGGCTACCGGAGACCTGGAACTCCACGTGGGTCGTGCGTGCTGGGACCACCAGACTAGGGTGGCCGCGGCCACGCGGTGTGGAGCGTTTGTATGGTCTGTGCAGAGAGGAGAGAACAGGGATAGACAGACACATAGTTGACAGGCTACAGAAGAGACTAAGCTAATGCAAAGGAGATTGGAATGACAAGTGGACTACGCGTCTCGAATGTTCAGAAAGTTAAGCTTACGTAGCAAGAATCTTATTGACTAGAATGATTAAGATGATACAGTACTGCTGAAGTAGGCTAGCTGGCAGTGGCTGCGTTGTTGACTTTGTAGGCTAGCTGGCAGTGGCTGCGTTGTTGACACTACACTAATCAAGTCGTTCCGTTGAGTGTAATAGTTTCTACAGTGCTGCTATTCGGGGGCTAGCTGGCTAGCTAGCAGTGTTGATTACGTTACGTTGCGTTAAAAGAACGACAGTAGCTGGCTAGCTAACCTAGAAAATCGCTCTAGACTACACAATTATCTTTGGTACAAAGACGGCTATGTAGCTAGCTGTGTAGCTAGCTACGATCAAACAAATCCAACCGTTGTACTGTAATGAAATGAAATGAAAATGTGATACTACCTGTGGAGCGAAGCGGAATGCGACCGGGTTGTTGAGTGCGGAAGTTCTATTCGGTAGACGTTGGCTAGCTGTTGGCTAGCTAGCAGTGTCTCCTATGTTAAGGACGACAAATAGCTGGCTAGCTAACCTCGGTAAATTAAGATAATCACTCTAAAACTACACACTCTAAACTACACAATTATCTTGGATACGAAGACAGCAAAGACAACTATGTAGCTAGCTAACACTACACTAATCAAGTCGTTCAGTTGAGTGTAATAGTTGCTACAGTGCTGCTAGTGCTGCTATTCGGTAGACGGTGGACGTTTGCTAGCTGGCTAGCTGCTGGGCAGATAGCAGTGTAGACTGCGTTAGGACGACGTAATACGATAATTACGCAATTATTTTTGATACAAAGACGGCTATGTAGCTAGCTAAGAAGAAATTGCTAAGATTAGACAAATCAAACCGTTGTACTATAATTGAATGTAATGAAAAGTTATACTACCTGCGGTCCAAAGCGCAAATGCGACCGCTCGCTCCAACCCGGAAGTGGTTGAAAAGAGTAGTAGAGTGGTCCCATTTAAATTAACTTTTCTAGATACTTTTCTTAGGACAGCGAATCAGCTGTATCAGTGATTGTCTGGGAGGTGAGCTTCTCTTTTCCACCACGTGTTGGCATTCAGGGTTCAAACCACTTAACACGCGCAGCTGCAGCCTGGTGATGTTCTGGTCTGGGAGGTGAGTTTATTTTTTTCACCTCGTGTTGAGGTTCAAAGCGTGTCCTGGCTAAATTCCCAATCTGGCCCTCAACCATCACGGTCACCTAATAATCCCCAGTTTACAATTGGCTCATTCATCCCCCTCCTCTCCCCTGTAACTATTCCCCAGGTCGTTGCTGCAAATGAGAACGTGTTCTCAGTCAACTTACCTGGTAAAATAACGGTAAAATAAAAAAAATAAAAAAATAAAAAAAGATCCAACCATTTTAAACGTGTAGCTACTGCTTCATGCTTTTCTGGTCTAAATGTTAATTTCTTTACCATTCCCAACGTTCTCTGTTAGGAATATTTTTCCAGTATTCGCTTTATAACGTGAGCAGGAAACCTCTGTGTAGATAAAGCACATTCCTCTGTGAAATTTGGAGAGGGATGTTCTCTCCTTGATTTACAACAGGGTGTGAACTGTCAACCCCCCCTAGCAGCTCCCTCCTCCCGTCTGTGGGTGAGAAAGGGTCTGGTTACTGTCATCCATTGCCAAGCTGATCTGACCCATTCGGTTCCTCACAGGACAGTCATGACAATGGGGACACCAAAACTTACCGCAGATGTAGAGATTAATAACACCAGAGGCCGGTTCAGAGGTAACCCAGGGTTGATTGAAAACCCACCATATCCGGTGCTACTGGGACACGACTGTCCATATTTTCAAGAACTGTGGAAAGGACTACAGGACAAAGGAGATGGCTGTGCCAGTAATAGGGCATGCCAGGTACATTTACATTTTCCAGTGAAAAGAAAATGAAACCGCTACCAAAAAACTCCCTGACCTATGATAGGAGAATTACCAAATAGGTACTTACCTTCCCAATTCCCGTAGCCGACAATCGAGTTCTCCTGGGAGAAGAAGGGGAATGAAACTGTCACATGAATTGAAGCTGGAGAAACTAAGTAGGTACGGGGAGTAAAACGTTTAATAAATAAGGGACATGGAACGAGACAGGAACAGCGTCCGCGAACGAGTAATACAGACAAAGAACAATTAAAGCAGCAGCGTGGTACAGAGCAAGGGAACTGACAAATATAGGGTAGGAAATAAACAGATGAGTGAGTCCAGGTGAGTACAAATCGCTGATACTCGTGAAGAGGGAAGGCAGGTGTGCGTAATAGATGATAGGAGTGAGTGATGCAGGGCAGCCTGGCTCCCTCAAGCGCCAGGGGGGGAGAGCGGGAGCAGACGTGACAGAAACGACGAAGAGGCAGGAAACCCAGTGGGGATAAATGGGCCAGAAATGGTGGAAGAGGAGGAACAGGAAGCGCAGGGCGAGGGGCCTGGAAATTCTTATGCCAATGAGATTTTTCCTCCTGAGTTAACACAGTATATAGGAACATTTGGCACTGCTCAGCTGGAAGACCCCACACTACAGAACACCAGACAGAATGGCAAGGTAATAGATGGTATACCTATAAATCCTGCTAATGTACTCACTTTTCCAAGAGAAACAATCTCTTATACCAGGTCACAAATCCAATGACATCACAGCTGTTGGTTCAAACTTCGTTTCGGCGGACAGTGCTGAGCCTGGCCCATAGCCACTTGTTGGGAGGACATTTACGGAGAGAAAAAACACTGGGGTGTATGCGGATGTGGTAAGGTATTTCCAGGGGTGTCCTGACTTGTCAGAGAACCTCACCCCTTCCTGATTTATGAAATATCTTAATCCCATTGCCAGTGATAAACTATAGTGCCAACACCAAGAGCATTATGGTGTTATGGTGTTAGTACCCACGATAGAATATATATTCCTGGCTACAGATGCTGCAGAAAATGGGGCCCGTGAACTACCTCGTCCGTCAGCCAGGGAGAAGGAAGCCAGAACAGGTGTATCATATTAACCTGTTAAAAAAATGGGTATGTCAAGAAGCACTGTGGGGGGGGAACAAACCTACAGACTTAAGTACTTTCGGCCACTTCCACTTCTTCCAAGAACCTGTTGGAAGAGAATACCCTCGGAGATGTATCGCCTTCCCAGACCCAAGAGTTACGTGAGTTGGTTATGAAAAATAAAGAGGTGTGTCCTAGTAAGGAAGAAAACACATATCACATCCAACATGACATCATCACGCCTCCAGGAATAAGGGTCCATCAAAAACCTTATCGGGTGCCAGAGGCGAAGAGAGCAGCAATAAAATAAGAAGTAGGGAAGATGTTGGAGCTGGAAGTCATTGAAGAGTCACACGGTGCGTGGTCCAGCCCGATAGTCCTGGTGTCGTAACCAGATGGTACAGTACGGTTCTGTAATAACTTCCGTAAATGTAATGCCATTTCGGAATTTGATGCTTATCCCATTCCGAGAATAGATGAGTTGATAGATAGACTGGTAAATGCCTGGTTCATTAGTACACTTGACCTAACCAAGGGGTATTGGCAGGTTCCTCTGACCACTGCAGCCCGTGAGAAGACGGCATTCTCCACTCCAGACGGCCTGTTCCAATATGTGCGACTGCCCTTTGAACTTCATGGAGCCCCCGCCACATTTCAAGGGCTGATGGACCGCATTCTGCGCCCACATCAATCCTATGCTGCAGTCTACCTGAACGATGTGATAATCCACAGCCACATTTAGGGAGGAGCACCTAATCTGATTAACAGCGGTCATCGACACCCTTCGGCAAGCAGGACTCACGGCCAACCCAAAGAAATGCACGCTGGGGGTAAGTGAAGCAAAGTATTTGGGCTATTCCATAGGGCGAGGGTTGATCAAACCACAAAAGAAGGTCGCAGCGATCCAGAATTGGCCTTGACCAGTGAATAAGAAATAGGTATGGGCTTTCCTGGGCCTTACCGTTATTACAGATGTTTCATCCAGGATTATGCAATCATCTCAGGACCCCTGTGTGACCTGACCCGGAAGGGCCAATCTGCCATGGTACAGTGGAACCCTGCGGCCGAAGAGGCATTTCAGAAACTGAAAACGGCCTTATGCACTGCCCCTGTGTTGTATTCGCCAGATTTCTCGAAACCTCTGATTGTACAGACCGATGCATCGGACACTGGAATTGGAGCTGCACTCTCGCAGGAAGTTCATGGAGAGGAACATCCGGTGCTGTACATTAGCCGTAAGTTGATTCCCCATGAAACCAAATATCAACAGTGGAAAAAGAGTGTTTGGCAATCAAGTGGGCTCTTGAGTCCTTGAAATATTATGTTCTGGGCTGCAAGTTTGTACTGACGACAGATCACGCTCCCCTTACCTGGATAAAGTAGAATAAGGACACTAACGCCCGAATCACCCGGTGGTTCCTCAACCTCCAGCCTTTCCACTATCGGATCGTCCACCGTTCATGTTCTAAACATGGTAATGCTGATACCATGTCTCGTATGCATGCCATGTTTTCTTTGACCGCTCTGACCACAGGGTCAACGCTGGGGGGGAAGGTATGTAGCGGTTTCAGGGGTTGTGTGGTGGATGAATGTTATGTGCCTGCGAGGTTTCTTCGATTTTTGGCTGCCAGGACCACGGACAGCATTGTGAAGTATTCCCCAGAGGCAGGACCACGGACAGCTCAGGGGAAACTTCTAGACTGCAGCAGAACAGCCACACCTGTCTCCAGTTGTAGTCAGAGCCAAACTGCAGACAGGTGAAACCAATCAGTTCCTCTACTTTGCCGCTCCCTGGGTTTTCTTTCTTTGTCTTTTAATGACCACGCAGTTTCCTTTCTTTTTTCTTTTTTTTGACCCCGGCAGGTGAAGGAGTAGGTTGTTATTGGAAAAACCACATGTTTTTGACAAGAACATGTGGTAGCTAACTAACCAGCCTGTTAATTGTTTACAAATAAATTAGTGAATGTGCTAGAGAGCTAAACAGCTACATAGCTAAGGCTCATTTTAAAAGTCGGATCAACTTATCCTTTCAGGCTTTAAAACGTGTTCTTACCCTATGAATTTGAACATTAAAATAAACTGGGACATGTACATGGTAGGCATTGTTGACACCTTAGCTTGATACATAACTTCTGAGGTGTAGGAAGCACTAACATCACCACCAATCAGCTTACACCACCGCACATAGTGGTGGAAAAAGTATCCAATTGTCAAACTTGAGTAAAAGTAAAGACACCTTAATAGAAAATGACTCAAGTAAAAGTCACCCAGTAAAATACTATTTGAATAAAAGTATTTGGTTTTAGATATACATAAGTATCAAAAGTAAAACTATAAATAATTTCAAATTATTTATATTAAGCAAACCAGACAACACCGTTTTCTTGTTTCTTTAATTTACTGATAGCTGGGGTCACACTCCAACACTCCAACATCATTTACAAACAAAGCATGTGTGTTTAGTGAGTCCACCAGATCAGAGGTAGTAGGTATGACCAGGGATGTTCCCTTGATAAGTGTGTGAATTGGACCATTTTCCTGTCAAAATGTAACAAGTACTTTTGGGTGTCAGGCAAAATGTACAGAGTAGAAAGTAAATTATTTTCTATAGGAATGTAATGAAGTAAAAGCTGTCAAAAATATAAATAGTAAAGTACAGATACCCCAATAAACAACTCGTTTTAAGTACTGTACTTTACACCACTGACTGCACACACACCCGCAATTACTATGACAACTAGCAAAGCCTTATCAGCAAATGACTGCTGTCTGAACACACAAATCTGATTTGTTCACTTGTAACTTGCTGTTTGGACAGACAGTAGTCCAAAATGGATTTGAAAAACAAAACTGATTTGAGCATTAAGGCCTGCAAGGCTTAAGTAGTGCACAGTATTGATCTTCCATTTCTCAAAAATATATATTTTTTTCAAATGTCAAAAGGTTATCTACACCATATAATTTTTTTCTCCGTCTCACTCCTTGCTCTCCAATTCTGCCCACTCGTTTTCCCAGGAGTGGGTCCTTCACTAAACAGTCAGCTGAAAGGTCACATTCAAAAAGGAAAGATATGGAAAAATAAGATTGAGACACTGCCACTCATGTCTAGATGAAAACATTGTATCTGACCTTTACCAGGAAACCAGATTCAAGTGAGCCATCAGACATGGGGATTGCAAGCCAGGACTGTGTGTGGTTGGGAGGGGATCTACATGAAGGGGGTGAGAGAGAGGGGGATAGGTATATAGGCACAGGCTGACAAAAATCAAGGTAACAAAAAACTTTGGCAAGCCTAAAGACTATTATTTATGCAATACATGAGGCTTCAATCTAAGCACTCACATTTTTACTGTTTATAAAAACTGCAGATTAGACAAATGCAGTTGCGGTAAATACATTACACAGCATTTTCACTGTCATGGATTGTAACAACTATGATTATCTCTGGATGTTAAGCTGTTGCTTTTTATAGTAGAAGAAATTGAAGAAAAAAAATTACGCTTACACATATGAAGCCAGACGTAAAAAATTGCCAACCAGAATAGTAGTTTTTCACTACACACGAATACCCACAGTTGTCCCCACTTTATGCATCTTAAATTTTACTTGGAGTATATATGCTGGACACAACTTTAAATGCTGCTTTTCAAAAACACCTCAGTTCTTAAAAGGTACTCCATGTTTTTACACAGGAGGACAACAAAATGATTCAGGTGCAATATGCAGAAATCGCTCTGCCATTTCCTGGTTGTTAAAATTAGAATAGTTTGCCTAATTTGAGTTTATGTGAAAAAACAAGCATCTAAACCGCTGTGAAATATCTTTTCAATAACCAAAAATGTTGTATTTTCAGAAGTTTGAAGCTTGTACAAAACCGAAAGCAAAAACAAAACTTAAGAATGGGAAGCATAGAAATAGCAGACCTAGAACATATCTACCACTTCTTAGACTTGCTTCCAATGAGAATGACAATAAACTATAAAACTCACATATATAAAACTCAAATTTCTATGTGAATT
This sequence comes from Salvelinus alpinus, assembly GCF_045679555.1. Classification (NCBI taxonomy): domain Eukaryota; kingdom Metazoa; phylum Chordata; class Actinopteri; order Salmoniformes; family Salmonidae; genus Salvelinus; species Salvelinus alpinus. Next base: position 16,619,464 of record NC_092110.1, on the reverse strand, counting down.
TGGTCGTTTCGCCCCAAAAGTTACATATTGCAGCTTTGAGAGTGCTGCGTAGCTGTGATCTAGTTTGCATGTATATGAAAACTGCAGAAAGTAGCTACCACCAGTAGTATGGCAAATGTGAGCAAGATATTTAAGACAGCTTTACAGATCGCTGTCCAGCTTAAACATCCAAATTAAATCATAGGTGTTCTGGCAGTGTGCAGGTAAGGGTTACGACCCTCCAAGTACCTCCTACCCTCTCTTCCATGCCCCTGCCTATCTATCTTACTCTGGACTCATTCACAGCGAGAGCAGCTGTGGAGGTGGATGGATGATCTTCTCAGTCACCACTTCACTGCTGTCCTGCACCCCAAGATTCAGATCTTCATCTGGGAGACGCATGGAGAGAGGTGTCACACTCAGATAGGGAAAGAGTCACACACACACTTTGAATTGGGGTAATAGAATATCATGCCAGGTTATCCTACCTGCAGTCTGGTCCTGTGTGGGCTGAAGAGTTGTGTGTTTGTAGGGCTGTATCCCACTTGGGACCTCAGCAGAGTTGGGATCCTTAGGGGGCCAGCGGAGTTCCCCACTCTCCACATTGCCCCCATCAGAGGGCTCCACCACAATAGAGGGAAGTCTCTTGGACAGCTTGGGATTCCGCTCATGGGTATCTGGGAAAATCTGGACACAAGAAGTATTACAATTTAGTAATTTAGAAGACACTGTTATTCAGAGCGACTTACAGTTAGTGCATTAATCTTAAGATAGCTAGGTGAGACGACCACATCAAATCAAATTTTATTTGCCACATGCGCCGAATACAACAGGTGTAGGTAGACCTTACCGTGAAATCCTTACTGACAAGCCCTTAACCAACAATGCAGTTAAGAAAATAGAGTTTAAAAAAATACTTACTAAATAAACTTAAGTAATAAATAAAAAGTAACACAATAAAATAACAATAAACAGGGGTCCAGGTTAGTCAAAGAATTTGTAAATTTAGGTAGGGGTAAAGTGGCTATGCATAGATAATAAACAGTGAGTAGCAGCAGTGTAATAACAAGGGGGGGGGGGGGTCAATGCAAATAGTCCGGGTGGCCAATTGATTAATGGTTCAGCAGTCTTATGGCTTAGGGGTAGAAGCTGTATCTCAGTATGGTGTATTTATTCTTTATTAGAGTGTTTTACTGTTTTTAATAGGGATTTGAGATCCTTGCAATGAGAGCTCATACAACATTTTACAAGAAAGATCCGAAATGAAAGGCACATTTGTAATTGTTTCATTGGTAGGATGTCAATTAATCTCTTGGTTGAGTGACTGGTGGATTGATGGATGGATGGATTGAGGCAATAGTAGACTCACCTGAAATGATCTGCCCTGATCCCCTGACACAGCTCCAGCTACACTGAAGTCCTCCATCACAGGTTCCTGTGTGTTAATCACCTTAGTCATCCTATGAACAACAAGGCAATACCATTGTTGTACACATTTCCATGTAAATAAACGGATGTGGTTTATGTCTACCTATAATACATTCACATAGTGCTACTCACTGATACTCATACTTTTATAATCTCCCCTCTTGGTTGCTCTCTCCTCTCTCCCTCGCTCAGCTCTTGCTTATTTTTTGACAACCTTGATCAGAGAGACACGTGAAGTGCAAAGCCAGCCTGTGGTCCAACGAGACAGCCAATCATTGCCCTTGAAGTTGAAACTAAGTACAGGGTACTGTACTTAGTCTCATATGCAAATAGGCATAAAGCAACCTGGCACTTCAAAAACAACAAATTCACAAAATATTAAGACTGTGTAGAAGAAACTTATTTGAACCAGGATTTTTTTTACAGAGTTTTCATGAGAACGTAAGCAGCATACTAAATGGATATCATGATGTCTAAACCCTGTTTTCATGACTGTTGAAGACTCACTCTCACTCATTATTTATGTATGCAGTTGTCCTTGAAATCTGATGTAGTGCTAGAGCAACAGCTGGCACAGGGAAACGGAGCAGACGCAGGCCATCTAATATAAAGGCATTCATGAAGTGCCACTGCCAACTCAACAGAATCAACAGAACATATTTAAACAGACAGACCTTGCTACACTCGGAGTCCAAGATATTCTGGTGAGCATTAGTTCACAAATTACCCCAGTCAGGCAGTTGGATTGACAGCTATGGCTTCCATGGATACATGAGGAGATGTAATCTCTGTGTGATTGTCTGAGTATTGGCAGTGTGGAAAAGGACAGCTGATTTGGGTGTTTTCATTTATGCATTATAGCAATTACTGATGATTACTACTCGTAACCTTGATGTGTTTTTTTATTTATTCCTTGTACTGTGGTACATTTTTAAGACAATTGCTCCTTTATTCCTACTCAAAAGCACATGTTGTCCCTAGACGTAATTCCAGTGGTCACTTTGTGTCTTGACCTCTTGGCCATACTAGGTCCAAGGGAAAGGCTTCTCTTACTCATTACCAGTTGTGAAGTCATCTTTACCATGGTTCAATGCGATTGTGAAAGCTTGGGTAGGCCAACACATTGCTGAGGGTTAAGATATGGTATGTAGTGTTACTCCATACAAACACACCTACCTAATTATGGCATGAGTGTGAAACTGTGAATCACATCCTGTGAAAATAAAATACCACAGCATGATGTAACGAGGAGGAAGGGTGTGTGTGCAGGATGAATGCAGATGAAAAGAATGTCATCAAGGTGCATCCAACTATTCAAAAGAAAAGTCTGCATACCATTCCAACCCAATAAAGTGTTTATCCTGTCACTCAGAGACACAGGCTCAAAAACAGTCGGTGTTAGTTATATTTGTCCTATTTGAGGCCCAAGCAATATTGTTTAGCTGGAGTGACTGATAAAATGCACTCACTTATAACCAATCCTTTCATATTAGTGAGGCCTACGAAATAAGACATAGGAAAGGAGGCGAGCTGGTATTGAGATACACCCACGTCCTTCTATGACACAATATGGTTGCAATAATCCAGCTCTCTCCAAAATTAAGACCCATATTGATAACTAGGTGATCTATCAGTAGTAAACTGTTGAATACTACATTTGTGAACTCTATTCTCTATTATTATAGGATATTTTAGTTTGTCCTAAACCATTTGTTGTTAAAAACAAACTTTTTACAGGCTATTAACTGTAACTGTGCGCACTTTAATAATCATGCCTACCTGTTTGGAGCGTTTATAAACGTATTATGTCCTTTCAAACTGAGTTGAGGTAGGCTAGATGTCCAGTGAAAACACTGCAAAAAATATATTTTCTTCAGAATGGCTTTTTTTCCCAGAACAGTGATAGAAATCCGGTAGACATGTGTCCGTATACACCGTGACGTCCCCAATGAAGTTTCCCACGCACGCTAGTGCTGGAGCATACGCACTTTCGCACTCGGTCGAGTCGACTTCACACCAAAGCCTACTTCAAATCAAAATAAAATACAATTGTATTAGTCGCATACACATATTTAGCAGATGTTATTGCGGGTGTAGCGAAATGTTTGTACTGAGACAACGGGTAGGATAGAGAGAGCCGAGCAATTGATTATTCTGACTGTACACTATGACTATATGCAAAATTATGTACTGAGTAATTTGAGCCATGAATGCTGATTGGCTGGCAAATTCATGAAAACACAAATGTGTTTTTCTTTGTCTTAATCTAAGGTTAGACATAAGGTTAGCAGTGTGGTTAAGGTGGTTGTGGTCAGTTGTGGTCAGTTAGGTAATACATTCATAAAATTATGACTTGGTGGCTGTGATCACTACAAACCAGGTTTCCAACCTTTTTATGTGAGTAAAGTAGCCTACATGTTGGATAAAACAGTAATGACAGGCCTGGTGGAAACTTTTTGGTAAACTTTCCAAATGTCGACAAAACTAAATTTGCTAGACAAGGTGGGATCTTTTAGTGTTGGTAAATGGAATTATGCAACAAATGTTGTTGGAATCCCTTTTATGTGCAAATATTGATATAATAACTATCATATGGAAGTAAACTTGGAGTCATGCAATGACATGTACTGTGGTCCTCCCACTACAACTCATGCAGTTTATTAGGCTACAGATTAAATCAATTATGTTCATTCACAGGGTGGTGAAAGTGCAAGGTGATGAGCTTGATGCTCCTTTCCAATAAATATTGAAGGTCTTATTCTGGTGGCATGATCATCGATGCTTGGCTGTCTTTTGTCAAATAAAAATGATGTCGCTCTTTTGTCCATAACAATCTCATCATGTAGGCTATACATGCTCTCTAGCCCAGGGAATCCCAAACTCGGTCCTGGTCACGGTGCACATTTTAGTTTTTTGCCCTAGCACACCACAGCTGATTCAAATAAATCATCATCAAGCTTTGATTATTTGAACCAGCTGTGTAGTGCTAGGGCAAAAACAAAAACGTGCACCCAGGGAGGGCCCCAGGACCGAGTTTGGAAAACCCTGCTCTAACCAACAGCGCCAGTATCTGCGGGTGTTGGCTAGAGCACACATGTCAATACCAGAGTGGGCACACACTGCTGTATATAACGTCATTTTTTTGGTGAGAAAACCATCAGTACAGTTGAAAATATGATGGAAACCCATTTGACTTGAGTTTATTTTGGTACATGGGAATTTAACCGCAAAGGGTATTTTCTTATTTGAAATATGTTATCACGCACAGCATTTTATCTGCAACAAGTCAATTTGATGGAAACACATTTCGGGTGGGAAATGTGCATATTGTTTTTATGTGGATTTTAGAATATTCGCATGAAAATCTGTCGCCATTTTGATAGAAACCTAGCTAGTGACGACCATAAAACATGTGTAGCCTATAGCCTAAAGAATGCGCCATGTCGACCATGCCGCCACAACAGAACACCTGCGCCACTAGCTGTTTCCAATACCCTGTCCAGTACCCTGTACATTTTTTTGTGGACATTTAGAAAGTTCGCATAGAAAATTGATGCGACAATTGCTAGCCATGGTGCGTTTCCATTGAACTGTCTTGTGTTGAGAAAAACCACAGGATATAATTATATAATTACATCGCACCTAAAAAATACATATATATATTTTTCTCCCAAAAACCTAGTGTCGAATAAAAATGTATTGTTTCCATCATCCATTTGGGAAAAGTGCGCATTAATAAATTGGTGACTGCCTGTATGCCCTCCCACCTATTATTCTCATGTCTCAGGTAGCCCGCAAAAACCAGTATGGATAGAATGCAAGAATGGACGGATATATGCCATATTATAATCATTCTAATGTGCCACAATATCGCCATGGTCCGTGTGAGATTTGCACTCCTATTAATCTGAAATGATTGGATTGTGAAATTTACAACCAGCCAACCAGAAAAGCAAGGCGAAGCAATTCAGGCATTCTTGAAAGTCAAGACAATCCTTTTCCTGCAATAAAACATTATTTTTTAGAGTTGAAAATAGATTTAGCAAGCAGTAGGCATTTAGAATTAAATATGGAGTGTAGCTTTATAGTTAAATGATGACATCAAATTCCTCATGTACCTTCAAAATGATTAGGCAATCATAATTTATTCGAAAAACACTGTTTCCATAATAATTTGAAGCAATAAAGAAAGTTAGACAAAAGAAAAATACAGCCATGTCAAATGGATAACATGTTGGTGATCTTTAGAACATTTCTCTACCGTTTCCATTACACGTCACAATGTTAATTTTTATGCAACATTGATTTTGTTGAGTAAACTTGGGCAGTGGCGACATGGCATTCAGGGTTTTGAGCCCCAAGGGGGGCTTGCCTGTTTTGAATGTTATTTTGGCATCAGTACATGTCACATATCAGTTTGCAAACAATGTAAAAATATATATACTGTATGTCATTATTATCATGCAAACATGGTCTCTTTTTTGTTTTCTTGAGTAACGCAGCTCCAAATGAAGGTGTTTCAGCCAAGCTCAATGCCTTCCGTGGTGGTGGGGCAAGCCAGCAGAAAATATGGAGCATTGTGCCATGATTGGCTCAGTATTCTGTCACTCATGGGGACACTACGTCACCGCCAAGTATAAGGGTAGAGCAAAAAAATTCAAGCCCCTTGGGTACTGCCATAGAGTTACTGTCACGACTTCCGCCGAAGTCGGTTCCTCTCCTTGTTCGGGCGGCGTTCGGGCGACGTCACCGGCTTTCTAGCCACAGGCTAGATGTCCAGTGAAAACACTGCAAAAAATATATTTTCTTCAGAATGGCTTTTTTTCCCAGAACAGTGATAGAAATCCGGTAGACATGTGTCCGTATACACCGTGACGTATTTCCATTTTCCATTTGTTCTGTCTGTCTTTTCACACCTGGCTTCACTCAACTAATTACTTGTTTATTATTTAACCCTCTGTTCCCCATGTTGTATTTGTGAGTGATTGTTTATTGTATTTTCGGTCTGTCATGGTGTGCGTGTATTTGTTTCTTTGTATTTTTTACATTTTGAGGAAAAGTACGTTGATTACTCATATCTGCTGTCCTGCGCCTGACTTTCTACACCAGCTACACCTAGGACCTATTACAGTTACGTTAGAAGTGCCCATCCAAGAAGACTCAAGGTCATTGGCCACAGATATAAGGACATCAAATCACGTTATACTTACAGTAGCTTTGATTGGACTGATCATGTCAAAATCTTAGCTAGCAATCATTATCATGAATCAAGTCGACAATCTACTGGCAAATCCTTTTTAATCCTTGTCATATGAAGAGAAATAATTGATAAAACGTATCGGTACTCATAGACCATTGGACATAAACATTACACAACAAGCTTGACATTTTGAGTAAAAGTACGTTGATTACTCATATCCGCTGTCCTGCGCCTGACTCTCTACACCAGCTACACCTAGGACCTATTACAGAATCACTCACCTGAAGAATGGAGTCAGCAGGAGCAGCTGTTCCAGTGGAGGAGCGCATTCAGCAGCACGCAACCATGTTGCAACGTCTGGGAACTGCCATGGATCGCGTGCTGCAGACTATGGATTGTTTGGAGAGTGGAGGAGGTTTTTCAGCGCCTCCACCAGCCCTACTACAACAGGTCCCACTGTCCAACCCTCTTTCCCCTGGTCCCAGCGGGATTCGACTCGCGCTCCCGAGGGAGTATGATGGGATGGCTGCCGGATGCCAGGGTTTTCTACTACAGCTGGAGCTCTACCTGGCGAACGTCCACCCGGCTCCCTCGGGGCGTGAGAGTGTGTCCGCCCTCGTCTCCTGCCTCTCAGGCAAAGCCCTGGAGTAGGCCAACGCTGTATGGTGTGTGGGAGATGCGGCGTTTGATCATTACGCAGAGTTCACCCGCTGCTTTTGGGCAGTGTTCGACCTGCGGGTGAACAACTGTTCCACTTGAGGAAGGGGACGAGGAGCGCGCAGGATTTCGCCTTGGACTTCCGGACCCTGGCTGCCAGCGCGGGATGGAACGAAAGGGCCCTGATCAATCTCTACAGGTGCAGTCTGCGCGAGGACGTTCATTGGGAGTTGGCCTGCCGAGACACCACCCTCACATTGGAACAGCTGGTGGACCTGTCCATCCGGCTGGACAACCTGCTGACTGCCCATGGACGTCCTGATCGGGACCTGTCAGTTCCATCCACCAGCACCTCCGCTCCGAAGCCCATGGAGCTGGGAGGTGCTGCACTTAGGGCGAACGGAGGAGGGACCATTCCCTGCACCATCTGTGGCCGCAGAGTGCACACTGCTGGTCGGTGCTGGGGGGTTCCTCAGGGAGTCGAGGCAGCAGGCAGGGCACTATCGTGTCACCCCAGGTGAGTCGGCACCAGGCTCACCCAGAGCCCCCTGTTGCTCACATATTTGTGTTTATTTCATTTCCTGAGTTTTCCCCACATTCCCAGCATAAGGCAATAGTAGATTCAGGCGCAGCACTTCCCAGGAGTCACGTGTATCCTCTGTCACAGGAGGAGACGGTGGCATATGGAAACATATGTCTCCAAATCCCTGGGGCAGGGATACATTCGGCCCTCCACTTCACCTGCCTCCTCGAGTTTCTTTTTTGTGAAGAAGAAGGATGGGGGTCTGCGCCCGTGTATTGACTATCGAGGGATCAATCAGATCACTGTGAGGTACAGCTACCCGCTGCCTCTCATCGCCAGTGCGATCGAGTCAATGCACTGGGCGCGCTTCTTCACAGATTTGGATCTCAGGAGCGCTTACAACCTGGTGCGTATCCGGGAGGGGGACGAGTGGAAGACGGCATTTAGTACTACCTCAGGGCACTATGAGTACCTCATCATGCCGTACGGGTTGATGAATGCTCCATCAGTCTTCCAGGCCTTTGTTGACAAGATTTTCCGGGACCTGCACAGGCAGGGTGTAGTGTGTATATTGATGACATTCTGATATACTCCGCTACACGCGCCGAGCATGTGTCCCTGGTACGCAGGGTGCTTGGTCGACTGTTGGAGCATGATCTGTATGTCAAGGCTGAGAAATGTCTGTTCTTCCAACAGTCCGTCTCCTTCTCAGGGTACCGCATTTCCACGTCAGGGAAGACTTTTAATACAATGCATCACAAGCCGGGGTGATCCGCGGATCACACACCTTCCCAGAGCACCGGCTCTCTCTTTATACACACACACACATGAGATCATTACATACTTTAATTAAATTACTTCTCCTAGGTCATCTGCCACTATTATCCTTCATTTCAGGTGTCATGACGTTGGCAGTGGGGGTAGGTTTATGACAGTCATAAATACCTCTTTCCCCCCTCCCCCGTTCCTCTTCCCTACTGATGTGACATAAGAAAACCCCTTGGTTAACATAGAGATTCTGGGGACATCAGAAGGTGGGGGGGAATGAACTATATTCTGGTAATCCGACCAACTGAACATATGCGGTGGTACTTAAGGTATATTATGTCAGTTCGGTTGCCCTCTGACACATTCTCATCAATGATAGAATGACATAAACTCTACTGTGGAAAGTCTAAATGTCAGAGGTATCGGATTCACATGGAATTGTTGTTTAATTGAAATGTTTGAATATGACATTATTTGTGAAGAGGTGAAATGTAATTTTAGCTTCCAAATGAGAGATCTGTGCTTTCATAAGTTTTCCTCTGCTCACAGTGGCCCGCCCCTGTGAAGAGGCATGGGTTATAAACTTTTCAGACACACCCCTCTCCCTCCACTATAAAAGCCATTGACAAGAATATAACTTTCTGTTCAGGGTATACCAGGATGACGGTCCTGTGTCAGAATGGTTCAGATAATAACTACAGAACTAAGCCAACAGCAGCATGGACTTTGATTGCAAATGGTATGAACTTTGAACTCGTATTCACTACAGAAGTGATATCTCCTAGCCGTTGAGTTAGCAACAGCTGCTACAAACGCAGGTTAGGAAGGACAGTCCGAGTATCCCGTCTACTACCCACAACGTTACTCCAACGTATCCAGTAAGGCACCAGAGACATTCTTCAAAGGACAGAGGACTCGGGTTGGCGACACGGTCCATCTACCACCAACCTACTGAAGCGCAGCTCAGAGTAAATATTTATTGCATTTTCCTTTTCAAATGGGCGGTAATTTAGAATGCATCAGATACTGTATTTACGATAGCACAGCTCGCCTATGTTCCAGTCTCCCGCTCTTTCACTAAGACTCAGCCCCTTCCCTTTGTGTAGCAAGCTGTCATATCTATTCCGCCCGCTAGGGACGTTTTTCTGTATGACGTAATTTGTGATCAAGTTATGATTTAATTGTGTATGTGTGTTTCTGTGTGATTAGTTAGGTATTTAGTAAATAAATAATTAAACCCAATTTTGTATTGCTGATTCAACTTGTTAGCCAGGAATCTTGCAGATAACAAAGGATTTACCACTTTCAGATGAGACTGAATAAAATGACGATTAATGTGACTGCTATTTAGTAAAATATTACTAAATCTTTAAGAGTTTATTCGGAAGATAACAGCTCTATAAATATTCTTTCGTGGTGTCCCTCTCTGGTTAATTAATATTTACATGATTAGTTCAATCAGGTAATATTAATTACGGAGAAATTATTTTATAGAATAGCATGTCATAGCAATTAATCTGGCATAGTCAAAGACACGACACAGGCTTCCTGCTTGTTTACGCCCAATAACGCCTGTATCCGCTCTTGATTAGATTATAATGGAGGCAGGACCCTCCTGTCTCCTAAAATTAATATATGTCTATCTTACCCTAAGCACTTATGGACTTTACCCTAAGCACTTATGGCCTTTCCTCTCTATTTTATCTTCATAATAGTGTCCTGCTCTTTCCATAAATGCACTTTAAGGCACGTATGGCTTTGGCCATCTGCTAATCTTTGGTTTCCTGTATTTACCAGAATGGCAAATGCACTCATGTCTGCCTTCTTATACTATTTTCTAATGTACACCTGTCTATTGTTTAATAGTGTGATATCTGCCTCCATATGTAACAATAACTCCTACATGGTCGGCTGAGGCGGATAGGGCTTTTGGTCACTTGAAGGCTCTGTTTACCTCGGCTCCCGTGCTGGCTCATCCGGATCCCTCTTTGGCGTTCATAGTGGAGGTGGACGCGTCCGAGGCTGGGATAGGAGCCATGCTCTCTCAGCACTCGGGCACGCCACCAAAGCTTCGCCCCTGTGCCTTCTTTCCGAAGAGGCTCAACCCGGCGGAGCGGAACTATGATGTGGGGGACCGGGAGCTGTTGGCTGTTGTCAAGGCTCTGAAGGCGTGGAGACATTGGCTTGAGGGGGCTAAACACCCTTTTCTCATCTGGACTGACCACCGCAATCTGGAGTACATCTGGGCGGCGAAGAGACTGAACCCTCGCCAGGCAAGGTGGGCTATGTTCTTTACCCGTTTTGTTTTCACCCTATCCTACAGACCAGGTTCCCAGAACGCTAAGGCAGACGCACTGTCCCGGATGTATGACACAGAGGAGCGGTCCATGGATCACACTCCCATACTTCCGGCCTCTTGCCTGGTGGCACCGGTGGTGTGGGAGCTGGACGCGGACATCGAGCGGGCGTTATGCACAGAGCCCACTCCCCCCCAGTGTCCAGCCGGGCGCCTGTACGTTCCGTCTGCTGTCCGCGACCGTTTGATCTATTGGGCCCCATACGTCACCCTCCTCTGGTCATCCTGGCATCGGACGGACGGTGCGTTGTCTTAGTGGGAAGTACTGGTGGCCCACCTTGGCCAAGGACGTGAGGGTTTATCTTTCCTCCTGCTCGGTGTGCGCCCAGTGCAAGGCTCCCAGGCACCTGCCCAGAGGGAAATTACAACCCCTACCCGTTCCACAACGGCCGTGGTCGCACCTGTCGGTGGACTTCCTGACGGACCTTCCTCCCTCACAGGGCAACACCACGATCCTGGTCGTTGTGGATCGGTTTTCTAAGTCCTGCCGTCTCCTCCCTTTGCCCGGTCTCCCTACGGCCCTACAGACTGCGGAGGCCCTGTTCACTCACGTCTTCCGGCACTACGGGGTGCCTGAGGACATAGTCTCTGATCGGGGTCCCCAGTTCACGTCCAGGGTCTGGAGAGCGTTCATGGAACGTCTGGGGGTCTCGGTCAGTCTTACCTCAGGTTTTCACCCCGAGAGTAACGGGCAGGTGGAGAGAGTAAATCAGGATGTGGGTAGGTTTCTGCAGTCATATTGCCAGGGTCGGCCGGGGGAGTATCCCTTGGGCAGAGATGGCCCAAAACTCACTCCGCCACTCCTCCACTAACCTTTCTCCTTTCCAGTGCGTACTGGGGTATCAGCCGGTTCTGGCACCGTGGCATCAGAGCCAGATTGAAGCTCCTGCGGTGGACGAATGGTTCAAGCGCTCGGAGGAGACCTGGGACGCTGCCCATGTGCACCTACAACGGGCCGTGAGGCGGCAAAAAGCGAGCGCCGACCACCACCGCAGCGAGGCCTCTGTGTTCGCACCGGGGGACCGGGTCTGGCACTCGACCCGAAACCTGCCCCCCCCGCCTGCCCTGCTCGAAGCTGGGTCCGCGGTTTGTGGGGCCATTTAAAGTCCTGAGGAGACTGAACGAGGTATGCTACAGGTTACAGCTTCCCCCAGATTATCGCATGAATCCCTCGTTCCATGTGTGTCTCCTCAGGCCGGTGGTGGCTGGTCCACTCCAGGAAGCTGAGGTGCGGGAGGTTCCTCCACCCCCTCTGGACATCGAGGTGGCCCCGGCATATGCTGTTCGTGCCATCCTGGACTCGAGGCGTTGGGTGAGGGGCTTTCAGTACCTCGTTGAGTGGGAGGGGTACGGTCTGGAGGAGAGATGCTGGGTGCCGGTGGAGGACGTTCTGGACCCTTCGTTGCTGCGGGATTTCCACCGTCTCCATCCGGATCGCCCTGCACCTCGTCCCCCGGGTCGTCCCCGAAGTCGGTGTCAGTGCGCTGCTGGAGCTGCGCGTCAAGGGGGGGTACTGTCACGACGTCCGCCGAAGTTGGTCCCTCTCCTTGTTCGGGCGGCGTTCGGTGGTCGAAGTCACCGGCTTTCTAGCCACCGCCGATCCATTTTCCATTTGTTCTGTCCGTCTTTTCACACCTGGCTTCATTCAACTAATTACTTGTTTATTATTTAACCCTCTGTTCCCCATGTTGTATTTGTGAGTGATTGTTTATTGTATTTTCGGTCTGTCATGGTGTGCGTGTATTTGTTTCTTTGTATTTTTTACATTTTGAGGAAAAGTACGTTGATTACTCATATCTGCTGTCCTGCGCCTGACTTTCTACACCAGCTCCACATTAGAAGTGCCCATCCAAGAAGACTCAAGGTCATTGGCCACAGATATAAGGACATCAAATCACGCTATACTTACAGTAGCTTTGATTGGACTGATCATGTCAAACTCTTAGCTAGCAATCATTATCATGAATCAAGTCGACAATCTACTGGCAAATCCTTTTTAATCCTTGTCATATGAAGAGAAATAATTGATAAAACGTATCGGTACTCATAGACCATTGGACATAAACATTACACAACGAGCTGGAAATCGCAAATTCAACAATGAGTGGTTTGGAAGGAATCAGTGGCTAACTGCAAGTACTGCATAGTAATCATTAGCCTGCTATTCAGTGGAATGGCTGTGTAGTTCCAAGTCTAAGATTTAAGGTCTGTTTTTCTAGTTTAATATTATAAACATTCAACATTGGCCATGCTGTCAATGAAGCAAAACAACTGTTAACTCGGAACTGCAAAATCTGACTTTAGTAAGTTCAAGACAACTGGGAACTCGGGAAGAACGAGCTACGACTGGGGAAATACGTTTTGAACTTTCATCCAACTCGGAATTGTAAATCTGGAACTCAAGCCTCTTTCTAGAGCTATGACATGAAGATCACTGATGTCATCAAGAGTCAAGCTTTTTTTGTTTTGTTCCCAGTTGTCTTGAAAGCACCATACATCCAGAGAATGGCAGACTTTGATGACAAAGTTTGATGACAAAATTTGCCCACCAAGAACCACCGTGCCACCTTCCTGTTCAAGTGAGCACAGCACAACAAGGTGAGTCCAAAAATGTTTTGTATGCTGCTGCATAAATGATGTAACATGCCAGGGAGATATGTATACTGTAGCTAAGAAAGTAATACAAGTAATACAAAGTGTATGTTGTGTAGTAAGCTGTTAGTAGCCCATGTGCCTCACCCTAATAATGTGGTCTATTTTCACCTCTTAATTTCGCCTACTGTTCTGACTTGGTGGTGCACATGTAGCCTATAACCTGTTTTTGAGAAATGTAATTATCAAATATTGTAAGAGCTTTCATTGTCTGCTTATATGCCCCCTTTATTTATTCTACGGTTCTGACTTGTTGTACAGCAAGAATACTGTAAGAACGGCCCATGTTCTGAACTATGTCGCTGTACATTTCAAAAGTGCTGAACAAATAGTTATTTTGACTACGTCCGTCCTAGCTCGCATTAATGTCTTTATCGATATTACGGATTGCCTCTTATCCCGCGCCACATTCCTGTTCAAGTGAGCACAGCACAACAATGTGAGTCCAAAAATGGCTTGTATGTTGCTGCATAAATGATGTAACATGCCAGGGAGATATGTATACTGTAGCTAAGAAAGTAATAGTAAGTGTATGTAGGCCGTCATTGTAAATAATAATTTGTTCTTAACTGACTTGCCTAGTTAAATAAAGCTATGTTTTTTAAAAAGGTAGTAAATGAGGCTGAATGAACTGTTTTGCTGCCAGACAAGGCTCCGCTGATAGCCAGGTGTAACAGTGGTAAGATGTTGGGACTGCTGTTGGGACTCTGCTGTTGGTACAGCTTTATGTAGGCCCTAACAGTTTGTGGGCACCATTTGTCACCATTATAGTGCAATTAATGTATTGTTTAGTGTTGTGTGGTGGCTTTTCTGGCATGCATCCCACTTTTTTTTTCCCCCCTACAAGATGTACATGCTAAAATCACCACTGAACCTGGGTCAATGGAAACCTACCTATGAAAAAATAAAAGAATCGAGTAGGCCTATTGAATTCACACATCGTATCAGGGCTGCCGGAAATTGTGTAGCGAGGCGACATTTGCCACAGCACTATTCAATCAGTTTGTTTTAGTTTAATGAAATATATTGACGCAAGGTCTTAAAAGGTTTGATTTGCACACAATTTCTTTGTACTTCACATCGTAGTGCTGTAACATTCTCTTTACCAATCAGATTCACGGAAATCGCAGGTCGGGGCCGGGCACAACACACAAAGCTCAAGGCGTGCTCCCTACTTTCTTCTTGTATTTATTTAGCAAGCATGATAACCAATTATGTATATAAACCCTGGATTGCTGAAGCTATGTTCTGGCCAATGAGAGCCTTTGAAGCCACTGGTTGACCATATTGGCTCACCACAGAAGGAGCAGTCCTCCATCGGAATGGATGGAATTCTACAGTATTTCAATGAAATTTTCAAGGACATAATTACATGTATTTAGGTATTATTTTGCTATAGTGGGGACAGTAACATTAGAACTTTCAAAAAATTATACTTTAATTAAGGAAAATCTTTTTATATATTTTTGTATTTTTTATTTGTATGTTTAGCTCACGTAATATAATGTAAAAGTATGCATTAAAGTGTCTGTAATATAATAAACGTGGCAAAAACAAATGTAGACATTGATAAATGCATTTCTATAGCTTCCAAAATATATTTTTTTACAACGACGGGGAAGTGCCAAGATGGCGGCATGGTGGCTTCAAAACAGAGCCCCTTGAGAGTCATCTAGTGTATATATAAAGTATTGGTGATAACACATCACTCCGAGTCCTGACAGACACAAGCAAAAACTCTTACAGAAATGTAGCAGCCTATACACCTGAACATTAGCAATCTGCCATACTATTTTTTTTAGTCTGATCAACTGTAGACTACTAACAACAGCAGCTGCATAGTCTGACTCCAGCCTACTATGCACCCTGTCCCACTGGTCAGGGTAAATGAAGCAGTAACATTGTGTATTTATATCCAATTTGTTTGTTAGAAAACGTGAACGGGATCAAATTTGGTTTATATTTAAACTTGGGCTGACTAGGCAACATTGGCCTAGTTAAAAAAACAACAACATGTTACCGGATTAGAAAAATCTTGGCCCTTCATAGCCCATATTAACCCTTTTTTTTTTAACTTTTTTGTTGCTTTGAGGAGGCTTTTGTGTTTTTTTGATAGATAGATAGATACACACACACAGTCGGCCCTCTCATTAAGTAGGATTAAGCGGCCGCTTTTGGTGGCAGATTGACAAGGGCGGCATTTTATGAGCTAAACTGACCAAGACGCATCTCCAACAACAACACATAAAACCTCACATAATTCTACCCAAAAACAATGACAATTTCATTCAACCAGTGGCAGATGGGCTTTTTAGGTGAGCCCACTTTGTCAAAGGCAGGGGCGCAAAATTCCATTCATAGTGCGCCTCTCCAGGGTGCTGTTGGAGAGACGCATCGCAACGCTTCACCAACGTTACGTCCCAAAAATGATCTAACATAAATCATGTAGCAAATAGGATATGGTACAAATAGTGTGTGACCTTTTCTATAGCCTACAGGCTGGAGATAAATGTATGACAATTTAATGAGACGGACAATTTTTACATAATGCCAGATTCTCAGATCAAATAGCTTAACCTAAATGGCCCTCAATCAAATAAAAAATGTGCTGTCATGTTAATAAACAACATATCCTAAAAATAGGACAGGTCAAAGTAAAATGGACAATATGGAATAGACAATCACAACTGTTGTCCAGGTGTTTCACCCCATTGTCATGATCAGTGGATTCAAGTTTGAATCCGTACATTTTTGACAAGCTGATCATAGCCAAAAAGAAAATACTTCTGCATTTCTTGTTGTGTAAACACATTGCAAATAGGCACATGATAACTCCTGATAAAGTTGGGTAGCTGATATTCAGAGCTTAAATAGCCAAATTGATTAGTCAGGACTAATAAAGCCAATGCTATGGCCTGTTTTACAAACGGTGAGCCTACCACATGGATGGTCATTCATAAAATTCCATTGTGGGCCAACATGGTAGGTTGCACCCCAGTAAGCACAATACTTTTTTTGGTCCTGTCCGGAAGTCTTTTTTTGTGTTTTGCAAACGGTAGACTTACCACATAGATGGGCATTCATAAAATCCAATTTCAGGCAACACTGTAGGCTACTCCCGGACCGGCCTTGATTTCCACATCCACGGATATAATTTTTTGGTCAGGTCCAGACCAAATCTGAACCAATCATAGACTTCTATGTTTGGTTCAGATTTTGTCCGGTCTGGACCAGCCTTGATTTCGCCCAAACATAGACGTCTATAAATTATTTATTTTCAACTTTAATTCAGAACCAAAAATGAGCCTAATTTCAACATCTGGAAAATACATATTTTCAACGTCTGGAAAATACGTGGGTAGTGATGTAAAGTACTTAAGTAAAAATACTTTAAAGTACTACTTAGGTCGATTTTTGGGGTATCTGTACCTACTTTACTATTTATATTTTTGCCAACTTTTACTTTTAATCCACTTCCCGAGAGAAAATAATGTACTTTTTACTCCATATATTTTCCCTGACACCCAAAAGTACTTTTTGACAGGAAAATGGTTCAATTCACACACTTATCAAGAGAACATCCCTGGTCATCCCTACTGCCTCTGATCTGGCGGACTCACTAACTCACTATTTTACTGGGTGACTTTCACTATTACTTGTGTCATTTTCTATTAAGGTATCTTTACTTTTACTCAAGTTTGACAATTGAGTACTTTTTCTTCTAGGTCTTTAGTCAGGCCTCTTGGTAGGTTTTCTCTAGATCAGAGAAAGGACATTCAGTTCAGCACTGTGTTTTCTCTTCAACCCTTTATTATAGGCAATGATCTGTCCCCTCAGATAGGCTTTCAATGCGTCCCAAAGAATGAAACTGTCAGGAGCAGTTTGTCAAAGTAAAAATATTGATCTGCTCTTTGATAAATGCACAAAATTCAGGTTGCTTTAAGAGTATAGAATATATTCTCCATCTATATGCTCCATTTGCCTTGGTAGGAATGGAGATTGATAATACCAGAGGAGAATGGTCACAAAGCAATCTGGGGAGATAATCGGTATCTAACACTTTATGAAACAGTTGGGTTGATAGCAAAAAAAAAGGTATGTGTGTGTGCTGTGTGGGTGTGAATAAAAAGAGTTGTCCCTATCCTGTGGGTGCATCTGTCTCCTAATGTCTAGTAAATTGAAATCCTTCATGAATGACATGTTGAGCTTGACGGCTTTGGTAAGAAGTGAGGGTTTATCAGAGGACCTATCAAGAACTGTATCTAAACAAAAATTAAAATCTCCTCCAGCCAGTAGCCATCCTGGTGGTGCTTGAGCAACCTGAAGGAAGACATTCTGAAAAAACATATGGTCATCGAATTTAGGAGCATAAATATTCAATAGGGTCCAAGACTCCGAATACATATGCCCCTGCACCAAAACAAACCTGCCTGAGGGATCAGACATGGTGTTGCTGACACAGAAGGGGATATGTCTACTTATAAAAATTGCAGTTCCTCTTGCTTTGGAGTTAAAAGAGGACGCAAAAACATTCCCTCTTTAATTTCTTGTGTTCACTGGCTGTAAGATGTGTTTCTTGTAAAAACACAATGTCAGCCTTTAATTTGTTAACTCTTTTGTTAACTCTAGACTCTTTTCCTCTTAACCGGGCTGTTAAGACCTTTTACGTTGAATGTGACATTTTTATGTGGATTAAGCATGGGTTGGGTTTCAAATATATAACTGAATGGTCAGGTAATGTTTCAACTTTAGTTTGAACACTGAAGTGACCTATGTGTCCCTAGGAAGGAAACGACATTAAACATAGAAGAAAAAAAAACATAAACAAAAAACATCCTGATTGTCGGACTAAAACCACAATCCCGACAATCAAACATGAAAACATTTGTAGAAACACGTTGTTGCTCGCAAGCATCTATGACAAATCAGGACAGGTTGTTTCACTGAGCAGCCATTACGAACACTGGCTGTAAAACAGTGATCACTAAGGTCATTACAGAAAACACCAGACTGATACCTATCAGGATTACTTGTGAGGATAACATTGAGGGGAGTAGCCTTTTCTGGGTGTTTGGAGTCATACCTTGTGGGATTGGTGATAATCTGGGAAAGATTTAGGGAGTCCCATTGCTTTAGGACTTAGTCAGGTGGTTTAAGCATGTCCCAGTTTAGGTCACCTATCAGGACAAATTCAGACTTAGTGTAAGGGGCCAAGAGAGAGCTTAGGGCAGGTAGGGTGCAAGCCGGTGCTGATGGAGGACGATAGCACCCAGCAACAGTCAACAAAGAGCTATTTGAAAGTGTAATGCTTAAAACCAGCTAATCAAATTGTTTGGGGACAGACTTGGTGGAGACAACCGAGCACTGAAGGTGATCCTTGGTAAAGATTGCCACTCCTCCCAGGGGCGAAAATCTGATATCAACCTTGGAGGGGACAATTACATGAAATTTTCTCAGGAGCAATTCCTGAGGGGGACACCAAAAGTAGTGCTGTAACACATAGACTATGTTGTAATATGTTAAATGTATATTGAGGGACCATAATCACTACTACTGGATAATTGTTAGGTACAGTAGTTAACTGAAGGGTTGTCCCAACTTGTTTAAATCATTATAATACTACTAATAATAATAGTTATAGCAGTGTTCCTTATCAGTGCAGTGTTCCTTATCAGTACAGTATGTATGCAGGTATTCGTACTTACAACCAGCAATATCAAGAAAGGCCAGTAGGCGGCAATGGTACTGTACACTGTATGGGAGCAGTTTTCATAAATACAATGAACATGGTGTGATCTCATCGTAAAGAATCTCCATTGAGAACCATCACAAAGTTGGTCTCCGTATTGAATTGACCTTTTAATTTGACTTTGTGATACATTTATATAGTCATTAAATATGTGCACCTGGCCTGAGTCTACTACAATATCTTTACAAGAACAAAAAGCTTAAAATAAGTACAGTTCTAAAAGCAAAATAACTACTTCAATGAAAAACCCAAATAAATCAAACAAAATATCCTTCAGTCAGTGTCTCAACTCTTCAAACAGCAGCTATGGACAAGTATGTCACACAAAGTATGCAATTTTAAATAAAATAACATTAAATAAATAATTTGTAAGTGTACTGTCATGTACTAAAAACTGAAAACTACTAAACAAAAGAACAAATATCAATTACACCAGGGGTTCTCAAACAGGGGTCCATGGACTAATTGCAAGGTGTCCGTGAAATAAAAAAGTGTAATGAATGTAGTCAGTACCACAAGGTTTCCAGTAAGTTTACATATAATATAGAGGGAGGGTGGTCCCTGAGGACCGCTGAAAACCTTGCCTGCCTTGCCTCAAAATATGCAGGGGTTCCAGTACCCAAAAAAGGTTGAGAACCACTGCTATACACATTACTGAACAAAAGAACCGAACATATGTTTGCGGGTTTCAATGGATCCAACAAATTGCTGGCAGATATTTTCCCTCTTGAGACTGTCCAGCCTGTCTTTATGTACATTACAGACAACTACGCCGTTCAGTCTCTCTTGGCCCATGCTAGCCCGTTGCCAAGTCTTTAACCTGCGGAGTGCACTGAAACTCCTCTCAGCCTCACATGAAGACACTGGCACCACAAACAAAATTCTGATCAGCACCTCAACTTGGTCAAACAACCCCCGCACCTCCACTGGAAGCCTCCTGAGGACCTCTGCTGCCTCTCCACTGCTGCTACAGGGGTATTTGTTGTGAAAGAGAGGGATCTGCACTGAAAGAGAATCTATGTTCAGCTCAGGGTACTGATCTAGAGATTCATCCAACTCCCCCGTGAGAAGCGCTCTTTCCAACTTTTGCAGGACGTTTAGACTGTCCTGGTCAAAACGGTCGCCAAACTGAACCTCCACACCATCCAACACTTAAAAAAAATCTGCCCTATAGTGATCCACTGCTTTGCCAGCAAATCGTCTTGAGTGCATCTCAATGGATTCAATGGATTCAATAGAGTCAATCAAAGTTGTTGCTTTCTCATACAGTGCAAGGTAGCTTTCGTCATTTCTCTTGCCCCTAAGAGATGACCGCACACACTCGACTGCAGCCTGCATACCAGAGACAGTCTGAGTTTTCTTCTGCAGTGAAATGTTTAGACATTCAAGCTCTCCAAGAACAGCAGAGGCCAGTGTGAGGCCCAACACAGTCTTGCCTTTGCTGAAGTGCTCGAATAAGCCACTGGCAGTTGAAGCTGTCTTGGATGCAGTTTTTGCCATCTCCTCTAGGCTGCTGAGTACCCACTCATACTGCCCTAGCACAGCTCTAATAGCAGTATTACGCACAGTCCACCTTGTTGGACATAGGGGTTTCAGGGTGGTCAGATTTGTATCTTTGGACGTGGCAATTGATTCAAACATGCTCTTAAACTTTCCTGACTGGCCATAGAGGACACCTAACTGATGGACCCAAGAAAGGGAATCCCGGATCAGTGGGGAGGCTGAGCAGCCAGCTTGTGTAATCAGATTTACACAGTGTGCTCCACAATGGACATAGAGGGCTAATGGCTGCTGCCTCCTCACAATTGCCTGTGCACCTGTGTATTTTCCTGCCATGTTTGAGGCACCATCGTAACTCTGCCCACGTAAGCCAGACATGGGCAAATTGAGCCTCAACAACACATCAGTTGCCACTTTCGCAATGCCCTCGCCTGTTGTCTCCGACACCCTGTATAGCCCAATAAACTCCTCGTGAGGGACAAGGTCATGGTCAACATAACGCAGACTGACACTCTCCTGTTCAGCACCAGAGACATCTTGAGTACCATCAACAATTAATGAAAATTGTACAATCGGAAGAGACCTAATCTCAGCTGCAATGCCTCGAATGACTGTATTGGCCATGATGTTCAGAATTTCATTCTGTGCTTTGGGGCCTGTGTACATTGTGGTACGCTCTGTTAACCACTTCAGTAAAATGGGATCATCCTCCTCTGCCCTGAGTTTCAAAAGCTGGTATAAATTCCCACTGTCATCCGTGTGGCCTCTAAAGGCTTGTCCCTGTCTTACTACATGCCGCACCGAACTAACAATTTTCATCAAGCAATGCCTTGCGTCCTCCTGCTGTTTACCCCACACGCTGGATAACTGGACACTGATTGGATTTAGCTGGTGTGCTGTTACAGTTACAAAGTGGCGGTGGGTTTGGCAGTTTTGATGTGCTGTGAATTTTTCAATGGCTTTTCTCCAGTTCCTAAATCCTGCACTAATGAAGGCAGCATCTGCTCTTTGGCCAAAAGATGGCTGGCTTGAAAACCCTTGGCAACAGTGAAAACACAACACTCCTTTTATTGATGGATTATAATGTAGCCAGGGGAAATCGCGAAACCATCTCTTTTGAAACGTCAACACTCTGTTTGCAAGAGTTTGCGGTTCTATAAATTGTGGGTTTGGCTGATATGGTTTTGTGCCATCACTGAGGTAACTGGACAATGCTGTGCCACTGTCCACTATACTGGTCCTGCTGGCAACAAGGGTGACACCTGGTCCTGCCGTGGCTGTGACACTGTCCTCTGAAGTCTCTCTCCCTAGCTCTTTCCCTTTCACCACCCTCACTGACTCACAGTCTGTCTCCTAGAAAAGAAATAAGGTGTTTGCTGGGCTTTATGTCCCTATTTTACAAATCAAAAAAATTGAGAACCTTTCATAATGTTGCCAAACAAAGACTCAACAAACTTACCTGAGACTCCCTGTCTCTGCCAGTCTGTCCCTGCATATCTGTCCCCAGCTCTGCTGTCTGTGTGCCATCTGTTGCCTGCTCTGCCTAATGACATCATTGTGAAACATTTCCATTAGCATTTCACTTCTTTCTTATGAACATTTTATCAACTGGTCTTTGAGATATTAGGCTACTAGAGTTCTTACTTTGCGTTTTGGTGTACTGAAAAATACTCTGATGTCCGTCTTTTTTCTGACATTTTTCTACCTGGCTGGCTGGCTGGCTGACCGGTCTAGCTGCACACACACACATTTACACAACACATGCTGCAACGTTTTGAAATTTTAACATAGTTTGTTTCATATTGGCAGGCTTCCAACAATAGCTGAATTTGCAAAGCTAGCGAGCACCAATTCCGTTTCTGTGGTGTTTGCTATAATCTTTGCTACCTGGTTAAAGGTGAGAAAAAAAAAAAAATTCACTAGCGACAATTTAGCTTTTGCAACGAGACCATTAAATATATTTAAGACAATGGTATAAGAGAGTGTAGTTCTGTTCAGTTTGGACTTCAGTTTATCGCTAACCTTATCACAGGGACTTTGAAGCACTACAGCTGCATGCTAATCTTGGAATAAACTGACGATAGCAAATATTCCATCTTTGACGACGCCACATAAATGGAATAGGTACTAGCTAGCTTGATAGTTAATGTTTGCTTTAGTTTGCACGCTAGCTCTGCAAATTCAGCTAGTGTGTGAACCCAGCTAGTGTGTGAACCCTGCAACATTAAAAAAATATATACATTGCTAAGGCGCGATTGACTGGATTACCTCACGTCAGTTACGTACACTGAGTGCCTTTCGGACAGTAGATACGAACCCTCTATTACCTTGCAAGCTAAAGAACTGGCAGTGGATCAAATCATTGTGGGGCAAAGGGCGGGGGGGTCGCAATCTTGTGAAACTTAAAAACGCACTATTAAGTGTCTATAATCAGCACAAGTGCTTTCATTGCGTATTATTAATATTATTGAAATTACATAGTTATGTTTACAGTGATATATTGGGGGGGACAAATCATATTTTTCCCAGGATGGGGGGGTCGTGTCCCCCCCGTCCCCCCTGGGATTTCCGCCTATGACTCCTCCACCTTTGGAAGACCTGTCTTGCCAAAAAAGGTTATAACCTGGTTAACATCAGTATTCAAAACACTCTTTCTTAACCACGTCTCAGTAATAACCAACACATCTGGAGCTGTGTACCCACACTTTCAATTGATCCATTTTAGGTAATAAGCTTCTAGTGTTAACGTGCAGAAAACCCAGGCTTTTACGAGAGCAGAAATCAGTGAAGCAGATATCAGAGCACAAGTCAGAATTGGGGCTAGCAACAGTAGATAGGCCAGGGTGTACATGCACATTTTCAGATATCATCAACAGTAATACAATCAAGGCACGGCATAATATAGGGAGAGCTCTGCAGTTGTCACGACTTCCACCGAAGGTGGCTCCTCTTCCTGTTCGGGCGGCGCTCGGCGGTCGTCGTCACCGGTCTACTAGCTGCCACCGATTCCCTTTGCTTTTTTCTGTTGGTTATGTTTTTATTGGTTTCACCTGTTTCATGTTTGGGTGTTATTGCAGGGCTATTTAAGCCTTTTATGCCCGCCTGCTTTTGTGCGGGCTTGTTCTCTGTTTTGTTCGTGGATCGTTATGTTTGTGTATTTTTCCGGACTGTTTTGTGTCCTGTTTTGAGTCTGTCTTTATTTTTCACCTGTTGCTTTTGGCGTGACCATTTCAACCGAATAAATACGTTTTTCCCCGAAACCTCTGCTCTCTGCGCCTGATTCCACACCCACCACTCCTAGATACTTGACAGCAGTGCTGATTTATGACATCTGAATGTGCATCAGATGGCAACAAGATCATATTGTACAGCAATTTCATCAGGTAACATGAATACAAAGCCGGCGAGAGGTGGTTAGAATAGGATGGGAGGCCAAAGGTCTGTGTAACCAATAGAGAGTCAGAGTCCCGAGTGTGGGAACAAACATAGTCTGTCCCATGGTTGGGTAAAGAAAGTTTGTAGTCAACAAAGTATGCAGGAGTCATGAGGCAAATAGCATAATAACAAAATGCACAATTACAAAATAAAATATACAACGACTTGGGGCTAGCCATTGAAAGTTCAGAGTCACTCGCACCAACAGTGTGTGTGTGCTGGAGGCGAGCGAAAGCTCGGGAGAGAGGGGTGAGTGTGGCGGAGGTACATGTACCAGACAGGGGGAGACAGGCCAGGGCAAACAGTGAACAGATTTCTAGGTGGAATCCAAGCAGCAGTGCAGCAGGCAATGGGAGTAGGTGTCACACCCATTTGGATAGACATAATACTGGGGGGTCATTGACAACACACACACATGTTAGGTTCTTCTATCCTCGTGGGGACCTACAATTTATTTCTATTCAAAATCCTATTTTCCCTAACCCCTAACCCCAACCCTTACCTTTTACCCTAACCCTAATTATAACCCTTATTATAACCCTAACCCCTAATCTTAAAATAGCCTCTGTCCTCATGAGGATGTGAGAAATGTCCCTGAGGTAGAATTTTACTTGTTTTACTATCCTTGTGGGGACTTTTGGGGATTTTAGGTCCCCCAAATAAAAATGTTGTCAATCTTTAGAACATTTCACTAATAGCTGCCGTTTGCATTACACATGTCACAACGTTTTTTTTAAATAAACCTGGGAGGAATGGAAACCTGCCTAGTCTCTGGTAGGCTATCCTACCAGTTTGAACTTGAAACTTCAAGTTTCAAGTCATGCTAATTGCAATTTAAAGGCCAGACATTCTTCAGTTGCAACACCACATATCTGGAGCTCATGAGATTTCCTTATCTGATCTTAAATTCAAATTTGATCATCTCACTTTTAATTTAAACAGATCTCAGAAATGGAGATGACATCACATTATTGGACATCACATACAGCCTGCACTGTGTGGTGCAACATTCATCTTGGTATTACATGATGAAGCTCACTCAATTCCCCTCAGAGCAGGTGAAGAGTTAGTTGACAATCTACCTCTTTTTATGTTATATGGAAAGAGTAGGGTACATTAGGCTACTGTAGGCCTACAGTTACAACACTTCAGGGATTTGTTTATGTTGTGTGTAGATAGGGAAATTAGAGAACGGGTAAACGGTCGGACTGTCTGACTGATTCATTGTGGAGCCACAGATGTAGCTTGGAGATATCACTCACTGCCATCCCTAATGCCATCCTCTCAGGCACTTTACTGACACTGCTCGTACACAGCTGAGAGTTGTATTCATTCTGAGCTGTGTGAGTAGAACACTACCAACCTCTAGTGACAGTATTCAGGTACTACTGCATCTGTTGTTACCTGCAACATGACTGCAACACTTGAACTTCAAGGGCGTTCCCCAAACATACAGCTTTGCACATTTTGTGTGTGGGTTCTCCAGGCCATCAGACGGTTAAATAATCACCACTAGCCGGCCTCCGCCCAGTACCCTGAACTTAGTCACTGTTACTAGCCATCTACCACACACTACTCTACCCTGCACCTTAGAGACTGCTGCCCAATGTACATAGTCATTGAACATTTGTCACTTTAATAATGTTTACATACTGTTTTACCCACAGCATACAGTATGTATATACTGTATTCTAGTCAAGACTTATCCTACATGACTACTGCTGTACACACCTTTTATATTCATATACATGTCCATGATGTATATACACACCATCATAAACACTACCGTTCAAATGTTTGGGGTCACTCAGAAATGTCCTTGTTTTTGAAAGAAAAGCACATTTTTTGTCCATTAAAATAACATCAAATTGATCAGAAATACAGTGTAGACATTGTTAATGTTGTAAATGACTATTGTAGCTGGAAACTGCAGATGTTTTATGGAATATCTACATAGGCGTACAGAGGCCCGTTATCAGCAACAATCACTCCTGTGTTCCAATGGCACGTTGTGTTAGCTAATACAAATTTGTCATTTTAAAAGGCTAATTGATCATTAGAAAACCCTTTTGCAATCATGTTAGCACAGCTGAAAACTGTTGTCCTGATTAAAGAAGCAATAAAACCGGCCTTCTTTAGATTAGTTGAGAATCTGGAGCATCAGCATTTGTGGGTTCGATTACAGGCTCAAAATGGCCAGAAACAAAGTGCTTTCTTCTGAAACTCATCAGTCTACTCTTGTTCTGAGAAATGAAGGCTATTCCATGCGAAACATTGCCAAGAATCTGAAGATCCCGTACAACGCTGTGTGCTACTCACTTCACAAAACAAAGCAAACTGGCTCTAGAATAGAAAGAGGAGTGGGAGGCCCCGGTGCACAACTGAGCAAGAGGACAAGTACATTAGTATGTAGTTTGAGAAACAGACGCCTCACAAGTCCTGAACTGGCAGCTTCATTAAATAGTATTCGCAAAACACCAGTCTCAACGTCAACTGTGAAGAGGCGACTCCGGGATGCTGGCCTTGTAAATTAAATTGATTGGGCATGATTTGGAAAGGTGCACACCTGCCTATATAAGGTCCCACATTTGACAGTGCATGTCAGAGCAAAAACCAAGCCATGAGGTCGAAGAAATTGTCCGTAGAGCTCTGAGGCAGGATTGGGTCAAGGCACAGATCTGGGGAAGGGTACCAAAAATGTTCTGCAGCATTGAATGTCCCCAAGAACATAGTGGCCTCAAATCATTCTTAAATGGAAGAAGTTTGGAACCACCAAGACTCTTGCTAGATCTGGCCGCCCAGCCAAACTGAGCAATCGGGGGAGAAGGGCCTTGGTCATGGAGGTGAAACCCAATGGTCACTCTGACAGAGCTCCAGAGTTCCTCTGTGGCGATGGGAGAAGCTTCCAGAAGGACAACCATCTCTGCAGCACTCCACCAATCAGGCCTTTATGGTAGAGTGGCAAGACGAAAGCCACTCCTTAGTAAAAGGCCAAAATGCACCTAAAGATTCTCAGACCATGAGAAACAAGATTCTCTGGTCTGATGCAAACAAGATGGAATTCTTTGGAGGAAAGCTGGTACCATCCCTATGGTGAAGCACGGTGGTGGCAGCATCATGCTGTGGGGATGTTTTTTAGCGGCAGGGACTGGGAGACTAGTCAGGATCGAGGGAAAGATGAACGGAGCAAAGTACAAAGAGATCCTTGATGAAAACCGTCTCCAGAGCTCTCAGGAGCTCAGACTGGGATGATGTTCACCTTCCAACAAGACAACGACCCAAAGCACACAGCCAAGACAACGCAGGAGTGGCTTTGGGACAAGTCTCTGAATGAGTGGCCCAGCCAGAGCCCGGACTTGAACCCGATCGAACATCTCTGGAGAGACCTGAAAATAGCTGTGCAGCAACGCTCCCCAACCATCCTGACAGAGCTTGAGAGTATCTGCAGAAAAGAATGGAAGAAACTCCCAAATAAAGGTGTGCCAAGCTTGTAGCGTCATACCCAAGAAGACTCGAAGCTGTAATCGCTTTCAAAGGTGCTTCAACAAAGTACTGAGTAAAGGGTCTGAATACTTATGTAAATGTAATATTTACGTTATTTATTTTTAATACATTTGCATATAATTCTAAAATCCTGTTTTTGCTTTGTCATTATGGGGTTTTGTATGTAGATTGATAAGGGGGGGAAACAATTCAATCCATTTTAAAATAAGGCTGTCACGTAACAAAACTTTGAAAATGTAAAGGGGTCTGAATACTTTCCGAATGCCCTGTATATAGGGTTGGCTACACTTCCAGAATTTCAACCTAGCTAGCTAGTTACCTTGGAGGTTTCTCAGATGATCTGATGAGAACCTGAGGAAGATATGTAACTTGTCACTCTGATCTTAAAAGCGTGTCTCGAAAGAAATAAAGAATAAAATAAAATAAATTAATATAGGGGAAACACTACGCACTCTGTAATATGTGCACACATACCACCAAGAGTGGGCCTACCGCTGTAATGAAGTTGAATTATTCATAGATAGTCTGTAGCTAGCCAGCATACATGATCCACTATAATGCCCAGTAGCCTGCTATAGAAACTAGCTCACTACTAGGTTGCAGGATATGACATGTCTGTGGAGAAGGTACCAGAAATCTGAGTGGCATTTAATGTAGATACATATTGCAGTAAGGAAATGCACTTCTTAATATTTTAGAAGATTTATTATGTGTAGTTTTGCTAATACATTGATTACATCAGTGGAGAATAAGAGCAACAATCAAAGTAACTCTGCAAAAGAAGTGATCAAAATCAAGTACAGTATATACATAGGCATTTTCTATTTTCCTACTATACACAAATCCAGAAATGTTTTTGTTAGGTACAGTATACATTATGGAAAATTAAATCTATGCATAATTCTAATCAAAATATAGTTGCATCAATATATTTTTCTTTCTTTTTTACTATGATTACAAGCATTACATTTTAGCAACATATATTTATTTCATGGTAATAAGTGTTCAGATTGCAATTCTTCCTTAAGTGTTCTGTGTTTTTGTTCTATTAATGTTGCATGGTTTGTATTTATATCACTACGTATTCATTAAGTATTTTGTATGGTTTTACAGTGAAATAATTGTAAACATATTTTCAGAGTCATAATCATTGATTCCTTATATTTATACATTGCTGCCCAGAAGTGGAATAAAGAGCAGAAATCGGAGGTAATTTATCAATGTATATGGCAGTGGATTAAGAAGTTTCTCTCCATTATATGTACAGCAGGACAACCTGCAGATATGTGTTAAAACAGCAAATTCAGTAAAATGGTCTCAATGGTAGTAATTACAATAAAGTGACAATTTTGGCATTAATATCCCTACCTGTATCATAGGCGTGTACACAAACTTGTGTATATATATATAGTGTGTACTAAGTAAACAATCAAAACATTTAACTGTGTATATTCAAACTCTGTCATAAATTAAAGCACAATTAATTATTAAGAGCACAATAATAATCTGACTGATATTACTTCTCAATTGAGGGATTTATCATATTCCTCCAAGTCACTCCAATTCAGCCCCATCGAAGAATTTCATTTTTTCAGAATGCATAGTTTCTTTCATCTGTTTGATAGATAAGGCTGTTTCATCTGAGATGGCCTCAGCCCCAAACACATGTGTAACTCTTCGAGTTAGGACAACCGTTTCCTTGTCAGTGCCTGACATTTCCCTAACTACATGCCTCTTAATAACTGTTTGCCCATCACTCTGTGTTTTGTTGGTGTCGTCCACTGACCAAGATGCAGAGGAAGCTCCGGCTGTCCCTGTCTGCAATCCAAAATCTGTTAAGAGCGTGGCTTTCTGTGTGTCTGGTATTGCTTGTATATTGGATGTGATGACATGTGTACCAGACTCCAGTTTTAGGGTGTCCATTGATGAGGAGGAAGTTCCAGAGGACATTGGAATGGTGACCTTCTCTGCCAAGTAGGGTTCAAAAGAGATCATTTTTGTCCTTGCTGTGGAGGTAATGATATTACCTTGTATCTCAGTGGCAATAGGGTCAGAGTATTTCACTGTGACTTTGGTTGGAGAGGCCAATGATGGAGCAACTTGTTCGCTTGTGACTGTAGAACTGATATCTGCAAAAGCATCCGATGACTGCACTGAGAAGGTCAAGCTGGAGTCTTGTTCCACAGAGTCACCTGCAGGGCTTTTCTCACTTGCTTCTTTCTCAGAAGCTTCTTTTTCTAAAATCTTAGCAGATTCTGAAGGAGAAGATAGTCCAAATGTGGGAAACTTAAACCAAACAAATTTAGATTTTTCTTTCGCTTCTTCCTCTTCTTGGACAGACTGGGTTTCAGCACTGGGTTGAGCATTTAATTTAGTTTTTCTTGAGGCTGTTATTTCTTCCCTTGAGCCTGTGAGCTTTTCTTCCACTTCCTCTAATGCAGGGACATAAAATTCAACATCAATGCTTCTTACTACCTCCCCAAATGTTGTCAAAGTCAACTTTGGTGAAATCTCTGGTCTTTGTGGTTCCACATGAATTTCATAATTCTCCAAAATAATATTTGGACTTATATCATCATGTTCATGTTCATTCTGAGGTTTGGATTTTGAAATGCTCAATTTGGGCATTTTGAAGGTCGGAAGTTTGAATTTACTTGGTGAGCCTTGACCTTTGCTGGGTAAGCCATGGCCTTTATCATCAATTGTCAGTTCTGAACTGTCAACATCATGAACATCCACATCGGCTATTGTCATTCCTTCTTCAACTGAGGGCCCTTCAGATCCAGCAACATGTAGCTGAACTTCACTACATCCTTTAATGTCAACTGTATCCCTGGGTTCTGTTAAATCAACTGGAAAGGAAGGTCCTAGTGTTTGATCTAGAATTTCTACACCAGGCACTTCAATATCCTTCTCTTTATCAGAGACATCTACTGCCACCTTTGAAGTTGCACCAAAGGTAGGCAATTTGAATGTTGGCATTTTGAATCTTGAGGGGGAGCCAACAGCGTCTTTTACGTCAACTTCAATCTTTGGAGCTTTCATTTTCACTTCAGGCACTTTGAACTCTTTTCCCTCTGGGAGTGAAATGTCTACATTTGGAGGAATCACAACAATCTCAGGAGCCGTAATTTCAGATCTTGAAAAAATACTTTTTGGAAAGGTTATCAGTGGTTTCTTCACCCCCATTTCAAATATTTTATCCTCTATGTCTGGTGTTTGTAGTTTTCCATCAACTGAAAAACCTTCATTTTTCATTTCAACTTGACTCTCTGGAGCTTTAATTTCTACATATGACTCTTTGACCACCTTTCCTTCTGGAAGAGAAAATTCCACCTTTGTAAGACTGACATCAACCTCAAGTGCTTTCGCATCTGGTTTTGAAAACCATCCAAATGACATCCTGGGCTTTTTCATTTTTACATCCATTTCTGTAGCAGCTCCCTTAGGTATTTCATCTTCAACAGAAGGCACGCTGAGTTCAATGCTAGGTGGTTGGACGTTCATCTTGACCTCTGGTAAAGTGACATTTTCCATTTTTTTACGATTGATATCTATAGATGGACCTTTAAGGTCAACATTTGGCTTTTCGATGTTAATTTCTGATATTGTCAAATTGGGTTCAGGTATTTCAGTTCCATGAACCTTGATGTCCTTGTCCAAATCAGGTACCTTCATTGTAACATTTGGAGAAGGTGCTCCAAATTTAGGGAATTTTAAAGTTGGCATTTTGAATCTTGAGGGGGAGCCTACGGTATCTTTCACATCAACTTGAATCTCTGGAGTTTTCATTTCCACCTCTGGCTCTTTGACCTCCACATTTCCCTCTGGAAGAGAAATATCCACCTCTGGAAGACTGATATCAACCTCTGGTGCTTTCACTTCAGGTTTTGAAAATCCAAATTTGGGGAATGACATTCTTGGCTTTCTAATTTTCACATCAATATCTTTAGAACCTGCTTCTGGTATTTGGACTTCAACAGAGGGCACTCCGACTTCCACATCAGGTAGTTGGAGGTCTGCTCTTCCCTCTGGTAAGTCGACATCTACATCTGTCTTTGACAGACTTAAGCCAATTTCAGGACCTTTAACTCTTGGTAATGAGAGTCCAAATTTTGGTAATTTAAATTGACTTCCTTGTCCCTCAAGCTCAATATCATGTTTCATTTCAATTTGAACTTCTGGAGATTTCATTTCCATGTCTGGCTCTTTGACCTCCACCTTTCCTTCTGGAAGCGAAATATCCACGTTTGTAAGACTGATATCAACCTCAGGTGCCTTCGCTTCTGGTTTTGAAAACCATCCAAATGACATCCTGGGCTTTTTCATTTTTACATCCATTTCTGTAGCAGCTCCCTCAGGCATTTCAACTTCACTAGAAGGCACTTTGAGTTCAATGCTAGGTGGTTGGACGTTCATCTTGACCTCTGGTAAAGTGACATTTTCAATATCTTTACGATTGATATCTATAGATGGACCTTTAAGGTCAACATTTGGCTTTTCGATGTTAATTGCTGATATTGTCAGCTTGGGTTCAGGTATTTCAGTTCCATGAACCTTGATGTCCTTGTCCAAATCAGGTACCTTCATTGTGACATTTGGAGAAGGTGCTCCAAATTTAGGGAATTTTAAAGTTGGCATTTTGAATCTTGAGGGGGAGCCTACGGTATCTTTCACATCAACTTGAATCTCTGGAGTTTTCATTTCCACCTCTGGCTCTTTGACCTCCACATTTCCCTCTGGAAGAGAAATATCCACCTCTGGAAGACTGATATCAACCTCTGGTGCTTTCACTTCAGGTTTTGAAAATCCAAATTTGGGGAATGACATTCTTGGCTTTCTCATTTTCACATCAATATCTTTAGAACCTGCTTCTGGTATTTGGACTTCAACAGAGGGCACTCCGACTTCCACATCAGGTAGTTGGAGGTCTGCTCTTCCCTCTGGTAAGTCGACATCTACATCTGTCTTTGACAGACTTAAGCCAATTTCAGGACCTTTAACTCTTGGTAATGAGAGTCCAAATTTTGGTAATTTAAATTGACTTCCTTGTCCCTCAAGCTCAATATCATGTTTCAGTTCAATTTGAACTTCTGGAGATTTCATTTCCATGTCTGGCTCTTTGACCTCCACCTTTCCTTCTGGAAGCGAAATATCCACGTTTGTAAGACTGATATCAACCTCAGGTGCTTTCGCTTCTGGTTTTGAAAACCATCCAAATGACATCCTGGGCTTTTTCATTTTTACATTCATTTCTGTAGCAGCTCCCTCAGGCATTTCAACTTCACTAGAAGGCACTTTGAGTTCAATGCTAGGTGGTTGGACGTTCATCTTGACCTCTGGTAAAGTGACATTTTCAATTTTTTTACGATTGATATCTATAGATGGACCTTTAAGGTCAACATTTGGCTTTTCGATGTTAATTGCTGATATTGTCAGCTTGGGTTCAGGTATTTCAGTTCCATGAACCTTGATGTCCTTGTCCATATCATGTACCTCCATTGTGACATTTGGAGAAGGTGCTCCAAATTTAGGGAATTTTAAAGTTGGCATTTTGAATCTTGAGGGGGAGCCTACGGTATCTTTCACATCAACTTGAATCTCTGGAGTTTTCATTTCCACCTCTGGCTCTTTGACCTCCACATTTCCCTCTGGAAGAGAAATATCCACCTCTGGAAGACTGATATCAACCTCTGGTGCTTTCACTTCAGGTTTTGAAAATCCAAATTTGGGGAATGACATTCTTGGCTTTCTCATTTTCACATCAATATCTTTAGAACCTGCTTCTGGTATTTCAACTTCAACAGAGGGCACTCCGACTTCCACATCAGGTAGTTGGAGGTCTGCTCTTCCCTCTGGTAAGTCGACATCTACATCTGTCTTTGACAGACTTAAGCCAATTTCAGGACCTTTAACTCTTGGTAATGAGAGTCCAAATTTTGGTAATTTAAATTGACTTCCTTGTCCCTCAAGCTCAATATCATGTTTCATTTCAATTTGAACTTCTGGAGATTTCATTTCCATGTCTGGCTCTTTGACCTCCACCTTTCCTTCTGGAAGCGAAATATCCACGTTTGTAAGACTGATATCAACCTCAGGTGCCTTCGCTTCTGGTTTTGAAAACCATCCAAATGACATCCTGGGCTTTTTCATTTTTACATCCATTTCTGTAGCAGCTCCCTCAGGCATTTCAACTTCACTAGAAGGCACTTTGAGTTCAATGCTAGGTGGTTGGACGTTCATCTTGACCTCTGGTAAAGTGACATTTTCAATATCTTTACGATTGATATCTATAGATGGACCTTTAAGGTCAACATTTGGCTTTTCGATGTTAATGGCTGATATTGTCAGCTTGGGTTCAGGTATTTCAGTTCCATGAACCTTGATGTCCTTGTCCATATCATGTACCTCCATTGTGACATTTGGAGAAGGTGCTCCAAATTTAGGGAATTTTAAAGTTGGCATTTTGAATCTTGAGGGGGAGCCTACGGTATCTTTCACATCAACTTGAATCTCTGGAGTTTTCATTTCCACCTCTGGCTCTTTGACCTCCACATTTCCCTCTGGAAGAGAAATATCCACCTCTGGAAGACTGATATCAACCTCTGGTGCTTTCACTTCAGGTTTTGAAAATCCAAATTTGGGGAATGACATTCTTGGCTTTCTCATTTTCACATCAATATCTTTAGAACCTGCTTCTGGTATTTCAACTTCAACAGAGGGCACTCCGACTTCCACATCAGGTAGTTGGAGGTCTGCTCTTCCCTCTGGTAAGTCGACATCTACATCTGTCTTTGACAGACTTAAGCCAATTTCAGGACCTTTAACTCTTGGTAATGAGAGTCCAAATTTTGGTAATTTAAATTGACTTCCTTGTCCCTCAAGCTCAATATCATGTTTCATTTCAATTTGAACTTCTGGAGATTTCATTTCCATGTCTGGCTCTTTGACCTCCACCTTTCCTTCTGGAAGCGAAATATCCACGTTTGTAAGACTGATATCAACCTCAGGTGCCTTCGCTTCTGGTTTTGAAAACCATCCAAATGACATCCTGGGCTTTTTCATTTTTACATCCATTTCTGTAGCAGCTCCCTCAGGCATTTCAACTTCACTAGAAGGCAGTTTGAGTTCAATGCTAGGTGGTTGGACGTTCATCTTGACCTCTGGTAAAGTGACATTTTCAATATCTTTACGATTGATATCTATAGATGGACCTTTAAGGTCAACATTTGGCTTTTCGATGTTAATTGCTGATATTGTCAGCTTGGGTTCAGGTATTTCAGTTCCATGAACCTTGATGTCCTTGTCCAAATCAGGTACCTTCATTGTGACATTTGGAGAAGGTGCTCCAAATTTAGGGAATTTTAAAGTTGGCATTTTGAATCTTGAGGGGGAGCCTACGGTATCTTTCACATCAACTTGAATCTCTGGAGTTTTCATTTCCACCTCTGGCTCTTTGACCTCCACACTTCCCTCTGGAAGAGAAATATCCACCTCTGGAAGACTGATATCAACCTCTGGTGCTTTCACTTCAGGTTTTGAAAATCCAAATTTGGGGAATGACATTCTTGGCTTTCTCATTTTCACATCAATATCTTTAGAACCTGCTTCTGGTATTTGGACTTCAACAGAGGGCACTCCGACTTCCACATCAGGTAGTTGGAGGTCTGCTCTTCCCTCTGGTAAGTCGACATCTACATCTGTCTTTGACAGACTTAAGCCAATTTCAGGACCTTTAACTCTTGGTAATGAGAGTCCAAATTTTGGTAATTTAAATTGACTTCCTTGTCCCTCAAGCTCAATATCATGTTTCATTTCAATTTGAACTTGTGGAGATTTCATTTCCATGTCTGGCTCTTTGACCTCCACCTTTCCTTCTGGAAGCAAAATATCCATGTTTGTAAGACTGATATCAACCTCAGGTGCTTTCGCTTCTGGTTTTGAAAACCATCCAAATGACATCCTGGGCTTTTTCATTTTTACATCCATTTCTGTAGCAGCTCCCTCAGGCATTTCAACTTCACTAGAAGGCACTTTGAGTTCAATGCTAGGTGGTTGGACGTTCATCTTGACCTCTGGTAAAGTGACATTTTCAATTTTTTTACGATTGATATCTATAGATGGACCTTTAAGGTCAACATTTGGCTTTTCGATATTAATTGCTGATATTGTCAGCTTGGGTTCAGGTATTTCAGTTCCATGAACCTTGATGTCCTTGTCCAAATCAGGTACCTTCATTGTGACATTTGGAGAAGGTGCTCCAAATTTAGGGAATTTTAAAGTTGGCATTTTGAATCTTGAGGGGGAGCCTACGGTATCTTTCACATCAACTTGAATCTCTGGAGTTTTCATTTCCACTTCTGGCTCTTTGACCTCCACATTTCCCTCTGGAAGAGAAATATCCACCTCTGGAAGACTGATATCAACCTCTGGTGCTTTCACTTCAGGTTTTGAAAATCCAAATTTGGGGAATGACATTCTTGGCTTTCTCATTTTCACATCAATATCTTTAGAACCTGCTTCTGGTATTTCAACTTCAACAGAGGGCACTCCGACTTCCACATCAGGTAGTTGGAGGTCTGCTCTTCCCTCTGGTAAGTCGACATCTACATCTGTCTTTGACAGACTTAAGCCAATTTCAGGACCTTTAACTCTTGGTAATGAGAGTCCAAATTTTGGTAATTTAAATTGACTTCCTTGTCCCTCAAGCTCAATATCATGTTTCATTTCAATTTGAACTTCTGGAGATTTCATTTCCATGTCTGGCTCTTTGACCTCCACCTTTCCTTCTGGAAGCGAAATATCCATGTTTGTAAGACTGATATCAACCTCAGGTGCTTTCGCTTCTGGTTTTGAAAACCATCCAAATGACATCCTGGGCTTTTTCATTTTTACATCCATTTCTGTAGCAGCTCCTTCAGGCATTTCAACTTCACTAGAAGGCACTTTGAGTTCAATGCTAGGTGGTTGGACGTTCATCTTGACCTCTGGTAAAGTGACATTTTCAATTTTTTTACGATTGATATCTATAGATGGACCTTTAAGGTCAACATTTGGCTTTTCGATGTTAATTGCTGATATTGTCAGCTTGGGTTCAGGTATTTCAGTTCCATGAACCTTGATGTCTTTGTCCAAATCATGTACCTCCATTGTGACATTTGGAGAAGGTGCTCCAAATTTAGGGAATTTTAAAGTTGGCATTTTGAATCTTGAGGGGGAGCCTACGGTATCTTTCACATCAACTTGAATCTCTGGAGTTTTCATTTCCACCTCTGGCTCTTTGACCTCCACATTTCCCTCTGGAAGAGAAATATCCACCTCTGGAAGACTGATATCAACCTCTGGTGCTTTCACTTCAGGTTTTGAAAATCCAAATTTGGGGAATGACATTCTTGGCTTTCTCATTTTCACATCAATATCTTTAGAACCTGCTTCTGGTATTTGGACTTCAACAGAGGGCACTCCGACTTCCACATCAGGTAGTTGGAGGTCTGCTCTTCCCTCTGGTAAGTCGACATCTACATCTGTCTTTGACAGGCTTAAGCCAATTTCAGGACCTTTAACTCTTGGTAATGAGAGTCCAAATTTTGGTAATTTAAATTGACTTCCTTGTCCCTCAAGCTCAATATCATGTTTCATTTCAATTTGAACTTCTGGAGATTTCATTTCCATGTCTGGCTCTTTGACCTCCACCTTTCCTTCTGGAAGAGAAATATCCACGTTTGTAAGACTGATATCAACCTCAGGTGCTTTCGCTTCTGGTTTTGAAAACCATCCAAATGACATCCTGGGCTTTTTCATTTTTACATCCATTTCTGTAGCAGCTCCCTCAGGCATTTCAACTTCACTAGAAGGCACTTTGAGTTCAATGCTAGGTGGTTGGACGTTCATCTTGACCTCTGGTAAAGTGACATTTTCAATTTCTTTACGATTGATATCTATAGATGGACCTTTAAGGTCAACATTTGGCTTTTCGATATTAATTGCTGATATTGTCAGCTTGGGTTCAGGTATTTCAGTTCCATGAACCTTGATGTCCTTGTCCAAATCAGGTACCTTCATTGTGACATTTGGAGAAGGTGCTCCAAATTTAGGGAATTTTAAAGTTGGCATTTTGAATCTTGAGGGGGAGCCTACGGTATCTTTCACATCAACTTGAATCTCTGGAGTTTTCATTTCCACTTCTGGCTCTTTGACCTCCACATTTCCCTCTGGAAGAGAAATATCCACCTCTGGAAGACTGATATCAACCTCTGGTGCTTTCACTTCAGGTTTTGAAAATCCAAATTTGGGGAATGACATTCTTGGCTTTCTCATTTTCACATCAATATCTTTAGAACCTGCTTCTGGTATTTCAACTTCAACAGAGGGCACTCCGACTTCCACATCAGGTAGTTGGAGGTCTGCTCTTCCCTCTGGTAAGTCGACATCTACATCTGTCTTTGACAGACTTAAGCCAATTTCAGGACCTTTAACTCTTGGTAATGAGAGTCCAAATTTTGGTAATTTAAATTGACTTCCTTGTCCCTCAAGCTCAATATCATGTTTCATTTCAATTTGAACTTCTGGAGATTTCATTTCCATGTCTGGCTCTTTGACCTCCACCTTTCCTTCTGGAAGCGAAATATCCATGTTTGTAAGACTGATATCAACCTCAGGTGCTTTCGCTTCTGGTTTTGAAAACCATCCAAATGACATCCTGGGCTTTTTCATTTTTACATTCATTTCTGTAGCAGCTCCCTCAGGCATTTCAACTTCACTAGAAGGCACTTTGAGTTCAATGCTAGGTGATTGGACGTTCATCTTGACCTCTGGTAAAGTGACATTTTCAATTTTTTTACGATTGATATCTATAGATGGACCTTTAAAGTCAACATTTGGCTTTTCGATGTTAATTGCTGATATTGTCAGCTTGGGTTCAGGTATTTCAGTTCCATGAACCTTGATGTCCTTGTCCAAATCAGGTACCTCCATTGTGACATTTGGAGAAGGTGCTCCAAATGTAGGGAATTTTAAAGTTGGCATTTTGAATCTTGAGGGGGAGCCTACGGTATCTTTCACATCAACTTGAATCTCTGGAGTTTTCATTTCCACCTCTGGCTCTTTGACCTCCACATTTCCCTCTGGAAGAGAAATACCCACCTCTGGAAGACTGATATCAACCTCTGGTGCTTTCACTTCAGGTTTTGAAAATCCAAATTTGGGGAATGACATTCTTGGCTTTCTCATTTTCACATCAATATCTTTAGAACCTGCTTCTGGTATTTCAACTTCAACAGAGGGCACTCCGACTTCCACATCAGGTAGTTGGAGGTCTGCTCTTCCCTCTGGTAAGTCGACATCTACATTTGTCTTTGACAGACTTAAGCCAATTTCAGGACCTTTAACTCTTGGTAATGAGAGTCCAAATTTTGGTAATTTATATTGACTTCCTTGTCCCTCAAGCTCAATATCATGTTTCATTTCAATTTGAACTTCTGGAGATTTCATTTCCATGTCTGGCTCTTTGACCTCCACCTTTCCTTCTGGAAGCGAAATATCCACGTTTGTAAGACTGATATCAACCTCAGGTGCTTTCGCTTCTGGTTTTGAAAACCATCCAAATGACATCCTGGGCTTTTTCATTTTTACATCAATTTCCTTAGCCGCGCCCTCAGGTATTTCAACTTCACCAGAAGGCACTTTGAGTTTAACGCTAGGTGGTTGGACCTGCACTTTTAATTCTGATAAAGTGAACATTTCAAGTTTTTTAAGATTGACATCCACATCTATAGATGGACCTTTAATATCAACACTTGGCTTTTCAATGTTAATTTGTGACATTGTCAGTTTTGGATCTGGTATTTCAGTTCCTTGAACCTTAATGTCCTTTTCCACATTAGGTACATCTACGGCAACATTTGGAGCAGGCATTGACATCTTTGCTTTCTTTGACTTCTTATCTAATCCTTTAGTGTAAGGAATAACATTTGACTCCTCAGCTTTGATGGTTGGCCACTCAGGTACTGGTACTGCCAACTCTTTTACCCTTTCCACTTGGTTGGGAGATCCTTTTTGATGTATATTTTCCATTCCAGGTATCTCTACGTCCTCTCGTTTATGGAGTTCAATTTGGATTTCAACCTCATTGGTCCTTCCAGCTTCATCTTTTCTTTTTTTATGGTATATTTCTGTCATAGTAATAGGTTCATGAGCACCTAGATCAGAAAGTTGGTTCTTTGGCAATTTGATTGTGGTAACTGAGCTCCTGCTCAACTTTTCAGGTGAAGCATTTATGTCAGTCTTTTTGACATACGTGTCCATCTGTGCCTTTATGTCTGTGATTTTAGACAGGGTGGTATCTACTGTCACATTTACTCTTTCTGCATTCACATCTGTCTTTGTGATTTCTTGATGAGCAGGCAGTCCTACAGTGTCACCCTTCGGCAGCTTGAACCCTGGCAATTTGGAGACAGCCACTTTAACTCTGTCAACGTCTATAACCATCTGAACAGCCTGCGCCTGAATTTCTTCAACAGGAAGAGTGAATGCTGTTTTAGGCTGTTTGATCACTGGGGTTTTGGTGCCAGTTGATGATGCATCTTCCATGCCTGGGATCTCAATATCATCACGGTTTGGAAGTATCTTCAACCCCTTATCCTCAATTTTAAGGCTTTTCACATCCATTTTTACAATCTTCACGTCTGTCATTTTTATACGTTCGTCAGTAACAAAGTCAGCAAGGTCCTCCCTTGGCAGCTTGAACTTGGTAGCAGTCCTTGTACCAATTTGTACTAAAACGTCATCAATGCTTGTCTCTGTAGGTAACTTTAAAGCCTGTATTTCCATCTGCAAGTCAGGTTTCATTGTAATACTGGTGACCTTAGCATGCATTTCCTGTGCATTTAAATTTGTTTTAACATATGTTTCTTTCAAGTCTCGTTCTTGTCCAATCTGAGGGGATTTCCTGATAAGTCCTACATCTGACATGTCAATTGGGAGTTGACGCTCCTCCAGCTTAGTATGTGATACTATAGTTGGAATCAGCAAGGTATTGTCATGTGCAGACAGATCAGATGTTATGATATCTGCTCCTGGTATCTTCATGCTTTTTGGGGATGATTTTACATGTATGTCTTGCTTCTGTTTGTCTTTTTTCTCCTTTCCCTTGATCCTAAACTTTAGTTCTGACCTCTCTTTCTTCTCTTTCTTCTTTTTCTTTTCCTCCAGAGATTTCTTGGTTAAGGAACTTTCTTGATCAGAAAAAGCAACTGTTATGTCTGTGGTTTTCAAAGTTTTGTCCAGTCTGATGAGTTCTACCTTGTGCTGTTTGGTTTCCGAGCATGTCAGGTCTGGAAGAGAGCATTCATTTTTTATCTTGGTGGATTCCATTTTTTCTGATTCTGATTCAAACACATATACTTGAGGTGTTTCTCCTGATATGCTCTCTAGACCATCCGGTGAGTATATGTCATCTTGACTCTGTTGGATTTCCATAACTTGCACACATTCTACAGTTAGTATGTCTGTGTCCTGGTCCGACTGTTCAACAGATCTGCTCTTGCGGCCCTTCATCTTTAGACTTGACAACTTTATCTTCTGCTTCTTTGTCCTGCCCTTGACAGCCTCCTGAGATTTGATAGGCGACTCTGTGTCACTTGTTGTTGGGCTCAGCTCCAGCTTCCTCTGATCATCTGCATCTGCGGTACTGTGAGACCTCTTAAAATGGGACTTTCGACTTTTGCTGAAGGAGGGGAAGTTGGGCCAAGAGATTCGGTCACCGTGCCTTTTTTTCTTTGAATGTCCCCTCATTTCCAGAGAGGAACCTTGTTCCACCTGTAGGATAAAAAAAGTGAAATGTTGATTGATTGCTTCATGAGAAAAAGAGCCAAAGACATAACGCTACTCTACAGATCCAGAAAAAGAACATAGTGATAGTTACTTGGGTAAATTCAAGGGCTGGTTCACTCTCAAGGGTGGATATCTTTATTGGTTTGCGTTTCAGAAGTAACTCCATCTTGTAAGGCTGTGCATGTTCCAATATCTGAAGGGCATCTTCATATTTAACATTGTCAAAATACACTGTGGCACTGAGTATCTGATCACCTGAATGAACAAAAGGAAGACATAGAAAGATCAATAAATCCCCATTTGAACTGTTGAACAAGCATATCAAAGAGTCATATCAAAGAGTCTCTCACCCTGGATAGCAAAAACAATCTTGGCTCCATTACTTCACATTTCACCCATTTCACTCCACATTTCACCAATATGTCCTTTGCTTTCAGATTAACTATTTGGTCAATACTATAGACTCTTGACTACCGTGGTGGCATATTTCTGCTTTACCAAATGAGGAGAGTTACAAACTACACACCAGTCAGAGTTATACTTAAACTACATCTTTAATAATAATACGCTTTGCAATAGCATTTGACTTTCAACAATTCACTATTTCTAATGAACCGTTGAGAAGTGACTACAGAAAAGTACAAAGATCTTTTATAGCCAAGATACACCCCTCTCAACTTACATGACGAATCACAGATCTTAGGAACAGTTCACAAAGGTTAAGATGTGTATGAAAGATATCTATAAAACATAGCAGACAGTTACTGGTGTGTCAACATTTTTCATTGTAAAGACCAGTGTCTGGCCCCCTTACTCCAAAAGTGAACCGTCTCTCCCTGGTACGGCATAGAACAGAACCATTAGCTCATGTTCTCTGGAATGCTCTTTAGGTTTTATCACCCAAAGACATCGTAAATCTCCTCTGTCAGTGTTATCTCATAGAGGCCCATCCTCAGTGGAACACACACACAATAGTCTATTCTGTCGAATAAAACAACCATTATAATGCAATACAAGCATTATAATATAATCTTACAAGCCTTATAACATAATCTTGCAATTTTCCACGACACTACAGACTCTAAAGGCTATTTTATTTTTTATCAACTTCTGAAAGAGCATGGTATGAGCTAGTTGTCTGCTTACCCTCATGTACACTAAGAAGCTTTGAGGCTGGGGACT
The DNA here is from genome assembly GCF_045679555.1 of Salvelinus alpinus. Lineage (NCBI taxonomy): Eukaryota > Metazoa > Chordata > Actinopteri > Salmoniformes > Salmonidae > Salvelinus > Salvelinus alpinus. The sequence goes on along the minus strand of NC_092110.1, from coordinate 16,576,701 downwards.
CTGGCCTCACTTCCTTAATGAAGATGCCCTCCTTCCCTCCTCCGCTCAAAACAAGACCCTCGGCACATGTCTCTTTTGCCATTCTCACAATCACTCCCGAGTCTGAGCTCTAAGTTTACAGGAAAAAATGAAGAAAGAAAAAAAATTAACACGTTATGTACCACCAATGACAACCTGAAACAATGCTTCTGCATGAGTTCAATATAACGCAGACATGTCTGACCTCCAGTTGACTCATCTTGGCAGGGGAGCGCTTTTCAAAAAGGGACCCAAAACCCCTCTTTCCTTTCTTGCCACTCCCACCTCCACCCTAAAAGGAATGTTAAATGAATCAGAGTGTCTGACAAAATTCAAACTACAAGTCACCATGGTTGGTTGAAATATAAAGTATTGTACCTGTTTATCAATGTCAGTGTATTTGTCAGTCTCAGGGTATTCATCTACAGGGGAGGATCCTTGTGGGCGAGGTCTCTCCCCCTCTATAAATTCAGATGGCTCTTCACATATCTGGAACAAAAATATGTATAGTCAATTTTGTTGCTATATAGGGATTCATTAAAAATTCTAATTTAAGTTGTGTGTCTTTCCCATAGTCTTTAGTATTCACATGATGTCCACACATGCAAGCAATAGATTTTTCATATCAGTAGATCCACTCACTGAATCATCCACCATGTCAGGCTCTGGTCCCTTCAGCCTTCGTCCGGCCCCTATTCAAAACCAAGAAGAAAAAACAGCAAGAGCATATTTAGTTCAAGGTAAACCACTACAGTTGTCAAAAGGTTAAGTCTCAGAATATCTATCATTAGATAATCAGGTATTAGAGAGGATTTCAATGTTTTGTTCACATGTATAGTGAATATTATCTTGATATTACAAGAACAAAATAATTCAGATGTATTTGACAAAACCGAGCCCTCTCTGCCTGTCTTACCATGGGAGCAGAATTGGTTTGAGAAACTGGAGCCCAGGAGGAGATTATTGGAAGTTCTTCCTGGCAAGAATTCCCAAAGGAACCAGCTTCTGCAGCGCCTGTTAAGTGATCCACTCTATCGATCTGGAGATTTGACTTACAGCCAGTGTGGCTGGCTAGCCTTGAAGTCTAAAGTAGGTAAGGGAGTGTAGTTTTGAAATGGTATAATCCTGATCAATGCAATTGTTATTATTACCATCATCCATGATACACAATCATGCTGTGATCATATTTTCTGTTGTTAAGTTACCCTGCCGTGATGCCACAATTATATACAATACTATTCAAAAACAAATGATGGTGTCAATAGGGTCATATTAGCTGCTGAGTACCCTCAATGGTTGGACAAATCTGAAGCTTCATATCACAATAGGCCTCCTAAGTCACTGGTCAGATCACTGCAGTGGTGAAAAGCAGTGGTGAAAAGCAGGGGTGTCTCACAAAATCAGATGTTGCATTAGGCTGAAGTAGCAGTGGGGTTGTAGAAACACTTTTCATGTTGATGTGAAAATCAAGAATATCTATAAAATATGCTGTAACATGGTTACAGTCGAGACCACTTCCCCGCTCAGCATTAGGCCTATCCAATGCTGAGTTTGCGTTCTGAGATACTGTATGTGATATCGATTGACTTAGGCAAGTAAACATGTTTGATATGTGTTCCGGTCTAAACGTTGCAAGCAATAAAGTGTACGGGAGCGTTCAACCGTCTGAAGGTACCTATTACTTTTCTACAAACAGGTTCTCTCATCAAAATGCAAGTGTAATTTGCTTATACATTCTGAGCAATCTATGGTAATATCCTTTTAAAGTCAATGTTGTGCCTACTGGGTGATCAATGATCTGTCTGTAACCACCAGTGGTCAGTGCTTTCAGTATAACTGTGTTGCAAAAACAAGTGTTCATTAACAAAAATCTTTCCTATGTTCAACAACTTCCTCATTGAGTACAAATAGTTCTTACCACAGTATTTTAGATCTCAGACCTCAGACCTTAGACCTCACACTTTTCTGTGTACACAATCTTGTGTGTGCACTTGTGAGTTTGTGTGTATAGGTGTGGGAACTTCCTATGGAAAGGGTGTGTCATTCCCTTAGCAAGTACCTTATGAGCAGTGGTAAGTCATTTTTTGGGGTATCTGTTCTTTACTTTACTATTTATTTGTAAAAGTTGACCCTCTGTAATCTTGGGGGTATGATCTTTGACCCTCTCTATCTTTTTTCACTCAACATTATTCACGATTCTAATCAGAAGTATCCATAATCATGGTAGCATCCACATTAATGTAGAAGTGTTTAGAAACATTCTATCCTTATTTATAATAAAAGTGACTCAAAAATGACACTACATTATTTACCATTAATTTCTATTGGGCACAAAATAATCTGAAACACAATCAAAACTAACTGCAAATGCATCCAACAAATTTGATGTAGTCATTGCTAGGAATATGGGACCAAATACTCAACTTTTGACTACTTAATTTATAAGAATCTTTAGGGGTGTTAATAATTTGGACCCCTACCTTTTTGAGAAAGAAATATATAACTTCTTAAACAAAATCTCTTTCTCTGAGCAATTATATTAGTCTAAAATAATATAATTTCCCAATTTTTTTAGCATACAATATAGCTCAGTATTTGAATTAGTTATTTTATACCGTCATTATGGCTCATTTTTATCAAGGGTATCAATCATTTAGGACCAAACTGCATCAATATAATGCCTTGTCATCCCTACTGGCTCTGATCTGGCGTACTCACTGAACACAGATACTGCGTTTGTAAATTATGTCTGAGTATTGGAGTGAGCCCTGTTGGTCCTTAAAAAATATATTATAATATTTGTGCCGTCTGGTTTGCTTAAAGCTACAATTTGTAAGTTATTGTGTGACCTGACCAAATTCAAATAAAAACGTTGGTTATAGATCTGTCATTCTCATTGAAAGCAAATCTAAGAAGCGGTAGATCTGTTCTATGTGCACTATTTCTATGCTTCCCGTTCTTAAGTTTTGTTTTTTGCATCTTTTACTTTTCGGTTTTATACATCTGCATAGTGCACCTTTAATATAAAGAATTTGATGTGTAGCATTTACTTTTTACTTTTACTAAAGTATGACAATTTAGTACTTTTTCCATCATAGTACTTAAGTACATTTAAACCAAATACTTTTAGACTTTTATTCAAGTAGTATTTTATTGGGTGACTTTCACTTTTACTTAAGTCACTTTCTATCAAGGTACATAGCGGCGGGAAGTAGGGGTGCTGAGGGTGTTGCGGCACCCCCTGAAAAATCTGGAATAAGAAAAAGATTAATAATAAATATTTGTATTTTTTTCACAAATGTTGTGCACTGGGCATTTACTAGTCCTGTATTAGCAGACCAATATAACCTTCTGTAGCTCAGGAAAAAATTCTGCCCCTCAGTAATAGAAGCAAAGTGTCTGCTAAATGGCCATCACTACTACTACGTTTGCTTTTCCAACACAGCTAATCCAAGCACATGAAAACAATGTCATAAAGAAATTATTATATAGAGAGCGCTTACCTGAAGGAAAAATGTCACCTTCTAAGCTACACTAGCAACCTGATTTATCCTGTTAATACTGCCTCACCCAGATTCCACTGTGGACCAACAGACTGAATGAAACTGCCAACATAGCTGTTTTGTTTTTGCTCCCAGTGACCAGCCTCTGATAGACATATAAGGGTGTATACGGCCTTCTAATCTAGATCACTCTTGTAACAGTATGAGTAACACAAGAGGAGACAGTCAGGATTGGAGAGTTTCAAATCATATATTAAATTCATTCTCAGAAAGGTGTGGATGTTCTCCAACATAAATGTAAATTGACCGGATTTATGTCTGTGTATTATAACCCTTTCCCCTCCTACAAGGAATGTACACTGCAGCTATGAATAGAAAAACTATGTAAAGTTTATGGTCTTTAGTAATTTCCACTCTAATCTCACAGGGACTTATTTACACACATTTTTCTTCATATTGAATGATTATCAGCATCTGTACATGATCAGAGGGGAGGGTAATGCTGGAGAGGGTTATGACTGTAGAGACAGTGGGTTCAGTGTTCTCTGAGGAACAAGGGAACTCTACCTGTGTGAGCTGAACAGAAGTGGATGCTTAAAATCAATTTGCTCCCTTTATAACTTGTATCAAAATGCTAAATACAACTACATGCAATGGTAGAGAGAAATAGATTTGTACACTATAAAGCAGTGTTCCCTCCTAAGAGAATTCCCTTCTCAGGATAATTCCATTATTGTGGTATGAGGCTGGACAATCCTACAAATTGATATCTCCATTAAAAAAAGACCAGAAAATGCTGATGTTCATGTTATATTCTATTTCCTTTGCAGGGGCTGGCATATATTCCTGTACCTAAAACTGGCACTAAACGTGAAGAAACTCCTTACTCAAATATTTGTCATATGGGTGCTGCAGAAAGGTGATATGGTGACACACACTATTTACCAAATTATCCACATGAATTCACTTTCTGCCCTACTTTAAGTTAGGTGTCCCTACAAAATGTGTTGACATAGTAATTGCATACTGTACGGCAGGTGTAATTAGTTACACAGTTTTACAATGTGGTTGGCGTGATTGCATATTGAGGTTTATGTGATTACAAACAAATATATTTTTTGCATGCTTTAGATTTGCCAACAATCTCTCCCTCACTGTACAAGATAAAAAAAGGTCCTCTCAATGTTCAAGTTTATTTACAAATCTCTGAAATTGTGCAACATTTCATGGAGTTAATCTTACATGACTCATGTGGGGTGCAACCGCACCATTGTCTTTGGGTGTGGTCACTCTCAAGGCCACGTCTAGCTTGAAATAATGTGGTAGGGAATGGGCTATTCTACTATTGCCTGGTCTCCTCGCTTGTTAGGCTGGAAAACCAAATGCTACTGTTAATCTAAAACACAGGGCCAAAACCAAATAGTAAATAGTCATGTGCATTTACCTGTAAATAAATGGGATTGCACCTTGAAATGTGGAAGGCCATTCATAATCTCATAATCTCATGATCTATGAATACATTTGTAAAAAAATCTAAATTGGATTTTCCCGATCGATTATGTGGACATGGAACTATGATCCCACATGCTTTAAATTGAGCAGTCCGGAACATTAATTCATTCTCACCTAACGTGATAGGAGTTTCATCATGGTTTTAGAATTCAACTATCAGAATTTTCTCCTATTCCCACATATACCCTCCCAATACGATTTTAAAGAATTGCCCCACAGGGAGAAACTATTAAGATACTGGAGACAATACATCTCATAGGCATAGATTGAAAAAGCAAACAATTGTGTGAACACCCATCCTCTAATGGGACCAGTACTGCTTACCACCACTTCTATGCAGAGGGGCAAAGTACAATAATATGTCTATAAAAGTCAGCAATATTCCCCAGACTGTCTGTAAGAGATTGTCAATGTCTATGGTGTTTAATTGATGATATCATGGATGATACCATAAATGGACTTTCAATGGGCTTTAATGCTAAGTGGACCACCTATCACACTAAATCTGGGCCAGTATTTGACACAGGTTTCTGCTCAGGGGAGAGGGCAATTACTGTATCTCTCATTCTATCATCCCTATCTCTGCCCAACCTCGACTTCTGTCCCTCCCAGACCTAGGAATTACATTTCCTCCGGGAACTTTGAACCTGTCCCCAAGTACAGCACTTTTTGTACAAAAGAATGACACATTAAACCCTGGTGTACACATGCAGTGCTCCAAAGTAGCCCCCCTTTGCCTTGATGAAAGCTTTGCACACTCTTGGCATTCTCTCAACCAGCTTCATGAGGAATGCTTTTCCAACAGTCTTGAAGGAGTTCCCACATATGCTGAGCACTTGTTGGCTGCTTTTCCTTCACTCTGCGGTCCGACTCATCCCAAACCATCACAATTGGGTTGAGGTCGGGTGATTGTGGAGGCCAGGTCATCTGATGCAGCACTCCATCACTATCTTTCTTGGTCAAATAGTCCTTACACAGCCTGGAGGTGTGTTGGGTTATTGTACTGTTGAAAAACAAATGAAAGTCCCACTAAGCGCAAACCAGATGGGATGGCATATTGCTGCAGAATGCTGTGGTAGCCATAATGGTTATGTGTGCCTTGAATTCTAAATAATCAATGACAGTGTCGCCAGCAAAGCACCCCCACACCATCACACCTCCTCCTTCATGCTTCACGGTAGGAACCACACATGCGGAGATCATACGTTCACCTACTCTGCGTCTCACAAAGACACAGCAGTTGGAACCAAAAATATCACATTTGGGCTCATCAGACCAATTGCTCGTGTTTCTTGGCCCAAGCAAGTCTCTTCTTCTTATTGGTGTACTTTAATAGTGGTTTCTTTGCAGAAATTCGACGATGGTCTGATTCACGCAGTCTCCTCTAAACAGTTGATGTTGAGATGTGTCTGTTACTTGAACTCTGTGAAGCATTTACTTTTCCTGCAATTTCTGAGGTTGGTAACTCTAATGAACTTATCCTCTGCAGCAGAGGTAACTCTGGGTCTTCCTTTCCTGTGGCGGTCCTCATGAGAGCCAGTTTCATCAAAGTGCTTGATGATTTTTGCGACTGCACTTGAAGAAACTTTCAAAGTTCTTGAAATTTTCCCGGATTGACTGACCTTCATGTCTTAAAGTAACGATGGACTGTCATTTCTCTTTGCTTATTTGAGCTGTTCTTGCCATAATATGAACTTGGTCTTTTACCAAATAGGGCTATCTTCTGTATACCACCCCTACCTTGTCACAACACAACTGATTGGCTCAAACGCATTAGGAAGGAAAGAAATTCCACAAATGTACTTTTAAGAAGGCACACCTGTTAATTGAAATGCATTCCAGGTGACTACCTCATGAAGCTAGTTGAGAGAATGCCAAGAGTGTGCAAAGCTGTCATCAAGGCAAAGGGTGGCTACTTTGAAGAATCTCAAATATAAAATATATTTAGATTTTTCTAACACTTTTTTGGTTACTACATGATTCCATTCAAGGCACACTTAACCAGCATGGCTACCACAGCATTCTGCAGCGATACACCATTTCCTATTCAACAAAACTGAATATGAGTATGAATAAGGGTTGAAATGACATATATAGGAATTCTAAATAGAGTTTAATCAAATTCTAAAATGACTAACTATAAGATTTCACCTTCCTTATTTTCTAAAGGTCTCTCTTGAACAAAACGTCTGCCCCCATCGCTGTGAAAGTCTCACAGAGCTCTAGCTTGGCTTCCTGAACTCGTTAAGAACTCACCTTTCATCTCGTGTTAATGAAAAACAGAAAGTCTTTTTGTTTAATATCTATTAATTTCTTTAGATTACTGGCTATAATTCTATCTCCGAATGTGCTACGGATCCTGTAAGGATTGCAGGCATATGCATTATTAGGCACTGTGATGTAGCGTTCAGCCAGGAGTGGATAGACAGTTGGAAGAGCGAATTAAATGGTAGGAGGAACATCCCAGCTTCAAGTGGTGTCCGATTTCACACTTCACACAGTCAAAAGAGCCTTACTCCTGTGTCCATGAGAATCAGGGCTACAGCTCAATGCAAGACATTTCTATCTATGGTGTCCACAGATTGATTTATAAGCAAAATTGCAGGTCAGAACCGGTATCAGAACCACACAGGTTCCCAAAACATGGGACTTTACACCTAAGAGGTTTTAAATTGAAAACAATCCCAGTAAGGTACTTAATTGTTACCCAGAAAGGATTTGATATTGACATAAAACGTCTGCATTGGAACCTTTTAAGGTCAAGTGAATGGAATTATTTAAGTCAAGAGAATAGGCTAAAATAAACATTATTTGAACACGTCAATGACACAAGATTGACGTTTGTAAAAATCAAAGAAAAACAAAGGCCATTGCTAACATTGGAAGGCACAACATATTCTCATTGACCATAAAGAATGTTTTATTATCACAATTTCAACTAAAGATAACATAAATTACTTCTTAACCTTTCAACAAAATGGTTGAAAAACGGAATACACTTTAGATAGTTCAAGCAAGCACGGGCTGTGAATTTGCTTCTATATAAAACCTAAATTAGTTATGTTTACATTGTGAATGACAGATTGCACTCGATACATTCTGCATGGGCTCTCGGTTAATGACTATACACCAGGAAAAAGTACATCAACTTATGTAGACACATCAAGCGCATCCCTATGAAGTATGCTCACCCAGACAACACACTGCAGACACACCCATCCACACACTGCAGGCAGGCAAGCAGCAGGTCAGCAGCATGACTCAGCACTCCACTCTCAGCAGCACCAGCCTCCCAACACACTCACTCACTTACTCACACAGCTCTGCTGAGCTCGGGTGCTAAATCAGGGAATAGTTTAGGACCACATAGAAACAGAGAGATGAGAGAGAGAGGGATGCCCACCCATGCCCGGCGAGCCGTGCCAGTTGGGGAAGGCCAGGTGCAAACAGTCGCACATGTTGTCAGTCCACTGGGGTCCTGGGAGGGAGAGGGGTCCTGTCCTCGGACAGGTATTCGACAGCGCAGCGGCCCTGGCTGCTGATGAGCTCTGGCGGCTTGCCTGTTCTGGAGTGGCTAGCGCTGCAGCCTCTTCCTAAAACTGCCTCCACTCAGTCAGTCACAGCAGGGAAGGAGGCAAGAGTCGCAGGACCAGAGAGAGAGAGAGAGTAGAGTGAGTGAGTGAGTGAGTGAGTGAGTGAGCGAACGAGCGGCGCGCGTGAGAGAGTGATTTCTGCAGCATCCACGCTCAGAGCAGTCCACACTGGAGTGAGGCAGGGCTCTCCTAATCTCTCCTGTAAACATAGACCTTCAGAGCAGCATGCTAACCGAATTATGGGAGAGCTGCCCCCACCCTCCCTCTCACCAGCAGCATTGATCAGACCAATCAGGCAAGGACACTCAGGATGACGCTCCAATAGAGATTTATGCTGGAAAGACCACCTTCCTGTTTGGGGGGGGGGGGGGGGGGGGCGAGGAGGAGGAGGCAGATCATTGAATTTGACACAGTACAGTACATGGTTTAATATCTTTCACAGGACAAGATGCTATATATTACAGTTGTTGGGAAACGTGTATGAGAGGGAAAGGCAAAAGGGGAGCTAAACACAGACTTTAGAGAGTGTGTATGAAAAACCTGAGGTGCCGCAGTGGTGCCTGGTCACATTGTCTGAGTCAGGGTGTGTTTTCAAAGGGATGCTTCCTGTTAAATTATTTAAGAGCTAAAATAGAGTATGAGCTCACAGCAAGAGAGAAAGAGAAGGGATGCTGCGTAGTAACCCAGGCCAGACAAGCAGAGGACAGCATCACATACAAACACACAGAGGGAAAGCACAGTATTAGGCACTAAAAGCCATTCATAAACGAAACCTTTGTGCAATAGATTGTCAGTTGCTTATGATGATACCTTGGCTACTTGCTATACTTGTATGTATTGTTGATAAGACTGACTACTATGGTCTGGTTAAGCGAGTGGGACTGTTCATTGGCGGTGTGATGTACATTAAGGTGTGGACCTGTGATCAACATCAAATAACATATACTTACAGTGCATTTGGAAAGTATTCAGACTACTGAATAAAAAAAATCCTCATCAATCTACATACAATACCCCATAATGACAAAGCAATGTATTAGAAATAAAAACGGAAAAATCACATTTGCATAAGTATTCAGACCCTTCACTCAGTACTTTGTTGAAGCTCCTTTGGCAGCGATTACAGCCTCGAGTCTTCTTGGGTATGACGCAACAAGCTTGGCACACCTGTATTTATGGAGTTTCTCCCATTCTTCTCTGCAGATCCTCTCAAGCCCTGTCAGGTTGGATGGGGAGCGTCGCTGCACAGCTATTTTCAGGTCTCTCCAGTGATGTTAGATTGGGTTCACGTCCGAGCTCTGGCTGGGCCACTTAAGGACATTCAGAGACATGTCCCAAAGCCACTCCTGCATTGTCTTGACTGTGTGCTTGGGGTCATTGTCTTGTTGGAAGGTGAACATTCGCCCCAGTCTGAGGTCCTGAGCGCTCTGGAGAAGGTTTTCATTAAGGATCTCTTTGTACTTTGCTCCGTTAATCTTTCCCTCAATCCTGACTAGTCTCCCAGTCCCTGCCTCTGAAAATCATCCGCACAGCATGTTGCTGCCACCACCATGCTTCACCGTAGGGATGGTGCCAGGTGTCCTCCGGAAGTGACTCTTGGCATTCAGACCAAAGAGTTCAATCTTGATTTCATCAGACCAGAGAATCTTGTTTCTCTTGGTCTGAGAGTCCTTTAGGTGGCCTTTGGAAAACTGCAAGTGGGCTGTCATGTGCCTTTTACTGAGGAGTGGCTTCCATCTGGCCACTCTACCATAAAGGCCTGATTGGTGGAGTGACGCAGATATAGTTGTCCTTCTGGAAGGTTCTCCCATCTCCACAGAGGAACTCTGGAGCTCTGTCAGAGTGACCATCGGGTTCTTAGTCACATCCTTGACCAAGGCCCTTGTCCCTCAATTGCTCAGTTTAGCTGGGCGACCAGATCTAGGAAGAATCTTGGTGGTTCCAAACTTCTTCCATTTAAAAATGATGGAGGCCACTGTGTTCTTGGGGACTTTCAATGCTGCAGAAATGTTTTGGTACCCTTCCCCAGATCTGTGCCTCGACACAATCCTGTCTCAGAGCTCTACAGACAATTCCATAGACCTCATGGCTTGGTTTTTTCTCTGACATGCACTGTCAACTTTGGGACCTTATATAGACAGGTGTGTGCCTTTCCAAATCATGTCCAATCAATGAGCTCAACTTCGAGTCTCATAGCAAATGGTCTGAATACTTATGTAAATAAGGTATTTCTGTATTTATTTTTAATACATTTGCAAACATTTCTAAAAACCTGTTTTCGCTTTATCATTATGGGATATTGTGTGTAGATTGATGAGGGAAGAAAATGTATTTAATCAATTTTATAATAAGGCTGTAACATTACAAAATGTGGAAAAAGGGAAGGGGTCTGAATACTTTCCAAATGCACTGTACATAGCGAGAACAGTGATTAAACATAACTGTTCATTTACAAACCAGACCACTGATTTATTAGCCCATCTTTAAGTGCAGTCAACACTAAGTGATGTTTTACCGCAGAGTGAGCAGTGCATTAGACATTATGTTTTGGCCCAGGGCATTAGTTCAATACTGCAAATACTGCAAACGCAAATGCAACGCAGTATACTTTAAATGCAGGGCAATAATGTACATGTACAATATAGGGGACATCCAAGGGCTAGGTTCACTGTCCATAAGCCTTTCCTGCAATCTAGAGACATAATCATTATGCTTAATTCTATTTTAAAAATATATATATTTTTCTGTATATCTAAGCATACATTTTGAGCTGTGTGTATTAAATAAACTAACTATGCTTCTCTGCATCTCTGCTAAAATCTGGGTAAAAGATTGAAAGGAATGTGGGTCTTATTCAGGACATTTAGTTATTGCTTGCTTTTCTAAAGTCTACCAATCTTGCCAGCAGGCGTACCAGATACACTATATACAGGGTTGGGGAGTAACGGGTTACAAAAAAAGGTAACTGTAATCTTACATTACCAGCAAAAATATTGTAATCAGATTACAGACACCTTTGAAAAAGTAGATGATTACTTCAAGGTTTACTTTTAAATTTAGAAAGGATGTTTGCGGAAAAAAATATTGGACACTTCTCTGTTTTCTCACTGACATTCAAATCAGCATTGAAAAAAGGCACAAGTTTAAGTTTGTTCCGCCTGAGCGAGTCTGAACACAAGTCAGAGACCACTATGATGACATACCAAATGTGTTTGATGGATCACGAGAAAAGAGCAGGAATAGGCTTTTGTAGGCTACAGTCCAAGTTATATCTTCAAATGGTGCGACTGCTGTGCCGAGCCGAATCCAGTAATGTGAAGGGGTGTCCGCATATTTTTGTATATATAGTCAGGGTTGGATAGGTTACTTTCTAAATATAATATGTTACAATTACTAGTTACCTGTCCAAAATTGTAATCAGTAAAGTAATTTAAGGATTACCCAAACTCATGAGTTTAGCTCAATCTAATTAATGCTGATAAAAAACAAAATCCATAGGCCTAATGGACAGATGCTCAAACTTGCACACTTTTGATAGACTTAAAGGAACAATCTGTAGTTGCTACATCCTTTTTGGACTTATAAATTATATACAGTATACCAGAGGTGGGACCAAGTCATTGTTTTACAAGTCACAAGTAAGTCTCAAGTCTTAGCACTCAAGTCCCAAGTCAAGACAGGCAAGTCCGAGTCAAGCCTCAAGTCCTAAACTTTGAGTTTAGAGTCCTAAAACAAGTCATAATGTGTTCTTCACCAAATGTATTTGTAATGGGTCCTAGATGTAGCTGGTGTAGAGAGTCAGGCGCAGGACAGCAGATATGAGTAATCAAACGTACTTTACTCAAAAATGAAAATATACAAAGTAACAAATACATGCACACCATGACAGACCGAAAATACAATAAACAATCACTCACAAAAAAACATGGGGGAACAGAGGGTTAAATAATGAACAAGTGATTGTGGGATTGAAAACAGGTGTGTGAAACAAAGACAAAACAAATGGAAAATGAAAAGTGGATCGGTGGTAGCTAGAAAGCCGGTGACGTCGACCGCCGAACGCTGCCCGAACAAGAAAGGGACCGACTTCGGCGGAAGTCGTGACAGTATCTCCCCCTTGACTTGAGCCGTGCGCCGACACCGACCTCGGGGACGACCCGGAGGATGAGGCGCAGGGCGATCCGGATGGAGACGGTATAAATCCAGCCACCACCGGCCTATGGACCAGCCACCACCGGCCTGAGGAGAGACACATGGAACGAGGGATTAATACGATAATCTGGGGGAAGCTGTAACCTGTAACATACCTCGTTCAGTCTCCTCAGGACTTTAAATGGCCCCACAAACCGCGGACCCAGCTTCCGGCAGGGCAGGCGGAGGGGCAGGTTTCGGGTCGAGAGCCAGACCCGGTCCCCCGGTGCAAACACCAGGGCCTCGCTGCGGTGGCGGACAGCGCCGTCTTTTTTCCGCCTCACGGCCCGTTGTAGGTGCACATGGGCGGCGTCACAGGTCTCCTCCGAGCGCTTGAACCATTCATCCACCGCAGGAGCTTAGATCTGGCTCTGATACCCCAGTACACACTGGAAAGGAGAGAGGTTAGTGGAGGAGTGGCGGAGTGAGTTTTGGGCCATCTCTGCCCAGGGGATGAACGCCGCCCACTCCCCCGGCCGGTCCTGGCAATAGGACCACAGAAACCTACCCACATCCTGGTTGACTCTCTCCACCTGCCCGTTACTCTCGGGGTGAAAACCTGAGGTGAGGCTGACCGAGACCCCCAGACGTTCCATGAACGCTCTCCAGACCCTGGACGTGAACTGGGGACCTCGATCAGAGACTATGTCCTCAGGTACCCCGTAGTGCCGGAAAACATGAGTGAACAGGGCCTCCGCAGTCTGTAGGGCCGTAGGGAGGAAGTTCCGTCAGGAAGTCCACCGACAGGCTGCGACCACCGGTCCGCTGCGGACCAGGATCAGGGGTTGTGGTTTCCCTGTGAGGCAGGAAGTGCCGTCGGGAAGTCCATCGCACAGGTGCGACACACCGAGCTGTTGTGGAAACAGGTAGGCGCCGTCACGTCCCTCTGGCCAAGGTGGGACACCAGTACTTCCCACTAAGGCAACGCACCGTCCGCCCGATGCCAGAATGACCAGAGGAGGGTGACGTAAGGGCCCAATAGATCAAACGGTCGCGGACAGTAGACGGAACGTACAGGCGCCCAGCTGGACACTGGGGGGGAGTGGGCTCTGTGCATAACGCCCGCTCAATGTCCGCGTCCATCTCCCACACCACCGGTGCCACCAGGCAAGATGCAGGAAGTATGGGAGTGTGATCCATGGACTGCTCCTCTGTGTCATACATCCGGGATAGTGCGTCTGCCTTAGCGTTCTGGGAACCTGGTCTGTAGGATAGGGTGAAAACAAAACGGGTAAAGAACATAGCCCACCTTGCCTGGCGAGGGTTCAGTCTCCTCGCCGCCCGGATGTACTCCAGATTGCGGTGGTCAGTCCAGATGAGAAAAGGGTGTTTAGCCCCCTCAAGCCAATGTCTCCACCCCTTCAGAGCTTTGACAACAGCCATCAGCTCCCGGTCCCCCACATCATAGTTTCACTCCGCCGGGCTGAGCTTCTTTGAAAAGAAGGCACAGGGGCGAAGCTTTGGTGGCGTGCCCGAGCGCTGAGAGAGCACGGCTCCTATCCCAGCCTCGGACGCGTCCACCTCCACTATGAACGCCAAAGAGGGATCCGGATGAGCCAGCACGCGAGCCGAGGTAAACAGAGCCTTCAAGTGACCAAAAGCCCTGTCCGCCTCAGCCGACCACTGCAGCCGCACCGGTCCTCCCTTCAGCAGTGAGGTAATGGGAGCTGCTACCTGGCCAAACCCCCGGATAAACCGCCGGTAGTAGTTGGCAAACCCCAGAAACCGCTGCACTTCCTTTACCGTGGTGGGAGTCGGCCAATTACGCACGGCTGAAATGCGGTCACTCTCCATCTCCACCCCTGACGTGGAAATGCGGTACCCTAAGAAGGAGACGGACTGTTGGAAGAACAGACATTTCTCAGCCTTGACGTACAGATCATGCTCCAACAGTCGACCAAGCACCCTGCGCACCAGGGACACATGCTCGGCGCGTGTAGCAGAGTATATCAGAATGTCATCAATATACACCACTACACCCTGCCCGTGCAGGTCCCGGAAAATCTCGTCAACAAAGGCCTGGAAGACTGATGGAGTATTCATCAACCCGTACGGCATGACGAGGTACTCATAGTGCCCAGAGGTAGTACTAAATGCCGTCTTCCACTCGTCCCCCACCCGGATACGCACCAGGTTGTAAGCGCACCTGAGCTCCAACTTTGTGAAGAAGCGCGCCCCGTGCATTGACTCGATCGCACTGGCGATGAGAGGCAGCGGGTAGCTGTACCTCACAGTGATCTGATTGATCCCTCGATAGTCAATACACGGGCGCAGACCCCCATCCTTCTTCTTCACAAAAAAGAAACTCGAGGAGGCAGGTGAAGTGGAGGGCCGAATGTATCCTTGCCCCAGGGATTCGGAGACATATGTTTCCATAGCCACTGTCTCCTCCTGTGACAGAAGATACACATGACTGCTGGGAAGTGCTGCGTCTACCAGGAGATTTATCGCACAATCCCCCCGTCGATGAGGTGGTAATTTAGTCGCCCTCTTCTTACAGAAGGCGAGAGCCAAATCGGCATATTCTGAGGGGATGTGCACGGTGGAGACCTGGTCTGGAATTTCCACCGTAGTCGCACCGATGGAAACCCCCACACACCTCCCTGAGCACTCCCGTGACCACCCCTTGCGAGCCCTCTGTTGCCACGAAATAATAATTTTGGGAATCATCTTTCCAAGGGCTCCATCTGAATTCACCCGCCGATGTTCCTCTGCACTGCCACGCACAACTTTTTCGCAGTTGGCACAATTTGATTGGCTGCTGCCCGAATCAAACTGTAATCCATAAAATGAAGAGTTGATGCACTGCACACTTTTTTTAATAGCATAATTTTTTATGACAAGTCAGGTCGAGCCATAAGGCTCAAGTCCAAGTCAAGTCAGGAGTCATTGGTGTTAAAGTCAAAGTCGAGTTGCAAGTCATCATACAGTGGGGCAAAAAAGTATTTAGTCAGCCACCAATTGTGCAAGTTCGCCCACTTAAAAAGATGAGAGAGGCCTGTAATTTTCATCATAGGTACACTTCAACTATGACAGACAAAATGAGGGGGAAAAATCCAGAAAATCACATTGTAGGATTGTTTATGAATTTATTTGCAAATTATGATGGAAAATAAGTATTTGGTCACCTACAAACAAGCAAGATTTCTGGTTCTCACAGACCTGTAACTTCTTCTTTAAGAGGCTCCTCTGTCCTCCACTTGTTACCTGTATTAATGGCACCTGTTTGAACTTGTTATCAGTATAAATGACACCTGTCCACAACCTCAAACAGTCACACTCCAAACTCCACTATGGCCAAGACCAAAGAGCTGTCAAAGGACACCAGAAACAAAATTGTAGACCTGCACCAGGCTGGGAAGACTGAATCTGCAATAGGTAAGCAGCTCGGTTTGAAGAAATCAACTGTGGGAGCAATTATTAGGAAATGGAAGACATACAAGACCCCTGATAATCTCCCTCGATCTGGGGCTCCACGCAAGATCTCACCATCAGTAACACACTACGCCGCCAGGGACTCAAATCCTGCAGTGCCAGACGTGTCCCCCTGCTTAAGCCAGTACATGTCCAGGCCCGTCTGAAGTTTGCTAGAGAGCATTTGGATGATCCAGAAGAAGATTGGGAGAATGTCATATGGTCAGATGAAACCAAAATAGAACTTTTTGGTAAAAACTCAACTCGTCGTGTTTGGAGGACAAAGAATGCTGAGTTGCATCCAAAGAACACCATACCTACTGTGAAGCATGGGGGTGGAAACATCATGCTTTGGGGCTGTTTGTCTGCAAAGGGACCAGGACGACTGATCTGTGTAAAGGACAGAATGAATGGGGCCATGTATCGTGAGATTTTGAGTGAAAACCTCCTTCCATCAGCAAGGGCATTGAAGATGAAACGTGGCTGGGTCTTTCAGCATGACAATGATCCCAAACACACCGCCCGGGCAACGAAGGAGGGGCTTCGTAAGAAGCATTTCAAGGTCCTGGAGTGGCCTAGCCAGTCTCCAGATCTCAACCCCATAGAAAATCTTTGGAGGGAGTTGAAAGTCCGTGTTACCCAGCAACAGCCCCAAAACATCACTGCTCTAGAGGAGATCTGCATGGAGGAATGGGCCAAAATACCAGCAACAGTGTGTGAAAACCCTGTGAAGACTTACAGAAAACGTTTGACCTCTGTCATTGCCAACAAAGGGTATATAACAAAGTATTGAGATAAACTTTTGTTATTGACCAAATACTTATTTTCCACCATAATTTGCAAATAAATTAATAAAAAATCCTACAATGTGATTTTCTGGATTTTTTTTCTCATTTTGTCTGTCATAGTTGAAGTGTACCTATGATGAAAATTACAGGCCTCTCTCATCTTTTTAAGTGGGAGAACTTGCACAATTGGTGGCTGACTAAATACTTTATTGCCCCACTGTATATGTATATAATGTATATACATACATTATATTAAGTGGCATTGTTTAAAGTGGCTAGTGAAACATTTTTTATCAATTTCCATCAATTTCCATTATTAAAGTGAGCTGGAGTTGACAGCAGCCACTCAATGTTAGTGGTGGCTGTTTAACAGTCTGATGGCCTTGAGATAGAAGCTGTTTTTCAGTCTCTCGGTCCCTGCTTTGATGCACCTGTACTGACCTCGCCTTCTGGATGATAGCGGGGTGAACAGGCAGTGGCTCGGGTGGTTGTTGTCCTTGATGATCTTTATGGCCTTCCTGTGACATCGGGTAGTGTACGTGTCCTGGAGGGCAGGTACTTTGCCCCCAGTGATGCGTTGTGCAGACCTCACTACCCTCTGGAGAGCCTTACGGTTGTGGGCGGAGCAGTTGCCGTACCAGGCGGTGATACAGCCCGACAGGATGCTCTCGATTGTGCATCTGTAGAAGTTTGTGTGCTTTTGGTGACAAGCCGAATTTCTTCAGCCTCCTGAGGTTGAAGAGGCGCTGCTGCGCCTTCTTCACAACGCTGTCTGTGTGGGTGGGTGGACCAATTCAGTTTGTCCGTGATGTGTACGCCGAGGAACTTAAAACTTACTACCCTCTCCACTACTGTCCCGTCGATGTGGATAGGGGGGTGCTCCCTCTGCTGTTTCCTGAAGTCCACAATCATCTCCTTTGTTTTGTTGACGTTGAGTGTGAGGTAATTTTCCTGACACCACACTCCGAGGGCCCTCACCTCCTCCCTGTAGGCCGTCTCGTCGTTGTTGGTAATCAAGCCTACCACTGTAGTGTCGCCCGCAAACTTGATGATTGAGTTGGAGGCGTGCATGGCCACGCAGTCGTGGGTGAACAGGGAGTACAGGAGAGGGCTCAGAACGCACCCTTGTGGGGCCCCAGTGTTGAGGATCAGCGGGGTGGAGATGTTGTTACCTGCCCTCACCACCTGGGGGCGGTCCGTCAGGAAGTCCAGTACCCAGTTGAACAGGGCGGGGTCGAGACCCAGGGTCTCAAGCTTGATGACGAGTTTGGAGGGTACTATGGTGTTAAATGCTGAGCTGTAGTCGATGAACAGCATTCTCACATAGGTATTCCTCTTGTCCAGATGGGTTAGGGCAGTGTGCAGTGTGGTTGCGATTGCGTCGTCTGTGGACCTATTGGGGCGGTAAGCAAATTGGAGTGGGTCTAGAGTGTCAGGTAGGGTGGAGGTGATATGGTCCTTGACTAGTCTCTCAAAGCACTTCATGATGACGGAAGTGAGTGCTACGGGGCGATAGTCGTTTAGCTCAGTTACCTTAGCTTTCTTGGGAACAGGAACAATGGTGGCCCTCTTGAAGCATGTGGGAACAGCAGACTGGGATAAGGATTGGTTGAATATGTCCGTAAACACACCAGCCAGCTGGTCTGCGCATGCTCTGAGGACGCGGCTGGGAATGCCGTCTGGGCCTGCAGCCTTGCAAGGGTTAACACGTTTAAATGTTTTACTCACGTCGGCTGCAGTGAAGGAGAGTCCGCAGATTTTGGTAGCGGGCCGTGTCAGTGGCACTGTATTGTCCTCAAAGCGAGCAAAGAAGTTATTTAGTCTGTCTGGGAGCAAGACATCCTGGTCCGCGACGGGGCTGGTTTTCTGTTTGTAATCCGTGATTGACTGTAGACCCTGCCACATACCTCTTGTGTCTGAGCCGTTGAATTGCAACTCTACTTTGTCTCTATACTGACGCTTAGCTTGTTTGATTGCCTTGAGGAGGGAATAGCTACACTGTTTCTATTCGGTCATGTTTCCGGTCACCTTGCCCTGGTTAAAAGCAGTGGTTGGCGCTTTCAGTTTCGCGCTAATGCTGCCATCAATCCACGGTTTCTGGTTTGGGAATGTTTTAATAGTTGCTGTGGGTATGACATCGCCGATGCACGTTCTAATGAACTCGCTCACCGAATCAGCGTATTCGTCAATGTTGTTGTTGGACGCAATGCGGAACATATCCCAATCCACGTGATCGAGGCAGTCTTGAAGCGTGGAATCAGATTGGTCGGACCAGCGTTGAACAGACCTGAGCGCGGGAGCTTCTTGTTTTAGTTTCTGTCTGTAGGCTGGAAGCAACAAAATGGAGTCGTGGTCAGCTTTTCCGAAAGGAGGGCGGGGGAGGGCCTTATATGCGTCACGGAAGTTAGAATAACAATGATCCAGGGTTTTACCAGCCCTGGTTGCGCAATCGATATGCTGATAGAATTTAGGGAGTCTTGTTTTCAGATTAGCCTTGTTAAAATCCCCAGCTACAATTTTTTATTTTTTTATTTTATTTCACCTTTATTTAACCAGGTAGGCTAGTTGAGAACAAGTTCTCATTTGCAACTGCGACCTGGCCAAGATAAAGCATAGCAGTGTGAACAGACAACACAGAGTTACACATGGAGTAAACAATAAACAAGTCAATAACATGGTAGAAAAAAAGAGAATCTATATACAATGTGTGCAAAAGGCATGAGGTAGGCAATAAATCGAATAATTACAATTTAGCAGATTAACACTGGAGTGATAAATCATCAGATGATCATGTGCAAGAAGAGATACTGGTGTGCAAAAGAGCAGAAAAGTAAATAAATAAAAGCAGTATGGGGGGTGAGGTAGGTAAATTGGGTGGGTAGTTTACAGATGGACTATGTACAGCTGCAGCGATCGGTTAGCTGCTCGGATAGCAGATTTTTAAAGTTGTTGAGGGAGATAAAAGTCTCCAACTTAAGAGATTTTTGCAATTCGTTCCAGTCGCAGGCAGCAGAGAACTGGAAGGAAAGGCGTCCAAATTAGGTTTTGGCTTTAGGGATGATCAGTGAGATACACTTGCTGGAGCGCGTGTTGCGGGTGGGTGTAGCCATCGTGACCAGTGAACTGAGATAAGGCGGCACTTTACCTAGCATAGCCTTGTAGATGACCTGGAGCCAGTGGGTCTGACGACGAACATGTAGCGAGGGCCAGCCGACTAGGGCATACAGGTCGCAGTGGTGGGTCGTATAAGGTGCTTTAGTAACAAAACGAATGGCACTGTGATAAACTGCATCCAGTTTGCTGAGTAGAGTATTGGAAGCTATTTTGTAGATGACATCGCCGAAGTCGAGGATCGGTAGGATAGTCAGTTTTACTAGGGTAAGTTTGGCGGCGTGAGTGAAGGAGGCTTTGTTGCGGAATAGAAAGCCGATTCTTGCTTTGATTTTGGATTGGAGATGTTTGATATGAGTCTGGAAGGAGAGTTTGCAGTCTAGCCAGACACCTAGGTACTTATAGATGTCCACATATTCTAGGTCGGAACCGTCCAGGGTGGTGATGCTAGTCGGGCGTGCGGGTGCAGGCAGCGAACGGTTGAAAAGCATGCATTTGGTTTTACTAGCGTTTAAGAGCAGTTGGAGGCCACGGAAGGAGTGTTGTATGGCATTGAAGCTCGTTTGGAGGTTAGATAGCACAGTGTCCAAGGAAGGGCCGGAAGTATATAGAATGGTGTCGTCTGCGTAGAGGTGGATCAGGGAATCGCCCGCAGCAAGAGCAACATCATTGATGTATACAGAGAAAAGAGTCGGCCCGAGAATTGAACCCTGTGGTACCCCCATAGAGACTGCCAGAGGACCGGACAACATGCCCTCCGATTTGACACACTGAACTCTGTCTGCAAAGTAGTTGGTGAACCAGGCAAGGCAGTCATTAGAAAAACCGAGGCTACTGAGTCTGCCGATAAGAATATGGTGATTGACAGAGTCGAAAGCCTTGGCCAGGTCGATGAAGACGGCTGCACAGTAATGTCTTTTATCGATGGCGGTTATGATATCGTTTAGTACCTTGAGCGTGGCTGAGGTGCACCCGTGACCGGCTCGGAAACCGGATTGCACAGCGGAGAAGGTACGGTGGGATTCGAGATGGTTAGTGATCTGTTTGTTGACTTGGCTTTCGAAGACCTTAGATAGGCAGGGCAGGATGGATATAGGTCTGTAACAGTTTGGGTCCAGGGTGTCTCCCCCTTTGAAGAGGGGGATGACCGCGGCAGCTTTCCAATCCTTGGGGATCTCAGATGATACGAAGGAGAGGTTGAACAGGCTGGTAATAGGGGGTGCGACAATGGCGGCGGACAGTTTCAGAAATAGGGGGTCCAGATTGTCAAGCCCAGCTGATTTGTATGGGTCCAGGTTTTCCAGCTCTTTCAGAACATCTGCTATCTGGATATGGGTAAAGGAGAAGCTGGGGAGGCTTGGGCGAGTAGCAGCGGGGGGGGCGGGGCTGTTGGCCAAGGTTGGAGTCGCCAGGAGGAAGGCATGGCCAGCCATTGAGAAATGTTTGTTGAAGTTTTCGATTATCACGGACTTATCAGTGGTGACCGTGTTACCTAGCCTCAGTGCAGTGGGCAGCTGGGAGGAGGTGCTCTTGTTTTCCATGGACTTTACAGTATCCCAGAACTTTTTGGAGTTAGAGCTACAGGATGCAAATTTCTGCTTGAAAAAGCTGGCCTTTGCTTTCCTGACTGACTGCGTGTATTGGTTCCTGACTTCCCTGAACAGTTGCATATCGCGGGGGCTCTTCGATGCTATTGCAGTTCGCCACAGGATGTTTTTGTGCTGGTCGAGGGCAGTCAGGTCTGGAGTGAACCAAGGGCTATATCTGTTCTTGGTTCTGCATTTTTTGAACGGAGCATGCTTGTCTAATATGGTGAGGAAGTAACTTTTAAAGAATGACCAGGCATCCTCAACTGACGGGATGAGGTCAATATCCTTCCAGGGTACCCGGGCCAGGTCGATTAGAAAGGCCTGCTCGCAGAAGTGTTTTAGGGAGCGTTTGACAGTGATGAGGGGTGGTCGTTTGACCGCGGACCCGTGGCGGATACAGGCAATGAGGCAGTGATCGCTGAGATCTTGATTGAAGACAGCAGAGGTGTATTTGGAGGGCAGGTTGGTCAGGATAATGTCTATTAGGGTGCCCATGTTTACGGATTTAGGGTTGTACCTGGTGGGTTCCTTGATGATTTGTGTGAGATTGAGGGCATCAAGCTTAGATTGTAGGACTGCCGGGGTGTTAAGCATATCCCAGTTTAGGTCACCTAACAGAACAAACTCTGAAGCTAGATGGGGAGCGATCAATTCACAGATGGTGTCCAGGGCACAGCTGGGAGCTGAGGGGGGTCGGTAGCAGGCGGCAACAGTGAGAGACTTATTTCTGGAGAGATTAATTTTTAAAATTAGAAGTTCGAACTGTTTGGGCATAGACCTGGAAAGTATGACAGAACTTTGCAGGCTATCTCTGCAGTAGATTGCAACTCCTCCCCCTTTGGCAGTTCTATCTTGACGGAAAGTGTTATAGTTGGGTATGGAAATCTCAGAATTTTTGGTGGCCTTCCTAAGCCAGGATTCAGACACGGCAAGGACATCAGGGTTGGCAGAGTGTGCTAAAGCGGTGAGTAAGGCAAACTTAGGGAGGAGGCTTCTGATGTTGACATGCATGAGGCCAAGTCTTTTTCGATCACAGAAGTCAACAAATGAGGGTGACTGGGGACATGCAGGGCCTGGTTTTACCTCCACATCACCCGAGGAACAGAGGAGTAGTAGGATGAGGGTGCGGCTAAAGGCTATCAAAACTGGTCGCCTAGAGCGTTGGGGACAAAGAATAAAAGGAGCAGATTTATGGGCGTGGTAGAATAGATTCTGGGCATAATGTGCAGACAGGGGTATAGTGGGGCACGGGTACAGCGGAGGCAAGCCCAGGCACTGGGTGATGATAAGAGAGGTTGTATCTCTGGACATGCTGGTCTCAATGGGTGAGGTCACCGCATGTGTGGGGGGTGGGACAAAGGAGGTATCAGAGGTACGGAGAGTGGAACTACGGGGTCCATTGCAAACCAAAACAATGATAATGATAACTAGCCTGAACAACAGTATGCAAGGCATATTGATATTTGAGAGAGACATACAATAAGGCATAAAGTGATTGCAGGTCTTGATTGGGAGAGCTAGCTAAAACAACAGGTAAGATAACAGCAGCTAGTCCACTAACACAGCAACAACAGGTAAAAATGGCGACGACTAGGCAGAGAGGGTCGGATTAACTACACACAGATCCTGAGTTAAAGCACAGAGCCGACAGATAAAACACAAATAAACAGAATGGAGTACCGTGAATTAATGGACAGTCAAGCAGGCATCAGCTATGTAGCCAAGTGATCATAGTGTCCAGGGGGCAGCCGTAGATGGAGCAGGGAGGCCTCCACTAAGCTAGCACGCGGCGTTTAAAGTTAGTAGCCCGGGGGGTGGTCTGCTCAGACGGAGGGGGTCTGCTCAGACGGAGGCCGGTTGAGGGCACAGCGGATGGGGTATTCGTCTGCAGACCAGACGTGGTCGTGTCGACAGAGAATCCAAGCCGGATGGCGATGGCGAGAGAGAGGTTGTGAATTGTAGAATTGTGTTTGCTAACTGGTGCTAGCTTCGTGGCAGTGGCGCTAGCTGCGCTAGCTGCAAGCTAGCTGTGAGGATCAGAAGTAGTGGCTCAGGGATTACGGCAGGAATCCGGCGTTGTTGTCGAGAGACAGTCCGATGCTGGTAAATTGGTGAGTAATATCCAGGCTAATAACAGGGCTGGTGTCTGTGCAGAAGGTAAAAGCTGTTAGCAGCGGCAAAAAATGGCTAAATTAGCTTGTAGCTGATTAGCTGGTTAGCTACTGGGGGTTCTTGAAAGTGTTCCAAAGTTAAAAAATAATAGCGATTCCGTATCACATTGGGTGAGGTAGGTTACCGGAAGGTATAATCGAAGTAAAAATCGAAAAGAGATTTTTTTTTTTTTTTAAATATATACAAGAAATACGAAAAAATACAAACTTACACGAGAGGACTAAAGAAACACGTCTACACTGCTACGCCATCTTGGACATGGACAATGAATGCAGCCTCAGGATATGTGGTTTCCAGTTTACATAGAGTCAAATAAAGTTTGTTCAGGGCCATCGATGTGTCTGCTTGGGGGGGAATATATATATGGCTGTGATTATAATCGAAGAGAATTCCCTTGGTAGATAATGCGGTCGGCATTTGATTGTGAGGAATTCTAAGTCAGGTGAACAGAATGACTTGAGTTCCTGTATGTTGTTATGATCACACCACGTCTCGTTAATCATAAGGCATACCCCCCCGCCCCTCTTCTTACCAGAAAGATGCTTGTTTCTGTCGGCGCGATGCGTGAAGAAACCAGCTGGCTGCACCGACTCCGATAGCGTCTCTCGAGTGAGCCATGTTTCCGTGAAGCAAAGAACGTTACAGTCTCTGATGTCTCTCTGGAAGGCAACCCTTGATCGGATTTCATCAACCTTGTTGTCAAGAGACTGGACATTGGCGAGTAGTATGCTAGGGAGTGGTGTGCGATGTGCCCGTCTCCGGAGCCTGACCAGAAGACCGCTTCGTTTTCCCCTTTTACGGCGACGTTGTTTAGGTTCGCCGGCTGGGATCAGATCCATTGTCCTGGGTGGAAGGCAAAACACAGGATCCGCTTCGGGAAAGTCATATTCCTGGTGGTAATGATGGTGAGTTGACGTTGCTCTTATATTCAGTAGTTCCTCCCGACTGTATGTAATGAAACCTAAGATTACCTGGTGTACCAATGTAAGAAATAACACGTAAGAAAAAGAAATACTGCATAGTTTCCTAGGAAGGCGAAGCGAGGCGGCCATCTCTGTTGGCGCCGGAAATTCCTGACGTTTAATCCTAATAAACATTCCCTGTTTTAGGTCAGTTAGGATCACCACTTTATTTTAAGAATGTGAAATGTCAGAATATAGTAGAGAGAATGATTTATTTCAGCTTTTATTTCTTTCATCACGTTCCCAGTGGGTCAGAAGTTTACATACACTCAATTAGTATTTGGTAGCATTGCCTTTAAATTGTTTAACTTGGGTCAAACGTTTCCGGTAGCCTTCCACAAGCTTTCCACAATAAGTTGGGTGAATTTTGGCCCATTCCTCCTGACAGAGCTGGTGTAACTGAGTCAGGTTTGTAGGCCTCCTTGCTCGCACACGCTTTTCAGTTCTGCCCACAAATTTTCTAGGATTGAGGTCAGGGCTTTGTGATGGCCACTCCAATACTTTGACTTTGTTGTCCTTAGGCTATTTTGCCACAACTTTGGGAGTATGCTTGGGGTCATTGTTCATTTGGAAGACCCATTTGCGACAAAGCTTTAACTTCCTGACTGATGTCTTGAGATGTTGCTTCAATATATCCACATCATTTTCCTACCTCACAATGCCATCTATTTTGTGAAGTGCACCAGTCCCTCCTGCAGCAAAGCACCTCCACAACATGTTGCTGCCACCCCCGCGCTTCACATTTGGGATGGTGTTCTTTGGCTTGCAAGCCTCACCCTTTTTCCTCCAAACATAACGATGGTCATTATGGCCAAACAGTTCTATTTTTGTTTCATCAGACCAGAGGACATTTCTCCAAAAAGTACCATCTTTGTCCCCATGTGCAGTTGCAAACTGTAGTCTGGCTTTTTTATGGCTGTTTTGGACCAGTGGCTTCTTCCTTGCTGAGCAGCCTTTCAAGTTATGTTGATATAGGACTCGTTTTTTACTGTGGATATAGATACTTTGTACCTGTTTCCTCCAGCATCTTCCCAAGGTCCTTTGCTGTTGTTCTGTGATTGATTTGCACTTTTTGCACCAAAGTACGTTAATCTCTAGGAGACAGAACACGTCTCCTTCCTGAGCGGTATGACGGCTGCATGGTCCAATGGTGTTTATACTTGCGTACTATTATTTGTACAGATGAACGTGGAACCTTCAGGCGTTTGGAAATTGCTCCTAAGGATGAACTAGACTTGTGGAGGTCTACAATTTTTTTTCTGAGGTCTTGGCTGATTTCTTTTGATTTTCCCATGATGTCAAGCAAAGATGCACTGAGTTTGAAGTTAGGCCTTGAAATACATCCACAGATACACCTCCAATTGACTCAAATTATGTCAATTAGCTTATCAGAAGCTCCTAAAGCCATGACATAATTTCTGGAATTTTTCAAGCTGTTTAAAGGCACAGTCAACTTAGTGTATGTAAACTTCTGACCTACTGGAATTGTGATACAGTGAATTATAAGTGAAATAATCTGTCTGTAAACAATTGTTGGAAAAATGACTTGTGTCATGCACAAAGTAAGTCCTGACCGACTTGCCAAAACTATAGTTTGCTAACAAGAAATTTGTGGAGTGGTTGAAAAACGAGTGTATTTAAACTTCCGACTTCAACTGTATCTGTATATATATATATATATATATCCATTGATTCTTGAAGAATATAACTTATTAATGCGTCATGAGCTTAGTTCACCTCATGAGTTTAGTTCAACTGTCACATCATGAGAACCCAAATTATAAGCAAATTTTCCCCCAATGTTTGTAAATATTGTAAATGTAAACAAACACTGTATAGCCTCAGAACATGGTTAAAACAATCATTTTTATATCATGGATGGTCAGTACTTGCATCTATAGCTCTGTCTATTAATCTGAAAGTAGTTACATTTCTCCAGGCCATCCCTCAGCTTTTAACCAAAACAGAGGCTGGGCGACCGTTTTGTTATTGTTTCATCTGTGGATTTTCCCTTTAAACAGCTGCATATTATCAAGATATCAAAGTGTCACCAACAAAAAGGTAAACAATAGGCCTATAGCAAATGCAGCATATGGCATTCATTTTTCACATGTAAATAGCACTTTTCAGGAGTGCTCAAAGCATGCCATTCCATGAGCGCAGCATTTATTTTTCAACTCCAATCAATGAGCCCAATTAGTCCTCCATGACAACAAAATCATAAACAACAGAGTAGGGCTGGCTAATAAGTCCTTAGTTTAGGGGTCATGCTCAGGTAAAACAATTTGGCTCATCTATTCTTCCATATTTCCAAGTCCTATTCTTGAAGATCAAGGGGTATAACATTTATTGGAATGACTGGAATTCTATTAGACTTTGGTTTTTAATGTAAATATATAATTGAATCCTATTATTATATGTAGTAGAAAGCGATGGGTTAAAAGAAGCCTACATAACCAACCCATAAAGTAAAATTTAACATCCATATATGGCCAGCTATGTAAACTTTAAAATTGATTTATCCTGCAATATATGTCGTTCAATTGGTAACATACATTTTTGTCTTTTTCTTAAAGGGAAAGTAACGGAATGTAATCAGATTATGAGTTACGTTACTGATTACAATTTTGGACAGGACAGGATTTTAAGGGGTCGTGGGACAAAATACACATTATATTGAAAGGTAACCGCAGCACCGATACTTTTATTTGGAAATGATACCTGCTGAACAGATTATTGTTGTTGACTTTACAGGTGCAGTGGGTCCGCAGTTGTGAAATGTCTAGCTAAATTCGGACTCCGAGGGGTTTGGCGCTGCGCTCGCTCATTGACTATTACAATAACGTTCTCGACACCCACACACACGGCGCTGCGCTCGCTCATTGACTATTACAATAACGTTCTCGCCACCCACACACACACTGATCCAATGAAATTACAGATTTCTCGACACACAGACAGACAGACAGACACACACACACACACACACACACACACACGCAGATCCAATAAACATTTCATTATGCAACATTGTTTAGTTTTAAATGTGACACGTCCAAGAAGAGAAAATACGAGCCCGACTTTATCAAATGTGGTTTTACGTAGGGTGCATTCGTAAATTCGCTCTGGCTATCTACTCATATTTCAGACCACTCTCGTCTGAGTGTGCCAAGGGTGAGTAGACCGTAGTGCGTCCAATGCAACGAGCTGTTAGCTAATGGGAGCATGAAACCCTCCAAAATGAAACGTCATCTGGGCACCAACATCCAAGCCACAAAGATAAAACAACAGACTTTTTTAAAAGGAAATGTTAATATCTGGAGGCCTCACAAGATTCATAGAACAAGGTATGCACGGTACATAAAAAGGCATTTCACGCATCATACCTTGTGGCACAGCGCATTGCTGAGTGCAAAAAAGCTCACATCAGCGCAGAGAATCTCATACTCCCTGCTGCGATTGAAATGTACATTGAAATCTTTGGAGTCAGCCGCCAACAAACTTAAAACCATCCCCCTATCCAATGACACCATGAGGATGAGAATTCAGGACATGTCTGAGGACATAACGCGCCAGACCTCAGAGAGCATTGGTGCAAATGGCCATTATGCACTGCAGCTTGATGAATCCACAGACGTGGCTAACCATGCCATTCTAATGGTGTATGTCAGACACCAACTTTGCAGAGCCTGTCTTTAACACAATGAATATGTACTTGGGCTCCGTGGGACTGGCCTGGGATGGGTGCGTCGGTGTGACCACTGACGGGGCAGCTGCCATGACGGGAAAGCACTCCGGGGTATTAAAGCGGATCCTGGACAGAGCACCGAGTGCGACGTGGAACCACTGCTTCCTACACAGGGAGGCATTGGCAGCGAAGGACATGGTGCCTGAGCTCCACGCCACGCTCCAGGATGTGATCAAGTGTGTCAACTATATCAAAAAGAGTTCCACGAAAAGCAGTTGTTTCCAGGCCTTATGTAGGGATATGGGGAACGTGCACCAGCATGTGCTTTATCATGCAGAGGTCCGCTGCCTGAAAATGTCGATTGTGAGGAATGGTTCACGCAAATTGCCTACCTGGCGGATATTTTTGATCATCTGAATTCTCTCCATGTGTCAATGCAAGGGAGGTGGCACAATCGACTTGTGGGAGGTGGCACAATCGACTTGTGGGAGATGGCACAATCGATTTGACAAAGTGGATGCCTTCAAGATGAGGCTTACCGTTCGGACAAATCTTGTTTCTAGCGGGAGGATTGACATGTTTCCTAATGCTGATTTCGAGATTCAGAACCTGATCAACAAAGCGCACAGCGACACACTGGAAAAAAAACGTTAAATAGCATCTTGTCAAGCTGCAGGGAAAGTTTTGCGACTACTTTCCGGAGGAGAACAGGAGGCAAGACAACTAGAAACGCGACCCCTTTCAAGTGGAGATGGGGAGCGTCACGTTGCCATGCAACGAAGAGACTCTGCTGTTGGAGCTGTCGTTAGATCGCGGACTGAGCATGCGCTTCCAGGAAATGACACTGCCAAAGTTCTGAAGCAGCGTAATGGGAGAGTATCCTACTCTCTATTATGAACACTACAAACAAGAGTACATAAACCTAACAGGAGTATTACATATCGAGATACATTTTCAATTTGTCAAAAAGTTTTTTGGTGCGTATTGCATTTTTGTTTTTACATTTACTGATCATTTCAAAATAATATTTAAATGATATCTTAAATAATGTGAAGAGGGGTTTGTTCTCTGCCCACTTCATTTTATGGATAAAGAATCTTCCATGAAAAATAAACAAATTAACAATGAAAGTTAAATCAGGGTCCATATCATTTGGATCAAAATAAAAAATAATATCAGAGTCTCTCAGATTAACATTAATAGTAATTTATTTTAAAATAAAATCTTCAACTCACTCCAAAATCTTCTGACATAAGAACAGTCAAGTATCCTGCTCTCGTCTGTCATGCAATCAAAATCATGCTACCGTTCAGAACTACCTATCTGTGTGAAAGTGGGTTCTCTGCTATAGCTGTGCTGAAAACAAAAGCAGAAACAAACTGGACAGCAAGCATGACCTTCGAGTTGCCCTGTCAACCAAACTTCAATAAACTTATCAAACTCAAGAAACACCCCCAGCTTTCCCACTGACACCCCCAGCTTTTCACACACACACACACACACACACACACACACACACACACACACACACACACACACACACACACACACACACACACACACACACACACACACACACACACACACACACACACTAAATAAACAGGTTAATGAGTTATTGTTCCCTATGTTAATTCATTCTGACATTCATATTACATTTTATTGAACGGGTTAAAAACGTACACCTTTAAAAACACTTTTCAACGTTGTGAAACTATTGACATGATAATTGATGATTAAGAATTCCTAATGATTTGTTGTTTTTTCAATTTTAAAAACTGGTATGTGATACTGTTCATGAACATTATTGGACTGGTATGTGTTACTGTTCATTAACATTGTTTGACTGGTATGTGTTACTGTTCATTAACATTGTTGGACTGGTATGTGTTACTGTTCATTAACATTGTTGGACTGGTATGTGTTACTGTTCATTAACATTGTTGGACTGGTATGTGTTACTGTTCATTAACATTATTGGACTGGTATGTGATACTTTTCATTAACATTATTGGACTGGTATGTGATACTTTTCATTAACATTATTGGACTGGTTTTGATGTCATGTTCTGAGTCTGATAATTTATTACACCCCACTCCTGAACTGGTCGCCTAATTAAATGGCTTATTCTCTTGAATTGTTAATAAATGTTTTCAGTTAATATGGCTGTGTAAGGACTTTCTTTAATACCCTAATTGAGACAGAGTATACTTTGAAAGGGAACATAAAATGTAATCATCAACAATCCATAATATTGGGTCGCGACTCAATTGTCATTGTCAAATTTGGGTCCCCGGGCAAAACCAGTTGAGAACCACTGTTCTAGGTGATTCTGTGCTTCCAACTTTGTGGCGGAAATTGCTTCTTGGTAGCTATTTGTGTGGTTGGGAGTTGGGAACATATCTGAGCTAGCTAAAGCCAACTTCATAAAATTGCCAAATGGCTAGCAGTATTACAGAGATAAAAATCTGAGCGGGCACGTGCCCCTGTGCCCTCTATGGCACAGGGATGGGGTATGAAGCCTCTGGGGGACATTATCCAATATCCTTATTGTGATGCACAGTAATGTGCTTTTTTCCACATACATACATTGAATATGTGTTCAATTGGATCAAGCCTCACAAATGCATCTGAATTAGATTGTAATAATTGTGAGCTGCAAGATGATACTACATTAGCTTTTGGCACAGGATCAAGCAACAACTCCAAACCAGAATCAATGCTAGTTCAAGAGAAACAAGAAAATGTTCTTCCCCCATCCTGTGCTCATCCAAAATATTCAGGCTATACCTCTTCTTTGTGGATCTCATCCTTCTGAAAAGCACAGGAAGGAAAACATAAACTCATCTTGATCTAACAATAATTTATAATATCATAACCCATTTAATGTAAACCCAGTTTAAATTCCATAAAGCCATTGTCACTATGTAGTATGTGGAGAAAAAATACTGTGTGCAGCTATGCAAAGTGTATGTGTCTTTAGCTCCATAGAGCAGCATATGATGTTACCCGGATCAGTTCCAGAAAACCTGTAAAAAGGTTGAAGTGTGTGGGATCTTGTGAGAAGATGCTCATGGCTCAGAGAAAGGTCACACAGGAGGGTGAGGGGTTATATTTAGGCACACAGTAAACAAACCTGAGGTTCCCAGACATACTGGCATCACATTACATTTGTAGCCTACAAAACACTGAAAACACCACTCATGTACACAGACACATACTGTACCTATACACTTGTACAAACAATTTCCATCCATGACTACCCCATTGGAATCTGAAAATCATGAGATCCTAAGTCATGCATATTTCTGCATTTTCCACCGGTATCATAGAGGATACCCTTTTGTCTGCTATTTAAATATAAAATCAATGCTATGCATCCCTTTCTGCATCTCTAGTCTCAACCTAACACACTGAAGAATCAGAAAGTCCTTCACGGACCATCTCAACAATAATGCCCTCGGTGCCCATAATACCCACATGAAAAAACACTACAGTTTACTATAGAATAATACAGTGCTTACTATAGAATTATTCAGTAAGCTGTTGTATACTGTAATAGATACTATAATACTGTAACGAGTGCGCTGAGAGTCGGGAAGCAAGTTCAGGGAGTGAGTGTTTTAATAAAATAAACGGAATATAATACAAAACAAGAAACACTAACAGCACACAAACATGGAACAGACACAATAAAGCCTGGGGAAGGAACCAAAGGGAGTGACATATATAGGGAAGGTAATCAGGGAGGTGATGGAGTCCAGGTGAGTTTGAAGACATGCAGGTGCACGTAACGATGGTGACAGGTGTGTGCCATATCGAGCAGCCTGGTGACCTAGAGACCGAAGAGGGAGCACACGTGACAGTACCCCCTCCCCGACGCACGGTTCCAGCCGCAGAACGCCGACCAAAATGACGATCCTGTGGAACAGGAGCGGACCAGTCACCTCTGCTGAGGAGCGGGAAACCTGTCAATCTGGCTGAGATGTGGGAGCATGGCGACCTAGAGCGCTGGAGGAGAGAGCATACATGACAAATACTATAGTACACACTGAGGTATCCTTTGTGTAGTACTTAATATAGAATGTGGTAGTCCACTGTAGAATACTGTAAATACTACAGTATTATCTGCAAAAAAACACTGTAGTAAATACTGCAGTAAATACTATAGTAATGCCCGCAAAAACACTACAGTCTGCAAAAACACTACAGTAAATACTATATTATATACTTGTTTTTTTTACTACAGAATTTAAACTGCAGTAAAATATAAATAATACAGTATACTACAGTCGTGTCAGCAAAAACCCTGAAAGTACAGTAAAGTTCACAAAAACACTACTGTGAGTACTGGTTTTTCATGTGGGAAGACAGAGCTGCACAAAATGGTGTTACTCTAGGAAATTAGCTTTAATGGAACACCAGAAATACTGCATGCAATCCACATCGGAATCCTTGTCAATATAGAAAATCAACGACGTGGTTCTGTTTACTTTACTCAGGGTACATATGGTATAACTGTCCATGTCCTCGTCCTCACGGGAAATTATATATCTGATGGTGCAGTAGTTGGACATTGTACATATGAGAAAGTTGAGGCAGAGAAAGGTCAAATGAATTCTATCTCTCATTCCTCCATTTCCATGCTTTGTCTCCACATCAAACTGATACAAATCTGAGATTTGCTCCCACACTGACACAATGTAACCCCTGTCCAACGGAATTGCAAAAGGGATAAAGTGAAAACATGAATAAATCCACCATAGTATTTTTTCTCTGCATAGAACTTTGGAAGGGCAAGGTTCCATTACATGGCCATGCCAAGTACTTTAAATTAAAGAGCGATAAAGCATTGTTTATGTTGGTTTAGTGTAATGAAAAACATCTTCATCTTGTAATGCATCCAACTTCATATCAGTGTGAAGACCTATAATGGTAAAAGTTCCAAATAAATAGGTAACATATAGTCTCGCCTCCTACCATATTCTTTGGTTGAGTAACATCCCACTGGGCACAAACTGGTTGAATCAACATTGTTTCACCTTAATTTGTCAATGTGTAATCTACGTGGAAAATGCATTGGATTTGAAAAAAGTAATCAAAGTAAACGGTTGTTTTGAGTGTGAAATTTCAACCACAGGATTATGTCATCATGGTAACCAAATTTCAACATAGACAAACCTTGTATAAAATATGTTGAATTTGTACCTTTAAAACAACATCAGATCTTCAACGTTATATCCACTATCAGAAAATAAACTATAGACTGGGCAATTGATCTATCTACAGCTACCCTTCGGTCTTTCATCCAGAGTTTTACCAAGCCAAGCCCAGCCCTGCTTAGCTTAATTTACTATTCCAATTACTGCTCTGAGTTCACATGGCATGCCTTAAATGAGCTGGGGTCGAGGAATGCTAAAAATATTGTTTTCAACAAAACCTGAAAAAAAAGCCTAATCATATCAGTCTTGTCAGTCTGTCTGTGAGCAACTGTGTGTACTGTTACTACTAATTGACCGTAGGGTTTTGATTTTAACCATGTGGATGGATATACATATTTCCTCCCAAGTAATTGTTCTCATTATGTCAAACCATAAGAGTAGATTCAGGCCGTGTATTTCTTTCCCAATGTCTCAGGGCAAACGGAATCAAATGAAATAAAATACATGTTTACTCACAGTAAATGTCCTTGACTGCTTTACCAACTTGAGGCCAACACATTATTCATCACCAGTCATTTTAAATAATATATAGTATCTCCCTATGGAGGGTCAAATGTTAATGTTGGGCCTGTCTAGTCATTTCTTGACAATCAATTCTTACTTTGTCAAGTAGGCCAAAGTTACACAACTGTGGCTCAAACACACATCTTAGAATTTAGGGCGCCCTCTGTCGGTTTCAGTTGCGTCTAGATTTTCGCTGTCAATGCACCTGCGTCAGGTAAGGTTAGCTCTGGGCTCCTACGCAATCTCTTCGTCATCGGGGCGGATCCAAAACAGTGGGAAGTAGTGCCGCGTTCAAAAGAACTGGGAACTCGGAAAAAATACGATGTTAAATCATGACGTCATTGATCTTCAGGTCGGAAAAGTCGGAATTGTATAGGCCCGAGTTCCATAGTTGGAATTTGGTTTGATGACCGTTCAAATCGTTTTTTTCCAGTCGAGCTCGTTTTGTTTTCAGAGTTCCCAGTTGTTTGAAACCCACTGAAGTCGGAAGTCGACGATTTCCGAGTTCCGAGCTCACAGTTCTTCTGAACGCGGCATAGGCTATTGTTTATTATCACCTTCCGGATTCTTAGAAACTTCCCCTGTTACAGACGCGCCACCGGTAAGGAAAATGTACCCTGTTTAGAGGTCTCTCAGCTAAAGACTTCGTAGGATCTAACGGTGTAGACCTATCCGTTACACTGTATCGTGGGTGTAATGTAATCCTAATGTACGTAATATGGTTATTTCATATGAGTTCAGTCTATCAACAGGTTAGCATTATGTGTAGGTTGTGTTTCTTGTTTTATTAATCAGGTTTGTATAATTATCGTTTTAATTTGCACACGTATGTTTTTGTGGCTATCATTACACTAATTCACTTCATGTCGTGGTTCTATCCTCTATTACATGTTGCACCCTATTATTTAAGTGTATGGGCTGCACAGGAAATCATAACAATAGAGAGAGGGAAGTCACTGATGGCCTACTTATCACAGCATTGCCTGATCAGTCCAGAAGTTGGGGGCGTCTGTGGATGTGGACGGACGGATAAATTGTAATTTCTTCCATTATCTGATCCTTGTCCTAAAACAGGCTTATCCGTTCAATGGAGGAACCATTATTTTTTGCTTGCGGGGATTTCGTCGACTGGTCTGTCCAAACTGCTTGGGAACAGAATGACGCCGAGGTGGACAGTGCGTTTGGAGACTGGAGTTCTGCCTGTAATGGCAACAAGTCGGATGCAGTTGAAAGATCTTCATCTCTGTCTTCACCCATGGACATTTCTAAACTCTCAACAAAGGTGAGAGTGCACCAATCTTTTTGATCATTCCAAGTTTACTTTACTTAAGAGGAAATTATTACCTGTGAATTGTGATCTATATAGGAGCTGTCTTAATTGCCATTTTCCTAATGTAGGCTAATATATAAACAATGTACAAATATGATATGTGATATATTTTTCTATACAGCTGGAGAATGGCAATGTGAAGAAATCATCTGTAGTTTTCCAGGAGTGCTTCCAGGTCTTGGGTGAATCTAAAGAGACCAACTGTACTGTACGATCTCTGTCCCAGCTGCTAGAAAACACACAGCCTTTTCAACCAACAGCTACAATATGGTGTCTAATTTATCCTTCTTTTTTTTTTACTGTAACTAAAAACATGCCTCTGTATATGTATGAAGCTTCACTTCTGTGTTCCATGAGGTTGTAGAGCTGACTCCTCTTCTCTCTTGCTTAGTGACTGTGGCAGCTTGTGGAGCCATCTGGTGGCTGAGCCCAGCAGGCTGAGGCTGTCAGAGCCAAAGCCCAGCTTACACTGCCACAGCCACAGCAGAATGGTTTCTGCACTCAGAATCACACCCTCAAATTGCATCTCTGACCAGGTGAGATGGGTAGGTGGGGAATGGGGTCCATAAAATGAATACACCTAGCCTAGTTGGATGAATGTCTTTACTTTTTGTGAAAAAATTGTGGGTTATTAATTGGAAATACGATAGTCAGGTCCAAAATAATTGGCACCGTTGATAAAAATTAGCAAAAAAATCTGAGCTATATTGTATCCGGCCCAAAAATAGAAAATTATAGTATTTTATACTAATACAATTGCTGGGAGAACGAGATTTTCTTTCCTCTTAAGGATCGGACCCTTTTTTTCAATTGTTGCCTAAAATGACATACCCAACTCTAACTGCCTGTAGCTCTGGCCCTGAAGCAAGGATATGCATATTCTTGGTACCATTTCAAAGGAAACACTTTGAAGTTTGTGGAAAAGTGAAAGGTATGTAGAAGAATATAACACATTAGATCTGGTAAAAGATAATACAATCTTTGAAATGCAAGAGAAAGGCCATAATGTATTATTCCAGCCCAGGTGCAATTTAGATTTTGGCCATTAGATGGCAGCAGTGTATGTGCAAAGTTTCAGACTGATCCAATGAACAATTGTATTTCTGTTCAAAATTTTGTATCAAGACTGCCCAAATGTACCTAATTTGTTTATTAATAACTTTTCATGTTCAAACTTTGCACTCTCCTCAAACAATAGCATGGTATTCTTTCACTGTAATACCTACTGTAAATTGGACAGTGCAGTTAGATTAACAAGAATTTAAGCTTTCTGCCAATATCATGTCCTGGGAAATGTTCTTGTTACTTACAACCTCATGCTAATCGCATTAGTTTACATTAGATCAACCGTCCCGCTGGGGACCCACTAATCCTGAAGAAGTTTTAACAAGTAATAAAAATAGAAACTCTCAAAACGATAGGGGTAAATATTATTGGCATCCCTGTTTTCAATACTCCAGGACCCTCCCCTTGTAAACTTAAATGGTAATCTCTATTCTATTATCTATATTTCTATGATTTCAATTGGTTTCCTATGGAGGATTGACTGAAAACAACAGATATTCCCATTCAAGTCAACATTATCTGATGTGTGGGCCTCCCATCTTTCTGGTACCATTTGAAAGTTGAAATTTCAATTTGATTCCCATATATCAGCCAAACATGACACCCACCCTGTATTCAAGAGCATGTTGTGTTTCAACCAATGGCGGTATGTTCCCCAATGCTGGAAGGGGGGCCTGAGTAAAAAAGCTTTGGAACCCCTGCGCTAGATGATGCTCCAAGACTCCACACTGGAGGAAATATATTTGCCAAGTCGTCTGCCTCATGTTCTGCATAGACAATGCAGTGCCTTCAGAAAGTAGTTATACCCCTTGAATTAGTCCACATTTTGTTGTGTTACTGCCTGAATTCAAAATGTATTTAAAAAAAAAAAAAATCTCTCACCCATCTACACACAATAACCCATAATGACAAAGTGAAAATGAAATGGAAGTATTCACATCCCTGAGTCAATACATGTTAGAATCACATTTGGCAGCGATTACAGCTGTGAGTCTTTCTGGGTAAGTCTCTAGGAGCTTTGCACACCTGTATTGTACAATATTTGCATTTTTTTTTTTTTTTTTTTCAAGCTCTTTCAAGTTGGTTGTTGAACATTGCTAGACAGCCATTTTCATGTCTTGCCATGGATTTTCAAGTTGATTTTAAGTCACAACTGTAACTAGGCCACTCAGGAACATTCAATGTCATCTTGGTAAGCAACTCCAGTGTATATTTGACCTTGTGTTTTAGGTTATTGTCCTGCTGAAAGATGAATTTGTCTCCCAGTGTCTGTTGGAAAGCAGACTGAACCAGGTTTTCCTCTAGGATTTTGACTGTGCTTAGCTCTATTCTGTATATTTCTATCCTAAAAAAATCTCTCTAGTTCTTGCCAATAACAAGCATACCCATAACATGATGCAGCCACCACCATGCTTGAAAATATGAACAATGGTACTTGGTGATATGCATTGTTGGATTTAGCCCAAACATAATGCTTTGTATTTAGGACATGAAGTTAATTTCTTTGTCACATTTATTGCAGTTTTACTTTAGTGCCTTATTGCAAATAGGTTGCATGTTTTTGAATATTTGTATTCTTTACAGGCTTTCTTCTTTTCACTCTGTCATTTAGGTTAGTATTGTGGAGTAACTGCAATGTTGTTGATCCATCCACAGTTATCTCCTATCACTGCCATTAAACTGTAACTCTTTTAAAGTCACCATTGGCCTCATGGTGAAATCCCTGAGCTGTTTCTTTCCTTTGTAGTGACTGATTGTATTGATACACCATCCAAAGTGTAATTAAAAACTTCACCATGCTCAAAGGGATATTCAGTGTCTGCCCCCCCCCCTCATCTACCAATGGGTACCCTTCTTTGTGAGGCATTGGAAAACCTCCCTGGTCTTTGTGGTTGAATCTGTGTTTGAAATTCACTGCTTGACCGAGGGGCCTTACATATAATTGTATGTGTGGCGTACAGAAATGACGTAGTCATTAAAAAAATCATGTTGAACATTATTATTGCACACAGAGTGAGCCCGTGCAACTTATTATGTGACTTGTTAAGCAAATCTTTACTCCTAAACTATTTTAAGCTTGTCATAGCAAAGGGGTTGAGTAATTATTGACTCAAGACATTTCAGCTTTTATTTTGTCATTAATTTGTAAACCTTTCTAAAAACATAATTCCACTTTTACATTATGGGATATTGTTTGTACTACAGTGACACAATCTAATCCATTTTAAATACTGGCTGTAACACAACAAAAATTTGAAAAAGTCAAGGGGTGTTAATACTTTCTGAAGACACTGTATATCAGGGTTCTATATCTGTGGTCTTTCCCTTCCATAGTGTGAGTCAGTCTTTTTGGAAGATCATGAAGAAACTACAGAGACTTCTTGCCCCCCTGCTGCTGCTCTCATCAAAACCAAGGTGTGTGTGTTGGGGGGGAAGCTTCTCCTTTTTAGGAAGTGGGCAGCACTGGGCGTCTTTCTACTCTTATTGGCAGGGAGCACACCTGTAACCTCACCTCTGGCCTTACTCTCATCTCCACTCAGCTGCTGGCGCCCTCCTCCTGCCATGGTGACACCCCAGCTTTCCTCTACCAAATCTCCCAGCAGTGGCTGACTCAATGCAGCATCCACCTGCAGCCTCAGCACCACAAGAAGCCTCCTGCACTGAACTTTGGAGAAGGATAAGATGAAGATGCTGCTTAGCATAGCCCTACTGAACTGTTGTAGATGGGTGAAACGGGTTGGGTTGTTACCCGGGTGAGAACAAAGTATACACTTTTCGCAACATTTTATTTATACAGATTGTAAAGAAAATACATTCTATGATATTGTGTATTTAGTTTGCAGGCGTGTTCCTGGTTTTATATATACTATTTTGATACGGAGTGCAGTTACAGTGATACTATAAAATGTTCTTATAGATGTATTGAGTTATTTATTCAGTGTAACAGCTGTTTTATACCACTATTGTCAAGAGCAGAGGGAACAATGCAATTCTTTGGAAGACTTTGGAAGTCACAGTCACAGCACTCCACTAGAGGGCATACTGGCTTCCTCATAAGTCCCAACCCCCATTTTGCAAACATACAGTGCATTCAGAAAGTATTCAGACCCCTTGACTTTTTCCACATCTTGTTACGTTACAGCCTTATTCTGGAATTGATTACACTTTTTTTTATCAGTCTACACACACTACCCCATAATGACAAAGCGAAAACAGGTTTTTAGAATTGTTGGCAAAGGTATTAAAAACAGAAATACCTTATTTACATAAGTATTCAAAACAAAAAATCAAATCAAACTTTATTTGTCACATGCACCGACTACAACATGTGTAGACCTTCAGACCATGCACCTCAAAACAATGAATACCTCAAGAAACAAGCTTTGTCCATATATTTTGTTTTGTAGAATACCCATCTCAGTCCCAGTCTCACTGTAGAAACCTGGCTTGCGATCGAGGGCAGTGCATGGTCCAAAAAAAAAGTAATTGGGTGTGTCTTCCCACTGTGGATACATTTTTATGGAAATTTGGATTGCTTGTGCTTGAACTATTTATGGCATCACATTATTGGTGTCCTCCACTTCTTAATATTTCCTTAGTTCGGTCCTCTGTTTTTCTTTACCTCCCTTAATACTCAAAACCATAGACATGTTTCATGTCATTGGCAATTTTGTAAGTAAGACTGCATGGTATCATGGAGCTAATCAGCACAAATCAGTATAACAGAGAGGTTATTACATGTGTACAACTGCATCTCAGACAGTTCTCTTCCATTTCAACCACCAGGATTTGCTTTTCCAGACAGAGAAAACAAGGGGTTAGTGGAGGTGCACACTCCTCCCACATGTCACTTGTTTGGCTGGCGGGTTGAGTCTATGAATAGAATTGAAATACTGAGAGAAAAAACATCACCTTTTTACAAGTAGGCCCCTCCTACATGACAAGCCCTACACTACATGACAAGCCCTACACTTCCCTCCCCCTCTCTCTCTCTCTCTCTCTCTACTATCTCCTCTCAGCTAGTGCACTAGCGGGATGTCAGAGTGAATTTAGATTACATCTCGTTGCAGTGCAGTGGCGGGAAAAAGGCAAAGGGACATGGAGGAAGGAAGGATGATCCTGGGTTGTATTGTGCCTTATATGTCACACACACAGAAGAAGGCATGGGCGCATTGGACCATCTTTTTTGGGGGTGGGATGGTCAAAATAAATGAATAATAATACAAATAATTGACTTCTTTTAGGGGCAATGGCAGATGGCCCTTGGGCCTGTAAAGATGATGACTTTTGTGCAATTTCTCTATTGTCATATTAATATATTTGAGCATTTGCCTAGTCAGTGGACAACGGCCAGTCCCCCCTACCAAGATAGGCCTGCCCGGTTTTCTGATTGGCTGAGGTGGCGCAAAATTCATGTTCAAAGTCAAACGCACATGAGCAAAGAGACCTTGCTTTGACTCTCTTTTCATTAGTCAGGCCAGATCATGGCTCGTAAAAACCGGAAAGGTAGTGCCGAAAAAAGTTAAGAGACCAAAAAAAGGCTTGAGGCCACAGCTGCTTAATGTATGAAATTAACCAACTCATTTTCTAAAAGTTCTGGTTCGGCTGGTCCAAGTGTTGTGACAGATGCTGCTACAGAAGACAGTGCAGTCGAGGTATGGAGAAAACCTAGCTACTGTGTTACTCTTTCTCAGTTTTCATCCAAATGCTGACAGATTTGAATGCGAATATTCAGAAATCTGCATAAAAACTCCAAGGGGTTTCCATCAAATTGACTTGTTGCGGATAAAAGGCTGTGCGTGATGATGTAGTGCACAAAATAATACCCTTTCCATTGCATTTTCAACTTTACTGATGATTTTCTCACAAAAAACGTGAGTTATATAGTGAGTGTTCCCACTGGTATTGGCACGTGTGCTCTAGCCAACAGCTCGCAGACACTGTGCGAGTAGGCCAATAGCCATGGATGAGATTATTATGGACAAGATTATTTCTATTTGTCAAATGGCAGCCAAGCATCGATGATCATGTCACCAGAATAAGACCCTTTATGTTTATTGGAAAGGAGCACATCACCTTGCGCTTTTCACCACCCTGTGAAGTTCATAATTTATACTGAACAAAAATATAAACGCAACATGTAAAGTGTTGGTCCCATGTTTCATGAGCTGAGATAAAAGATTCCCGAAATGTTCCATTCACACTAAAAGTTTATTTCTCTTATCTTTTGTGCACAAATTTGTTTACATCCGTTAGTGAGCATTTCTCCTTTGCCAAGATAATCCATCCACCTGACAGGTGTGGCATATCAAGAAGCTGATTAAACAGCATGATCATTACACAGGTGCACCTTCTGCTGGGGACAATAAAAGGCCACTATTATGTGCAGTTTTGTCACACAACACAATGCCACAGATGTCTCAAGTTTTGAGGGAGAGTGCAATTGGCATGCTGACTGCAGGAATGTCCACCAGAACTGTTGCCAGAAAATGTAATGTTAATTTCTCTTCCATAAACTGCCTCCTACGTCGTTTTAGAGAATTTGGCTGTACATCCAACCGACCTCACAACCGCAGACCACGTGTATGGCGTCATGTGGGTGAGCGGTTTGCTGATGTCAACATTGTGAACAGAGTGCCCCATGGTGGCGGTGGGGTTATGCTATGGGCAAGCATATGCTACGGACAACAAACACAATTGCATTTTATCGATAGCAATTTGAATGCACAGAGATACCGTGACGAAATTCTGAGGCCCATTTTTTTCCAGTTATCTGTGACCAACAGATGCATATCTGTATTCCTAGTCATGTGAAATCCATAGATTAGGGCCATATGAATTTATTTAAATTGACTATGTTCCTTATATGAACTGTAACTCAGTAAAATCTTTGAAATTGTTGCATGTTGCATTTATATTTTTGTTCAGTATAATAGCTATTAATACTTAGGAGTGACAGGCAGACAGACAGAGTGATAGAGAAGAACAAGAAGAAGCACAGACAGACAGAGTGAGAGCAGAGATGATGCAGAGGAAAACTGCACAACAGGGAGGCAAAAAAGGCACTGCATATATGGTGTCAGCGGTAATGTGGGCTGTTGAGTCTCAAATTTTTGTCCCAGTCCGCCACTGGAGGAAGCCGCTCACTGCTCAGCTGGATGGATATATTTGCTAACTTTCCTTATTGTAACTCAAATACTACATTTCTACAGAACTATTTTAAGTCTTTAAGGCATTCTTATTAAAAGGGAAAAGTGGTTGATAGGAGAACAAGGAACATCCT
This sequence comes from Salvelinus alpinus, assembly GCF_045679555.1. NCBI lineage: Eukaryota > Metazoa > Chordata > Actinopteri > Salmoniformes > Salmonidae > Salvelinus > Salvelinus alpinus. Next base: position 16,533,755 of record NC_092110.1, on the reverse strand, counting down.
TTGATTATACAGAATAACTCAATATTATCACGTCTCAGGATAAGACCCAGATGCAGACAGTTCGAATAAGACATTTATTATAAAACGGGGCAGGCAAACGACAGGTCTTGGGCAGGCAGAGGTCGGTAGTCCAAGGCAGAGTCCGTAAGGTACAGAGTGGCAGGCAGGCTCAGGGTCAGGGCAGGCAGAGGTCAGTAATCCAGGGCAGTGTCAAAAGGTACAGAACGGCAGGCAGGCTCATGGCAGGCAGAATGATCAAAACCAGCATAACTAGAAAACGGGCTCAAGAAAACAGGAGTACGAAAAACACACTGGTAGGCTTGACGGGACAAGACGAACTGGCAACAGGCAAACAGAGAACACAGATATAAATGCACAGGGGAAAATGGGGAATATGGGCGACACCTGGAGGAGGGTGGAGGCAAGCACAAAGACAGGTGACACATCGGGTGTGACACAGACTTTACAAGTACAGTGCTGATCAAGAGAAGTAGAATTGGAATAATTAGATTAAATGCAAAGATAATGTACAATTTCAAGAAGAGGTATTATATAACAAGACAAGCTCTACAAGTAGTGCATATTTTTCTTGCATTCTACTAACTGCCTCAAAAAGGGAATATTCTGTTCACAGTAGATACACAAGTCTCCGTCACCTGAATAAAACCATTGTAGTATGACAAAAATACTATCCACATTGTAAAAAATATATATTGTCATTTACAATTCTTAACCGGACCAAGCCAGATTATCCTGATGATGTTCAGATCCTTAACAACCAGGTCATGACCCCTGATGTGACCCCCATGTATCACGAGCTGACCAGGATCTCCATAATGTGGTCCAGATCATTGAGGTCGGTCAGACACGGCTGTAATGTGCTGACCGAGATATAACCTGAGCACATCTTTAGTCCCTCGTTCCCCCAGGAGACCATCCCGCTGGCCCATCAGCACAGGTAGCCGGCCCAGATAGACGGGAGATCAGAGGAGTAGTACATGGAGGTGTCCTTGTCCTCAAAGATGCCATCCGGGGAAAGGTCCGTGAGGCAGCCCAGGGAGTTTGGCGTCTTGCTCTTAGAAGAGCAAAGGGGTGCCAAGGGGCTTTGGATCTGGGGTTTCCAGAAGAGCTGTCCTGAGAGGGAGATGTAGGAAATATGGTGCGGTGAGGAGACACCCAGTCCGTTTCCTTCAGCACACCCTGGGTAGGTGACTGGCCCGTCCTCCTCCCAAATACTGTCACAGAGCGGGGAATCATGGTGGACATCATTAAAAGGCAAGTCTGAGAGGCCAGGTATGTGGGCAGGTGCATCAGGGGAGAGTGACTGGGACTACCTACAGACTACCTGGCCCTTCCCTCTGCATGTCCTGTTGAATCTGCCTCAAGGTATTCACCAGCAGCACTGAGCGGTGCAGGCTGAGTTCCACTCCTGTTTAACTGTGCTGTGGCTTGTCCAGGCACAGGCTGAGCACCAGCTGGCACTGCTGCAGGTGAGGCAGGTAAGAAGACCCACCCTGAACCTGGACCTCAGCCTTCTCTGGCCCATAGACCGTAAGCCCATCTGCCTCATTACAGCTCCGCTTCCACTTCACGACCCAACATGAATCTAGACAGGAAGGATATCTATCACTTTCATTGATCAACATTTAAGTATGAAATGTACATCTATACATAATTTGAGTCCTGTCTTCATACGGTTTTAAATATAGTTTGTGATATAAGGCTCTTTCTTGTTCAGTGAGTTGATAGGCTACTATATTAGCACTCGCTGTTTACAGTGATCTAAACCACTGTATTTATGAATTTGTTCATGTGTAAGAACTACTAAATATGAGCTTGAGTTTAGATTGAATGATGCATCTAGATTTTTTTGTTCATCATTTACAAAGACAATTTATTCAGTGTTGACACTACTCTGGTAAGCAAGTTAGGCCCAAAAACAAATTTTCACTAAGTCAAATTAATTTCTTGTGTTAGAGGTTTCATGATGCTTGTCTCAAAACCAAAGTAGATAATTTTAAGATTGGTCTATACATTAGTTGGGGTCTCTATAAGCTTCAATATGAGGTCCTAAACCTAGCATGAAAGTGCATCCTTGTAGCTGTGTCTTCGGATATGTTTAGCCAATGGCAAGTTGAGCAAATTGAAGTGTTTTTTTCCCAGGCGTAATGCAAGGCATTATTGCAAGGATATGAGGTAACAACAGTGCCTATGTTAAAAGTATAAAATTACAAAGTGTTTGTTAGGTGTTTAAACCTGTGTTAAGATGCTTACAATTATTAAAATACAAAAATGTGATTTTGATTGTGTTGAATTGTGTTTGGGAATTAAAGATATGGTAGTGGTAATATTTAATTCAGTACAGAAATTTGTAGGCTGCTTAAATTACCCTGTTCCGCATCTCAACTTACCCCATACCCGGGGTAAGTTGTGCCAAGAGACCACTTTTTGTTGGGACAACCTATGTTTTCAAAACTGAAACGTTTAAATTAACTCTGATTATTTCCAAGAATACACAACATCCTGAAATATATGTAGATATCTTTGTTAGAAAGAATACTATACTTCCCTTGACGGAGTGATGCTGAATGTAAAATAATGGCTAAACTTACCACACTTTCCCCTAGGCTACTGGACCTGTATTATGGAGCTACTTCATTTGATAGCACGGTGCACTTAATCAAACTCCCTCAATATTATAATCGTCAGTGGGCGGTCTTAACCACTCACAGGGCTGGGAAATGTGCAACACATTCTCTAGGATTGGAACTTTTTACATGCGTTGAAATACACTGTATCCAGTCTACTACGTAGTGGTTCTCTGAGTGCAAACCAGACTTGTGCTACTGTTATAATGGTGGTTGTATCAGGAATCAAGGTAAGACCCAGATGCAGAAACGTCGAATTGACAATGGTTTAACATTCCAACAGGGGCAGGCAATAAGACAAGTCAAGGCAGGAAGAGGTCAGTTAACCAGAGGTGGGGCAAAGGTACCAGACGGCAGGCAGGCTCAGAGTAGGCAGAGGTCAACAATCCAGAGGTGGGGCAAAGGTACAAGTTAGCAGGCAGGCAGGCTCAAGGTCAGGGGCAGGCGGGCGGGCTCAGAGTCACGACAGGCAAGAGTCAAAAACCAGGAGTGTGAGGAAAAAGAGAGACTGGGAAAAGCAGGAGCTGAGAACAAAAACGCTGGTTGACCTGACAAACTGGCAACAGACAAACAGAGATCACAGGTATAAATACACAGGGGATAATGGGGAAGATAGGCAACACCTGAAGGGGGTTGGAGACAATCACAAGGACAGGCGAAACAGATCAGGGTGTGACAGGTTGTAACAACCATCCAAACACGGTTACAGATGCATGGAATAGGAACAGTGAGTGCCTTCACTGTCACTGAAAGTATTCAGACCCCTTGACTTTTTCCACATTTTGTTGTGTTACAACCTGAATTAAAAATGTATTAAAATGAGACTTTGTGTCACTGGCCTAAACACAATACCCCATAATGTCATTGTGAAATTTTAGTTTTTAGTATTCAACCCCTTTGTTATGGCGAGCCTAAATAATTACAGGAGTAGAAATTTGCTTAAAAAGTCACATAAATTGCATGCACTCACTATTGTTTGCAATAATAGTGGTGAACATGATTTTTGAATGACTACTGCGTCACTGTCCCACACACATACTGTAAGGTCCCTCAGTCGAGAAGTGAATTTCAAGCACAGATTCAACCACAAAGACCAGGAACATTTTACAATGCCTTGCAAAGAAGGGCACCTATTGGTAGATAGGTAAAAAAAATGATACTGAATATCCCTTTGAGCATGGTGAAGTTATCAATTACATTTTGGATGGTGTATCAATACACCCAGTCACAACACAGAAACAGACGTCCTTCCTAACTCAATTGTTGGATAGGAAGGAAATCGCTCAGGGATTTCACTATGAGACCAATGGTGATTTTAAAATAGTTACATGGCTGTGATAGGAGAAAACTGGATCAACATTGTAGTTCCTCCGCAATACTAACCTAAATGACAGAATGAAAAGAAGCTTGTACAGAATAAAACATATTCAAAAACATGCATCCTTTTTGCAATAACCCACTAAAGTAATACTGCAAAAAATGTAGCAAAGAAATGAAAATTTTGTCCTGAATACAAAGCGTTACGTTTGGGGCAAATCCAACATAACAAATCACTGAGTAGTACCACTTTGTATTTCAAGCATGGCGGTGGCTGCATCGTGTTATGGGTATGCTTATCATCAGCAAGGACTAGGGAGTTAATTAAGATTTTTTTTTTAACATAATAGAGCAAAGCACAGACAAAATCCTAGAGGAAAAATGGGTTCAGTCTGCTTTCCAACAGACGCAGGCGGACAAATTCACCTTTCAGCAGGACAACAAGGCCAAATATACACTGGAGTTGCTTACCAAGATGACATTGAATTTTCCTGAGTGGCCTAGTTACAGTTGTGACTTAAATCGGCTTGAATATCTACGGCAAAACTTGAAAATGGCTGTCCAGCAATTATCATCAACCAACTTGACAGAGCTTGAAGAATAATGGGCAAATATTGTACAATCCAGGTATGCAAAGCTCTTAAGAGACTTATCCAAAAACACTCACAGCTGCCAAAGTTAATTCTAACATGTATTGACTCGGGAACATGTATTGACTCGGGTATTGAATACTTATCGAATCAAGATATATTAGTGTTATATTTTTCATAAAAATGTAAAATAAATCATCAATTTTCTTACACTTTGACAATATATATATATTTTTTTTAACCTTTATTTAACTAGGCATGTCAGTGAAGAACAAGTTCTAATTTTCAATGATGGCCTAGGAACAGTGGGTTAACTGCCTTGTTCAGGGGCAGAATGACAGATTTTTACCTTGTCAGCTCGGGGATTCGATCTTGCAAACTTTCGGTTTCTAGTCCAACAGTCTAACCAGTAGGCTACCTGCCACCCCAATTACAGAGTATTGTGTGTGGATCGTTGACAAATAAAGGACATTTAAATACATTTTTCTCCCACTTGAACATAACAAAATGTGTAAAAAGTCAAGGGGTGTAAATACTTTCTGAAGGCACTCATACAATGTAACATAAATGTTCCTTATGAGCAAATAACTATTGTGGTCGACGGGACCATGAACAGCCATGTAAGGACAAAGGCCTATTGTAATTGTGAAGGTGAAATGTACATGATAACCTTGAAGGAGAGGAATTAATAGGAACATACTTTGAGATAAATGTGTTTTTGTATATTTCAATATGATTTAGTCATTCCAATGACTATTTGTAAGAATATGCCATCAATAACTAAAATCTAAGGAGGACCCAGTGTTGATATTTTTGTCGTCATTAACTTACTGTACAAATTATGTAGTTTCAAATCATTTGTAAAGAAGTGTAATGTTGGTCTCATGGAAAATCATTTATTGAGCACTACAGATACAGTGCATTCGCAAAGTATTCAGACCCCTTCCCTTTTTCCACAATTTGTTATGTTACAGCCTTATTCTAAAATTGATTGAATAAAATAAAAACACCATAATGACACAGCAAAAACAGGTTTAGACATTTCAAAAAACAGAAATACCATATTGACATAAGTATTCAGACCCATTGCTATGAGACTCAAAATTGAGCTCAAGCACATCTGTTTCCATTGATCATCATTGAGATGTTTCTACAGCTTGATTGGAGTCCACCTGTGGTAAATTCAATTGATTGGACATGATTTGGAAAGGCACACACCTGTCTATATAAGGTCCCACAGTTGACAGTGCATGTCAGAGCAAAAACAAAGCCAGGTCGAAGGAATTGTCCATAGAGCTCCGAAACAGGATTGTGTCGAGGCACAAATCTGGGGAAGGTTACCAAAAAATGTCTGCAGCAATGAAGGTCCCCAAGAACACAGTGGCCTCAAACACAGTGGCCTCCATCATTCTTAAATGGAAGAAGTTTGGAACTACCAAGATTCTTCCTAGAGCTGGCCGCCTGGCCAAACTGAGCAATCGGGGGAGAAGAGCCTTGGTCAGGGAGGTGACCAAGAACCTGATGGTCACTCTGACAGAGCTCTAGAGTTCCTCTGTGGAGATGGGAGAACCTTCCAGAAGGACAACCATCTCCGCTGCACTCCACCAATCAGGCCTTTATGGTAGTGGCCAGATGAAAGCCACTACTCAGTAAAAGGCACGACAGCCCGCTTGGAGTTTGTCAATAGGCACCTAAATGACTCTTAGACCATGAGAAACAAGATTCTCTGGTCTGATGAAACCAATTTAGAACTCTTTGGCCTGAAGGCCAAGCGTCATGTCTGGAGGAAACCTGGCACCATCCCTAAGGTGAAGCATGGTGGTGGCAGCATCATGCTGTGGGAATGTTTTTAAGCAGCAGGGACTGGGATTTAGGGAAGATGAATAGAGGGAATGATGAACGGAGAGATTCTACAGAGAGATTCTCGACAACCCTAATCACACAACCAAGACAATGCAGGAGTGGCTTCGGGACAAGTCTCTGAATGTCCTCAAGTGGCCCAGCCAGAGCCCAGACTTGAACCCAATCGAACATCTCTGGAGACCTGAAAATAGCTGTACAACAACACTCCCCATCCAACCTGACAGCGCTTTAGAGGGTCTGCAGAGAAGAATGGGAGAAACTCCCCAAATACAGGTGTGCCAAGCTTGTAGCGTCATACCCAGGCATAAGACTCCAGTCTGTAATCGCTGCCAAAGGTGCTTTAACAAAGTACTGAGTAAAGGTTCTGAATATTTATGTCAATGTGATATTTCCGGATTTTTTACAAACATTTCTAAAAACCTATTTTTGCTTTGTCATTATGGGGTATTGTGTGTAGATTTAATCCATTTTAGAATAAGGCTGTAAGGTAACAAAATGTAGAAAAAGTCAAGGGGTCTGAATACTTTCCGAAAGCACTGTATGCCATAGAAATCAAGTGGTATTTGCATGTGAAAATATTATGGTGTGCATTTGCTCTATTGTTTACATTTTGTTGTTTGTCCACTGATTGGTATGCACATTGGACATCTTAGTGTCTTTCACCAACTTCACATCAAACACAATACCTTGAACTTAGTTTACCTTTAAAACCTCTACGGGATTGGTGTCCCCCCGCGGGAAGGTTGAGCTAACATAGGCTAATGTGAATAGCATGAGGTTGTAAGTAACAAAAAAAAATCCCAGGACATAGACATATCTGATATGGGCAGAAAGCTAAAATTCTTGTTAATCCAACTACACTGTCCAATTTACAGTAGCTATTACAGTGAAAAAATACCATGCTATTGTTTGAGTGCGCACAATTATTAACTTTAAAATGTATTAATAAACCAATTAGGCACATTTGGGCAGTCTTGATACAACATTTTGAACATGTTCATTGGATCAGTCTAAAACATTGCTCATACACTACTGCCGTCTAGTGGCCAAATTCTATGTTGCACATGTGCTGGAATAATACATTATGGCCTTTCTCTTCCATTTCAAAGATGGTACAAAAAAAATTAAATGCATTTTTTCCCTTTGTGTTATTCTCCTACATTCATTTCACATTTCCACAAACTTCAAAGTGTTTACTTTAAAATGGTATCAAGAAAATGCATATCCTTGCTTCAGGCAGTTAAGATTTGGATATGTCATTTTAAGCAAAAATTGAAAAAAAGGGTTGATCCTTAAACTAACAGATACATTTTATCTAATTAAAAAAGAAAATAAATGACAATTAACTTTGCACCTTTTATTATAAAAAATATTTACAAAGATGCTACATTTTTTTTATTAATATAAAAATGCATATACTTAACAATTGTTGAAATTCTAGCTCCTGTTTGAAGCAGAGTGACATCATTCAGAGAAGAGTGTTGTGGTAGTAATGACCGGAGTAATACTGTCAGATTTAACTGATACGGTTTGCCTGAGTAATCTCTTAATCATGATAAGACATTTTGAAAAATCTTTAGAATGGCAGTTGCTTGTACATCCCAAAAAATGGGGGGGAAACAAAAAAACATTTTGACATTTCTATGGATGAATTCTGTACAAAATATCATTTTAACAAATGAACTGCATAGTGAATAGTAAACCCAGGCCCATAGTTCTTTTTGAGAAAAAAAAGGGGGGGGGGGGGGTTGGGTAGACCCTTGTGATATATAAAATATATCACATGGGTCTACACAATTCAGTCTATTTAATAAATTAAATAAATTAAAAAGTAATAACTTAATGGGTCAACCCATAATTCTTAATTTGTAATAACACAAATATCAGAAAATATGGCTTCTTAATGCTGATATCCAGCAAGAGTTTCTGTTAATACTTGAACAAATCTAGTCTAGGTCGTAAGAGATGGATTCAAATCAAGCGGGGGGGTGGGGGGTGGATGTGCCCGAAAAAGCAGGACAGTCCCTGTCTTGAGACTTAATTACTTGATACCAAACCATAGGAAGACAGGTCGAATCGGGCTACATTAACATTTCAAAATCTCTGTCAGATTAAAAATAGGAGGGGGGGGATTAGATGTAGTCATACTGATACATTTCCCAAACTGTATGTTGCAAAAAATATATTTCAATATACATATATACGTACAATATACATCTATTTCACTAATATTTGTTTTAGTCTTTAGGAAAATATACATTGCTTCAAAGGTTTGGATGTTCCGGTCTCTATTCTGGTGTAGTGTAATGACATTGTTCTTCAGTCCATACATAACAATAAATTAAAACAAAACTGGAAAAATAGATTGTATGATAAAAGGAAACATAGAAAAGTATGTAAATAAGAAAAATCATAATGGTATATGCTGTAATCTCTGCCCACTAACAGATGCACACCTGCATGTGGTAACACTGAATAAGTTATTGATTTCATAAACCCTCAACGTCTGAATGTATAATAATAACACCATATCCATGTACGCACCATGTGCATTGTCTGTAAAGAGTCTACCAAGTCTGTATGAATGGGAATGTGTTGTTTCTCAGGAGCCCACTATGATCTCCATGATATGGTCCAGTTCATTGAGGTCTGATCGGCAGCTGGTGCTGGAGCTGAGGGTTGAGGGCCCATGGGAGGACAGGCTCTCCAGGAGGTCGTAGGGCCCCATCTTAGGCGCACTCTGCATGCCTGTCAGCACCGTGTCAAGGTCGTAATAGGACGCATCCACATCTGAAAACAGTTCCTCCAGTGCAGGGTCGGGGCTGGGCGCAGGGTTTTTGATCTCGAACGTGCCAAAGACCTGCTCTGCTGTCCTGGAGTCATCCACAAGCCTGTCACTGTCTCCCTCCTCCGAACCAGACCCACACTCATCACTGTCCTCATCTTCCTCCTCATCTTCACCATTCTCCTCTTCCCAGCAGGGGTCCATGCCAAAGGTGCCTGGCAGGTAGGAGGTTGGGGCTTGGGGGGAAACCGTGGACATGGTCACCCCCCCCTCGCCCTCCTCCTCCACCACCACCTCCTCCTCCTCCTCCTCCTCTGCAGGGCAACCCTCTGACCCCACCGCTGGGAAGGGCTTGAGTACCTGCTCCCCCTGGGTTGCCTCTGTCTGCCGACACAGCACCTCGGTGGCCACCAGGCGGTCTGCAGAGCACTGGGCAGCAGCGTTGGCAGCACTCAGGGCCTGGGTCATGATCTGCCAGGTGCCGTCCTGGGTCATCTCCTCCTGGATCTGCCTCACCGTGTTGGCAATCAGCACTGAACGGCACAGGTTGGGCTCCACCAGCATGTGGCACAGCTGCAGCTTGATTAGGGACATGTCCAGCAGGGACTGCCGCTGCAGGCTGTAGGATGACAGCATCCTTACGGCCACCGAACTCGGTTGGTTTACATCCTCACCGCCCGTCGCAGGTTCATCCCCGGAGTCCGAAAACTTGCGCTTCGTGCCCTTCGGGAACATTTTGGCTCTCTGGTGTAAGGGGAGACGGAGAGTGTTATTGACGAAAAATCTGTCACAAAAACGTTACCATTCTGACACAAACACACATGGTATCATGAAAGACTGTTGTTTTGCAGAATTTTACTTATCAAAAGTACATTCTAAAAATGAATGAACTTATGTGTGGTGTTATGTTTGAAGTGTGTGGCATAAGGACAAACTATTAAGGTGATAAGCTAAATTTCAATTGGTAAGAGAATTCTGTGATGAAGAATCTCTAGAAGGTTAGCTAAATATTCATGTAGTGGCCTACAGTATAAATGGCTTGTTGTTTTTCTGAAAGTTTGCTATACCTTTCCTGTTGAGAGGCACAGGCATTAGCATAGCAGCTTGGTCCCGGCTGCAGCGCTTCAGTACTTTTGTACAAGCAACAAGCAGCTTTTGTTCTGCACCCTTTCTGCCCATTTTAGGCCAGTCTGAAGCAAGGCTCCTGCTGGGCGGAACAACCACACTTTTAACAGACCCACTGAACCACCGAAAATACAGCATGTTACCAACCACCTGCCATCACTGCGGTCAAAGTCAGGACAGGTCAGACTTTTCTCAAAAAAACACAATCAGCTCATGTACACACACCATCCCACCCCACTGCCACCTGTCGTCAGACATCTCCTAATTATGGGCAAAAGTGAGTTAACAACCTCACTCCGGTAGTACAAAAGAGAACAGGACACATACTGGGTGAGAAAAGTCAAATGAAACCACACAGGTTTAATGTGATATTATGTTTGAAATATGCACACACCATGCTCCGAAAACTAGAACTGCTAGAATGTCATTACAGGGAAAGGAGGAAAAGTTAACATTAACCTTCCCGATGCTGTATCTCTGCCTGAATGAGAAGATATCAGAAGACTTGCCTCAAAACAACAGGGTCGGCTGCTGGCTCCAAGGGACAAACAAGCCGGGGAGAGCAGAGTAGGGAGAGAACACAGGACATGAGCCTGGTGTGACTACATTTCCCATAAGACTAAAACAAAGGAACTTCTGTAAGGGTATGCGTCCCCTCAGAGAGAGCTCTGGGTAGGGCATTGATTGGCGTTACTACTCTGCTACATGATCAACCATCCACGAAGCAACAAAGGATATAAAAACAGGAGGTAAGTAATGCAATAAAGAAAACTAAAACAGACAAGAGACATAGTTTCAAAACAACATTTTTAGTTAATATACTGAACAAAAATATATACGCAACATGCAAAAAAAAGTCTGAGTTACAGTTCATATAATGAAATCAGTCAATAGAAAAAATGAATTTGTCCCTAATCTACGGATTTCACATGACTGGGCAGGGGTGCAGCCTTGCAGCCAATCAGAATGAGTTTCTCTCCAAAAAAGGGCTTTATTACAGACAGAAATTCTCCTGTTTTATCAGGTGTCCGGGTGGCTGGTCCCAGATGATCCCGCAGCCGGATGTGGAGGTCCTGGGCTGGCGTGGTTACACGTGGTCTGCAGGTGGGCGTACTGCCAAATTCTCTAAAACAACATTGAGGCGGCTTATGGTAGAGAAATAAGCATTAAATTCTCTGGCAACAGCTCTGGTGGACATGACTGCATTCAGAATGCCAATTGCACGCTCCCTCAAAATCGGAGACATCTGTGGCATTGTGTTGTGTGACAAAACTGCACATTTTAGAGTGGCCATTTATTGTCCCCAGCACAAGGTGCAGCTGTGTAATGACCATGCTGTTTAATCAGCTTATTGATATGCCACACCTGTCACGAGAAATTCTCACTAACAGGGATGTAAACAAATTTGTGCACAAAATTGGAGATAAATAAGCTTTTTGTGCGTATGGAAAATTTCGGGGATCTTTTATTACAGCTCATGAAAACTGGGACCAACAAGTTATATGTTGCATTTATATTTTTGTTCAGTATAGATTATTTTAACACTATACTTGCTGATAGCAAAAAAGCACACAGTTGATTATAGCAACTTACGCAACGTTTCTAATTAGCAATGTCTTGTATCTATTCTAGAGCTGTAGGGGTACACTGTGGACATCACAGGGACACAATCAATCAGTCTGGCCAGGGGAGAACATTTAGGATTGGTCCTACCCTAGTGGACATCTTACCACTGGAGAAACAAATGCTATCACAAGGTGACACTTGCGTTTACTGTATATTTTTACCATTGGAAGTAACCAGGAGAGTACTTTGACTGTGTTAATGAACCTAACTTGAATGCAGACTATGGCCCACCACCTAACTATTGCTTTTACTAGATGGTGGTAAAGTGCTTCTAATGTCGTTAGCCATAAATAAACTATGATGAAATACTCTGTCACACAATTGGACTGGTGCCCTTACTGAAATGTAAGATTACTTTAACTGCAACAACTGAACACTGCAAATGGACCCGCATCAGACCACAGATAAAATGTATGAACAGTAGGTTTTTGACACAAACCTCTGAAGTACAAGAAAACGGCTAACTTCAGCAAATGTTTATGTGTTCCAAGTTGCTAGAACCCAAATGGTATTTGCATAGCTGCAAATGTTCTAGTCCAATTCATGAGGGGCGTTGCCAGGTACCCTATTAAAAATTAAAATGTGAGGCAGACATATGAATGTACTCTCTCTGTTTCTTTTTTACCTTAGTGAAGCCTGTCAAAAACAAAGGATAATTTCTAACTAAGAAGCAAAATACTACACAAGTAACAACAACACTGTGTTCATGTTAATTCACCAATCCCCACAAACAACGGGTTTCTACTAAGGAAGTCTAGCTGATTGGATATCTGAAAACAAGGAAAAAGAGGTGCAATCATTATGATGTGACAAGAATGAGTTACTGGTGCGAGGATGGGGCCTTATTGCTCCTTATAAAACACTGCAAACCTAAAAAGGACTGTTCAATACAAATCTGTTAGGCCGATATCCATGGAAAAAAAGGATCAAATAGGTTAATGTGGCTATAAAAACAAAACATAGGTCAAGACAACATACAACACTTCAAGGTTGTCTTTTGCTGATTACTCCAATCAATTAGTCTGTCAGTGCCACATGTAAGGAGGGAACCTCAATCTTGTAGGCTGTGCTTGTTGCAAGTACCCTGTGTTATGTCTCAGTTTACACCACTAAACTTCAAAGAGCAACAGCTCCACCAGAGATCCTCCTCCTCGTCTATGGCTCCACCTAGGAATTGGCTCCCCTCCCCCACAGTACTGACGTCGATATTTCCACAGCCGCTTATGGTTATTTGAATGGAGAAATTATCTGACTACCCAACAGTGCGAGGGTGCATCCTGCAATTCATAATAGGTTAATAAAAAATAAATTTACAAAATTAAATCAGTTATTTACATTGCACCCATTGCAATCGCTAGTGGCCTTCTCTGGTAGCTGCACCGCATGCTTTGTCTAGCTCGAGCAAAAGGGAAGCTGGGGCGACAATGGAGATGAGGCCATTTTGAAATAACAAGCTAGCTAGCCAATTCCTACTCATCGAGATAAAATGGGGATAAATTGTGACACTGTTTTCAAATTACAAAACTTCATTTGTTCCAACTACATAATTTCTCAACTCTCCCAAACTGGCGTGTAATACTTCTGCTTTACAAAATGGTTTAGCTACCAAACTAAATGTGTAGCTAACATAGCTAGCTAGCCCCCTCACCCCGCCTCACCAGACTAACATTTGATAAGAGTTTCAGGAATAAATATTTCGTATCAATCCTAACAAATAAATACATTCAACGTACCTTCGTTTATTTTACTTTATTCCGGTGTTGGTCATAAGATCCTCTGTAGGATGCTGAGATGAGATCATTAATGCCACGGCTTCAAAAATACCTCGTCTTCTCTGCTGCTTGCTACCGCCAGGGAGCAGGGAGGGTGGCGGAATGGGGGGAAGGATGAAGGGGGCGGGCTCCATGCATCTTGATCGACATGCTGTCACTTGAATTAGAGCACCAGAACAAAAGGTATACTCTCAAAAGGCACAAAAACAACAACAAAGCAACATATAAATCAAAGCTCACGTGCGTTTCTTCACAACTGCACAGACTGTAATCACTGCGGACCTCAGTACATATGGGAGGAAATTGTTAATTCACAGAAGAAGAAAAAATTCCACTGTGAAAAATGGTCAACATTAAATGCAATAGAACTATGACGAGTTATACAGAATGTAATGACGTTGAGCTTTTTATTTATTTTAATGTATTTTATTGTTCAAAATGTCCAAGGCTGTGGTTTACCAAGGAATCATAAAAAAATTATATTTTTTACAAATTACTCTGAGTTTGCAGTTAGTGTATGTGCCTGTCCAAAAACTCAGTGGTGGCACCATACGGTGGCACAACACTGTTATTGCCAATATTGACTGATTTGTCAAGGGTCTATTTTATATGGTTTGTATGGCTGTTAAAATAACCTTATGTCAGTGTTTTCAAAATAATATTTTTACATTTGTGGGTACAAGTTAGGTTGTGTGAATGTATGCTTTTAACTTCTTATGGCTGCAGGGGCAGTATTGAGTAGCTTGGATGAAAGGTGCACAGAGGTGCCCAGAGTAAACGGCCTACTCCTCAGTCATAGTTGCTAATATTTGCATATTATTATTAGTATTGGATAGAAAACACTATGAAGTTTCTAAAACTGTTTGAATTATGTCTGTGAGTATAACAGAACTCATTCCTTTGGCCGCCTTTCCTTCCAGTTCTCTGCTGCCAATGACTGGAACGAACTACAAAAATCTCTGAAACTGGAAACACTTATCTCCCTCACTAGCTTTAAGCACCAGCTGTCAGAGCAGGTCATAGATTACTGCACCTGTACATAGCCCATCTATAATTTAGCCCAAACAACTACCTCTTTACCTACTGTATTTATTTATTTATTTTGCTCCTTTGCACCCCATTATTTCTATCTCTACATTACACTTTCTTCCACTGCAAACCAACCATTCCAGTGTTTTTTTTTTAACTTGCTATATTGTATTTACTTCGCCACCTTGGCCTTTTTTATATTTTTATTTATTTATATATATATTTTGTTTGCCTTCACCTCCCTTATCTCACCTCACTTGCTCACATTGTATATAGACTTATTTTTCACTGTATTATTGACTGTATGTTTGTTTTACTCCATGTGTAACTATGTGTTGTTGTATGTGTCGAACTGCTTTGCTTTATCTTGGCCAGGTCGCAATTGTAAATGAGAACGTGTTCTCAATTTGCCTACCTGGTTAAATAAAGGTGAAATAAATAAATAAACTAATTTGGCAGGCAAAAACCTGAGAAGTTCCACTTCCTGTTTGAATTTTTTCTGAGGGTGGCAGATTTTCAACCAAGCTTTCGTTGAAATTACAGCGAGATATTGATGAGTTTTCACTTCCTACGGCTTCCACTAGATGTCAACAGTCAATAGAACTTTGTCTGATGACTCTAATGTGAAGGGGGGCCGAAGGAGACAGGAATTAGTCACCACTGCCACGAGCTGACCACGTGATAGGCATCTCCGTTCCATCGCTCAACTGAAGTCAATCTAATTCTCCGGTTGGAACGTTATTCAAGATGTATGTTAACAACATTCTAAAGATTGATTCAGTACATCGTTTGACATGTTTCTACTGACTGTTATGGAACCTTTGGACATTTCGTCACGTTATAGTGGACGCACTTTGTGACTTTGGAATTGTTTACCAAACGCGCTAACGAAAGTAGCTAATTGGACATAAATAACGGACATTATCGAACAAATCAAGCATTTATTGTGGACCTGGGATTCCTAGGACTGCATTCTGATGAAGTTCATCAAAGGTAAGGAAACATTTATCATGTATTTTCTGGTTTCTGTTGACCCCAACATGGCGGCTAATTTGGCTATTGTTCCGAGCTCTTTGCTTTTTCCGTAAAGTTTTTTTGAAATCTGACACAGCGGTTGCATTAAGGAGAGGTATATCTATAATTCCATGTGTATAACTTGTATTATCATCTACATTTATGATGAGTATTTATGTTGAAACGATGTGGCTAAGCAAAATCACTTGATGTTTTTGGAACTAGTGAATGTAACGCGCCAATGTAAACTCAGATTTTTTTGTTATAAATATGAACTTTATCAAACAATACATGCATGTATTGTGTAACATGAAGTCCTATGAGTGTCATCTGATGAAGATAATCAAAGGTTAGTGATTCATTTTATCTCTATTTCTGCTTTTTCTGACTGCTATCTTTCGCTGGAAAAATGGCTGTGCTTATTGTGGTTTGGTGGTGACCTAACATAATCGTTTGTAGTGCTTTCGCTGAAAAGCATATTTGAAATCGGACACTTTGGTGGGATTAACAACAAGATTACCTTTAAAATTATATAAGACACATGTATGTTTGAGGAATTTTAATTATGAGATTTCTGTTGTTTGAATTTGGCGCCCTGCACTTTCACTGGCTGTTGTCATATCGATCCCGGTAGCGGGATTGCAGCCATAAGAAGTTTTAACAAAAGAAAATACACACATCTCATTTCAGAATAAATATTTTAGTCATAAATGTGGTTCAAGTAATCACAAAAACAAGGGGCAAATCATTACTGAGAGCTAAGGCTCTATACAAAGGAGAACTTTTAAAGTTAAACATATCAACAAATAATTCTTACTAGTAACATACTTACTAGTAACCCCCAACATATTTGACTTATCTTATCATTTTTGAATATAGTACTACAATCAAACAAATGCAACTATATACAAATAAACCCAATACAATTATATACATCAGAAATATTAATATAATTACCTGAAACCTGTATTCAAAAAGAGACTTAAACACAGTTTGTAATTCCATAACATGTTGAGAAATGTAGGTTTTCTTCATAGGAATTCATGTAATTTTATTGATCCAAACTTAATACAACTTCATTTTTTTGTAATTTCTACGGTATACTAGGCCTATAGTTGTTTTATCAAAACATACATCCAACCCCAGAAAAATGGTCAAACATATTTTATGATGCTTAAAGTGCAATATTTAAAATAAGGGGTTTCACAAATTCTGGGCAAAGCACATACACAGGACAAATGCCCTCACCTTAACCCAGACACACAGTCCCCTAACATTAACACTATTCAAGATAATGTCATAAAAGTAAAACAAATACAAATAAATAACCAAACAAAAACATACTTAGCCAGTTGCAACACATTGTTGGTCCCTTGTGAAACCGCTTCTTAAATATTTGTTGGATCTGACATTTTATTTGGTTATTTTACACTACATCAGGAGTAAGACATGAGATAGGGGTGGAAATGGTTTGGGATATAATTGTATTAAATATAATTTAACATAAACTAAAATTAAACTAAGTCATTAATTATGATTGAACCAGTACATCCATTTTAATAACCATATAATAGTACATTTGAAACATTCAATAAAAATACTGCATAAAGTCATGCATCCCTGAAACTGTAAGGAACCACAACAATCAACAGCTCATTATTTTTAAAATAACATATCAATGTCATTAGCAAAATTTCTGTATATAAAACTCTCTAAAAGCATTAATATCAAGTAGAAAACAATTAAACAAACCTTTTCAGCAGCAACGTCTTTCAAGAGAAAAGCACAGACAGCCAGGAGTGTTGCAAAGAGAAGCAAATGGTCTACATTTCAGTGCAAATAGAAATTCAGCAAAAAGCCTCTCCCTTGTCCACTGACTACCACAACCCCATGACCAGATAAGAATCACATGCGGTCAGAATAACAGGACCGTGTCTGAGGTCAAGATGTGGTCAGTAGAATAATAACGTGCTTTGCTTGGCCTCATGCAACACACTCTGCTCGGCCACTAGGCCTACTTATGAGTCCTCTAAGGCAGGAGAGCACAATGTAGCAGTATTAGTATACTGTATATCAAATCTCAACTATCAAAAAGTTATGGTTAATATGCCGCAGATAACATGACAATACACATTGTCCCGGACTACCTGTAGAGTGCATCACTAAACCAGCATTCATTAAGAAGAAAAGCTCTCTCTCTCTCTGGCAGAACCTCAATTGGTTTTGCTCGACTCCTCATGTCCTCTCCTCCATCCACTGCTTGCCTGCTTTTGAAAAAGGTCAAAGGTAATCGAGGAGCAGAGGCGAGGAGAGGAAATGTGGAAACAAATCCACTTGTATGAAATGAGACTCTCCTTCTCCACTTTCGCATTATCAGCCAAATTATATTTACAGGGGTGGAATCCCAAAATAAATTTGTAAAGTGATAAAAACAAATGTAGCTTGTTGTGCAACACATTTTATAGATAAAATATGTTCATGCTTTTCTCCTTTGAGAAAACAACAGCTGATTCAAAGGGGGTGTGGCAGATTTTTAAACACTTCTGCGCTAGCCGCCGGGAGGATACTCTTGTGCATCCTCTGCCAAAGTAGGTAATTGAGGAGTTGAGCATACTTCACTGTTTGCCTACTAACGAATTGACACTCTCCTCGACCATTCAACCACTTATCGTTTTCCGGGTTACAGAGTAGGAGTATGAAAAGGATGGACTTTTTCCCATTCTCTCTCCTCCCTCTCTCTCACTCCCTTCGGTCCTCATCTAGTTCCTCCTCAGAGAGCGTGTCATGAGGGGTGGAGGGGTGGGGCACGACATGACCTTTGACCCCTCCTTTTCTGTTCTGCAAGAAGTCCTGGATCTCCCCCGGCAACAGGCGGAACTTCTCCTGGTACTCCGCCTCCACCGCACCCTGCAGCTAGGGTCAGTGGTCAGGGGTTAGAGTTAGGCGTTTGCGGTTTATGGTAATCCAAAATGGCGCAGCAGTAAGACGTGTTTGTTTTCGTCCCATGTAAATATTGTTAGCCTCTGCTAGCGGTCTTTACCTTTAGCTCGGACTCCTGCAGCTTTAGTCTGGATAACCCGGATAATACCTGCCAGTCTGCACAGTGCGATACCAGCCCTGAGCATATCGGACTGCTTTTTTCCACTACATCACCTGATTCCTGCCGCAAGCTTTGGACCATCACAATGGATCTAGCTAATGGTTACCGAGGAGCTATTGTGGCTAACACCCTTGTCCAGAAGCATGCACCATTTAGCCTTGAGCTAGGCCCATCTCCCAGCTACCAAACGAAGTACACCAACTACAACACTTCTCTTGTCAATTGGTCTGGACCCTTTGTCGACACGGAGCCCAGCCGATCCATCACGACTGGTCTGCTGGTCTGCTGACGTAACTCGGCCGATTTGCTCTCAACCGGCCTCTGCATTGTGGATGTTTGGTGATGATCCATCTGCTATTCCCGGCCTGCTAGCTCCCTGAACGCCGTGTCTCCCGCTCGCTCAACGTAGTAATCAACTACCGAACGGTTCCCTGTTTCATCTCGTGCTGCTCATTGGACCCTATGATCACTCGGCTACACAGCCGATGACTGCTGTACTGTCCATTAACACGGTACTTAATTTTGTTTATCTGTCTCAAATCTGCCTCAAACTCAGGCCCTGTGTGTAGCTAACTGACCCTCTCTGCCCATTCATCGCCATATACCCGTTGTTGTTGTCCTAGCTGTTTACCCGTTGTTGTCTCACCCGTTGTTGTCTTAGCTCTCCCAATCAACACCTGTGATTGCGTATGCCTTTCTCTAATGTCAATATGCCTTGTATACTGTTGTTTAGGGCAGCTCTCATTGTTTTATTTTACTGTGGAGCCCCTAGTCCTGCTCAACATGCCTTAGATAGCTCCTTTGTCCCACCCCCCACACATGCAGAGACCACGCCCAGCTTAACTGGCGCCTCCAGAGATGTAACCTCTCTCATCGTCACTCAATGCCTAGGTTTACCCCCACTGTACTCATGCCCTACCTTACCCTTGTCTGTACACTATGCCCTGAATCTATCCTACCACGACCAGAAATCTGCTCCTTTTATTCTCTGTTCCCAACGCACTAGACAACCAGTTCTTATAGCCTTTAGCCGTACCCTCATCCTACTCCTCCTCTGTTCCTCTGGTGATGTAGAGGTTAACCCAGGCCCTGTGTGTCCCCAGGCGCTCTCATTTGTTTACTTCTGCAACCGTAAAAGCCTTGGGTTCATGCATGTTAACATCAGAAGCCTCCTCCCTAAATTTGCTATATTCACTGCTTTAGCACACTCCGCCAACCCTGATGTGCTAGCCGTGTCTGAATCCTGGCCACCAAAAACTCAGAAATGTCCATCCCCAATTACAACATTTTCCATTAAGACAGAACTGCTTAAGGGGGCGGAATTGCAAACTACTGTAGAGATAGCCTGCAGAGTTCTGTCATACTATCCAGGTCTATGCCCAAACAGTTCGAGCTTCTACTTTTAAAGATCCATCTCTCCTGAAATAAGTCCCTCACTGTTGTCGCCTGTTATAGAACCCCCTCAGCTCCTAGCTGTGCCCTGGACACCATATGTGAATTGATTGCCCCCCATCTATCGTCAGAGTTCGTCCTGCTAGGTGACCTAAATTGGGATATGCTTAGCACCCTGGCCGTCCTACAATCTAAGCTAGAGGCCCTCAATCTCACACAAATGATCAAGAAACCTACCAGGTACAACCCCAAATCCGTAAACATGGGCACCCTCATAGATACAGTGGGGCAAAAAAGTATTTAGTCAGCCACCAATTGTGCAAGTTCTCCCACTTAAAAAGATGAGAGAGGCCTGTAATTTTCATCATAGGTACACTTCAACTATAATTATTTTCCACCATACTTATTTTCCACCATAATTTGCAAATAAATTCATTAAAAATCCTACAATGTGATTTTCTGGATTTCTTTTCTAATTTTGTCTGTCATAGTTGAAGTGTACCTATGATGAAAATTACAGGCCTCTCTCATCTTTTTAAGTGGGAGAACTTGCACAATTGGTGGCTGACTAAAAACTTTTTTGCCCCACTGTATAATCCTGACCAACTTGCCCTCTAAATAAACCTCTGCTGTTTTCAACCAGGATCTCAGCGATCACTGCCTCATTGCCTGCATCCGTTATGGGTCCGTGGTCAAACGACCACCCTTCATCACTGTCAAACACTCCCTAGAACACTTCAGCAAGCAGGTCTTTCTAATCAACCTGGCCCAGGTATCCTGGAAGGATATTGACCTCATCCCGTCAGTAGAGGATGCCTGGTTGTTCTTTAAAAGTGCTTTCCTCACCATCTTAAATAAGCATGCCCCTTTCAAAAAATGTAGAACTAAGTACAGATACAGCCCTTGGTTCACTCCAGACTTGACTGCCCTTGACCAGCACAAAAACACCCCTGTGGCATACTGCACTAGCTTCGAATAGTCCCCGCGATATGCAACTTTTCAGGGAAGTCAGGAATCAATACACACAGTTAGGAAAGCAAAAGCTAGCTTTTTCAAACAGAAATTTGCATCCTGCAGCACTAATTCCAAAAAGTTTTGGGAGACAGTGAAGTCCATGGAGAATAAGAGTACCTCCTACCCAGCTGCCCACTGTACTGAGACTAGAAAACACTGTCACCACTGATAAATCCACAATAATTGAGAATTTCAATAAGCATTTCTCTACGGCTGGCCATGCTTTCCATCTGGCTTTCCATCTGGCTACCCCAACCCCGGCCAACAGCTCTGCACCCCCCGCAGCAACCGGCCCAAGCCCCCCTGCTTCTCCTTCACCCAAATCCAGACAGCTGATGTTCTGAAAGAGCTGCAAAATCTGGATCCCTACAAATCAGCTGGGCTAGACAATCTGGACCCTCTCTTCCTAAAATTATCCGACGCAATTGTTGCAACCCCTATTACTAGTCTGTTCAACCTCTCTTTCGTATCATCTGAGATTCCTAAAGTTTGGAAAGCAGCCGCGGTCATCCCCTTCTTCAAAGGGGGAGACACTCTAGACCCAAACTGTTACAGACCTATATCCACCCTGCCCAGCCTTTCTGAAGTCTTCGAAAGCCAAGTGAACAAACAGATCACCGACCATTTGGAATCCCACCGTAACTTCTCCGCTATGCAATCTGGTTTCCGAGCTGGTCACTGGTGCACCTCAGCCACGCTCAAGGTCCTAAACGATATCATAACTGCCATCGTTAAAAGACAGTACTGTGCAGCCGTCTTCGTCAACCTGGCCAAGGCTTTCGACTCTGTCAATCACCGCATTCTTATCGGCAGACTCAACAGCCTTGGATTCTCTAATGACTGCCTCGCCTGGTTCACTAACTACTTTTCAGATAGAGTTCAGTGTGTCAAATCGGAGGGCCTGTTGTCCGGACCTCTGGCAGTCCCTATGGGGGTGCCACAGGGTTCAATTCTTGGGCCGACTCTTTTCTCTGTATATATCAATGATGTCGCTCTTGCTGCGGGTGATTCTTTGATCCACCTCTACGCAGACGACACCATTCTGTATACATCTGGCACTTCTTTGGACACTGTGTTAACAAACCTCCAAACGAGCTTCAACGCCATACAACACTCCTTCCGTGGCCTCCAACTGCTCTTAAATGCTAGTAAAACGAAATGCATGCTCTTCAACCGATCGCTGCCCGCACCTGCCCGCCCGACTAGCATCACTACTCTGCACGGTTCCGACTTAGAATATGTGGACAACTATAAATACCTAGGTATCTGGCTAGACTGTAAACTCTCCTTCCAGACTCACATTAAGCATCTCCAATCCAAATTTTAATCTAGAATCGGCTTCCTATTTCACAACAAAGCCTCCTTCACTCATGCTGCCAAACATACCCTCGTAAAACTGACTATCCTACCGATCCTTGACTTTGGCGATGTCATTTACAAAATAGCCTCCAACACTCTACTCAACAAATTGGATGCAGTCTATCACAGTGTCATCCGTTTTGTCACCAAAGCCCCATATACTACCCACCACTGCGACCTGTATGCTCTCGTTGGCTGGCCCTCGCTATATATTCGTCGCCAGACCTACTGGCTCCAGGTCATCTATAAATCTTTGCTAGGTAAAGCTCCGCCTTATCTCAGCTCACTGGTCCCCATAGCAACACCCACCCGTAGCACACGTTCCAGCAGGTATATTTCACTGGTCATCCCCAAAGCCAACACCTCTTTTGGCCGCCTTTCCTTCCAGTTCTCTGCTGCCAATGACTGGAACGAATTGCAAAAATCACTGAAGTTGGAGACTTATATCTCCCTCACTAACTTTAAGCATCAGCTGTCAGAGCAGCTTACCGATCGCTGCAGGTGTACACAGCCCATCTGTAAATAGCCCATCCAACCAACCAACCAGCCAACTACCTACCTCATCCCCATATTTGTTTTTGTTTTTCTGCTTTTTTGCACACAAGTATTTTTACTTGCACATCCTCATCTGCACATCTATCACTCCAGTGTAAATTGCTAAATTGTAATTACTTTGCCACTATTGGCCTATTTATTGCCTTACCTCCTTACTTAATTTGCACACACTGTATACAGATTTTTCTATTGTGTTATTGACTGTACGATTGTTTATCCCATGTGTAACTCTGTGTTGTTTTTGTCACACTGCTTTGCTTTATCTTGGCCAGGTCGCAGTTGTAAATGAGAACTTGTTCTCAACTGGCCTACCTGGTTAAATAAAGGTTAAATAAATAAATAAGGGCTACGGGGTTAAAGGTTAGAGGTCATGGGTTAGTTGGTGTGTCACCTTTGGTTTTTCATCCAGAATCTGTTGCTGGATGCCTTTGTGCTGCTCCACCAGTCTCTCTTGACGTTTTGCCTGGGCATCCTCCAGCTAGAGCAGAGAACAGAGAGGTTACCTTCAGTGATTGGACCACTCGTTCCTGGAATCGCTATCACTATAACAGTACTTGACGTCACGCAGATGATTCACCAACAGGAGTTTTGAGTGATGTCTGTCCCCAAACCCTTTCATCCTTACCCTCTTGATGTTCTGTACCACTTCATTCACATATGATTTGTTGATCTCCAACTTCTCCCTGACAACAGAAGAAGAAATACAATCATACACATAGGCTGTATTTCTATCTCTCTGTCAAACACACACACACACACACACACACACACACACACACACACACACACACACACACACACACACACACACACACACACACACACACACACACACACACACACACACACACACACACACACACACACACACACACACACACACACACACACACACACACACACACACACACACACACACACACACACACACACACAGAGTTCTCTCTTACTCTTCAGCCAAGTGCTTCTCTTTCGTCATTGCTTCTTTGATTTTCTCTGTTCTCCTCTTTTCCATTTTCTTTTTCAGGTCTTTCTTTTCTCTACAACGGTGGAGCATCACAAATTAGATATTTTATAGAATTGTTTACAATTATATCTCTATAATACACTCACTTTACGACTCTGTTAAACTGACGTCTCACAGTCATGTCAAACTCACTTGTCACAGATGTCTTTTAATTTCTTCATCTGGTTGTTCTGGCTTTCCTCAGTCACCGTAGTCAGTTTCTCCATCAGCTGCAATAGTGGTGAGTATTAGAATGTACAGTTATATAATGTATTAATGTGTGTGTGTGTGTTACCTGTTTGATATGTTCTCTTTTGAGGTATTTCTCGCTGTAGTATTGTTCCTGCCTCAGCTCCAGTAGCTGTTGCTGTTGTTGTTCTCTCAGCTCCCCCAGTTGGTCCTCTCCCTCCTCATCAAACTGCTTCAGTTCAGCCTCCCCTCCAGGCGTCAAACTTCTACAACACACACACACACACACACACAAAAGGGACATGAGTCAGGGTTAGGGACAACGCACACATACACACACAATGCAACACTCTACCTTACTTCCCCCCCTCCACCCTACCTACCTTGTCTTACCATGTTGTTTAGTCTTCAGGAGAGCGTTGTGTCTGCGTGTGTGTTGGTTCTTAGCCTGGTTGTATTTGGTGGTATGTTCCTTCACCATCTCCAAAGTCTTCTTCTGGTGTCTCTTCACCACATCCTTCATCTCCCTGTAGTGTCTTTTCTGCTCCCGCATGATCAGCTTCTGTTGCCTGAGCTCCTCTAGTGTGGCCGCCTCCATATCTGAACCGGCAGAGACCACACAGTCGAGCACATAGACTACACACCACAGCCACACTGTCTTATACTGACCACACACAATCCCGCCCCCTGATCCCTCTGACCTATCAGAACGCTCTGCACCATGTCTTCAGTCTTCAACGCTGGTTTGGCTGGTTCTGAAAAGACAACAAAAACACTAATATTGGTTGGCGGCACACCATTTAAATGGGGAAATTAATTAATGTCAATACATCTGCGGTGACATTGTAGCAGTATTGGGTGTGACTTTGGCAGATAGAAGTTGGTGGGTCAGGAGTCAGAAGTCCAGGGTTACCTGTGGCTGCAGGCTGAGGTGTGTTAGTAGGAGTCCTGGGTGTGACGGTAGGGCTGGGGCTGAGACCGTTCTCCAGAGGAGCAGGTCGTAGGTTCGATTTTGGCTCAGCGGGCCCTGGCTGATCAGCATTAGCCTCAACCTTTATAACACAAAAACATTAACAGCATTTAACATTACAATCAACACCAGCAACAACAGCAATGTAACAGTATTTCCAAATGCATGTATATCAAGGAGAACCCGTTTTTACTGTCCATAATCCCCTTTCGACCACAAAACCCTAGTTTGAACACAAACCTCTTTGCTGGTCTCCTCCTCCCCTTCCTCTAGGGTGAGAGCAGCCAGCTGCTGGGACCGCTGCTCCAGGAGATTCACATACCGGATGGGGTTAGACAGCGCCTCGATCACATCTACACACACGAACACACACACACACACACATTAGGGATTAGCCTTGATGCAATGTGGGCAAGCTGAAGAAAAAGACTACTTCTCTGAGGCCAGATATTCCTGCCACACGTGCACGTGTTCCTTACCACTGATGACTAAGCTGGTATTAAGCTTATACAGAGACCTCCAGGTCTAATAGGCATTGTCATACACCAGACCTACCTGCAAAGGTGTCTGGGACATAATCCTTCACTTCAATGTAGACAAACACAGCAGGCAGAATCAGAGACTGGTTCTTCTCATTCCTCAAGCCGATGTAGCGATAACCTGAGACAGACAGAACATAGTTAATAACCTGAGGACAGGAGAGGAAAACAGAGGACAATAAGGACTACAGAGAGAAAGAAACACAAAACTATTTGCAGAAACAGTGTTTACTGTTTACAGGTAAATATAATGTTGTTCCTGTTCCCAAGAAAGCTAAGATATCTGAGCTAAATGACTATCGCTCCGTAGCACTCACTTCCGTCATCATGAAGTGCTTTGAGAGACTAGTCAAGGACTATATCACCTCCACCCTACCTGACACCCTAGACCCACTCCAATTTGCTTACCGCCCCAATAGGTCCACAGACGACGCAATCACACTGCACACTGCCCTAACCCATCTGGACAAGAGGGCCTCAACCTCTCCTTCACCTAATCCACAAATATCCATCTGTCTTCCCTATATCAACACATCGCTCTCCTCTCCTCCATCAAACACATTCCAAAGCCTTCTGGGTCGCTACAGATTCTTTCTATTCAAGGCTTCGTCTCTATCATTTATTTAATATCTCAATGTTCAACACCAACAACGACGAGACGGCCTACAGGGAGGAGGTGAGGGCCCTCGGAGTGTGGTGTCAGGAAAATAACCTCACACTCAATGTCAACAAAACAAAGGAGATGCTCGTGGACTTCAGGAAACAGCAGAGGGAGCACCCCACTATCCATATCGACGGGACAGTAGTAGAGAAGGTGGAAAGTTTTAAGTTCCTCGGCGTACACATCACGGACAAACTGAAATGGTCCACCCACACAGACAACGTGTTGAAGAAAGCGCAATAGCGCTTCAGGAGGCTGAAGAAATTTGGCTTGTCACCAAAAACACTCACAAACTTTTACAGATGCACAATTGAGAGTATCCTGTCGGGCTGTATCACCGCCTGGTACGGCAACTGCTCCACCCACAACTGTAAGGCTCTCCAGAGGGTAGTGAGGTCTGCACAACGCATCACCGGGGGCAAACTACCTGCCCTCCAGGACACCTACACCACCCGATGTCACAGGAAGGCCAAAAAGATCAACAACCACCCGAGCCACTGCCTGTTCACCCCGCTATCATCCAGAAGGCGAGGTCAGTACAGGTGCATCAAAGCAGGGACCGAGAGACTAAAAAACAGCTTCTATCTCAAGGCCATCAGACTGTTAAACAGCCATCAATAACATTGAGTGGCTGCTGCCAACATACTGACTCATCTCTAGCCACTTTAATAATTAAAAATTGAATGTAATAAATGTATCACAAACCACTTTAAACAATGCCACTTTATATAATGTTTACATACCCTACATTACTCATCTCATATGTATATGCTGTACTCTATACCATCTACTGCATCTTGCCTGTGCCGTTCGGCCATCGCCATATATTTTTATGTACATATTCTTATTCATTCCTTTACACTTGTGTGTATAAGGTAGTTGTTGTGAAATTGTTAGATTACTTGTTAGATATTACTGCATGGTCGGAACTAGAAGCACAAGCATTTCGCTACACTCGCATTAACATCTGCTAACCATGTGTATGTGACAAATAACATTTGATTTGATTTGATTTACCGGGCCGTATGGCTGGCACAGGGATAATACGGTGACCTATGAACTTTCCTCCTTCCTCAAATGCAGCAATCCTCAGAGAGGCCAATGTCGGGAGAACCACCTGCAAAAACACAATTAGACACAGTCATACATTGATATACCTTAATATTATACACAGTTATACAGTTAAAATAATACAGTTTTACACAGTTAAACTGTTACACTTCAATATTATACGCTACCTATGGTTATACAGTTTGCCTGAATCCTGAAGATTTGAGTTAGCTCTCTGAGCTAATGCCTAGGTTTTAGCTCAGAGGGCTAACACAGTCCAGTCTTATGGCATTTAGGGGACCTGGGTTCCAACCCAGTCGGTCATACTGTTGTCTCACCTTCTTGAAGATGATTGGGTCCTCGTCCCAGACAGGGTTGATAGCGTTGCTTTGGGATGTCTTGGTCTTCAGGGCTTTTCTCCTGGTGTCCACAGGAAGACCAAACATGTCGAGCTCTACGTACACACCTACCTTCTTGTCGCTCAGAAACTGGCCTGATATTATCTGTAGGAGAGAGACGCTCAGTTTAAATGGGCTAATTATATCCACGCTTTAGTCTAAACTACAGTAACTGGTTAACCTTGACAGACAGTGTGTTGGTTGGGTTATGGTTATGGTTAGAGTATTCTGTAACTTCTACCTTGACCTTGACTGTGTTAGCCACAATGCCGTCCACGGTGCTCTCAGCGAACGGGTCAAAGTGTTTGTCTGGTCGTCTCATGAACTCTGGTTTCAGTCTGTAGCCGCTCTTCCCATTGTACTCATACATGCCCAGGTTCAACTGCATAGACAGATCTGAGAGAGAGAGAGAGAGAGAGAGGGATAAAGAAAGAGAGAGAGACAGAGGTCATGGTGAGGTCAGAGGTTAAGCGAGGTCAGGGGTCACAGGTCAAGTAGGCAGGCCTCACCTATAGTTTGGAAGTTGAGCGCCACCAGCTGGCAGCCAGCGTTCCAGAAGAGTTGTGGCATGTAGTTGGAAGAGTCCACCCTAGTGCCTTTAGGGTAGATACGACTCAACTGCTGCTTGTTATATCTGAGAGGACATGTTAAAGACATGACATTACATTATAGTAAGAACACTCTTACTAGAACACTCCACCTGGCACAGCCAGAAGAGGACTGGCCACCCCTCAGAGCCTGGATCCTCTCTAGGTTTCTTCCTAGGTTCCTGCCTTTCTAGGGAGTTTTTCCAAGCCACTGTGCTTCTACGTCTGAATTGCTTGCTGTTTGGGTTTCTGTATAGCACTTTGTGACATCGGCTGATGTAAAAAGGGCTTTATAAATACATTTGATTGATTGATTGATCTTAGAACCAACAAGGGTTCTTTGACTGTTCCCTAGGAGAAGAACCCATTTTGGTTCCAGATAGGAATTTTTTGGTTCCCATGTAGGAGCCTTTCCACATTGGGGTTCTACATGGAACCCAAAAGAGTGCTACCTGGAACCAAAAAGGGGTCCTCCTATGGGAACAGCCACAGAACCCTTTTGGAACCCTTTTTCTAAGAGTGTAGAGTAGGGCCTGTATATTAGTCAACTGCATTGATGAGACTTAACTGCTGCTAATCTTCAATGGAATTCGCTAAAATAGAGAGCAACGCAAACCCTTAAGAGGGAAGTAATCAACCACACTACAAACTAATACTGAAGTAGAGTTAGGGTTCTGGGTTATTGTTGGGGTTATTTAGAGGGTAGCTGAATCTTAAGGATACTCCACAAACTCCACGGGCGACTTCGTGAGGTGCTCCAGAGCTTTAGTCTCCACAAATGATGACATTTGATAGCTACGATTAACCTCTGGGGAAAGAACATAATGGTTTATTATGCATTTGCGTGTTTATGCGCTCATATGTGTGTATACACTGAGTATACAAAACATTAAGAACACCTGCTCTTTCCATGACAGACTGACCAATTGAATCCAGGTGAAAGCTAGGATTCCTTACTGATGTCACTTGTTAAATCCACTTCAATCAGTGTAGATGAAGTGGAGGAGACAGGTTAAAGAAGGACTTTTAAGCCTTTTGACAATTGAGGGTGAATGGGCAAGACAAAACATTTAAGTGCATTTGAATAGGGTATGGTAGTAGGTGCCAGGTGCACTGGTTTGTGTCAAGAACTGCAACGCTGCTGTTTTTTTATACACAACAGTTTCCCGTGTGTATCAAGAATGGTCCACCACCCAAAGGACATCCAGCCAACTTGACACAACTTTGGGAAGCATTGGAATCAACATGTGTTCCATGTGAATGTGTTCCTAATGTTTGGTATACTCAGTATATATGCAGTGAGCCAGCATACTTTTGGACGCCTCGAAGGAGTTAAACTTGGTGGGCTGGACGTAGTTGACCAGAGTGGACATCTCCTCTGTGGCTACGGCCTCCCGCTCCTCTGCTGTCCCCTGGAGACAAAGTCATCACATAACAGGCAGCCATGTTACCCTAACCCTGACACTCCCCTCTAACCTACATCAGCAGTGTTAAAGGGTAACCAAGTAACCATGGTAGCAGAGTACAAGCTACTGAACTCACCTCATCTGATGTCTTCTTACAGTCATCGTCATCATCATCATCGTCATCATCATCGTCTTCACCCTCTATTTCTCCTGAAATAATGTTTACATTTTCATATACTCTAAAAGTGTTTTTGTTGTTGTTGTCATCTCTTATAAAAGGCTTCTAGAGAGCCTCACCAGCTGTGATGGTAGTGATGAAGACGATGAACATGATTATTATTATTATCATAATTTTTATGCATTAGGGCACACTTGCAGACAGCCTCACCTTCTGTAATGTTGCTAGGAGACGAGGGTTCATCTGTTGCCTGTTCTGCTGCTACGCTCTGGTTGGTTGGGTGCTCTGCCATTCTCTTGTTGCCATGGGCAGCCAAGGGCTTGTGGGATTTCTTGTTCTTAATGAGGATCTTACCTATCAGCTCCTGAGGACTTGGCAGGGGTACCCCAGACTCCAGCTAACACACACACAAACAAACAGACACACACACACACGCACAGGCAACGCACACACATATCAGTGTACATGCATGCAAGTGTGTGTGTGTGTGTGGGGAGGGGAGGGGAGGGGAGGGGGGGGGGGGGGGGGGGGGTTGGTGGGGTGCGCATGTGTCCTAAAAACTTACAGGATATTTCTCCAGTGGGTCAATCAGTAGTGCATCTCCAAAAATCGACCTACAGTATTCTGCCATCTTGGCTTGTTGCTTCGGCCTTTTAGGATTAGAGATCAGGGGTCAGGATTAAAGAGCAGTTCACCAAATATTTTCTAATATATTCGCCTATTAATATATATATATATGTTCACTCACGAGTCCACATGGTTTTCGAAGGACAGAATGACAGGAAAAGGAGAGGTTTTGAAAGCACACTCAGCGATGGCCTCAATCACCTCCTGTAGAGTAAAAGGAGAAGTTATAATAGTTGGTTATTTTATTACACATATATACACTGAGTGTACAAAACATTAGGTGTGTCAAGAACTGCAACGCTTGAGTGTGTCAAGAACTGCAACGCTGCTGGGTTTTTCACGCTCGACAGTTTCCCGTGTTTCAAGAATAGTCCACCACCCAAAGGACATCCAGCCAATGGCAGGCCAGTGGTCAAAAACGGGTAATTGATGAAAGAAGAAAAAGAAGGCTGACATGAATTGTGCAGAGTAACAGATGGGCAACAGTTTGTCAACTGACAGTACAACATTCGTGCCCAAAGACCCAGAAAAGAATGCACAACTCATCGTACATTGACACAAATTGGGGTATGGCAGCCAACGACCTTATAGAGTTCCACTTCTTTTAGCAAAAAACAAGAAACTGCCGTTGCAGTGGGCTAAGGAACGAAAACACTTGGCACTGGAGAATTTGAAAAACATTGCCTGGTCTGGTGAATCCTGGTTCCTGCTGTTTCACGCTGATGGGAGGACGAGGGTATGAAGAAAACCACATGAGTACATGCATCTATCCAGCAGTGGAAAAAGTACCCAAATATCATACTTGAGTAAAAGTAAAGATACCTTAATATAAAATGACTCAAGTAAAAGTCAAAGTCACCCAGTAAAATACTACTTGAGTAAAAGTCTAAAAGTATTTGGTTTCAAATATACTTAAGTATCAAAAGTAAATGTAATTGCTACAATATACCTAAGTATGAAAAGTAAAAGCAAAAATATAAATAATTTCATATTCCTTATATTAAGCAAACCATACGGCCTAATTTTCTTGTTTATTTTAATTTACAAATAGTCAGGGGCATGCTCCAACACTAACACATAATTTACAAATGAAGCATATGTTTAGTGAGTCTGTCAGATCAGAGGTAGTAGGGATGACAAGGGATGTTCTCTTGATAAGTGTGTGAATTTGACAATTTTCCTGTCCTGCTGTCACGACTTCCGCCGAAGTCGGCTCCTCTTCTTGTTCGGGCGGCGTTCAGCGGTTGACGTCACCGGCTTTCTAGCCATCGCCGCTCCATTTTTCATGTATCCATTTGTTTTGTCTTGTTCCCTGCACACCTGGTTTTCATTCCCCAATCAATTCATATGTATTTATTCCTCTGTTCCCCATCATGTCTTTGTGTAGGATTGTTTGTGTTACGTGTATTTTGCTATTGTGGATATTGTTACACGCATTACTTTTTGTCTATGTTCCGTGTTTTGAGCACATTTTATGTATTTTGTGCTGTTATTTTTGACCGGAATAAAAAGTGTGCTTGTTCACTACACCTCCAATACATACTCCTAACACCTGCTAAGCATTTAAAATGTAACGAGTACTTTTGGGTGTCAGGGAAAATGTATGGAGTAAACAGTATATACTTTTCTCTAGGAATGTAGTGAAGTTAAAGTAAAAGTTGTCAAAATTAGAAATAGTAAAGTACAGATACCCCAAAAAACTACTTAAGTAGTACTTTAAAGAATTTTTACACTACTGCATCTATCACGCACCGTGTCAACATTGAAGGCAGGTTGTGGTGGTTTCATGGTGTGGGTTGTGTTTTCATGGCACACTTTGGCCCCTTGATAAAAGTGGCGCAATGTTTGAATGCCCCAGGATATCATTGCCATTTTTACATCATTTAGCAGACACTCTTCCCCAGAGCAACTTACAGTAGTGAGTACATACATTTTCATTATTTTTCACACTAGTCCCCCGTGGGAATCAAACCCACAACCCTGGTGTTACAAGCACCATGCCCAACTAACTGAGCCACACATTGCCAATCAGGTGCATCCCTTCATGGCAGCAGTGTATCCATCTGTGAAAATATTTTTTTCAGCAGGATAATGCCCAATGACACAAAGCTAGGATTGTCCAGGAATGGTTCCACGAACATGACAGTGAATTCAGCTTACTGCAGTGGCCTGCCACGTCCGATATAGACTATATTTGAATAAAATGATCCGTTTTAGAAGCAGAGACAAGGCAAAGACTAATGTAGCCTTGACACAGATGAATGGAGTTAGCCTTGATGCAGGAGATTTCAGAGCATGTGTGTGTTTGTGTGTGCGTGCGAGCGGCGTGCGACGTGCGTGTACCTTAAAGCAGATCTCTGAGGTCATGGTGAAGCCGTGTGTGATGACTGGTTCCTCCTCTGTGGTCCGTCCTTTCCAACAGTCTAACTCCACACACCGACAGCCTGCCAACATCACTTGACGGTACATCTCCACTGACGAACTACCTGCCAGCTGCCCCGCTATACACACACACACACACATACACGTACACACACATATTTATAAATATATATAGGCCTACACACAGACTAGATTTGTGTGAGTCAACAAATAATAGGTGTGTGTGTGTGTGTGTGTGTGTGTGTGTGTGTGTGTGTGTGTGTGTGTGTGTGTGTGTGTGTGTGTGTGTGTGTGTGTGTGTGTGTGTGTGTGTGTGTGTGTGTGTGTGTGTGTGTGTGTGTGTGTGTGTGTGTGTGTGTGTGTGTGTGTGTGTGTGTGTGTGTGTGTTAGTGATGCCAGAGTCAGCTGTTTGTTCAATGGAAGAAGTTTGGAACTATCAAGACTCTTCCTAGAGCTGGCCTCCTGGCCAAACTGAGCAATCGGGGGAGAAGGGCCTTGGTCAGGGAGGTGACCAAGAGCCCTATGGTCACTCTGACAGAGCTCCAGAGTTCCTCTGTCAAGATGGGAGAACCTTCCAGAAGGACAACAATCTCTGCAGCACTCCACCAATCAGGACTTTAAGGTAGAGTGGCCAGACGGAAGCCACTTCTCAGTAAAAGCACATGACAGCCCACTTGGAGTTTGCCAAAAGACACCTAAAGGACTCTCAGACCATGAGAAACAAGATTCTCTGGTCTGATGAAACCAAGATTGAACTTCTTTGGCCTGAATGCCAAGCGTCACATCTGGAGGAAACCAGGCACCGCTCATCACCTGGCCAATACCATCCCTGCAGTGAAGTATGGTGGTGGCAGCAGCATCATCATGCTGTGTAGATATTGTTCAGCAGCAGGGACTGGGAGACTAGTCAGGATCGAATGAAAGATGAACGGAGTAAAGTACATAGAGATCCTTGATGAAAACCTGCTCCAGAGAGCTCAGACTGGGGCGAAGGTTCACCTTCTAACAGGACAACGACCCTAAACACACAGCCAAGACAACGCAGGAGTGGCTTCTGAATGTCATTGAGTGGCCCTGCCAGAGCCCGGACTTGAACCTGATCAAACATCTCTGGAGAGACCTGAACAATCTGTGCAGCGATGCTCCCCTTCCAACCTGACAAAGCTTGAAAGGATCTGCAGAGAAGAATAGGAGAAACTCCCCAAGTGTGCCATGCATGTACCGTCATACCCAAGAAGACGTGAGGCTGTAATCACTGCCAAAGGTGCTTCAACAAAGTACTGAGTAAAGGGTCTGAGTACTTATGTAAATCTGATATTTCAATTTTGTATTTTTTATAATTTGCAAAAACATCTAAAAATGTGTTTTTGCTTTGTCATTATGGGGTATTGTGTGTACTGTAGATTGATGATTTAAAAACAACAACAATTTAATCAATTTTAGAATAAGGCTGTCAGATAACAAAATAATTTCTGAATGCACTGAAGATATGTTTCCAGTTATAATTTCTATTTGTTCCTCAACTTATCTATCATTACATATACAGTATGCACCTTATCTTCTGTCATTATGTTTCCCTAGAAGACGAAATAAACCCTTGCTCACCAGAATAATGTCTTAAATCAAAAGAATGAATGCTTCATTCTAGTTGACATCGAAAAAGTTTTCTCTGTCATCTCTGCTTCTTTGCGGAGCAAAGACATTTGGGGACCTGGGAGAAAACACAATAACTCGACAACAACAAAAACCAGGAAAGATTTTCTATGCAAAATGTCAAAATGACATCAGTTTGACCGGTTGTAAGGAAATAGAAAGCTATGAAAACGACCCAAGATGTTTCTGATAAGATTACAGTTTGGCTTGGATGTGTCACGTATACTCCCTCTTTGGCCTCTAGGTCACCAGACTGCTGATTATTACGCACACCTGTCACTATCGTCACGTGCACCAGCGCTTATTGACACCCACCTAGACTCCATTACCTCCTTGATTACCTGCCCTATTTATGTCACTCCCTTTGGTTCCTTCCCCAGGCG
The DNA here is from genome assembly GCF_045679555.1 of Salvelinus alpinus. Lineage (NCBI taxonomy): Eukaryota > Metazoa > Chordata > Actinopteri > Salmoniformes > Salmonidae > Salvelinus > Salvelinus alpinus. The sequence goes on along the minus strand of NC_092110.1, from coordinate 16,498,537 downwards.
TTATTGTTTCTGTTTCATGTCTATGTGCTGTTTGTGTTTCTTGTTTTGTATTATGTTCCGTTTATTTATTAAATATGCACTCCCTGTACTTTCTTACAGAATAACGCCTCAACAAAGGGAAGCATCAGGGAGTGTTTTTTTGTTGTGTTGGAGGTGACATCAGGTCTGGGTTCCACTGCCGGAGCAACCGAGGATGCCTCAGCCTGCTTTTCAGGCTTTCATGCCTCAGCCGGTACATCGGGGTGTCAAGACTCGGTTGGCGGGTCAAGTGTCTGTTGCCGAGTCTACCGAGGATGCCTCAGCTAGCTCGTCAGGCTTCCATGCCTTCCAAGGCTCGGCAGGCTCCCATGCCACAACTTGCTCGCCAGGCTCCTGCGCATCAGGCTGCTAGTCAGGTTCCTGTGCCCCTATGGAGGCGACAGATCCGCTCCTGATCCCCGGAACGTTCCCCTGGTTGGCGTCCTGCGGCGGGAGCCGCGCGTCGGAGAGAGGGTGCTGTATCGTCTGCTCCTTCTTTTGCGCTCTAGCCATGCCCCAGCCGGCTCAACAGGTTCCCACGCTCCGGGAACCTTCCTGCTCTGGCCTCTAGGTCACCAGACTGCTGATTATGCACACCTGTCACCATCGTCACACGCACCAGCACTTATTGACACTCACCTAGACTCCATTACCTCCTTGATTACCTGCCCTATATATGTCACTCCCTTTGGTTCCTCCCCCAGGCGTTATTGTTTCTGTTTCAGTTTCATGTCTATGTGCTATTCTTGTTGTGTATTATGTTCCGTTTATTTATTAAATATTCACTCCCTGTACTTGCTTCCCGACTCTCAGCATACATCGTTACAAGATGCATATTTTATATGGATGAAATAGCCTACTATCAGCTTTTAAGATGCTGATTAAAAATAGCTATACAGACAGTATCTAACTTCGCATTCTCTCAAGATGCTGAAATAAATCATCCAGGTAACCTGTGATACAAGTCAGTATTTGACATCCATCCATGTCTGAGGAAGTCAGGAGATGACGTGGAAACCAGCCACTCTGGGCAACAGTAAGCACTGTTACCTTCAAGTAGATTTTGGTTTTGCTAGGGCGATGTGGACGGGAATAGCGGATGGGCGTACGCATCTGTCTCTGATTCCAAAGGCTGCAAGTTGGAATCCAGCAATAAAAAAGTTGTGTTTGACATTTTTGTTCCAAGCCTATCCCATACCTTAACTCTTTCCTTAAACATTCTGAGTTAATGGCTAACCTTAAGCATTTGGAGTTAATGCCTAAACTTAACCTTAAACACTTGATGTTTGGAAGAACTTCAAAATTTGACATTTGAGAAACATGGGTGAACATCTAATTCTGACTGTGAGAGCTGGTAGCAGCCAGTAAATAAAAATGTTCCACTTCTGTTCCCGTCTTGTTACTCTCTATTTGTATAGCGCCTCACAATCATAACACATAACAGAGCCCGGCACTGCTTTCATCCTCTTACCACTTAAAATCTTTCCCAAACATTACTTTTCTTGCCCTCCCTTCTCTTTATTTTTAACTCTCCATTTCACAGCTTTTCTTTTATTGAATTACACTCGAGATTGTCCTTTTTGCCTCTGTGGATCTACATTAACTTTTTCTGCCCGTTCCCAAAAGCATTTCATGATTGGCATAAAGCCTATTTGGCGTGCATAGGCTACAGTTAGGCCCTAAAGCGTAAGCTTACGCACTAATGCCAGATAACCTAAAATAATGAGAGAAAAACCTCAAAGTAGCCTATAAATAAAAATGGCACAAGAATTATACATTTATGATACAGTACATTATGGATTTAAGGTATTGTGTTCTCTTTATTCAACCAACCAACCAACCCACCCGCCACCCACCCACCCCTCAACCACACAATATTTCATGACCCTAAATCACTCATGTGTGTGTGTACCTGTGAGGTAGGTGTTATGTGAGGAGTTGATGAAGTAGTGAGACAGAGGGAAGGTCATGTCTTCGGACTGGTCCAGCTTCTCAGGAGGAATCACTCCGTTCTCATCAGACACAAGGTACTTGCTGAGCCCCTCCAACGTGATCAGGCCTACAGAACACACAGGCACAAAGTATTCAGACCCCTTTACTTTTCCCACATTTTGTTACGTTACAGCCTTATTCTAAAATGGATTAAATAAAAAAATCATCAGCAATCTACACACAATACCCCATAATGACAAAGCGAAACAGGTTTTTAGAAACTTGATAATTTATTAAAAATTAAAAACTGAAACACCTTATTTACATAAGTATTCAGACCCTTTGCTATGAGACTTGAAATTGAACTCAGGTGTCTTCTGTTTCCATTGATCATCCTTGAGATGTTTCTACAACTTGATTGGAGTCCACCTGTGGTAAATTCAATTGATTGGACATGATTTGGAAAGGCACACACCTGTCTATATAAGGTCGCACAGTTGCCAGTGCCTGTCAGAGCAAAAACCAAGTCATGAGGTCGAAGGAATTGTCCGTAGAGCTCCGAGACGGGTTTGTGTTGAGGCACAGATCTAGGGAAGGGTACCAAAACATTTCCGCGCATTGAAGGTCCCCAAAACCACAGTGGCCTCCATCATTCTTAAATGGAAGAAGTTTGGAACCACCAAGAGCTGGCCGCCCGGCCAAACTGAGCAATCAGGGGAGAAGGGCCTTGGTCAAGGAGGTGACCAAGAACACGATGGTCACTCTGACAGAGCTCTAGAGTTCCTCTGTGGAGATGGGAGAACATTCCAGAAGGACAACAATCTCTGCAACACTCCAACAATCAGGACTTTATGGTAGAGTGGCCAGACGGAAGCCACTCCTCAGTAAAAGACACATGACAGCCTGCTTGGAGTTTGCCAAAAGGCACCTAAAGGACTCTCAGACCATGAGAAACAAGATTCTCTGGTCTGATGAAACTAAGATTGAACTCATTGGCCTGAATGCCAAGTGTCACGTCTGGAGGAAACCTGGCACCATCCCAACAGTGAAGCATGATGGTGGCAGCATCATGCTGTGGGGATGTTTTTCAGCGGCAGGGACTGGAAGACTAGTCAGGATCGAGGGACAGAGAGATTCTTGATGAAAACCTGCCCCAGAGCGCTCAAGACCTCAGACTGGGGTGAAGGTTCACCTTCCAACAGGACAATGACCCTAAGCACACAGCCAAGACAATGCGGTAGTAGATTCGGGACAAGTCTCTGAATGTCCTTGAGTGGCCCAGCCAGAGCCTGGTCTTGAACCTGATCGAACATCTCCGCAGAGACCTGAAAATAGCTGTGCAGCAATGCTCCCCATCCAACCTGACAGTTTGAGAGGATCTGCAGAGAAGAATGGGCGAAACTCTCCAAATGCAGGTGTGCCAAACTTGTAGCGTCATACCCAAGACTCAAGGTTGTAATCGCTGCCAAAGGTGCTTCAAAGTACTGAGTAAAGGGTCTGAATACTTATGTACATGTGATATTTCCGTTATTAGTTTTTTTACACTTGCAACAATTTCTAAAATCCTATTTTTGCTTTGTCATTATGGGGTATTGTGTTGAGATTGATGAGGGGGAAAAACTGTAACGGTAAGACAGTAACGTAACAAATGTTGGAAAAGTCAAGGGGTCTGAATCATTTCCGAATGCACTGTATATACACAAAGACACTCATATCTCACACACACAAGTATGCATACATGCATGCACGCAAGCTTACACGTAGGCACAAACGCATGCACACAAAACACACACTCACACACACCTTGTTTGAGCAGGCTGTGGTTGAGTTCATATTTCTCCATCAGGGTCTGTGTCTGAGAGGGTCTGAGAGGAGGATACAGAATCTCATTCAGACGAGGATCTCTCTGCCTCTCATTAATGAACTCTGTCATCTGATCCACCGACAGGTAAGCACCCTTAGCACCTCTACAGAAAGAGAGAGAGAAATAGTCAGGAATTAGTGACTGTACATACTGCTGAGAGAAGACTGAGCTGAGTTCTGGCTGAACAGCAGAGGATTGGAGAGGAAGGATCAGAAAGGGTCAGGGTTTAGAGCTGGGTACCAGGAGGTAGTATCAGTACTTACTGCTGAGAGAAGACTGAGCTGAGTTCTGGCCGAGGACAGAGGTGGGAGAGGAAAGATCTGTAAAGGTCAGGGGTGAAGTCCTCAAGGGGAATAGAGTCACTCTGCAGAGGAACACAAATACCACTGAGATGATTCAGGTTTCAAGAAGTGATCATTTAAATAGTTGGCTTGAGTGTGAGAGGAAATAACTTCCAGTTAAAATACCACCACTACCAGCTTTATTATTGTATAGTATTCCATAGTTATAATCTATACCCGTCCAAATGGTAGGTTGCAGTGTTCCAAAGCCGTCTCCACCCTCTTTTTGTCCGCTGAGAACATGCGGACGATGCTGGATAAAAGGGGCAGGACATGCACAATATAAACCAATCACATCCCAACGGATTCACAGGGAGTTAATCAGTAGACACAGGAGTGACAACTAGTGTTCGAAGGGATGGGCTCTGAGCAAAGCGCTGCACAGATTCACTAATCTTGATCCCATAATGAGAGTTATTTGGGATACCAGGTAATTTATATAGATCAGTGATTCTGCACAACACCTTGCTCAGGACGATCCCCTAAAGTGATTGAGGAACCAATGGGATTCACTCACTTCTTCACTGGGATCCGGCCCTCTGAGTTTGGCTGCAGGGTCAGTCTGACATACCTGTTAGAGAAAGATTAGGAAAAAGGGAGACAGGAATACACACACCTCCGTCACACTAACATTTCCAGTGATCTCCATTGCTATCACAGATCTGTCTGGCACCCGCGTTTCCTTTTTAAATGCCGTAAAGATTTAATCAGCACCAAAATGTATTTTCCTGATAGACTCACGCTTTCTCCAGACTTGTTTCTCTGTTCATGTTGTGACTCAACAGGTTGGAGGCCAGAGAGAACAGCTCCTCAGCCCACTCCTATGCAACACAGAGACAAAGAGAGGGACAGTGTGTGTGTGTGTGTGTGTGTGTGTGTGTGTGTGTGTGTGTGTGTGTGTGTGTGTGTGTGTGTGTGTGTGTGTGTGTGTGTGTGTGTGTGTGTGTGTGTGTGTGTGTGTGTGTGTGTGTGTGTGTGTGTGTGTGTGTGTGTGTGTGTGTGTGTGTGTGTGTGTGTGTGTGTGTATATGTAAATGTATGTGTGTGTGTACCGTGGCCTCCTCCTCTTGCAGGGCCATGAAGTTGAGGTATGTGATGTTGACCATGTCCGGTCCTGTGACTATGGTCAGCAAACGATTTTCTATACGACCAACTAGGTTCCCCACATCAAGCAGCTCACGCAGCTTCGCCTCCTAGAGAGGACAGAGGGTCAGAGTTTAGGGGTTAGAGGTCAAGGTCACAGGTTAGACCAGGGGTGTCAGCTCCAGTCCTCAAAATGTGTTTTCATTTCAACATGGTACATCATTGATCAGTGTTACTGATTAGTATTGCTGATTGGCTAGGGAATCAGACTATGAATCAAAAGCAGTGATGAAAACCAATAGGAGCCTGGTTTGACACGCTTGAGTCAAGATTCAGAGGTCCTGGGGGTTAAGTACCTTTGGTGTTTTGGTGCTCTTCCCTGTTCTGGCATCCTTTATATGGGTGATGTCTAACAACTCTGTCTCCTGCAGGAGAGATAGTAGGGAGAAAGACAGAGAGGAAAAAGGATAGAGAGATAATGAGGGAGGGAGTAAAGACATGAGAGAAGGAGTGCGAGGGGTGTTAAAATATTCATCACTCACTCACTAACTCACTCAAAAACACACACACACACACACACACACACACACACACACACACACACACACACACACACACACACACACACACACACACACACACACACACACACACACACACACACACACACACACACAGGGGGACTAAGCCCCAGCAGGAAGCAGAATACACAGTGGGAGTCCCAAAGTGAGAGACAGCATGGCGTCTCCTCCACTTAGCTCCTGTGTGTGTGTGTGTGTGTGTGTGTGTGTGTGTGTGTGTGTGTGTGTGTGTGTGTGTGTGTGTGTGTGTGTGTGTGTGTGTGTGTGTGTGTGTGTGTGTGTGTGTGTGTGTGTGTGTGTGTGTGTGTGTGTGTGTGTGTGTGTGTGTGTGTGTGTGTGTGTGTGTGTACCTTGTTCTGGTCAGTCCAGTGAAGGAAGTATCCGTGTGGATCCACAGTCAGGGTGATGGGAGTCACTGTTGAGAGATCCTGGCCACATGGAGACAGAGATTAGCACACACACACACACACACACACACACACACACACACACACACACACACACACACACACACACACACACACACACACACACACACACACACACACACACACACACACACACACACACACACACACACACACACACACACACACACACACACACACACACACACACTTGACATTGTTGGTTGTGATTATGCATGTAATGTGGTTGTGAAAATGTTGTATTGTGTGTGTGTGTGTGTGTGTGTGTGTGTGTGTGTGTGTGTGTGTACGTGTGTATGTGTGTACATGTGTATAGGTGTGTATGTGCGCGTGTTTGCAAGAATGTGTGTTGGTATGTTGAAGGTTTTAAGCACAGAGCAAGGATACAGAGAAATGTGCTGGCATGTTGCTATGGTAACTGCCATGGTTAAAATCCCTCCTCGGTTAGCCGAAATGTTCCACCACATAAAAGAGAGAGATAGATAGAGGGAGAGAGAGTGTGTGTGTGCATTGGTGCGTACGTGTGTGTGTCAGTATATATTTCTAAGTAAAGAGGTAATTTGGGACCAAAGTGATTCATGCTTATGCAACGCCTTAGTCAAACCCAACTCAGCTTCTAACATGCGCACACACACACACACACACACACACACACACACACACACACACACACACACACACACACACACACACACACACACACACACACACACACACACACACACACACACACACACACACACACACACACACACACACACACACACACGTTACAACATATTTGCAACCACATGTATGACATGTGTAACATGTGTTACATGTGTAATCACAACCACAAACGTCAAGTGTGTGCACATTTTCATCTTAAATGTCTAGCACTTATCATTCCTAAAAGGAGTGTTAACAACACACTCACACACTGATACTCACATCATCCCATTTCATGAAACGGCTGCCATTCTGCAGAGTATCGGGGACGGTCGGGGGTTTAAGCTTCAGAGCATGTGTCCCTGGCTGAGCCCCTGCCATGGTACACACACACCTTCAACCAGCAGCGCGGGAAGTCCTCTTTCCCTTTCCGTCTATACTCTTTCTCCTCTCCTGTCTTCCTCTCCTCTTCTCTCCTCTTTAGTCAGTAGACTGAGAGGGTTGGATGATAGTGATCTGGTATGTACATCACTGAAACAAGCTGCATATCCATCTACAATCAACGGTGTCTTTTGCCCTGTCTAGTCAGTTCTGTAGAATCAACAGTATACTCCTCTTTAGTATAATGCGTCCTACTGTACTAGCTGACTGTCTTAGGGTTACTCTTCTAGTATCAGTGTCCTCTTGTATACCTAGTGTAAAACAAGATAATATAGTACTAGCTGTCCTGTTCTGTCAGCTCGCTCTGTGAGACATAACTGCTACTGCCTCCACACACTGACTCACTCTGACATGCGTATGGAGCCTGTACGCCCACACACACACAGACACACACACACAGACAAACACACAGACACACACACAGACACACACATACACAGACAGACAAAAAGAGAGAGAGATAATATGAAACCAATGTAGACAACTTATTGGATCCATAATCAATTATATCTATTTTTTAAATAAAATAATCATCAAAAACAATACAGAGGGTATGGGCTCCCACGTGCAGCACCATACCATAGAACCATACATACCTGTACAGGTTTTCCATCATGGTTGGTTGCAAAGGTTTGACTCCTAAAAAGCTTGACCTGTGGTCGGTGCGCGTGCGCGTCTGTACAGGACTACTGCAGGAGCTATTTCAGCTCCTACTCTCCCACTCCATCCTCAAGTGGTGAAGAGTCCTGAGTGTGTGGGCGAGCTACAGCATTTATTTAGTTGATATGGTGTGTGTGTATGGTTAATATAGTGTGTATGTGTGTGTGTGTGTGTGTGTGTGGTTAATATAGTGTGTATGTGTGTGTGTGTGTGTGTGTGTGTGTGTGTGTGTGTGTGTGTGTGTGTGTGTGTGTGTGTGTGTGTGTGTGTGTGTGTGTGTGTGTGTGTGTGTGTGTGTGTGTGTGTGTGTGTGTGTGTGTGTGTGTGTGTGTGTGCGTGCGTGCGTGTGTGCGTGTATGCATACATAAACCAAAGGCTTATGTGTACCCTCTACTCTCATCCAGTACTAAATAAAGAATAGTGTTGTTACAATGTGGATGCGATGATGACTGGAGAAGAGAGGAGAGGACATACAAACAGGCAGACAGCGTGCCCTTTACATTTCTACAGTACAATATACACACAATCAGTGTTTTGTTTCCCTGTGCCATGATTCTGGCATTGGACAAATCATCATAATGTATTATATATTTATTTATTTAACCTATATTTAACTAGGTAAGTCAGTTAAGAACAAGTTCAGAGCCAGTTTCAGTGGTGCAGTACACAAAAAACATCATATGAAAAGATAGGAAACATGTGATGGGCCATAGAATCCATGGATTCTATTTCTATGTGATGGGCCATAGAATCCATGGATTCTATTTCTATGTGATGGGCCATATAATCCATGGATTCTATTTCTATGTGATGGGCCATAGAATCCATGGATTCTATTTCTATGTGATGGGCCCTGTTAAGTGACTGTAACATGTGACGCATTGAGTGACCAAATGATAATTGTGATGTTTCATGTAACCATTCATTTATCAGTGGTGAACCACACCAAGGGCAACCCTCAGAGCCAAACTGGCAGCCTAAGACCCCTGCTGTCCATTATTTAGACACCAAAAAGTGGTGGCTGGCTCAGACTAAGGGTGAGGTATTCACTTTAATTCATGTCAATTTAAAGTAGTGGACAGTTGTATTTTAACTGTGAGAATGTTACTAATATTTTTGGAAATGTGTTTACAGAAGAAGCATGTACCACCTCCTCCCTGTTGGGGATGTATCCTGGGTATGTGGAGAACACTCTCGTACCACCACCTCCCCCCATGCTTTAGAATACTGCCCACCAATCATCCTGCTAAAATTCTTCCAACTAACAGCAGGTATATGGGGCGGAAACTCTACAATGCAACTGATGCGACCACCACAAAGGCTCCAAGCCAGATGCTGAGGCCACTCCCTGGCCAGCTCCCTCGCGCACACCTCCAACCCCATGGCGCTAATGTCTATGCCATTTGATTGTGTTGGCACTCTACCCTGCTGAGGTATGATTCTGTACAATCCTTCCAAAATATATTCACTTCGGTAACACTTCACTTTACATGGTCATAACCATGTCATAATATGTCAGAAAAGCTGATGTAACTTGTCATAACCTGTCATAATATGGTTATAACACTGTCATGACCCATATATTTACAACTGTTGTGACATATATTTCATATATTTATGGCTGGTTATGACACCTGCATAAGAGTGTCAAAAGTGCCCACATTTATTCAAATTAGTTTTTTTCCCTGCCAAGAAGGGCAGTTTCCCTGTTGTTGTAATGAATTCATGTTTTTTCATAATATTTTAAATAACATTTTATGACACTGTCAAGAAGCATTATGACCATCATAATTATATCAGCCAGATAGGTCTATCATGTACAGTACATGCCCTTATGTCAGTCATCAGTCAAAAGAGGGTGTCTTGTCCTGCTCCTGAAATCTGCTCCTGCATTCATCCCAGTCATCAGTAACAGAGCATTTTGGGTAGGTGCATGTCTGACATCAGTGTGTACGCAATTACAATGATAATTGTAACATCCATTTTAAAATATATATATATATATATTTACAACATAAACATACTGTTGACACGCAGGCTATGGTGTAATGGAATGTTTTGTGGGTTTTGACACTTTTAAGTAGGTGTCATAACCAGCCATAAAATAACGCAATATGTGTCACAACAGGTCTAAATATGTGTCATGACAGTGTTATGACCATATTATAACAGGTTATGACAAGTTATATCAGCTGTTATGACATATTATGACATGGTTATGACAGTGTCATAACGTGTTATGACGCTGGGTGTCAAGTAAAGTCTTACCTTAATGGTACATTTCATTAGCTGTGCTTTTACTTAATATGACACAAGGCTAAAGTAGCAGTGATGTAAAATATTTTTCCTTTTGTGCCACAGGCCATTTGCCCAGAGTGGATTTTTTATATATATTTGGAAATATAATAATTTGGTGATAGCTGAATAAAAGACTCAAGCATATCCCTCTCTCTGTCATGTTCACATTGCTTAGATATGTGTTCTATCATAATTTACAAGCCCATTTATTGTGCTATTTTCTTTTTTTATCTTTATTTAACTAGGCAAGTCAGTTAAGAACAAATTCTTATTTTCAATGACGGCCTAAGAACAATTGTGCCTTGTTCAGAGGCAGAACGACAGATTTTTACCGTATCAGCTCGGGGATTCAATCTTGCAACCTTCCGTTTTCTAGTCCAACACTCTAACCACTAGTCTACCTGCCGTATGTTAAACAGTTGAGGTCGGAAGTTTACATACACTTAGGTTGGAGTCATTAAAACTTGTTTTTCATCCACTCCACAAATGTCTTGTTAACAAACTATAGTTTTGGCAAGTCGGTTAGGACATCTACTTTGTGCATGACACAAGTCATTTTTCCAACAATTGTTTATAGACAGATTGTTTCACTTATAATTCACTGTATCACAATTCCAGTGGGTCAGCAGTTTACATACACTATGTTGACTGTGCCTTTAAACAGCTTGGAAAACTCCAGAAAATGATGTCATGGATTTAGAAGCTTCTGATAGGCTAATTGACATCATTTGAGCCAATTGGAGGTGTACCTGTGGATGTATTTTAAGGCTTACCTTCAAACTCAGTGCCTCTTTGCTTGACATGATGGGAAAATCAAAAGAAATCAGCCAAGACCTAAAAAAATAATATTTAGACCTCCACAAGTCTGGTTCATCCTTGGGAGCAATTTCAAAACGCCTGAAGGTACCACGCTCATCTGTTCAAATAATAGTATGCAAGTATTAACACCATGGGACCATGCAGCCGTCATACCGCTCAGGAAGGAGACGCGTTCTGTCTCCTAGAGATGAACGTACTTTGGTGCGAAAAGTGCAAATCAATCCCAGAACAACACCAAAGGACCTTGGGAAGATGCTGGAGGAAACCGGTACAAAGTATCTATATCCACAGTAAAACGAGTCCTATATCAACATAACTTGAAAGGCCGCTCAGCAAGGAAGAAGCCACTGCTCCAAAACCGCCATAAAAAAAGCCATACTACGGTTTGCAACTGCACATGGGGACAAAGATCGTACTTTTTGGAGAAATGTCCTCTGGTCTGATGAAACAAAAATAGAACTGTTGGTCATAATGACCATCGTTATCTTTGGAGGAAAAAGGGGGAGGCTTGCAAGCCGAAGAACACCATCCCAACCGTGAAGCATGGGGGTGGCAGCATCATGTTGTGGGGGTGCTTTGCTGCAGGAGGGACTGGTGCACTTCACAAAATAGATGGCATCATGAGGTTGGACAATTATGTGGATATATTGAAGCCACATCTCAAGACATCAGTCTTAAAGCTTGGTCGCAAATGGGTCTTCCAAATGGATAATGACCACAAGCATACTTCCAAAATTGTGGCAAAATGGCTTAAGGACAACAAAGTCAAGGTATTACAGTGGCCATCACAAAGCCCTGACCTCAATCCTATAGAACATTTGTGGGCAGAATTGAAAAAGTGTGTGCAAGCAAGGAGGCCTACAAACCTGACTCAGTTACACCAGCTATGTCAGGAGGAATGGGCCAAAATTCACCAAACTTATTGTGGGAAGCTTGTGGAAGGCTACTGGAAACGTTTGACCCAAGTTAAACAATTTAAAGGCAATGCTACCAAATACTAATTGAGTGTATGTAAACTTCTGATCCACTGGGAATGTGATGAAAGAAATAAAAGCTGAAATAAATCATTCTCTCTACTATTATTCTGACAATTCACATTCTTAAAAGAAAGTGGTGATCCTAACTGACCTAAAACAGGGAATGTTTATTAGGATTAAATGTCAGGAATTGTGAAAAACGGAGTTTAAATGTTTTTGGCTAAGGTGTATGTAAACTTCCGACTTCAACTGTATATTGCACAGATGAGTGTATGTTAAACATATCTTTCAAAAATATATTTACATGTTAAGATCTGGCTCTGATGTATCAGACTACAAACACACACACACACACACACACACACACACACACACACACACACACACACACACACACACACACACACACACACACACACACACACACACACACACACACACACACACACACACACACACGTGAAACAAACACTTGGCCGCCAGATGAGCTGGTCCACCTTAAAATAATCACTGTTTGTTACCTCCGTGTATAAAAGTTCAGGCAGTTTCGGGAACAGAAACATGGCACAGTTGAAACCAAAATGTTCCTGTAAACTGTCATGTATTATTCATTCACCTTCATGTAAATGATCATGTAGTCAACTTGTCCAACCACTCCTGTCCTTATTAATAATATTACTCAGCTCCATTGGGGATTCTGCTGTAGCAGAAACAGAGACAGGCGTCCTGACAATAACTGACACTAACTGGACGGTCACTATGGATGGAGAGTGCCTTCAGAATGTATTCACACCCCTTGACTTATTCCACATTTTGTTGAGTTACAGTCTGAATTCAAAATGGATTACATATTTAAAAAATCTCCACCATCTACACACAATACCCCATAATGACAAAGTGAAAACATGTTTTTAGAAATGTTTGCAAATTAATTGAAAATATATCTAATTTACATAAGTATTCACACCACTAAATCAATACTTTGTAGAAGCACCTTTGGCAGTGATTACAGCTGTGAGTCTTTCTGGGTAAGCTTTCCACACCTGGATTTATATAATTTGTCCATGATAAATATTCTTCAAGCTCTGTCAAATTGGTTCTTGATCATTGTTAGACAACCATTTTCAGGTCTTGCCATAGATTTTCAAGTAGATTTAAGTCAAAACTGTAACTTGGCCACTCAGGAACATTCACTGTCTTCTTGGTAAGGAACTCCAGTGTGGATTTGACCTTGTGTTTTAGGTTATTGTTCTGCTGAAAGGTGGATTTATCTCTTAGTGTCTGTTGGAAAGCAGACTGAAGCAGGCTCCATTCCATTTATTTTCTATACTGAAAAACTCCCCAGTCCTTAATGATTACAAGCATACCCATAACATGATGCAGCCAACAGCATGCTTGAAAATATGGAGAGTGGTACTCAGTAATGTGTTGTATTGGATTTGCCCCAAACACAACGCTTTGTATACAGGACAAGTATTCCTTTAGTGCCTTGTTGCAAACAGGATGCAGGCTTTGAAATATTTTTATTCTGTTCAGGCTTTCTTTTTTTCACTCTGTCAATTAGGTTAGTATTGTGGAGTAACTACAATGTCCATCGTTTTCTCCTATCACAGCCATTAAACTCTGTAACTGTTTTAAAGTCACCATTGGCCTCATGTTGAAATCCCTGAGCGGTTTTCTTCCTCTTCGACAAATGAGTTAGGAAGGACGCCTGTATCTTTGTAGTGACTGTGTGTATTGCTACACCTTCCAAAGTGTAATTAATAACTTCACCATGCTCAAAGGTATATTCAACGTCTTCTTTTTTCTTACCCATCTACCAATATGTGCACTTTGCGAGGCAGATAATTGTATGTGTGGGGTACAGAGATGAGGTAGTTATTCAAAAATCATATAAAACACTATTATTATACACCGAGTGAGTCCATGCAAATTATTAGGTGACTTGTAATGCATGACTTGTTACTCCTGAACTTATTTAGACTTGCCATAACAAAGGGGTTGAATACTTACTGACTCAAGACATTTCAGCTTTTCATTTTTCATGAATTAGTCAACATAAAAAAAAAAAACATAATTCCACTTTGACATTATGGTGTATTGTCTGTACGCCAGTGACACACTTAATCAATGTTCAATTCAGGCTGTAACACAACAAAATGTGGAAAAAGTCAAGGGGGTGTGAATACTTTCTGAAAGCACTGTAAATGTTCCATATAGGGACAGACAGACATACAGACAGACAGTGTAACTGTTGTCTCATAGTAATTATAAAATTATGAATTTGAAGAATTTATCTGCACTGTATCTTTGTTAGCTAACGAGCCAGACAGTTTTAGAGGAATGATTCCATACATTTTTCAAATGAACCGCCAATATGCCAACATTCCATTCAACCAACGCAGTCAATCCACAACCATACACTGGCTGAAATCTGTTGATGATAGAACTTAGACAAGTTGTAAAGGCAACAAGTACTTGATATTGTATCATATAATACAGTGGAGGCTGCTGAGGGGAAAACGGCTCATAATAATGGCCGGAACGGAGCAAATGGAATGGCATCAAACAACTGGAAACAATCTGTTTGATGTATTTGATACCATTCCACTGCTTCTGCCCCAGTCATTACCACGAGCCCGTTTTCCTCAATTAAGGTGCCACCAACCTCCTGTGATATAATAGCACTCACAACTTTCCAAGAAAACCAAAATTTAGACATTTATGGTATGTTTAAATATATTTTAGATGCTGTTTATTTTTACCGTATAAACTGTATTTATAATTCTATAACAATCTTTTAGGTTGACAATGATTCTATTACACATGTTCTGATACATCGCATGCCTCACCTTTATTTTCCTCCATAAGTAAAATCAAGATTATGCCTCTACTGCCATTCATTCCAATTATAATGGTTTGGATTTCTTCCTGACCAATATGGCTGCCATTTTCCCTCAAATAATTTAATATAAATCTCTATGGGTGCAGCTACAACATAGAATGTTCAAAATATGTTGAACATTCTGTAGAATCTCGCCACCCGTCCGTAGAATCTCCATTATGTCCATAGATAGATGTTAGTGTCTGTGTGTGTAGTGTTGCCCCTTGGTGCCCGGCCTGTGCCCAGCTGAAGGAGAGATTCTCTAGCCTGGCAACAGCCATGGCGGTTTATGGAGGAGAGATGGACGTCACACAACAGCCTGGTATAGAAATATTATGAAGTTGATTATGAGTCTCTTTCTAACCCCCCATCTCTCTCTCTCTCTCTCTCTCTCTCTCTCTCTCTCTCTCTCTCTCTCTCTCTCTCTCTCTCTCTCTCTCTCTCTCTCTCTCTCTCTCTCTCTCTCTCTCTCTCTCTCTCTCTCTCTCTCTCTCTCTCTCTCTCTCTCTCTCTCTCTCTCTCTCTCTCTCTCTCTCGGTTACTACACAGCCAACCATTTTCCAGTTAGTATCTCAGTAAACTTCTAACCTTTCTATGTAAGTGTACAGTATTTATCTGTGTGTGTGTATATTTTACAGTGTAAAGGAGGGTAGCGTGAGGAGGTACGTGTCTGTCCGTGAGGCGTTGGAGTTCCATGCGTATGTATGTCTCTAACACTGGGTGGGAGGAGGTGGAAGCACTGCCTTCGTGAAAGTCTCCTTCTTTCTCCTCTGTAAATATACACACCATATACAGTATATTACACATAAACATGGAAATATTCATTTTCTCTTCTGTAAACACAGGTAACTGCCAAAGTATATTGAAAGCAGGTGTTATTATTTTGGCATTTACCTGGCAGTAACCTAATATCTGACTTTACCATTGACTTTGTGGATCTCCTCCCTCCAGGATGAGCTGCATGGCCGGACTTTTCAGGCTTTCTCTGGGAATCAGGGTGAGACCCAATCTCTCACACACACATGCACACACACACACACACACATAGAATGGTGTAAAGGATCCACACACAGAATCATACGTGTGTGCGTGTGCAGCAGACTCATGGGTATCCAAGGTGGGATTTGGGCGTGCTGTAGTGGGGCTCCAACCTCTCCTTTGTCTTGGCAACACTTGTCACTGTGCTGCTCATGGGACTGGTTATTTACACACTAATAATACTTTCACTATGTTATGGTATTACTACTTTACTATTACTAAACACCCAACAGCCCAAAACAATTTAATCAATTTTAGAATAAGGCTGTAACGTAACAAAATGTGCTTTTGAAGGGTACTGAACATGTTGACAATGTCATCATTCTGAGAAAGATGCCAAATCACCTATCTCTTACAACCTACTAGAGTATGTAGACACACAAACACACACTTCGATGAGTTTCTCTGCAGTGAAATGTGATCTTATGTAAGAGTGGGAGTAGGAGGATGGCTGCTATTTCGGGACTGGGCAGAGGAGACTGGAGAGGCATCAGGAGGACAGATGTGTGTGTGTGTGTGTGTGTGTGTGTGTGTGTGTGTGTGTGTGTGTGTGTGTGTGTGTGTGTGTGTGTGTGTGTGTGTGTGTGTGTGTGTGTGTGGGTGTGTGTGTGTGTGTGTGTGTGTGTGTGTGTGTGTGTGTGTGTGTGTGTGTGTGTGTGTGTGTGTGTGTGTGTGTGTGTGTGTGTGTGTGTGTGGGCTGCACTCAGCTTCTCTTGTGTAACCAGCTGTCTTCTAGCGCCTAAAAGTTTGGAACTCAACTCCTGCCCACACTGACATTAACTTTGCCCTCTTAACTACCTTAATTCTAAACTAAATTCTAAACTACATTTAGTTTTCTTTATTATTGTTTTTTTTAACCCCGTCTCTAACTGCTCTGATCCTGTCTCAACTCTTCCCTCCGTTCAACATAGTTTCTTTCAACTCTTGTGTCTCTCTCTCTCTGTGTGTTTGTGTGTGTAGGTGCTGGTCCTTCTTGCCTTTGTCCACCTGACATAAGCAGAAAGAGGAGAGAGCAGGTGAGAGGATGATTCCACAGAACAACGCAACAACACACACACATAAAGTGTGTTATTAATGCTCTACAGCAGTGGTTACGAAACCTTTTTTGAACCGTGGCACACCTTGATAGGATATAAAATTCACAGAATTTATTTCATCTCATCTATTTCATCTCATCTGATCCATACTGCACTTTCGGTAAAAAAAAAAAATCTTGATTAAATAGGGTTTATTTGAAATTGTTTTGATAGTTCCTTGATCTTGATGGTTAATTTGTGTATATATATATATTTTTTTTTAGCTCTGGTAAAATAGGTCTCTAGTGTTGAACAATTTGAGCTAATGATGAGAGGTTTTCTGCATTGCAAAGGTGCAACCACGGACACAAAGCCATGCTCTGTTTGCTTATATGGCAGAGGCTGTGGTATAGCTAAGCCCAGAGACATACAGTACCTGTCAAAAGTTTGGACACACCTACGCATTACAGGGTTTTTCTTTATTTTTACTAGTTTTACTATTGTGGTTACCAAAAAAAGTGTTAAACAAATCAAAATATATTTTATATTTGAGATCCTTCAAAGTAGCCACCCTTTGTCTTGATGACAGCTTTGCACACTCTTGGCATTCTCTCAACCAGCTTCATGAGGAATGCTTTCCAACAGTCTTGAAGGAGTTCCCACATATGCTGACCATTTGTTGGCTGCTTTTTCTTGACTCAGCGGTCCAACTCATCTCAAATCCTCTCAATTGTGTTGAGGTCAGGTGATTGTGGAGGCCAGGTCATCTGATGCTGCACTCCATCACTCTCCTTGGTAAAATAGCCCTTACACAGCCTGGAGGTGTGTTTTTGGTCAGTGTCCTGTTAAAAAACAAATGATAGTCCCACTAAGCACAAACAAGGTGGGATGGGATATCGCTGCAAAATGCTGTGGTAGCCATGCTGGTTAAGTGTGCCTTGAATTCTAAATAAATCACTGACAGTGTCACCAGCAAAGCACCGCCACACCATCACACCTCCTCCTCCATGCTTCACGGTGGGAACCACACATACAGAGATCATCCGTTCACCTACTCTGTGTCTCACAAAAACACGGCGGTTGGAATCAAAAATATCAAATTTGGACTCAACAGACCAAAGGACAGATTTCCACCGGTCTAATGTCCATTGCTCGGGTTTCTTGGCCCAAGCAAGTCTCTTCTTATTATTAGTGTCCTTTAGTAGTGGTTTCTTTGCAGCAATTCGACCATGAAGGCCTGATTCACTCAGTCTCCTCTGAACTGTTGATGTTGAGATGTGTCTGTTACTTGAACTCTGTGAAGCATTTATTTGGGCTGCAATCTGAGGTGCAGTTAACTCTAATGAATGTATCCTCTGCAGCAGAGGTAACTCTGGCTTTCCTTTGCTGTGGCGGTCTTCATGAGAGCCAGTTTCATCATAGTGCTTGATGGTTTTTGCAACTGCACTTGAAGAAACTTTCAAAGTTCTTGAAATGTTCCATATTGACTGACCTTCATGTCTTAAATTAATGATGGACTGTTGTTTTATTTTACTTATTTGAGCTGTTCTTGCCATAATATGGACTTGGTCTTTTACCAAATAGGGCTATCTTCTGTATACCACCCCAACCTTGTCACAACACAACTGATTGGCTCAAACGCATTAAGAAGGAAAGAAATTCCACAAATTAACTTTTAACAACGCTCACCTGTTAATTGAAATGCATTCCAGGAGACTACCTCATGAAGCTGGTTGAGAGAATGCCAAGATGACAACAAGGGTGATTACTTTGAAGAATCTCAAATATAGAATATATCTTGATTTGTTAAACACTTTTTTGGTTACCATAGCAGCACCCACCTGTAGCACGCGCTCCAGCAGGTATATCTCTCTGGTCACCCCCAAAACCAATTCTTCCTTTGGCCGCCTCTCCTTCCAGTTCTCTGCTGCCAATGACTGGAATGAACTACAAAAATCTCTGAAACTGGAAACACTTATCTCTCTCACTAGCTTTAAGCACCAGCTGTCAGAGCAGCTCACAGATTGCTGCACCTGTACATAGCCCATCTATAATTTAGCCCAAACAACTACCTCTCCCCCTACTGTATTTATTTATTTATTTTGCTCCTTTGCACCCCATTATTTCTATCTTTACTTTGCACATTCTTCCACTGCAAATCTACCATTCCAGTGTTTTACTTGCTATATTGTATTTACTTCGCCACCATGGCCTTTTTTTGCCTTTACCTCCCTTATCTCACCTCATTTGCTCACATTGTATATACTTATTTTTTCTACTGTATTATTGACTGTATGTTTGTTTTACTCCATGTGTAACTCTGTGTTGTTGTATGTGTCGAACTGCTTTGCTTTATCTTGGCCAGGTCGCAATTGTAAATGAGAACTTGTTCTCAACTTGCCTACCTGGTTAAATAAAGGTGAAATAAAAAAATTAAATAAAAAATGTCTTCACTATTACTCTACAATCTAGAAAATACAAAAAATAAAGAAAAACCCTGGAATGAGTAGGGGTGTCCAAACTTGTGACTCTGCTGCAGAGGATAAGTTCATTAGAGTTACCATTAGAATTGGAATTGCAGCCCATTAGAATTGCAGCCCAAATAAATGCTTCACAGAGTTCTAATTAACAGACACATCTCAACATCAACTGTTCAGAGGAGACTGTGTGAATCAGGCCTTCGTGGTCAAATTGCTGCAAAGAAAACACAACTAAAGGACATTAAGGACATTAAGAAGAAGAGACTTGCTTGGGCCAAGAAATCCGAGCAATGGACATTAGACCGGTGGAAATCTGTCCTTTGGCCCTGTCCGGGGGTATCATCGGATGGGGCCACAGTGTCTCCTGACCCCTCCTTTCTCAGCCTCCAGTATTTATGCTGCAGTAGTTTATGTGTCGGGGGGCTAGGGTCAGTCTGTTATATCTGAAGTACTTCTCCTGTCTTATCCGGTGTCCTGTGTGAATTTAAGTATGCTCTCTCTAATTCTCTCTTTCTCTCTTTCTCTCTTTCTCTCTTTCTCTCTCTCGGAGGACCTGAGCCTTAGGACCATGCCTCAGGACTACCTGGCATGATGACTCCTTGCTGTCCCCAGTCCACCTGGCCATGCTGCTGCTCCATTTTCAACTGTTCTGCCTGCGGCTATGGAACCCTGACCTGTTCACCGGACATGCTACCTGTCCCAAACCTGCTGTTTTCAACTCTCTAGAGACAGCAGGAGCGGTAGAGATACTCTTAATGATCGGCTATGAAAAGCCAACTGACATTTACTCCTGAGGTGCTGACTTGTTGCACCCTCGACAACTACTGTGATTATTATTATTTGACCATGATGGTCATTTTTGAACATTTGAACATCTTGGCCATGTTCTGTTATAATCTTCACCCGGCATAGCCAGAAGAGGCATGGCCACCCCTCATAGCCTGGTTCCTCTCTAGGTTTCTTCCTAGGTTTTCGCCTTTCAAGGGAGTTCTTCCGAGCCACCGTGCTTCTACACCTGCATTGCTTGCTGTTTGGGGTTTTAGGCTGGGTTTCTGTACAGCACTTTGAGATATCAGCTGATGTAAGAAGGGCTATATAAATACATTTGATTTGGATTTGATCTGGAGTCCAAATTGGAGATTTTTGGTTCCAACCACTGTGTCTTTGTGAGACACGGTGTGGGTGAACGGATTATCTCTGCATGTGTATTTCCCACCGTAAAGCATGGAGGAGGAGGTGTTATGGTGTGGGGCTGCTTTGCTGGTGACACTGTCTGTAATTTATTTAGAATTCAAGGCACAATTCAAGGAACACGTAACCAGCATGGCTACCACATCATTCTGCAGTGATACGCCATCCCATCTGGTTGGAGCTTAGTGGGACTATCATTTGTTTTTCAACAGGACAATGGCCCAACACACCTCCAAGCCTCCATTTTACCAAGAAGGAGAGTGATGGAGTGCTGCATCAGATGACCTGACCTCCACAATCCCCCGACCTCAACCAAATTGATATGGTTTGGGATGAGTCGGACCGCAGAGTGAAGGAAAAGCAGCCAACAAGTGCTCAGCATATGTAGGAACTCCTTCAAGACTGTTGGAAAACCATTCCTCATGAAGCTGGTTGAGAGAATGCCAAGAGTGTGCAAAACTGTCATGAAGGCAAAGGGTGGCTATTTTAATCATCTCAAATTGGATTTGTTTAACACTATTTTGGTTACTACATTATTCTATATGTGTTATTTCATAGTTTTGATGTCTTCACTATTATTTTACAATGTAGAAAATAGTAAAAATAAAGAAAAAACCTTGAATTAGTAGGTGTTCTAAAACTTTTGACTGGTAGTGTTGGACTAGAATTAGATGCAGGCTTTCACTTCTCTTCACAAACATTGAATGGTTATGGGTCTGAATAAATAACTGCTATAGACCGCCACCGCGTATAGACTAGCTTTTCCTGCATGGGATGATTTGTTTAAGGAGGCCAGCGCAGCACAGCTGTTTACGTATTGCGCAAGAGACAGAGGCTATAAGCCTGAAGCTTATTATGCATAACACATAATTAATTAGCTAAATATAAGGCTAATACTGCATTGAATTTATTACATGAAAGAGGTAGGCTAGGACATCTATATATACTGTATATATATATATATATATATATATATATATATATAGGGCTATATATCAATATAGAACACGATTATCTATTTTGGATGCAATTTGAATGGAGTTGATGAAGAGAGAAAAAGGCTGCGAGAGTATGCTCGTGTGTACACTGATTTAAAGCAAAGATAGGCAGCTAGACGGGGTCCCAGCTCAGGTGAGGGAACCCAACACACACACTCTCCAAAAATGTTTAATTTTATAGCCTGTTACATGTGTCTGTCTGTAGCTGGATGTTGTATCCGAGGTGGTGTTGGTGGGCACCACAGTGCCCACAAAGCTCATCACTAAGCTAAACACCTCCCCCTGCAACTGGATCCTGGACTTCCTGAATGGCCGCCCCCAGGTGGTAAGGGAAGGCAACAACACGTCTGCCACGCTGATCCTCAACACTGTGGCCCCTCAGGGGTGCGTGCTTAGTCCCCTCCTGTACTCCCTGTTCACCCATGACTGCATGGCCAAACATGACTCCAACACCATCATTAGGTTTTCTGACAACACAACAGTGGTAGGCCTGATCACCGACAACAATGAGACAGCCTAAAAGGAGGAGGTCAGAGACCTGGCAGTATGGTGCCAGGTCAACAACCTCTCCCTCAATGTGAGCAAGACAAAGGAGCTGATCGTGTACTACAGGGAAATGCGGGACGAACAGGCCCCCATTAACATCGACAGGGCTGTAGTGGTGCGGGTCGAGAGTTTCCACATCACCAACGAACTATCATGGTCCAAACATACCAAGACAGTTGTGAAGAGGGCACGACAACACCTTTTCCCCCTCAGGAGACTGAAACGATTTGGCATAGGTCCCCAGATCCTCAAAAAGGTCTACAGCTGCACCATCGAGAACATCCTGACCGGTTGCATCACCGCCTGGTATGCCAACTGCTCGGCATCTGACCGTAAGGTGCTACAGAGGGTAGTGCGTACGGCCTAGTACATCACTGGGGCCAAGCTTCCTACCATCCATGACCTATACACTAGGCGGTGTCAGAGGAAGCCCAAAAAATTGTCAAAGGCTCCAGTCACCCAAGTCATAGACTGTTCTCTCTGCTACTGCACGGCAAGCGGTCCCAGAGCACCAAGTCTAGGACCAAAAGGCTCCTTAACAGCTTCTACCCCCAAGCCATAAAACTGCTGAACAACTAATCAATTGGCCACCCAGACTATTTTACATTGACCCCCGTCCCCCATAGGTTTTTAAACTGCTGCTACTCGCTGTTTATTATCTATGCATAGTCACTTTACAAATTACCTCGACTAACCTGTACCCCGCACATTGACTCGGTACCGGTATCGCCTGTATATAGCCTCATTATTGTTATGTACATTTATTGTGTTACTTTTTCATTGATTAGATTTTTTCAAACTTTAGTTTATTTAGGAAATATTTTAACTCTTTCTTGAACTGCATTGTTGGTTAATTTTAAGGAATTGTAAGTAAGGATTTCATGGTAACAATACAATTTGATTTGGTAGCAGGGTTGTGTGAGGTGTACGTGGACAGAGAGGGACTGACGTCCTGAAGGCCTTAGCTCTGTGGGCTACCGCTGTCTTCCTTGAACGACCTGTACTCTGGGGGCTCGCCTGCCAGGTACAACTGTGTCTGTGTGCAGATGACGCCAATTACAATAATCATATGTGGTTGTGTTACCTACTTCAGTTGAGTGTCTGCTAAATAAGTGAAATGTAAAATTTGTGTGGGTGTTTGTAGGGAGAGCAGGGTGTCAGTTATGTTCTGGAGCTCATGAGAGATGAGCTACACCTGGCGATGGCCCTGGCAGGTAACCATGGTGACCACTATCCATAGCTAATTAAGCTACTCTGGCCGTTACCTCCTTGTCTCTTAATTCTAGCCCTCACCTCCAATCCTTTAATTTATCCAAGTATGTGTAACTGCATACTTGGAGTGTCTGAAAGTGGGTGTTGCAAAAGTGGGTGGATCAACAGTGATGTGTGTAACATCAGCACTCCGTTATTGGTTAGACAGGCCATAGCCCGGTGCGCCATTGGTCAGCTTAATGTTAAAATAGCAGCCACCTGAAACAGTCGAGTGCAAACAAATCTGCCCAATTAGCTAATTCGATTTCCAGACACCAACTTCTGTTCATCCACCCTGTTCTTTCGCCATGGCCACTTTCAGACACACTCCACGTATGCAGTTACCCATGACTGCATTTATCTGCACTGACCTGAGTTCAGAGGTGAGGGTTGAACTGTGTATTTTGTCTGCAGGATGTTGTTCGCTGGTGGAGGTTAAAAGATCCCTTGTCAGAAGACCTGAATTCACCTCCGGGATCTGAAGAGTGAAGACGCTGAATTCTCTCACACACACACAAATTGGATTTCAAGGCACCAGCCATGTAACACCTGAATAAATTAATGATTTAATAAATTAGTAAATTGTAGTGATCCTCACTGCTTTTCAAGTTTCCAAAACACTACAAATCTGATGTAATGTACTGATGAAATAACCCTCATCACCTAGTATAATTTGCAGTGGCGGGAAAAGTACCCAATTTTCATACTTGAGTGAAAGTAAATATACATTTTATAGAAAAAGACTCAAGTCAAAGTCACCCAGTAAAATCCTAATTGAGCAAAAGTCAAAGTATTTGGCTTTAAATATAAGTATCAAAAGTATAAATAATTTCAAATTCCTTATAATCAAACCAGACTGCATGATTTTCTTGTTTTTTTAAATTTATTTAGTGGGTAGCCAGGGGCACATTCCAACACTCAGACATAAATTTACAAACAAAGCGTGTGTTTAGTGAGTCTGCCAGATCAGATGCAGTAGGGATGACCAGGGATTCTCTCTTTAAGTACGTGAATTAGACCATTTTCCCAGTCCTGCTAAGCATTCAAATTGTAATCAGTACTTTGGTTTCAGGGAAAATGTACAGAGTAAAAAGTAAATTTTCTTTAGGAATGTAGTGGAGTAAAAGTTGACCAATTTAAATAGTTAAGTATATATACTTGAAAGTACTAAAGTAGTTTTGGGGGGTATTTTTACTTAAGTACTTTACACCACTGATCATTTGAAGCCTCATTAAATCATGTTTCTTTCCAATATTACTGATGTTGCAGTTTGACTAGCCTTGCACAGCCATCCTTCCAAATCTTGTCACACTGAACCCTGGGCTTCCAAGGGTTTGACTAAACCTCCTGTATTGGAAAAATCACTAAGCTAGGAGACAGAACTCCCGAGTGGCGCAGCATCTCAGTGCTATAGGCGTCACTACAGACCCTGGTTCGATTCCGGGCTGTATCACAACTGGCCGTGATCGGGAGTCCCATAGGGCAGCGCACAATTGGCCCAGCGTCAGCCGGGTTAGGGGAGGGTTTGGCCGGGGTAGGCCATCATTGTAAATAAGAATGTGTTCATACCTGACTTGCCTAGTTAAATTAAAAAATTAAAAAATATCGCAATACAAATATCAATAGTCAGTCTCATAATCAACAGCTGGTGACTTCAGTAGACCAGCAGTTGCCACTAACACACAGCTTTGACACACTAAACCTTCTTGGTACAATTGGTGGCAATGTTGAAAACGTCCCCATCGCATACACGTTTAAAATTCCCGCCACACACACTCTTGCAGAATCCTGATCTTCTTTACAGACCATACTAGCAATCTAAACAAGGAGTTGATACATACGGCAAAGCAGGGTCATGGTTTAATCACAGTCATCAGATACAAAACGGTTCCCATGGCAATACTGAGATTAAAAATACACACTCAGAGTTCATTTTGGAGTCTTTCCAAACACAAGTGCGTGTGTCTGTTCAACTTGAGTACTCAGGCGCAACAATGGTTGTGGAGTGTATTAAGTTGCAACCGTTACTTGGTGCTTGCTGAGTTGCCATGGTTACTTGGTGCTGTTGAGCACAGCGACAGTCTTCATGCCATAGTGATAGTAGCTGTAGCCTGACACAGTCGTCGTTACCGCTGTGATATACCTGCACATAAACACAGTATTACCAACACATGCGGAACAAAAATAATGAACCATTTAGAGTTTCAGAGTGCAGTGTGCCAAAACAGACTGCCTGTGGTGTGTGTCTTACCATAGGGCTTGCAGGAGCGGACTGTCTGTGTAGTGAAAGACAGGTGAGGCCAACGATGCTGCTACTAGAAAGAGCTGGATCGCTGTGTTCACCTGCACGCACACAACCCACACACACATGATTAACCAACTAGACAAACAACTGAGGACTGTTGGATGACGTTTTGTGCATGAGTATTTAGATATATGCCTGTGTGTATATAAGGTACAGAAACTTACCTTGCTGAGGGTGGTGGGTTTGAGCTGCGCTGTTGTGTAGCAGGGGTTAAAAAACTTACTGAGAGTCACCTGGAACGAGAGAGAAGGAAAGAGAGCGAGAGGAGGGAGCGGAAGATAATTATTATGTAGTCTAAACAGAGCAACGCCAAAGATCTAAACGCAACAAAGTTCTGGATCCACTGCCATTCATCTCCTCGTTCCTGTATCCTACTGATGGACAATAGTGTCCGTGACAGCCCTGAACCAGCCCGCTGTGTGTGTGTGAGAGACTTACAGGAGGTGGGACAGTCTTGTATCTGACGTAGAAAACAGCTGCTATCAGACCAACGTCTCTGGCTATCACCAACGCTGTCAGGGGAGCTAAGAAAAGACACATGGTCAGAGGTGCTGGAAGACCACAAATTGAACAACTAATTATTTTTTGCTTTCAAATGTGTCTTCTACATCTATGAGGATTGTGTTGACATTGTTTGGGATTATTAGCACTGTAAACAGAAAGATTTAATTTCGCAGCAAGGAAGGACTTGCATTTCAACACACACCTGGGATGAGCTGTGCATAGGTGAGACTGATGTAGAGAACGCTGATGAGGATTTTATCAGCCAATGGGTCGAGCGCGCTGCCCAGCGCAGACTTCTGACTGGGCCAGTTACGGGCTATATAACCATCCAGCTACAAAGACAACACACAGGGTTAACAGTGTGTAGTATGTATGTGTGTATGGTGGCATATATATATATTTTTAATCAAAGTACACTATATATACACAAAAGTATGTGGACACCCCTTCAAATTAGTGGATTCAGCCATTTCAGCCTCACCCGTTGCTGACAGGTGTATAAAATCAAGAACACAACCATGCAATCTCTATAGACAAACATTGGCAGTATTATGGCCTTACTGAAGAGCTCAGTGACTTTCAACGTGGCACTGTCATAGGATGCCACCTTATCAACAAATCAGTTTGTCAAATTTCTGCCCTGCTAGAGCTGCCCAGTCAACTGTAAGTTCTGTTATTGTGAAGTGGAAACGTCTAGGAGCAACAACGGCTCAGCAACAAAGTGGTAGGCCACACAAGCTATGTCAGCACAATAACTGTTCTTTGGGAGCTTCATGAAATGCCAAGCGTCAGCTGGAGTGGTGTAAAGCTCACCGCCATTGGACTCTGGAGCAGTGGAAATGCGTTCTCAGGAGCGATGAATCATCTTGCAGTCCGACGGACAAATCTGGGTTCGGCGGATGCCAAGAAAACGCTACCTGCCTTAATGCAGTGCCAACTGTAAAGTTTGGTGGAGGAGGAATAATGGTCTGGGTCTGTTTTTCATGGTTCGTGCTACGCCCTTTAGTTCTAGTGAAGGGAAATCTTAACACTACAGCATACAATGACATTCTGGACGATTCTGTGCTTCCAACTTTGTGGCAACAGTTTTCCTGTTTCAGCATGACAATGCCCTCGTGCACAAAGTGAGGTCCATACAGAAATGGTTTGTCGAGATCAGTGTGGAAGAACTTGACTGGCCTGCAAAGAGCCCTGAGCTCAACCCCATTGAACACCTTCAGGATGAATTGGAACGCTGACTGCGAGCCAGGCCTAATCGCCCAACATCAGTGCCCGACCTCACTAATGCACTTGTGGCTGAATGGAAGCAAGTCCCCGCAGCAATATTCCAACATCTAGTGAAATGCCTTATTGCAACAAAGGGGGACCAACTCCATATTGATGCCCATGATTTTGTAATTAGATGTTCAACGAGCAATGTCCACATATTTTTGGTCATAGAGTGTATTTCAAGCTGTATGTATGTGTGTATTTCAAGCTGTGTGTGTAGGCAGGTGTTTGTACCACGTCAGTAAATCCAGCCAAAGCAAACAACCCAAGGGAGAGGTGAAAATGTTGCTCAGTTATCAGGATTCCCAGGACTGGAGCCAGTGCGATGCGACACACACACAGCAGGTTGGGGATAGTCCACGGGTTCTCATACTGAAACACACATAGAATTATTATTATTATTTTTTTTTTCTAAACACTGGTTGAGCAATATTTAGTGCAGGACTGTGCATTGTTCATGACTAGAGAGTGTGTGGTTCTTTGTCTTTAAAACATGCCATGACAGGACAAAAGGTGACAGCAAGGGAAACCAGCCCTAAAAGTACTCAGCAATATGGCATAATTTAACCTACAGCAGGGCAACTTCCTGCACACAGACATCAACAACAATGAATCTGCCAAGACTACCACTTGTCTTACAACACACACCGACCTACCAGTTCTTTAAACTTGAACAGTCCTTGACCAAGATCAGATGGTCTATCAGCTGGCTGGGTGGTTTCCCTCAGGTCCACTCCAGGTGGGCAGTCGGCTGGGGTCTCACGGGGTTTTCCACTACAGAGACCTCTCCAGCCTGGAAACACACCAGAACTCACTGGGAACAACCTCAACCCCAGGAGAACATGAGAGTTAGACGAGTGATCCGTAGGGTAAAACCTAAAGCGGTCGTTGTTACCCTGCGTCCTCTCGTGACCTCTGCTGCGATAAAATCGGATGACGATTTCGGTGGAACCCTTTAGCGCATGGCCGCTAACCTCTGGGGTCGTTGGGCTGGGGATGTGCGTGTCCTGTGGGGTGTGTGTGTGATATTGTGTGTAGCTGGACCACTGGGCGACAGAGGAGACTCTGTTTTTAAGTCTCTGCAGCAACTTCAGTTCTACCCTCACACACACACCGGTCTGCTGCTGCTGCCGCCATGACGCAGGAAATGCCCAACACACACTTCTCGCACACACCGCCAAGTTATTTTTAGAAACCGACAAGAACATCGCGAACAAGACGCGACTTACAAACTAACCTCATTTACAACTCTTTATAACACCTCCCCGCTGGTTCATATTTGTCCTGTTTCCTTAGTATCAACCAGCAGCTCTAGCCGATCAAACCAACGTGTTCCATATTTGCTGCCGTATTCCGCGAGTTTTACGACGTCGTGGTAATGGTGGATATCACCAGAGATGGATACAAGCATCTCTGATGCCACTTAACAGTTTCCCAAAACCCTGATTTAACAAGTTAGCTAGTTTTGATAATTTGGGTAATTATAATCCGATAATGCAGGATGTGTCACCATTTTGGGCGTTCAGAGTGCATAATCTTACCACTACCTGCCTCATTTTCTCTAAAATGTAAAGGTTATTTATTTCACGCCTGCGCACTCAGATAAATCCTTGAACCAGTCACTTGCGCCACAGCTGAACAAACAGCGACTAGCAGTGGACTCTATACGCAGCTGTAAGGTGTCTGCAAAACCCTGTTGTTCCTAATATTTTCAACATTTACTTTATTAAAATGTTCATAATATTTCTAGCTTATTTATTTTATCACATTCTTCCCCAATGCAGTCAAATTATAAGATTTCCATAATACAAATATAGTCAAAATATGCAAAATACATTAACATTGGTCAGGAATTCATATTCAAACAGATTCATTATTAATGTATTAAACCGTTATGTATTAATATACAGTACCAGTCAAAAGTTGACACCTACTCAAGGTGCGTCAGTCAATCTGGAGAATTTATTTTTTCTTAAAAAAAAAATAATAATAATAATGGGCCTAATAGTACTTTTATTTATTTATTTTACCCCCTTTTTCTCCACAATTTCATGGTATCCAATTGTTAGTAGTTACTATCTTGTCTCATCCCGTACGGGCTCAGGAGAGACGAAGGTCGAAAGCCATGCGTCCTCCGAAACACAACCCAACCAAGCCGCACTGCTTCTTAACACAGCGCGCATCCAACCCGGAAGCCAGCCGCACCAATGTGTCGGAGGAAACACTGTGCACCTGGCGACCTTGGTTAGTGCACTGCGCCCGGCCCGCCACAGGAGTCGCTGGTGCGCGATGAGACAAGGATATCCCTACCGGCCAAACCCTCCCTAACCCGGACGACGCTATGCCAATTGTGCGTCGCCCCACAAACCTCCCGGTCGCGGTCGGCTGCGACAGAGCCTGGGTGCGAACCCAGAGTCTCTGGTGTCACAGCTAGCGCTGCGATGCAGTGCCCTAGACCGCTGCGCCACCCGGGAGGCAATCTGGAGAATTAAGAACTTTGAAAGTTTCAAGTGCAGTCGCAAAAACTCTCACGAGGACCACCACAGGAAAGGAAGACCCAGAGTTACCTGCAGGGGAGACGTTCACTGGAGTTACCAGCCTCAGAAATTTCAAGGGCTATTTGACCAAGAAGGAGAGTGATGGAGTGCTGCATCAGATGACCTGGCCTCCACAATCACCCGACCTCAACCCAATTGAGATGGTTTGGGATGAGTTGGACAGCAGAGTGAAGGAGAAGCAGCCAACAAGTGCTCAGCATATGTGGAAACTTCTTCAAGACTGTTGGAAAGGTATTCCAGGTGAAGCTGGTGAGAATGCCAAAAGTGTGCAAGGCAAAGGGTGGCTACTGAAGAATCTTAAATATATTTTGATTTAACACTTTATTGGTTACTACAGGTTTCCATATTTGTTATTTCATCATTTTGATGTCATCTTCACTATTATTCTACAATGTAGAAAATAGTTAAAATAAATAAAGACCCTGGAATGAGTAGGTGTCCAAACTTTTGACAGGTACTGTATAGATATACATCTCAGTATTGGAAGAATTCACTGATAAACAACCAATTCTTTACAAAGCGTGTATTGCGTTAAGTAACAGCAGGTCTTTAAATGATGTTTGTGTGTTATATAGTCTGTAGCTGGTACTGTCTGTGTCCTTTCTTCAGCAGGTAGCCCTGTTCATTCAGAGAACTGATGAAACCTTCAAAGTCAGCAACCTGAATCAACACACACACACAATCTTTTGAATTCCACGACCTGCAACATAACAGCAGCCGTAAGATCGAAAGCAACAAACAGGGGTGTGTGTGGGTGTTACCTGTATGTTGAGGTCCTTGGCCAGGCTGCGTAGCTGTGTGAGGTCGTACAACATGGTGTGTGTGCGCTGAGCGTGTGTGTTGAGCGCAGTGATAAATCTCTTGGCAGCCGAACGCTGACTCATCCCAACACCCAGTACTGACCGCTCAAAGTCCAGACCTCCACTACCATCAGAGAAGGTATCTGCCAGACTGACACACACACCAGACAATATACACATTCACACACACACCAGAATGTCCCCCCACAGAATTGTCCCTTTTATTTGAGGGTATTTTTTATAAATCTGTTTTACCGTTCAGAAATGAAAACACTTTATCTAGTCCTCCCCCATTTGAAAGTATCATAAGTATTTGGACAAATTCACTTATAGTGTAGTCAATTTAGTCAAACGTTTTGTATTTGGTCCCATATTCCTAGCATGCAATGACTACAAACTTGTTGAATGCATTTGCAGTTTGTTTTGCTTGCATTTCAGATTATGTTGTGCCCATTATAAATTAATGGTAAATAATGGATTGTGTCATTTTGGAGTCACTTTTATTGTAAATAAGAATATGTTTCTGAACACTTCTACATAAATGTGGATGCTACCATGGATTACGGATAATCATGAATAATAATGAGAAATCTTTCGAGGTATAAATATCCTACCTCCCAAAAAATGCTAACCTCCATGTTTTGGGGGCATGATCTCTGTGCATCTGTAACGAACTGACCCATCATTATTCATGATTCTTTCAATACTATCTGTGATCATGGTAACATCCATATTCATGTAGAAGTGTTTAGAAACATTCTGTTCTAATTTACAATAAGTGACAGTACATTATGTACCCCAAAAGTGAATTTGTCCAAATACATCTGACACCTTCAAAATGGACTAGATACATATAGTACATTCATTTCTAAACGGTAAAACAGATATGTATGGAAATACCCTCAAATAAAAATATATTCTGTACTCACCACCTAAAACATTTGATTTCAAATCCAAACTGCTTGAGTAGAGGCAAATTAAATGTTTTAGCTTCACTGTCCAAATAAATACGTAGGGGAATGTATGTGGGATAGTGTGTTACCTGTGTTTCATGATCTCCACAACGTCTTCAGCGTCACTCTTGGTGGCTGTCTCTCTGAGCTCCAGCTTCGCCCGTGCCTACACACACATAGTCAGGGCACAGGCTCAGCTCTGTGTGACATGTTAGAGACTTTAGGATGTGTTATGATCAAATTCCATGTGTGTATTTGAGTGAGTGTGTTTGACTACCTCTGTGAGGCGGATGAGGGACTCCAGCTGGCGTGTGGTGATGGGTGTGCTGTCGACGGGGTGTGTGTGTGAGCGTAGGGAGAGGTAGAAGTCCTGGAGCGTCTGGGCAGCGGCGGTAGAGAGCGAGGGATGAACGTAGCGACGGGCATAACCAACATATTTTCTCAGCAGAGAGTGGGGGATGGGGTCTACACACTCCCCTGGACACACCTAACAGAGACAGACTCAATGTCAGAAATTCCATATATTTTGGTATTGTACTTTGGTATTTGTGTGTGGGTACCTGCAGCCGGTCAGAAAGAGGTGTGTCGGAGGGCTCCAGCAGCGAGCTCTGTGATTGATGGTCGTCTCCTCGTGTAACCACGGCACCTGAAGCCCCTCCCTTCCCTGACCTGACGGCCATGACATGTTCCGACAGCCGGCGGTCATGCGACTCATCAGGAACATCCAATAGGAGGAAGACCACGTCAAATCTCGACAGGAGGGCACTGCCCATCCTACACACACATACACAAAATAAGTCAACTTGTACCTACAGTTTAGCATTAGCTAAAAATGAAAGGTGAAAATGTGTGAGTCTACTTGAGGTTTTCGGAAACCGTCTTGGCCCTGTTGTAGTGTCCTCCAGCAGGGTTAGCAGCAGCGATAACAGAGGTCCTAGCAGGTAGGGAACACACCAGACCAGCCTTAGCCAGACTGATGGTCTGCTGCTCCATGGCCTCTAGTAACGCTTGTTGCTGATGGCCCAGCTTATCAAACTCATCTATACAGCACAGCCCTGACACAAACACACAAATGGCACAGATAGGTTGGATGATGACAGTTGGGATGATGATAGTTGGGATGTAAGCGCACACACACCCCTACCTTGGTCTCCTAGTACCAGAGCTCCAGCCTCCAGTGCGTAGTCTCCAGAGCCGGCGTCTCTGGACAGAGTGACGGTCAGCCCTGACGTACTGGTAGTGTTACCACACACATAGATCCCCCTGGGAGCCACATTACACACCGCCTACACACACACACACACAGTTACAACGGTGAGTTTGAGGTTGGCGTGTTCGTAAGTGTGTGTGCATGTTACCTGTAGCATCTGACTCTTCCCCAGGCCAGGGTCTCCCACCACCAGTATATGAGGGTCTCCTCTGATGGGGATCCTGTTCTTATCATCAGCATGCTTCTGACTGCCTCCAAACAACGCTAAGGACAGGCCTGCTTTTACTAGCTACACACAAACAAAACACACATTTCTTTTTAAACAAACACTTTCTTTGAAACATGGCCACAGCTTACCTGAAACAACATGACCAATGGAAACTAGGCTTACTCACCAGGTGGCCGTAGATGGCTGGACACAAGGAGCTGGAATACAAATCATATCAGTCACTCACAATATATAACAAAAGCACTATATTAGTACAGTAGTGTCACAGTAATATTCCATGTGTGCGTGTCTTACTGTACGATGAGCTTCAGTAGATCAGGTTGGCTGTGTATTTCCTGGATGGCGTACAGCTCCTTCAAAGAGAACTCTATCCCCGATGACCTTTCACCTCCAGATGACCCCTGACCTCCAGCCTCCTTCACTTTCTGACCTTAAGAAGAAACTTGATTGTCCACACAATTTGAAAACACTTCATTGTTTGGCCTCCCAATAAAATGAGTGACAACTACACAATAACAGACCTACAGCTACCTTTAGAGTTGCTGACGGAGTTGGCCTCAATGTAGAGCAGGAACATACACTTATCCTTCTTCCCCCTGCTGCCGCCTACACACACCACACACACACCTCATCAATTACTCAGAAAGTGCCAGTGAAGTTAACAACTGTGTGTGTGTGTGAGTGAATACCGTCGTCTTGGCTGACTCGGACTGTTCCAGTAATAGTAACGGTGTCTCCAGGGACCGCACTGTCACAGAGGTCAGAGGTCAGGTGACATTCCACCGTCCGAGGGATCCGCCCTGCCTCCCTCTGCTCTCCTCCAATCAGCTCCTGGACCCTGGGGCACCATGGGAAATAGTTTGCATACACAGCTTCAGTCCCCTAAACACTTTCCCCCTAGTCACTGACCCCTACCTAGCCCATACACCCTAGACACAGACCCCTAGCCCATACACCCTAGAAACGTATGGAGATCTACGAAGATTGGATAGGTATGTATAAGCATTATAAATAATAGTGTAGTTACTTGATATTCTGCCAGTCCACAGTGAGGGTGAGAGGGGAGCTCCTGTTGGGGACGAAGGAACGACTGCGACACTGTGGCTGCACACACTGAAGAAACACATGCACAATCAGCACACACACAGCCTGTGGTTCAATCCAATGTAGGTTGTAGTGAAAGTGCTCTGTGGCAAGGTGAGTGTATGTGTTGTACCTTGGTGGGCGTGGTGAACTTGCCGTGTGGCAGGGTGAGTGTGTGTGTGTGTGAGCAGCCGGAGCAGGTGAAAGCCAAGCTTGTGCAGAGTGGTCTGATGTTGCTGACACGTACCACGGTCCCCCTCACACACACCAACCGACCAAACACACTCGCACGCAGCGTCCTCAGGGCTGTCAATGGCTCATAGTTATACAACCTGAAACAAACACACAGTTATACAACCTGAAACTGAGTCAGAGAGAGACCGTGAGAGAGTGTGCGTGTTTTACCTGGCGCTGATGTGGGGTATGTTAATGATGGGTGTGGCTCCCCCAGGAAGCCCTTCCCCCTGTAACTCTGCAGCGTGTCTCTCCAAGTCCATCGTCAAAACCTGACACACACACACACACATTAAAATACATAGACACAACTACCTTCAGTGAAGCGTGTGTGTATATGTACCTGGTGTATGGCGAGGCCCAGACAGTTGAGAGTGGTCTCTGGTTGTTCTCTCAGCTGATTGGACAGGTCCGGCAGAGCCATACACACCTTCTTATCCTCAACAAGAGCCTTATAGTCCACCAACACACTGCCCTGACGCTCAATGTCATCCTAGACACACACACACACACAAATGAAGCTTGCCCACTCACTAAAGGCTACTATTTTTAGAGGTTAAAACAATGTGCAGAAATCTATTTTTTTCCCCATCTTACTTTGTCATAGAGGTGTATCTGTGAGGTGAAGTACTGTTCAAACACTTTGATCTTCTCCACATACGGAGAACTCTCTATGAAACCTTCATACAGGAAACACACACAACAAAATTGGTATATAGACAATACACACACACATTAAAATACAAACACACAACAGGAGGTCTGCGGCACCTTAATTGAGGAGGACGGGCTCGTGGTAATGGCTGGGGCAGAATAGGTGGAACGGTATCAAATACATCAAACACATCACTTCCATGTGTTTGATGCCATTCCATTTACTCCATTATTATGAGCCGTTCTCCCCTCAGTAGCCTCCACTGATACACACCTACCTTCAGTGAAGTAGAGGGCCCAGCCTTTATAGGGAGAGAGTCTGTCCAGAGTGGTCTGAGACACACGGGACTGAGAGGAGCCTAGAAAGAGACAGCAAGAGAAAGAGATACTGAAGCCTACACAATGGAGTCAGTGTTGTCCCAAAACCAAGGGGTTGGAAATCATTGAGAAGTTAAGGAATATTTAGAGGCTAGTAAGGGGCTAGTCTTACCTCTAACTGTCCCTTACCTCTAACCAGGCTAACTGTGTGGTGTGTGTGTCTGACCCAAACCTCTTTGAGCACTGGGGGGGCGTGAGTTTCCTCTCCATGGTCTTCCCCTCCATCCCCCTCCTCCTCCCCTCCATCCCCCTCCCCTCTGCCGTCCTCTGCAGGAGCTGTGAGCAGAACCCTCTCCACTCATCTTACACCTAGAAATGAGAGAGGGATAACATAGAGAAATATAGAGAGATTGTAGAGAAAGAGAGGTTCAGGTGTTTGGGGATGAATAGGGATAGCTCATTCTGAAGGCATCCTAACATCCTGAACATTTGTGAAAAACTAACATTGGAGAATGGAGCAAAACAGGCTAAAGTTGCTAATGAAGATAGTCCTCGCTCTAATAATGCCTCGTTCCTTGATGGAGTGTTTCATGGAGAAGGATGTGTTTTTGGTAGATCCATCTGCGGTCAACGAGATGGTGGAGGACACACTGGGAAAGTGACCCGGAGTGGTATTGTGTTGATTTATTGCATGTTAGAAGAACAAAATGAAAGTGCATTGTGTCTTGGGGAATTATCTGAGTATTTAGTAGAAAGTTGTAATTTTCTGATCTGGGCACCGGTAAAACGTGTCATCTCTGGCGTTGCGGTGGAAATTGAGGATGAAAAACTAAAAGCAGAATGGTACCAGGAGTAGTGGGGGCAAGTCGAATGAACCGTATGGTGAATGGAAGGACAGAGGAAAGCCTATCGGTGCTATTGTTATTTGATGAAGAATCTCTTCTGACATGTAAAGCTGGGGTATATGAGATAAGTAGTGAGAGCTTATGTGAACAGACCGTTGTAGTGTCATAATGTAAAATGTCATGTTTGGCCAATGGCAAGTGTGTGCAGAAGGAATAAATACGGTATGTTGTGGAAGAGTCAGTGGAATCACGTTCCTGAGTTCACTGTAAGGGTGAAGAAGGTCGAAGTAGCAAGAATCCGAGCTGTCCACCAGGTCTCCTATGCAGAGGCAGTGCAAATAGCCGAAGGAAAAAGTTCAAATTAGGAAGAAAAGCCAATGGATGCTCCGCGGACCGCCATAATTCAGGAGAAGAGAAGATTAACCTCGCTAACATAACTCGTTTAATAGAGGAATATGACGCAATTAACAGTCAATTCAATAGCTAACGTTCGCTGTTATGTTGGGTGTGAACGACAGCTAACTTAGGTCACCTGAGCTAGCTAACTCACAATGTATGGTGAAAAGTTACCACCTAGCTTAACTATCTTCAGCTACCTCACCTGCTACTAGAATAGCTAAATTAGTTAGCTACAATCGTGGAGACAAATGTTTCTACTCACTCGAGTTGCTTAGCTGGGATGCAAACGTCACTTCTAAAGACAAACTTTACAGGATAATAGATACTCTTTGGTTACGCTTCTTTCATAAGCTAAATGTGCAATTATATTCTTAACTAGCTAACGTTATAGCAGATATATAAATATAAACCATATATTTGGCTAACAGTTAGCTAGTTAAAAAACGACAGCTTCTATTCAGTTGATGATGGTTCTGTTTATTTTTCTTTAGCTTTGGCGCAATTTCGAGGCAACTTCCGCTTCTTTGCAGCGGAAGACCATACCAACAGCATAAACAAATACTAATCATAGTTTTGTTTTAAGTCTTGTATGAATAGCTATATAACATACTTGTTATAGGAGCTAGCAGAAAATATAAATGCAGTATGATTCGTACGGAAAAAAGCGTACTGGATTAAAACTTTCAATTTTCTCCAGCTCGCTAGGTGGTGGTGATGCACCAAGACTTTGAGGAAATCAGAATAAATAGTCACACTACCGAGGAAGATTCTCTCTCATCAGCACCACCTCTCAGCATCCATTCCCAGCTAAACGGATTCTCCGGAATATTTGTTTTTACCTTGTCGACGACACACACACAGCCCAAACAGCGATGGATACCTCCGGGAAAGAGAAGGAGGCGATGCAGCTGATGGCTGAAGCCGACAAGAAGGTCAAATCCTCCGGCTCATTCCTGGGGGGGATGTTCGGGTGAGATGCACTGGTTTCCTTGTTCAAGTCAGTACACGAGCGCTGATTCAGTAATTCATCACGGAGGGGGGAAGGGTCGATGCGTTGCATGACATTGGACAAAGAAATCGCGAGTGTATTGGTGATGTAGCTGTATGATGATTAGGCCTACAATAATGTAAATGTTTTAAAAGTATCATTATGCAGTAGTGAGGGGGAGAATGTCGGGCCTGTTTGTCGCAGTCAGTCAGGCCTCTGCCTTGGGGAGAAGATCTGCAGTGTTCCGGTCATCTGACTGCAAATTGTCAACATTTACTGTTTAACCACCAGGATATCGTTGCTCATTACATATGAAAGGGTAATGGCCTATTATATAGGTACGGAAGTCCAGAAAGGACATACTGTATGAATAAATAAATAAATTCCTTCGTTATGTCGAGATCACAACTTATTTACACTACATCACCAAAAGTATGTGAACACCCCTTCAAATTAGTGGATTCGGCTATTTCAGCCACACCCGTTTCTGACAGGTGTATAAAATCGAGCACGCAGCCCTGCAATCTCCATAGACAAACATTGTCAGTAGAATGGCCCGTACTGAAGGGCTCAGTGACTTTCAACATGGCACCGTCATAGCATACCACCTTTCCAAAAAGACAGTTGTCAAATTTCTTCCCTGGTAGAGCTTCCCCGGTCAACTGTAAGTGCTGTTATTGTGAAGTGGAAACGTCTAGGAGCAACAACAGCTCAGCCGCGAAGTGGTAGGCCACACAAGCTCACAGAACAGGACCTCCAAGTGCTGAAGCGCATAGCATGCAAAAATCGTCCGTTCTCGGTTGCAACACTCACTACCGAGTTCCAACCAGCTTCTGGAAGCAACGTCAGCACAAGAACTGTTCGTCTGAAGCTTCATGAAATGGGTTTCCATGGCCAAGCAGCCGCAAACAAGCCTAAGATCACCATGCACAATGCCAAGAGTCTGCTGGAGTGGTGTAAAGCTCACTGCCATTGGACTTTGGAGCAGTGGAAACACGTTCTCTAGATTGATTAATCACGCTTCACCATCTGGCAGTCTGACAAACCATACAGAAATGGTTTGTCAAGATCGGTGTGGAAGAACCTGACTGTTGTGGAAGAACTTGACTGGTCTGCACAGAGCCCTGAGCTCAACCCTATTGAACACATTTGGGATGAATTGGAACGCCAACTGCGAGCCAGGCCTAATCGCCCAACATCAGTGCCGACCTCACTAATACTCTTGTGGCTTAATGGAATCAAGTCCCCGCAGCAATGTTCCACCATTTGGTGGAAAGCCTTCCCAGAGGAGCGGAGGCTATTATAGCAGTTAAGGTGGGACCAACTCCATATTAATGCCCATGATTTTGTAATGAGATGTTCGACGAGCAGGTGTCCACATACTTCTGGTCATGTAGTGTATCTCATGATCACGACATAACAAAAGTTGTTTTGTCGAGATCAAGATATCATTTTCTCATGGTCACAACATAACAAAAGTTGTTTTGTTGAGATCACAAGATACACTCTAGAAATAGGAGTGTGAACGTATTGATGATGGATTGACAGTATGGCTGAGGTGGAAGAGCCCGTGGTGGATCAGAGCATACGTTTTTTTATTGATTGCTACACTAAGTTAGAATGTTAGCAAGCTAAATGTTCCTTGCCTTGAGCTAAAAGCACATGGGGCATTTAAGCCCTGAATGATGTCTGACGGCAGCACTGTCTCCAAGGCTGTGTGTTGCACTCTATTCCTGGCAGGCTGAACAGATTCAATAGCATCCTCAGAGGCTCATAAAATGAGCCTTACATATGAAGCTGCTATTGAATCTAATCAGCCTGCCAGTAATAGAGCACACCCACTCTAGATGATATGCATCAGCCTATAAAGCACTTTGACAGCTAATCTGCATGAAACGAGCCTTGCCTATGAAACAGCCTACAAGGCAACATCCTCTGAGGCTGAAATTGTATCTGATCAGCCTGTCAGGAATGGAGCTTACACACTGCAAATTTAAATATTATACACAAAACATGAAGTGTCTCATATAATTAAATAACAGTTATGGAAGCTAACAAACAGCATAGATCGCAAGCTAGCTTGTTATCTAGCTAGCTAGCTCACAAAACTAGCCAAATGCATGCGATTGCCTGTGGTCTTGGGTGCGGCATGCAGCCTGGTAGGCATCGTTCAGGGCTTTAATGCCCCACGAGAGCACTGCGATCAATGCAGCCACAGGGGTCCTTGATGAGGTTGTTGTCGTGCATCTGAACAAATTAATGGATGATCAATGGTACTTTTGATTATCTCGTGATTTCAACAAAACAACTTTTGTTATGTCATGATCACAAGAAAATAATCTTGTGATCTTGACAAAACACTGTTTGTTATGTACTGTAATGATCATGAGATAAATAAGTTGTGATCTTTAGATAACAAGATAATAATTGTTTTATTCATACAGTATGTCCTCTCTGGACTTCCATATTGGCCTATTCTGTAGAACAGACATGGCTCTCTGACATGTAGTAGGCCAGCTCTATTCATGAGATTTTCTTTAGTAGACAACGTTCAGTTTGTATCCTCCTGAATGAGACCCAGTAAACACAAACACACATTGTCTGAAGATGTCCAGGTCTATAGCTCATATACCTGCCAGTTTTTAACCGTGTGTGTGTGTGTGTGTGTGTGTGTGTGTTTGTGTGTGTGTGTGTGTGTGTGTGTGTATTTCAGGGGGAGTCACCACAAAGTAGAAGATGCATGTGAGATGTACGCCAGAGCAGCCAACATGTTCAAGATGGCCAAGAACTGGACTGGTGGGCCTCACACACACACACTGCTGAAATACTATAGATGTTCCATAGACATGATAATTATGTTTGTGTGTGTGTGTGTGTGTGTGTGTAGCTGCTGGTAATGCGTTCTGCCAGGGGGCCCGGCTCCACATGCAGCTGCAGAACAAACTGGACTCAGCCACCAGCTTCGTCGACGCAGGGAACGCTTACAAGAAGGCTGACCCTCAAGGTAGGAACACGTACCCACACCCACTCACTCCAAAACATACTAGACTAGAGGGCAAAGCCTCCCTGACATCTGGGACCCTCCCCTTTGATATTTGTCCCTAATAGTAGGTAAAGTATGCTTTGGTCTCTCTCTGACCCTCTCTGGTGGGAAAACCTAACCTCTCTTACTCTCTGCTCCCTTCATATATATCCCTGCCCCCTTTTCTCTTTCTCTCTCCCCTCTTTCACTCCTCCCTTTCCTCCTCTTCCTTGTAGAGGCTATCAACTGTCTAAATGCAGCCATCGATATTTACACTGACATGGTAAGCCTAGTCTAACCCTTGAGCCCTGATCTCTAATCCCTAACCTGTGACCTCTAACCATACCACTTTCATCTTGAACCTGCTTCACCCGTTTCTATGTGCAATTGTGCATGTACTGTGTGTGAAGGGGGCTATGTTTTCTAGCCATCATCGGCTGAGACCGCCCGATATGAAGGCTGATACAGTATGTACTGTATATTCTAGTGATTCTGTATCAGCGTTGTTGCAATCGACATGTTATTCTCCATCTCTGTCCTAATAATCCACATGTGTATTACAGGGTAGGTTTACTATTGCAGCCAAACATCACATCACCATCGCAGAGGTGTATGAGTCTGAGCTGGTGGACATAGAGAAGGTACGGAACACACACAAAACGCGTGCACACACACACACAGAACTCCATATGAACAATACTTTATGTGTGTGTCTCGTTGCCCAGGCGATCGCCCACTATGAGCAGGCAGCCGATTATTATAAAGGGGAGGAGTCCAACAGGTGAGTCTCCTGTGATGTTTAGTATAAATTAATACTATACCATTCAGTTATGCTACCCTCTACTATTACTCAAATGCTATTGTATTATACTACTCAAGTACTTTCTATAATAGAAATTAGGGTTCAGGGGGAGTTGTCATGAGGGGTTCCCCAGGTCTCTATGCTGGGACCTGTACTGTTCCTTCCTTCTCTCGCTGTCTCTCTCCTCTCTCTCAGTTCTGCTAACAAGTGTCTGCTGAAGGTGGGCCACTACAGTGCTCAGCTGGAGCAGTATCCGAAAGCCATTGAGATCTACGAGCAGGTGTGTTTTGCCTGCATTTTATAACCCTGAAATGTGATGATCGGTTCTCTCTGAGGGATGTCACAGTGATGTAATGGTGTGTGTGTGTCAGGTGGCCACCAATACCATGGACAACCCCCTGCTGAAGTATAATGCCAAAGAGTACTTCTTTAAAGCCTCCCTCTGTCACTTCATAGTGGATGAACTCAATGCAAAGGTATTATTATTATCATTATTATTAGTGGTAGTTGTTTTCTTGTTTTGAAGCAAGACACACGGAGTAGACACATTCTTCATATTATTCCAACTGAACCGAGGGAGTACCTGTCAATTATTAGTGATTGTGTGTGCGTTTTGTGTTTTTTATAGCTGGCCATAGAGAAGTACGAGGAGATGTTTCCTGCTTTCGCAGACTCCAGAGAGTGCAAGCTGCTGAAGGTAGACACAATGAGCGCCTTTGTGTGTGCGTGTGTGTAAAAGACTTCACGCTGCTCGTTTAACAGCATAGCTTCCTTCTTCACGAGCCCACACCCATCTCCCCCTCTCTGTCTCTCTGTAGAAGTTGCTGGATGCCCATGAGGAGCAGAACTGTGAGGCGTTTACTGAAGCTGTTAAAGAGTTTGACTCCATCTCTCGTCTGGACCAATGGCTCACCACCATGCTGCTCCGTATCAAGAAGACCATCCAGGGAGATGCTGGAGATCTCAAATAAAGAGAGATAGAGGGGTGGGTTGGGGGAGGATACAAGGAGGGAGGGATAGAGAAAAAGATGGCTAGGTAGAGAGATGATGGAGAGAGAGGATGGACAGAGACAGAAGGAGAGATGAGGGAGGGAGAGATATAGGGTTAGGGCAGTGGTGTGAATGGAGACAGGTCTCTATGCATTTGATGTGTTCAGTGTAAATAAGTCCATGGCTCCTGTAGTCTATCGTGTCTTA
Organism: Salvelinus alpinus; assembly: GCF_045679555.1. Taxonomy (NCBI): domain Eukaryota; kingdom Metazoa; phylum Chordata; class Actinopteri; order Salmoniformes; family Salmonidae; genus Salvelinus; species Salvelinus alpinus. The sequence goes on along the minus strand of NC_092110.1, from coordinate 16,455,674 downwards.
CCATACCTTAACCTCAAACTCCTGTCAAAAACGTTAGCTGTTTCAACTTAAAATAGGAGTTACCCAGCTGATGTAAAGTTACGTCAACTTATCAAGTTGAGTTGACAAAACCAGGGAACAAATGATTAGATACATTATAGTATACAAGTTCATACAACTTTATATTTTAGGTCAGTGGGGTACACTTACACTCATGTTTTTAAGTTGAAACAGTAAGCCTTTTACAGTGCATGGCACACTTAACCTTCCTAACCTCTCCACTGAATATCTTCCCTTGTTTGGGCCCTGTACGTTCATGTTTTAAAGTGTAGGGCTGTACAGATAGTGTGTGAAAAGGTGGAGTGTGTGTGTGTGGCACGCACACAATGTATCACATTGAAGCCAATATATCTGTGACAGTGCTGGTTGTGGTTGTTTTGTTGTTTTTGTTCTTGTTTTGTGTGTGTGTGTGTGTGTGTGTGAGTGAGTGAGAGAAACAACCAAAGGGACATCCTGTTCTATTCATTCAATTTCTATGGTCCCCTTAGATATGTTTTCCACCCCTAGACACTTCCCCAAACCCGCTAGACACTTATGATCTGAAAAGATTGGATAGGTATAAGCACACACATATCCAATCCTCTCAGATCTACACATGTGTTAAGGGTCAAAGGTTAAGGGTTAAGGCCAGAGATTATGGAAAGTGTCTGTAATGTAGTGTGTGTTGCTGTGGTGTGTGTATTCCTCTCAGCATGTTGCCATGGTAATGATGTGTGTGTTCAGTGTTGTGTGCAGTCAAACTACAGGTTATCACACATATCTCTATGTTCATGAATTACCACACGTTTGTGCAAAAATTTACTAAAAATAAAACTTCAACAAACTTGCATTTGCTGCGGTGTGTCTGTGTGTGCTTGTGTGAAGGAAAGCGAGAGGGGGGAATATTGTATCTTTTTATAATCAAAATCAATGTAAAAAAAAAAGGTAATACATTTAAAATGATGGGAATTTTCGTGAAATTAAATAACAATTATATCTAACACTGATTTTCCTAATTGTTTGCACGTTTGTCAGACTGTAGGACTACAAACAAAACATTTCCTTCAGTCTGTATCATCTCATCTTGTCAATGAAACAGCAGCAGCTTCGTCATTTTTTCAGACATTCCGATGTTGTTTTTAGAAAAACGCGTTATTTGTTATCAGCAACGTTCTATTGGCAGTTCGTTTCTGGTTGTTTGTTATTTTGTCTACCCTGTCCATTAATCACGGAAGATATTTAACTTTATATATTTCATATAGGTTACTTTTAGATAATTTTATCACATGGACATTCAGGAAGTGTCAGGATCACTTGAGAGCATCCGTAAGTCACCAGATCGCTATAACTCTCTTTCGGACAGTCTCTCGAGCGGTCCTTTTGAATCACGCAGCCAACTCGTAGGTGTGTCCCGCCCTCCTCTCCCGTCCCGCAACGTGGGGAACTACCTGTTGTATGATCCGCTGCAGGAAAACGTACTCAGAGCTGCGAATGCTCACAGCGGAGAGGAGTTGGTGTGCAAGGTCTGTGGATTAAAACAAATATATACAGTGAGGGAAAAAAGTATTTGATCCCCTGCTGATTTTGTACGTTTGCCCACTGACAAAGAAATTATCAGTCTATAATTTTAATGGTAGGTTTATTTGAACAGTGAGAGACAGAATAACAACAAAAATATCCAGAAAAATGCATGTCAAAAATGTTATAAATTGATTTGCATTTTAATGAGGGAAATAAGTATTTGACCCCTTCTCAATCAAAAAGATTTCTGGCTCCCAGGTGTCTTTCATACAGGTAACGAACGGAGATTAGGAGCACACTCTTAAAGGGAGTGCTCCTAATCTCAGTTTCTTACCTGTATAAAAGATACCTGTCCACAGAAGCAATCAATCAATCAGATTCCAAACTCTCCACCATGGCCAAGACCAAAGAGCTCTCCAAGGATGTCAGGGACAAGATTGTAGACCTACACAAGGCTGGAATGGGCTACAAGACCATCGCCAAGCAGCTTGGTGAGAAGGTGACAACAGTTTCTGTGATTATTCGCAAATGGAAGAAACACAAAAGAACTGTCAATCTCCCTCAGCCTGGGGCTCCATGCAAGATCTCACCTCGTGGAGTTGCAATGATCATGAGAACGGTGAGGAATCAGCCCAGAACTACACAGGAGGATCTTGTCAATGATCTCAAGGCAGCTGGGACCATAGTCATCAAGAAAACAATTGGTAACACACTATGCCGTGAAGGACTGAAATCCTGCAGCGCCCGCAAGGTCCCCCTGCTCAAGAAAGCACATATACATGCCCGTCTGAAGTTTGCCAATGAACATCTGAATGATTCAGAGGACAACTGGGTGAACGTGTTGTGGTCAGATGAGACCAAAATGGAGTTCTTTGGCATCAACCCAACTTGCCGTGTTTGGAGGAGGAGGAATGCTGCCTATGACCCCAAGAAACCATCCCCACCGTCAAACATGGAGGTGGAAACATTATGCTTTGGGGGTGTTTTTCTGCTAAAGGGACAGGACAACTTCACCGCATCAAAGGGACGATGGACGGGGCCATGTACCGTCAAATCTTGGGTGAAAACCTCCTTCCCTCAGCCAGGGTATTGAAAATGGGTCGTGGATGGGTATTCCAGCATGACAATGACCCAAAACACACGGCCAAGGCAACAAAGGAGTGGCTCAAGAAGAAGCACATTAAGGTCCTGGAGTGGCCTAGCCAGTCTCCAGACCTTAATCCCATAGAAAATCTGTGGAGGGAGCTGAAGGTTCGAGTTGCCAAACGTCAGCCTCGAAACCTTAATGACTTGAAGAAGATCTGCAAAGAGGAGTGGGACAAAATCCCTCCTGAGATGTGTGCAAACCTGGTGGCCAACTACAAGAAACGTCTGACCTCTGTGATTGCCAACAAGGGTTTTGCCACCAAGTACTAAGTCATGTTTTGCAGAGGGGTCAAATACTTATTTCCCTCATTAAAATGCAAATCAATTCATAACATTTTTGACATGCGTTTTTCTGGATTTTTTTGTTGATATTCTGTCTCTCACTGTTCAAATAAACCTACCATTAAAATTATAGACTGATCATTTCTTTGTCAGTGGGCAAACGTACAAAATCAGCAGGGGATCAAATACTTTTTTCCCTCACTGTATATATATATATATATTAAAAAAAATGAAAACATGATGGTGCTCAATCACCTACTCTTATCTCTTTTCCATTTCAATCGTTGGCGCCATCTTCTAGTCTCTTCTCTCTTTGTCTCCTTACTCCAGCCTTTCCACATTATCTCCTTTTATTCCTGCAGTGCCAACATGCTCAACAGAAACAGGACCCTCATGTACAGTAGGCATGTGTTCGTATGTAGGCTGTGCAAACACAGTTACACCACAATGCAGATGTTGTCTTATTGGTTTCATAGGGCCTCAAAAGTATTTCTGAATTCCAGTTGTTCCACCTATAATATTGGCTATTGTAGAATCTTTATGACTTCTCAACAGTTTTCCTGTGTTCTAGGTCCTTCCTGTCTCTCGGTACCGGGAGGTTCTGTGTTCGTACTACTGCCTGCCCCCCCACCCCAACATAATTGAGATGCGTGATGTGGTTGTCGGGGACGCCCATGCCTACTTGTTCTTCCCACGTTCCTACGGGAACCTAGGGGTGATGCTCCAGGCCCGGCGGCTACCAGAGGACACAGCCAGATACCTGTTCCGCCAGCTGGTGTCGGCTGTGGCACATTGCCATAACAATGGACTAGTGCTCAGAGACCTCAAGCTGAACAAGTTTGTCTTCAAGAACAAGGAGAGGTGTGTGTGCAGAGCAGCCTGATGACCTAGAGGCCGGAGAGGGAGCATACGTGACAAATAGCTTCTTAGCAAAGAACAATTTCTCAAACAATAATTTTGCTAGGACTATTTGGGAGTGGTCTGAGTAGGAGGGGAAAACTGAAAACTAGCTGTTATTGGCAAAGAGGTTTGGAACTCTCTTTCTTATTGGTCTATTAACTAATTTACCGCCTGTTGATTTCACCAGGCAGGCCAAAACTCCATCCCACCAAAACAGGCTGAAATTTCAGGCGCTAAAAGGGCATTGTCATAATTTTCACAATATTATTCCAACCTCATAGTGTGGAAATATATATAAATACAGGGAAATCACATTTTTGACTGCACTGGGCCTTTAAAGTTAATTTCCTGCAATTCTACACATTTTGCCATGGGGCAGCAATTCTACTCATTTTGCCATGACTTATGCCATGTTATTGATATCTGAGTGACTTACTAAATCAATGGGGTCCCCCTGGAGGTCAGGGACCCTCGGCACATGCCCTGCGTGCCTGTATTCGGCCATGATTAATACACATTTAGATAGCTGGCTAGACTAATTTACCAATGTAAAAATTGTTAGCTGACATGGCTAATTGAGTTACTGTCAGTGACTGACACTGACAGTGTCGTCACGAGAAAAACTGAAATCGAGCAACCAATTTTGCTCGATTTTGAAATTGCATCTTGTGTATTCTACATCTTGTGTATTCTAGTTGAGATCCCGACTGAGTTTATTATTTTTGGTCGAGCCCCATTTGTGTGTGTGTGTGTGTGTGTCAGGACCCTGTTGATGCTGGAAAGCTTGGATGATGCAGTCATAATGCAGGAAGGAAACACCTCCCCCTATTGCAGCCCAGGACATGGGGACGTCTCTGGCAGTTTGTGGGTCTGTGCTCCGGCTACAGATGTCTGGTCTCTGGGAGTGATGCTCCACGCCTTGCTATTGGGCTGTTACCCTGTTGGGGCTGGACTAACCCAAGAGGGGGCCGTACTAACCTCGCAGGCTCGCTGTCTGATACGCTCAGCCCTGCATTCTAACCCCAACCTCCGCCTCTCTGCCTCCGAGCTTCTCACACACCCCTGGCTGTCCACACATGCACAGGCATACACACAGGCACATACACCAGATCAGACTGTACCTACCTGACACATACACACACACACACACAATATATAAAGCAACACCAATAAAGGAGGACATTTGTATATAATTGTGTTCTTCATTTTCTTTTATGCAATTTTAATAACACTATTATTATAATTGTATATATTGTAGATTAGATTTCACCCTATAGTTCAATCAAAGAGTTTGGAATATACTGGATAAAGGCACTTAGTCAGTGGCTCTTGATATGAACGTCAACAGTAGCCTACAGCTCTTGAATTTCCGTGCTTTACCATTTTAATCTTTCCTATCCATTAGTTGCAATCAACTTAACTGACATTATAAAAATGCCTTCTATTCCATGAGCCACATGAGAATTATATCAATATAAAGCTGAATATTTTTCTTAAGGTTTGACTACACTACTTATGGCGCATTTTCACTGAGGATTTACCCTGGTGTTTTAAGCAAGAGGCTCTGACTTTTCTGTTTCCATCTACGCGGGACAGCACCTGTGTTTCACTGGGCACGTGTCTCACTTTATTCTCACTGTCAGTCTCCCCGGTTACAACCTGTTTTGCCTGTCCTGAGCCTGCCTGCCGTCTACGTCTACCGACTTACCAGGATTACGAACCGGGCGTTTCTCTCCCAGTGCTCCCTCATTTTCTAGCTACAGCCCTCTTCGTTTCCGTTGGACCGTTCAAAGATGGCATATCTTATAACGCTGATGTCCGGGAGGGCACTCGCCTGGGCTACGGCGGTGTGGGAGGAACAATCCTGTCACGCTCTGACCTTAGATATCTCTGTTTTCTTTATATTTTGGTTAGGTCAGGGTGTGACGAGGGTGGGTATGCTAGTTTTTGTATTGTCTAGGGGTTTTGTATGTCTAGGGTTTTGTAGGTCTAGGTAATTTGTATGTCTATGGTGGCCTGATATGGTTCCCAATCAGAGGCAGCTGTTTATCGTTGTCTCTGATTGGGGATCATATTTAGGTAGCCATTTTCCCTTTTGTGTTTGTGGGTTCTTGTTCTATGTTTAGTTGCCTGTCTGCACTATTCATATTAGCTTCACGGTTCGTTTTTGTTGTTTTGTTAGTTTGTTCAGTGTTCATTCTTTTAATAAATTAGAATGTATGCATACCACGCTGCACCTTGGTCTCATTCGTATGACGAACGTGACAAATCCACTGTTTGCCGTAGTCTGGAGGATTTCGTGGCGGGAGTTGTTCGATTCTCCATTGTCTGAGAGAGAGGCGGCTCGGAAGCTACTTCAACTGCATCAAGACTCCCGTAGTGTGGCAGACTACGCAGTGCACTTTAACGCCGAGAGTGCCTGGAACCCGGAATCCCTGTTCTACACGTTCCTTCATGGATTTTCAAAGGGAATTAAGGACAAGCTCGCAGCCCGGGAGCTGCCCTTGGACCTCGACTCTCTCATAGACAGGAAACACAGGGATAAATACACCAGGGAAAATAAGTGACACCTGGAGGGAGTGGAGACTTTCACAAGGACATGTGAAACAGATCAGGGCTTGACACTTCTATCAATCCCAAAGAAATCAACAATCAATTTAAACAATTCTACTCTGCTCTTTACTCGTCTGAGGCTCTTGCTGATATCTCGTAAGCATGCATTTCTAGACAATCTGGGCAACCCCTGTCTCAATTCAGATGATAAAACCAGCATAGATGCCTCAATAAGTGATGTTCGAAGCTACTCTGGCAATCCATTCCATGCAGAACGGCAAAGCTCCTGGGCCTGATGGCTTCCCTATTGAATTTTATAAAGCATTCTCCTCTAAACTATCCCCTATCCTCAGCTCAATGTACAATGAAATCCTTTCTAGTCAGAAACTGCCCCAGACACTTACGCAGGCAACTATTTCAGTTTTGCTTAAAAAGGACAAGAATCCCCTAGACTGTGACTCATACTGTCACGTTCTGACCATAGTTCTTTTGTGTTTTCTTTGTTTTAGTGTTGGTCAGGACGTGAGCTGAGTGGGCATTCTATGTTGTGTGTCTAGTTTTCCCGTTTCTGTGTTTGGCCTGGTATGCTTCTCAATCAGAGGCAGGTGTTAGTCATTGTCTCTGATTGGGAACCATATTTAGGTAGCCTGTTTTCTGTTGGGGTTTGTGGGTGGTTATTTTCAGTCTTTGTGTGTCTGCACCAGACAGAACTGTTTCGTTTCGTGTGTTTCTCGTTTCTCGTTATTTTGTTTGTTTGTTACGTATTCTATTAAAAATTTATACTTTTCACGCTGCGCCTTGGTCCTCCTCTCTTCCTCCATACGACGAACGTTACAGAACCACCCACCACAATAGGACCAAGCAGCGTGGTAACGGGCAGCAACAGCAGCGGCCGAAAACACAAGACTCCTGGACTTGGGAGGAAATACTGGACGGCAAGGGACCATGGAAACAGGCTGGTGAGTATCGCCACCCCAAAGCTGAGCTGGAGGCAGCGAAAGCGGAGAGGCGGTGGTATGAGGAGGCTGCACGTAAGCGCGTCTGGAAGCCAGATAGGCAGCCACAAAAATGTATTGGCGGAGGCACACGGGGAGTGGTGTTAAGCCAGGTAGGAGAACTGAGCCAACTCCCCGTGCTTACCGTGGAGAGAGAGCGACTGGGCAGGCACCGTGTTATGCAGAGATGCGCACGGTGTCCCCGGTGCGTGTGCATAGCCCGGTGCGGTACATTCCAGCACCTCGTATCGGCCGGGCTAGGGTGGGCATCGAGCCAAGTGCCATGAAACCGGCTCTACGCATCTGGTCACCAGTGCGTCTCCTTGGGCCGGGGTACATGGCACCAGCCCTACGTATGGTGTCTCCCATACGTGTACATAGCCCAGTGCGGCACTGGCATGGCCACGGGGAGTATTCAGCCAGGTAGGGTTGGGCAGGCTCGGTGCTCGAGACCTGTAGTGCGCCTCCACGGTCCGGTCTATCCGGTGCCTTCTTCGCGCACCAGTCCGCCTGTGGTAGCCCCTCGCACCAGCCCAGTACCACCAGTGCCAACACCACGCACCAGGCTTCCTGTGCGTCTCCAGAGCCCTGTGGGTCCTGTTCCTCTTCCCGCACTCGCCCAGTGGTGCGTGTCCCCAGTCCGGTACCACCAGTTCCAGCACCACGCACCAAGCCTCCTGTGCGTCTCCAGAGCCCTGTACGCCCTGTTCCTGCTCCCCGCACTCGCCCAGTGGTGTGTGTTCCCAGCCCGGTACCACCAGTTCCGGCACCACGCACCAGGCCTACTGTGCGCCTCAGCAGGCCAGAGTCTTCCGTCTACCCAGCGCCATCTGAGCTGCCCGTCTGCCCAGCTCCATCTGAGCCGCCCGCCAGTCAGGAGCTGCCAGAGCCGCCCGCCAGTCAGGAGCTGCCAGAGCCGCCCGCCAGTCAGGAGCTGCCAGAGCCGCCCTTCAGTCAGGAGCTGCCCTTCAGTCATGAGCTGCCCTTCAGTCCGGAGCTGTCCTTCAGTCCGGAGCTGCCCTTCAGTCATGAGCTACCCCTCAGTCCTGAGCTACCTCTCAGTCCTGAGCTACCTCTCAGTCCTGAACTACCTCTCAGTCCTGAGCTACCTCTCAGTCCTGAGCTACCCCTCAGTCCTGAGCTGCCCCTCAGTCCGGAGCTGCCCCTCAGTCCGGAGGAGTTTCTTCAGTCCAGAAGCGTCTTTCAGTCCAGTGGGCCCATTTATTAGGGTTCCCAGGCCAGGGTCGGCGGCGAGGGTCGCCGCTCAAAGGACGTCACTGAAGAGGACAAAGACTATGGTGGAGTGGGGTCCACGTCCAGCGCCAGAGCCGCCACCGCGGACAGATGCCCACCCAGACCCTCCCCTATAGGTTCAGGTTTTGCGGCCGGATTCCGCACCTTGGGGGGGGGGGGTACTGTCACGTTCTGACCATAGTTATTTTGTGTTTTCTTTGTTTTAGTGTTGGTCCTCCCCTCTTCCTCCATACGACGAACGTTACACATACCGCCTTTTGTGTCTTTTGTGCTGCGATTATAAAATTCTCACTAAGGTCCTCTCGCGCCATTTAGAGACAGTAATACCTAATATAATTAACTCTGACCAACCCGGATTTATCTCAGATAGGCAATCTTTCTATAATATGCGCTGGCTATTTAATGTTCTTTATTCTGCCCACTCAACTCAACAGCCAGAGATTGTCATCTCTCTTGATGCTGAGAAGGCTTTCGACCGGCTTGAGTGGGAATATCAATTTACAGTACTAGAGATTGGGGTTTGGCCCGTCATTCCTTTCCTGAATTAAGATTTTGTACTTGTCCCCAGTGGCTTCTGTTTGCACCAACAATGTTACCTCCAGCTACTTCCCTCTCCACAGGGGGCCAGGAAGGGTTGCTGTTTATCCCCTTTCCTATTTGATATAGCTATTGAGCCTCTTGCTATCGCCCTGTGCACGGAGGAGAGGATTAAGGGAATACTAAGGGGCGACAACTCACAAGGTGTCCTTATATGCAGACGATCTTCTTATATACATTTCTAACTCCGTGGAGTCTATACCCTATCTCTTGGACATGCTACAAGGTTTTGGGACATTCTCTGTTTATAAGTTAAACCTAACAAAAACTGTGCTCCTCCCCATTAATCACCTTAAATTATGCTCAATTTAAGGTGGAGTATCAGGTTTTTACTTATTTGGGGATAAAGGTCACATGCTCATTTAAGGCTCTGTTTAAACATAACTTCAAAACACTCCTGGAGCGCACTAACCAGGATTTCACAAGGCGGTCGCCTCTTCCCATTTCATTAGCAGGTTGCATTAATTCTGTTAAGATGACTGTACTACCTAGGTTTTTGTACTTATTCCAAATGATTCCCATTTTTCTGCCAAAGTCGATGTTCAAATAACTGGACAGCTACATTTCCAACTTCATTTGGAATAAGTCAAATCCACGAATGAGAAAGGTATATTTAGAGAGACAATTTTTTTACACTACTACTGTTCAGCAAATATATCTAAATGTGTTTATTGAGTTTCTACATTTGAAAATAAGGATGGGCCATCATGGAGTTACAGTCAAGCCTGCCAACTTCTCCTGGCTCACGCCTGTGCTCCCCACTGCCCATGAACCTTGGTACCCATGTTTTGAATCCCATTGTCAAGAACTCCCTTAAAATCTGGTCCCAATTCCAAAATCACTTTAGCCTTAAACAAGCAAGCTGCTTCTCTCCATTAACATCTAATCATCTCTTCCCAGCGTCACAGATTGACACGGCATTCCAGTTCTGGTATAGGAATGGTGTGGTGTTTTTTTGTGACATATTTGTTGATAACACATTCATCTCATTCGATACTCTGAAGGTTGACCATAATATTCCCAATACCCACTTTTTTTTTTTTTTTTGATATCTGCAAACTGTCAGTTTTGCCAAAAAACATTCCCTTATTTCCACTTGAGCCCTTTAAGTGTCCAGTCGAGAGGTGCTTAGATCTTAATCCGTATCTGAAGGGCACAATCCCCAGATTATACGACATAATACAGAACATTAATCCGCCTTCCTTGGCAAGTACAAAATCTGCATGGGAGCAAGACACTGGTAGCGAGCTACCTGATGACATGGCAACAAAGTATTGAGCCTATCCACACCTCATCATTTTGCATAAGGCATGGGCTCATTCAGTTTAAAGTTTTGCACCGTCTCCATTACTCAAATGACAGATTGTCAAAAATATATCCAAATGTTGACCCCAAGTGTTTGAGATGCCACCAGAGTCCAGCGACTGTGGGACACATATTTTGATCATGCCAATCTTTGAGTGGCTTCTGGGACCCCATTTTTGAGGCATTCTCAAATAATGTGTCATACAACTGTTAGCCCCAACACGTTCACTGCCATTTTTGGGGTACTTCCCCTAGACCAGAATGCTACCACGCATCAGGCAAATGTGATATAATTTGCCTCGCTGCTAGCTCGCCGCCTTGTCGTCTTTCACTGGAAGTTATGCAGTGTGTTAAGGAGGTGATGTCATCTCTGCCTCTGGAGAAGGTTAGGTAAACTGTATGGGTCCGGACAAAGGTTTGACTTAACCTGGTCTCCATTAATACAATACATGGAGAGCCTGTCTTTTCCTTAGTGTAACTTGCATATTTTGGTAAGCAGTCATGTCTGTTCTAGTGGCCATTTGTTCTGATAAGAATTTTTGATATAACTTTTTCCATTGTTTTTGTTTGTATTACTGTTTATTTCTGTCACATTTAATTTACTTTTCTAGCATATCCAAGTATGATGCCTTGGTGGGTGGGTGGATTGGAGGGAGAGAGGGAGGGATGGATAGATGGATGGATGGATGATAGGGAGGAATGGATGGGAGGGATGGATGGGAAAATGAGGGGTTGGGGTTGTACTGTTTCTGTCCTCATCTGAAAATCTATAATGTAAAAAAAAAGAAGATATACGTAAATATCAAAAGTAAATGTAATTGTTCAAATATACTTAAGCATCAAAGGTAAAAGTATAAATCATTATCATCACTATTTATTTTCTTACCTCCCTAATCTTACTACATTTGCACACACAGTATATAGATTTTTTTTCTTTTTTTTCTTCTATTGTGTTATTGACTGTATGTTTGTTTATCCCATGTGTAACTCGGTGTTGTTGTTTTTGTCGCACTGCTTGGCTTTATCTTGGCCAGGTCGCAGTTGTAAATGAGAACATGTTCTCAACTGGCCTACCTGGTTAAATAAAGGTGAAATAAAAATAAATAAAAATATCAAAGTAAACTTGGAGTCATGTAATGATATGGTGTGGGGTCCTTCCACTACAACTTGGAAAACATGCAGGTTATTTGACTACAGATGAAATAAGTTATGATGAACTTCACAGGATGGTGAAGTAAACAGTGATCTTGATGCTCCTTTCCAATAAATATCGAGGGTCTGATTTTGGTGACATGATGATCGATGCTTGACTGCCTTTGAAAAATAAAAACATTCTTCCTCTTATCCATAATAATCTCATCATAGACTAGTCTACCCGCAAAGCCTACCCGCACTGTATCTGCGAGCTGTTGGCTAGAGCGCACGTGCCAAGACCAGAGTAGGCGCATTTGCTATTTAACGCAACAGTTTTTTGTGACAACACTGTTGAAAATGCAATGGAAACATATTGAACTTTAGATTTTATTCAGTACATGAAAAGGGTGAAATCATTAGTCCAACAGTTGCAATTGAGAGTTTCTATTGGACAAATTCAGGTATGTTTATCCCTGTTTCGTTCTGTTTGCTTTCCTTTAAGAAACGTTTTTCAACAGAATCGGCAGAATGAATACAGCGCTGATTACAAACAAACACAGTTCACTTTCATAGCATCCACATACAAACAGCATGATCATTTTGCTTGTTGTATAATTCCTTTTCGCATCTACGTGCTCTCCTCCTCTCACCTTTTCTCTTCACTTGCGGACTTCAGTGCACAACAGATCAGCTGTCTGTGACCAGGAAAAAAAAACTTTCCAAGCCAAACCTTCATATCATAACCGCTAACCACTTCACAGCCTACATTGCTGTCACTGTATTAGCTAATGTCATAGTCAACATAGCTTCTAGAACTAACGTGTTTGTAAACCTGCTACAATCATGCTGTACAGTGTACAGTTATCAAGCAGTTTAGCGGTTACACCGGCGCCCAGTTGCAATAAATTAATAAAAACCAAAAGCTTACCTTGACTTGGAAGAGCTCCATTGTTGGATAGCCATAGCCAGCTAGCTAAGATAGCATCCCTGTCTGTTTGAGCCGGGTGTTTGAGTTTGCTAAACTAGCTAGCTGCATTCGCCAGCTAAGGGAAAGTGAAAGTGGAAAAAAATACAACAAAATATAGCTTGCTCGATCTCTCTCTTTCTTCTCCATCATTTTTAAATAAATGAATTTGCTCAAAACTGTTCAACTATTGTATTTTTCTCTCTTTGAGTGAACTACTCACCACATTGTATGCCCTGCAGTGCTAACTAGCTGTAGCTTATGCTTTCAGTACTTGATTAATTATCTGATCCTTTGATTAGGTGGACAACATGTCAGTTCATCCTGCAAGAGCTCTGCTAGTCATAATTACTGTGTAAGTCTATAGAAGGGGGTGAGAACTATGAGCCTCCTAGGTTTTGGAGGACGGAAACTAGCTCTCTTCCAGCTACACCATGGTGCTACCCTACAGAGTGCTGTTGAGGCTACTGTAGACCTTCATTGTGTTGTAATAAATTATTTGGTGACGTGAATATATTTAGTAGAGTTTTATCTAATCACTTTTTTAATGTTTCAATTTTCTTTTTAAATGAAATTCATTGAGGAGGATGGTTCTCTCCTTCCTCCTCTGCAGAACCTCCACTGTGTCAGACTGATTTGTAATAGACTGTCATAGTCCAAATTAAAAAAGTAAACATTGGCCGTTGATTACATAACTTCTTTACATTGTGGGGTCGGGAAGAAATTTTTATATTAAAATGAGGTTGCGGGCCAAAAACATTTGAGAACCCTTAGCCTTAACCCCGAACATAGCTAACGTTAGCCACCTAGCTAACGTTAGCCACAACAAATTGGAATTCGTAACATACCCTACGCATTGCAAATTCGTAATAAATTGTACAAATTTTAATTTGTAACATCATACAAATAGTAATTCGTAACATAATATACTAAATGGATGACGGACAGAAACAAATGAATACATCATACGAAACGTAACGTATCACACTAAATGGAGGTCACCGATTTACCTTTACTATGTTATGTCCATCGCTGATTACAGGTTGCCCTAGTTTAACATAAGTGAAAGGAATGTACTGTCTGATAAGGGTGTATACACTAGTGACTAGAGTAAGAGTCGAAAATAGGCAGTAGAGGTCCTGAATAAAATAAAAAAATATATGTGACTCTATGCAGGAACAAACTAGTTATTATATTTTTATGGAGCCACAATACTTTGCGCCCTTCCGGTGTCCGCCATATTGCATTTCTGTCCATGTTGAAAACATAACGCGTTCGTATATCGTAGTTAAACATTTTGTCCAACTCTTCGTGTTGTTTTATTTTGTGATATCTTAGTTGTTTCTTTATAATTACTACCTGAAGGGTAGCAACACACAACAGCCAAGATGCCGCGTATCATGATCAAGGGGGGTGTATGGCGAAACACCGAGGTAAGTTGGCATGGCTAACGCTACGGTGTGCTGCTAGCTAGTTTCCAACTAATATTCAAATACTTTTAGATAGGTAGTCAACTCTTACGCCAGGTTAACTAGCTACCATGTATTGATGTAAATGTATTGATTTAGCTACTTAACATCCTGTAATTCACTGGATCACGTTAGTTGGCTAGTCAACTAGCTAGTTAACAGCATTAGCTAGTTTATGGTAGCTAGCTAGTAACGTTAGCTGTTTATAGCTGGTGTATTTAATGTTATTTACACACTAGCGTTGCTCGTAATATGGTTGGAAAAAAACTGAAGAGTCCGCGGTGCCAGAAGTGAAATAAAATGTTGCTGGTGGTCCGGACGGTTGATGAAGATTTAACAAAATAATCGATTCCCAATCTACTCCCATTTATTTGTGTGAAGTTTCCGTCCCGCTAGGAATCAACTCCAAAGATTTTGTATTTTTGCAACAATGGAGACGGAGTATTTTGCCTCAATCTACTTCCGAGAACAAACTCTTACATTTTACATAGCAAAGAAAGAGCGAGCTGGATAGGGGCAGGGCACAGTAAGGCATAGGTAGGCAGGTCGGTCACCAGCCAGACGGTCAGAACCGTGCATTGGTCATCAAAAGCTGTATTTCGCAATAGCTTGGCTTGCAATTTCTCGCAAGTCACTAAAGTAGGGGATATAAATGAGTAGGCTATTCTACACGCAACATACCAAAAGTTGAACACACACTAGCATCTTTCCTAGCAAAGAGAGAGAGAGCAGGGAAATTAGGGATAGATGGTTGGAACAGTGTGCATAAGCTATATCTCGGGAAACTGTATCTCGCAATGTCTTGATTTACCAAAAGTATATTAAAGTATAGATTAGCCTATCAATGAGAATGGTTAACATATTCTACATTGTGCCAGTTAATTTGGCGCAACGGTCTAAGGCACTGCATCTCAGTGCTTGAGGCGTCACTACAGACACCCTGGTTCGATTCCAGGCTGTATCACAACCGTCCCATAGGGCGGTGCACAATTGGCCCAGCGTCGTCCGGGTTTGGCTGGTGTAGTCTGTCATTGTAAATAAGAATTTGTATTTAACTGACTTGCCTAGTTAAATAAAACAAGTATAAAAATATTTATTGATGTTAAACATCACCAAATGCATCAGTTTAATTAGGCAGTAAATGTGCAATAAAAAGTATGGTGCCTATAGCTTATTTAATGAAACTCTGGCTGTTATTATTCTAGGCCAGAGATCATCAACTAGATTAAGCCACGGGATGTTTTTTTTTCTTGGGCGGCTGGTCAGGGGGCTGGAACATAATTACAAATAATTTAACGCACGAAGCCCAAACATAATTTGACTAAATCATAATTTCAAACCTTGCATACATGTGTATACGCTCACATATCTCTATTATGCGTGGGAATACTTTTGAACTGATTTCCTTAGAGAAAATCACTTGGAGCTGATTTGCTGCTGTTTTTAGTCTTTATGTCCAACCCCCCCAACAACTTTGGGGGCCAAGTAAAAATATTCGCCCATGGGCACCAGTTGGGGAACCCCGTCCTAGTCAATAGATCACCAATTCTCCACTGAGTTAAACTTTTTGGAAATGGATAATTCACTTTCTCATCCAAGTGTTGCAAATATGGTTCAGCAGCTCAAATCAGCAGGATGGTGGGCATTTTGATCAGTAATGATCTCTACCATTGAGTGCTAAAATAATGATTATTATCACACTTCCCCAATTTAAATATTATGGGGACACCTATACATTTGGCAGCCAAGCACGAGTTATCTGTTTAGCCTATTATCATCTATAGAGTAGACGTTGAAATATCTGAACGCCTAGAATAAAAACCTCCATTCCAGGGGCCTCATTCATTACATTTTTTTCTGATTGCTTAGGCACTATCTTTGAAACTATCGGCTATTTTTCCAAACTCTACACACTAACCACAGAACCGTACACCAAACATTATACATCTTTTGCAAAAGCAAACAATTCTTGCAAAACTCTTCAAACTCTTTTAAAAATTTGTATTTTTGCGTCAATATAGTACACACAAATCATCATTTGAATAAGCAAACAAAGCACCAACTATGCACTGATAGTATAAATGAAAAACACTTGTGGCTTTTGCTTTTTCTGTGTACAGGGCATAGCAGCTTGCAATAAAGTTTTGTCATGCATGTAGTAAACACACATACACACAGGTATCCAAATGTGTAAGTATGGATGTGTATTCCGAACATAACATACTATCAAATACGTATAAGGGGAAAAAGTAAAAATAAATCTCAATGTTCCAACACTCCTCAACCAACAACAAGCGTAGTAGAAGAAAGCAAGAACATTTGTGCTAGAAAAAATGAACAGAAATTTTTTGGGCTACATCTCTACCATCTTTGTGGGTCTGGCCATAAGACTTCATCCATATCACATGCGACAGTGTCTTGAGCTAGGCAGCGTGGAAGGTATCGCCTGGAGTGCCGTATCCAGGCCTGGCATGACCCCTAATCAATGTCTCCACAAGCCTCCTCCATTGCCTGTAGAAGGGGTATGCGTTGGTGGAGCTGGCGATCAGACACCTTCCAACGCCATGCAGAGAATAATTCTTCAATAGGATTCAAGAACGGAGAGTATGGGGGGAGATTGAGTGTGATAAAGTGGGTGACCTGTTAACCAATTGCGGACCACAGCAGCCCGGTGGAAACTAACATTGTCCCAGATGATAATGTACCTGGGCTGCTCTGGCCCCTGGTGATTAGGGATTAGTCTGTTGTGGAGGGTATCCAGAAATGTGATAATGTGTGCCGTGTTGTATTAGCCTAGGATTGCATGATGTTATGTTGCCACTACGTTGTCCCGGGATGTTGATGTTGCACGGTGTCCCATGATATTTCTGCCACGTCCCCTTGTTTTTGGAAGGTTGAAACCTGCCTCGTCCACATATATTAGCTCATAATGCACTGCATCTGCTTTTAGCTCCATGACTCTCTGAAAGAGACAAGACAAAACAATGTAGCACAGTATGAAAAGACAGGGATCAGTCAATATGATGTAGCACCATACACTTCCAGATCCAGTACCAATGATACGATAGTATAGCTTACCTGCACATATTCATATCTGTTTTACACGGTCTGAGTTTCTTTTGAAAGGGACTCTGTACAGCTGCTTCATCCTAATTCTATTGTGTTTCAGTAGACGAGACAGTGCAGAGAGACTCACTCTGTTGACGTTTTGGAATATGGTGTTATCTACGATTATGTGGTCCTGCAGTTCTCTGAGTCTGATGCAGTTATTTGGAATGATCATATTTACAATGTGGGTCTCCTGCTCTGAGGTGAAAAGTCGACCTCTTCCACCAGATACTGGTTTTCTTGCAGGTCTGTTAAAACATTTGAATGGTTTTAGTGATAGATCCTTCTCATTATGAAAGTACCTTACATATTACTGTACCAGTAAGACGACAGCACTTGCAGTTACTTACCGCTCTCATTTAGAAATTTCCGGATGATACCTGCAACAGTATAGCGGCTCAGATTTGGTTGAACTCTTTGCCCAGCTTCCCTCATGCTCATCCCATGGTTGACAACATTGTCAAACACACTCGCTCTGATTTCATCAGTTATTGTGTTCTTGACTCCTCGTCCTCTCCTTCCACGTAGTACTTCACCACCTCCTCGTCCTCCTCTAGTTCTCACCCCTTTTACTCTCTGTCCAATATTGGCCTCCATTGTTGTCCAAACCAAATGTTTACCTGTGGCCTATTTATAATGCTCAAGCTCTGATTTGTAAGTCGACTCATTAACCAAAAAGTGTTTTCACCTGTGTCAATGTGGAAAGGCAATTGGTGAAATAGTTTAGCAATGTAGAGACCAGTGTTTACAGTTTTGCTGGAAGTGTTATTAAATTGCAACCTGAGTGTAAAGCAGTGAGTTGTGTTTACAGTATTGCAAAAAGTGTTATAAAATTACAAACTGGGTGTAAAGCAGAGAACGTGCATTTAGTTTGGCACACTTGGTAAATGCATTGACTACAAGTGTTAATGGTTTCAGAGATTGTGCTTCAAGAATCACTTAGTGTTTAAGCATTCAGAAAAAACTGTAATGCATTAAATTAATATGTTGTAGGCCGTCATTATAAATAAGAATTTGTTCTTAACTGACTTTCCTAGTTAAATAAAGGTCAAATAAATATTGTGTATAAACTATTCTAAAATGCTACTTACGAACAGGATTTAGAATGGTCCTACGCATAGAAAAAGTGTAATTTATCAAACAATCCTACCGGTGGCGCAGCGGTCTAAGGCACTGCGTCTCAGTGCTAGAGGCGTCACTACAGACCCTGGTTCGATTCCAGGCTGTATCACATCCAGCCGTGATTGGGAGTCCAATAGGGCGGCGCACAATTGGCCCACCGTCGTACAGGTTAGGGGTTGGCTGTCATTGTAAATAAGAATTTGCTCTTAACTGGCTTGCATAGTTAAAAAAATAAATAATACCCATTGATAAATACTAATTGTTCGCTGTGCTCGTGCATGACCTTGTCTGTTAGCATTTCCAAATGCCCCTGATTAAACATATATGCTCAAAATCATACCTTTAGAACATGTGGAGAATCTACAACGCCGCACCATGAAATACAAGGGAGCAACCAAAAAAGATACGAAAAATAACTGTTCCCGAGACTGAAATAGCGGTGCTAGTGTCAGAGATAAAGTACAACCTAAAGGATTTATTTGGCTCGCTTAGTTGTTGCTTGACCAGTAAAAATAAAAACATAGCAACAAAGAGAGGAACATTAGGACAATACAAGTTGTTTTAGCAATGACAAATATAGCCTACTTCAAATGAGTAAGCAACACGACTAAATTCAACGATTTACGATGGAGTTGGGCGGCAACTAGTGTGAACGAACTGGAGTTCCGACTTCACAGAAAATTAAGTTTTATCAAAATGTACAGATTTCAGCACGCAAAGAATAGCCCACATTTACACAGGACTATGTCATTTAACTTCTGGCTCCCCGTGGACCGTTCAGTTTTTTGCAACCCATTAACGAGCCACGCTAGTGTGTAAATATACTAGTGTTGCTAAAAGTAGCTTGCTAGCTGAACTTCAATTTAGCTCGTTGACACTGGCTAGTAGGCCCTTTCTCTACTTCCCCAGAGTCAGATGACCTTGTGGATACCATTTTTATGTACCTGCGTGCAAGAGCTTTAGTGCAATGACTGGAAATCTATCTACCCATAGTCTTCCAGGCATCGGCTCACGAAAGCATTAGCATCCACAAATTCATCTGACTCTGGGGAAGTAGATAAAGGGCCTCATTGCCAAAATCCCAAAGTATCCCTGTAACACTGTCTATGCTGTGTCTTTTAAAATGGTTTGTCTGCAGTTGAAGGTGAATTTCCCTCTGGGATCATTAAACAATTAATTAATCAATAAAACAATGCCCCTCCCCCTCTTTCTCCCAGGATGAGATCCTGAAGGCGGCGGTGATGAAATATGGGAAGAACCAGTGGTCTCGTATTGCCTCCCTGCTGCACCGCAAGTCTGCCAAACAGTGCAAGGCCCGCTGGTCAGTCTGTCTATGTGTGTGTGGCATTAGAAGCTGAGCCCCAACATCAAAGAAGACTGAGTGGTTTCTGTGTGTGTGTGTTTTTTTAAAGAGGTCTGTGTGTGTCTAATCTGTTGTTTGTGTGTAGGTATGAGTGGTTGGATCCCAGCATTAAGAAAACTGAGTGGTCCAGAGAGGAAGAGGAGAAACTACTACATCTGGCCAAGCTGATGCCGACCCAGTGGAGGACCATTGCTCCTATCATAGGACGCACCGCTGCCCAGTGTCTGGAGCACTACGAGTTCCTGCTGTAAGACACGCACACACTTTCTCTTTGTGTTCAGAGAAGACTTATTGAAGTGTTCTTATACTTTTTCTTGATGTGTGTGTGTATAGAGACAAAGCGGCTCAGAGGGACAATGAGGAGGATACAGCTGACGATCCCAGGAAACTGAAACCTGGTGAGATCGACCCCAACCCTGAAACCAAGCCCGCTAGGCCTGACCCTGTGGACATGGATGAAGGTACACAGTGCAACTTTTCCTCTGGTCATTGCTGTGCTGTCATTTTGTATGGTAAAAATAAATAAATGAGACAACCAGCCATACCTGACTGTGTGTGTGTGTGTGTGTGTATAGATGAGCTGGAGATGCTTTCTGAGGCCAGAGCTCGTCTGGCCAACACTCAGGGGAAGAAAGCTAAGAGGAAAGCCAGAGAGAAACAGCTGGAGGAGGCCAGGTACACCTTTTGCACACGTCTGTGTTTCAATCGAGCTGTGTCGTGAATACAACAAATGCAGGATTTGTGATTGTTGCAAACTGTTATGCTGTGGCACTTGCTGCATAACCTTCAGACAGACATTTCATAATTTGCTCTGTGCTGCCGCCAAATAAAGAAAATGTACAACCCTGACAAACACACACGCCCTCTTTCCCCCTCCCAGACGTCTGGCTGCTCTACAGAAGCGCAGGGAGTTGAGGGCCGCAGGCATCAATGCCCAGAAGAAGAGGAAGAAGAAGAGAGGAGTGGACTACAATGCTGAGATCCCTTTTGAGAAGAAGCCTTCTCAGGTAACACATCACACAGACGCAGACATCTCACACACATTGATGTATTATTGGGTGCTAAATGCTCAGTATTATTCCAGGGATTCTATGACACCAGCATGGAGCTCTACGAAGGTCTGGAACCAAACTTCAAACGCCTGCGACAACAACACCTGGACGGAGAGCTACGCAAGTCAGTCACACAAACACACTAACTCTTCTGGGCTAACATGCTGTCTACACCGCTCGCATTAGGTGCGTCTACGTAGCCTAATGAAATAGCGCCTGGCTTTTTAAGCTTCACGTGCTGCAATTCCTGCCTTTCTCATCTCATTGGTTTTTAGGAGCACGTGATATCCACACTCCAGTCCAGTTGGTGGTGGTAATGCACCTTTAAAGTTGGTTGCCAACCGCCATATAAAGTCTGAAGAAGACTGAAGGAGAAGAGATTAATAGAAACTAACCTGGTTTATCCTTTTATCTGTGGATTAATTGTTGGAGTAAATATGGGTCAAAATTCTACAAAGATCCAAGAAAAGGGGATCTTGTGCATTTCAGGTGAAATAATAACCCAATGTTTATATCCCAGGACAAATTAGCTTGCAACAGCAAACTAGCTAGCTAAATGTCCATTAATGTTTCATGTGTTTCCACCTGTCCCCAAATGAATATAGTTGGTTCAGAGTTCATTTTGATATTTCAACCTGAATGTTCTCATTGCGTCTGGTGTGGATGGACAAAATCGATACGCACATGCAGTTGTGTGCCCGGTGTAGTCAGCATGTCACGCTACGTGTGATGTGGGTTGGGCTGTGCATAGTTTATATTTTTTTCATTTGAATGTGAAGAGGAGAGACCTGTGTGTGTCTGACATTATTTGTGTCCTCAGTGAAAAGGAAGAGAAGGAGAGGAAGAGGGATAGACAGAAGATCAAGAAGAAGAAGGAGAGTGATCTTCCATCAGCCATCCTCCAGACCAGCGGAGTAGCAGAGTTCACCAAGAAACGCAGCAAACTGGTGCTGCCTGCACCGCAGGTAACACTGCTGTGTGTGTTCATCTCTGATGAATAGCTAGAGGAAGTGGTGGAGTTAGGTCAGGCCAGTGAAGTTTGACTGTGTGTCTGATGTTGTGTGTGTCTGACACTGTCTGGTGTGTGTGTATCTTGACGCTGTGTCTTTCTGACACTGTGTGTGTGTGTGTGTGTGTGTAGATCTCTGATGCGGAGCTGGAGGAGGTGGTGAAGCTGGGTCAGGCCAGTGAAGTGGCTCGTCAGACCGCTGAGGAGTCTGGGATCACTAACTCCGCCTCCTCAGCCCTCCTATCAGAATACAGCCTCACCAACAGTGCTATGGCAACTGGGCTACGCACCCCCAAGACCCCTGCTGCGCAGGACAAGATACTACAGGTACACACATTCACTCTCCCTTTTTCTGTCTCTCGGGATATAACATGAAGCAAGCTGTTCACCATACAATGTGAGTCATGACATCAAATGAATGACAAGACAATACCTCTGACATCATACAGGTAACTGCTAAAATACAGGAAACGCCCAACATGTCTTAATCGGGTGTTTGTCCACCACGAGCTGCCAGAACAGCTTCAATGCGCCTAGGCATAGATTCTACAAATGTCTGGAAATCTATTTGAGCAGTGGTTCCCAAACTTTTTATAGTCCCGTACCCCTTCAAACATTCAACTTCCAACTGTGTACCCCCTCTAGCACCAGGGTCAGGGCACTCTAAGCCTGCCACAGGCACTATACGATACATTTATTAAACATAAGCATGAGTGAGTTTGTCACAACCCGGCTCGTGGGAAGTGACAACGAGCTCTTATAGGACTAGGGCACAAATAATAGTAAGCAATAATTTTGTTCTTTATTTAACAATCTTACATATAAAACCTTATTTGTGTGGGCTCCTGAGTGGTGCAGCGGTCTTAGGTCCTGCATCTCAGTGCAAGAGGCATCATTACAGTCCCTGGTTCGAATCCAGGCTGAATCACATCTGGCCGTGATTGGGAGTCCCATAGGGCTGTGCACAATTGGCCCAGCTTCGTCCAGGTTTGGCCGGGGTAGGCTGTCATTGTAAATAAGAATTTGTTCTTAACTGACTTGCCTTGTTAAATAAAAAAAATACATTTGATCAGCGAAAATTGTGAATAACTCATCACAGGTTAATGAGAAGGGTGTGCTTGAAAGGATGCACGTAACTCTGCAATGTTTGGATGTATTGGAGTCTGTCTTAAATCATTTTCCATACAGTCTGTGCTTTTATTTAGTTTTCATGCTAGTGAGGGCTGAGAATCCACTCATAGGTACGTGGTTGCAAAGGGAATCAGTGTCTTAACAGCGCGATTTGCTAAGGCAGGATACTCTGAGCGCAGCCCTATCCAGAAATCTGGCAGTGGCTTCTGATTTAAATTACATTTTCACAGAACTGCTTGTTGCAATTTCGATGAGGCTCTCTTGTTCAGATCTCGGTAAGTGGCCTGGAGGCAGGGCATGAAGGGGATAATGAATCCAGTTTGTGTCGTCCATTTCAGGAAAGCACCTGCGTAATTGTGTACCCAGATGACTCGGGTGCTTTGCTATATCACATTTGACATTGTCTGTAAGCTTGTTCGTTTGCACACAAAAAATAATATCGTGATGAAAAGACCTGTGTGTTGTCCTTGTTAATGCAGACAGAGAAGAGCTCCAACTTCTTAATCGTAGCCTCAATTTTGTCCCGCACATTGAATATGGTTGCGGAGAGTCCCTGTAATCCTAGATTCAGATAATTCAGGTGAGGAAAAAAAAACATCACCCAGATGGGCCAGTCGTGTGAGAAACTCGTCACCATGCAAGCAGTCAGACAAGTGAAAATGATGGTCAGTAAAGAACTTTATGCTCGTTTCTCAATTTAAAAAATGTGGCAATACTTTGTCCCTTGATAACCAGCGCACTTCTGTATGTTGTAAAAGCGTTACATGGTCGCTGCCCATATCATTGCATAATGCAGAAAATACACGAGAGTTCAGGGGCCTTGCTTTACAGTGAAAATTGTTAACTTTGTTAGTGTCCAAAACGTCTTTCAAGCTGTCAGGCATTCCCTTGGTAGCAAGAGCCTCTCGTGAATGCTGCAGTGTACCCAAGTGGCAATTGCTTGCACACGCGTTACCACTCTCCCTGTCATGGCTTTTGCGCGATCAGTACAGATACCACGTCCATTTGATGTCTCAAAGCTGTCCAGTACTTAAATAATCCTCTCCTGTTGTCCTGGTTTGCGGAAGAGTATGTCTTACCTAATTGACCCCCCCATAAACGTAACGGACATATACCAGGAGCTGTGCCAGGCCCGCCACGTCTGTTGACTCATCCAGCTGTAACACATAGATTTCACTGGCTTGTATGCGAAGCAGTAATTGTTTCAAAACATCTCCTGCCATGTCACTGATGCGTTGTGAAACAGTGTTTGATGAAGGTATTGTCTGTAAAGTTTTTTTTGCCTTTTCCCCCAGCATTGTCCCAGCCATATCTGCGGCAGCAGGAAGAATTAAGTCCTCCACAATAGTATGGGGCTTGCCTGTCCTAGCCACTTGGTAGCTCACCATAAAAGACGCTTCTAGCCCCTTTTTATTAATGGTATCTGTTGCTTTTATACATGTCTTACTACTCGAAAGTCGTCTTAATTCTCGCTCAAACTCCTGTGGCTTATTTTTCAAATTGGCATCGTTTTCGAGCAAATGGAATGAGCAGCAGCTACGTTTGACTACATACCGACCATTAGTGGAATTCCCGCAAGAGAGTAACGGTTAATGTGATTGGATGTTCATTATTTGACTAGGCTACCTGTATTTGACTTTGTTGTTATTTCGCTGAACACTAGATGGTTTAATTTTATTTTAGCCAGTGAAACGAGGCTACTCAGGCGAAAAAATCATCACCCAAATGTATAGCCCCGTAGGAAAATCTAAATGGACTGTTTGAAAATGTGAATCACATTTATATTTGGTGTACACCCGACGGCATTGCGCGTACCCCCCCCAGTTTGGGAATAGTCGCATTGGAGGGATGCGACACCATTCTTCCACGAGAAATTCCTTAATTTGGTGTTTTGTTGATGGTGGTGGAAAACGCTGTCTCAGGCGCCACTTCAGAATCTCCCATAAGTGTTCAATTGAGTTGAGATCTGGTGACTGAGACACACACCCTTTAAACCCCCTATGCTCCTTTGAGACCCTCTATCACTCAGATCTCTTCTAGCCATGGTAGTCAAAATAATGGCCAGCTGGGCATTTTTATACATGTCTCTCAGCATGAGGGAATGTTAATTTCTTAATTAACTCAGGAACTACAATTGTGTGGAATGACCTGCTTTCAAAACTTTGTATCCCTCATTTATTCAAGTGTTTCCTTTATTTTGGCAGTTACCTGTATCTCTCTCTCTCTCTCTCTCTCTCTCTCTCTCTAGGAGGCCCAGAACCTGATGGCTCTAACTAACGTAGACACTCCTCTGAAAGGAGGTCTGAACACTCCTCTCCACCAGAGTGACTTCTCAGGAGTCACACCCCAAAGACAGGCAGTACAGACACCTAATACTGTACTGACCACACCTTTCAGGTACACACGTGAGCCATACACACACACACACACACACACACACACCCTGACAGGCTATTGACACACTGTTGTTGTTGTTGTAGAACCCCTGGTCCGGGGTCAGAGGGCAGTATGACCCCCCAGGGAGGTTTAACCCCTAAAGGACCCGGTACTGTTACCCCTGGAGTAACCCCGGGACGCACCCCTCTACGAGACAAACTCAACATCAATACTGAGGAACAACTAGCAGACCCTGCCTACGCTAAACATCTGGTAACAAAAACTATTTTTGAGTTGGCTACTGTTTTGTATGTGTTTGTGTGTATAACTGTTTATTGTGTGTGTATGTAGCAACGAGAGTCGAGGGAGCAGCTGAAGCTGGGTCTGATGTCGCTGCCAGTCCCTAAGAATGACTTTGAGATTGTTCTACCAGAAAACGCAGAGACTCAACTGGAGGAAATGGAGACAGAGACCGGATACATAGAGGATGCCTCGGAGATAGAGCTACGCAAACAGGTATATTGTAACGCATGCATACATCTCATAAAGCCCTACTGTAGACTATCCTACCTATGTCTGTGTGTGTGTGTTGCAGGCTGCTCGGGACGTAGAGAGGGAGAAAGAGCTGAAGCTGAGACACACTGCTGTACAGAGGACTTTACCCAGACCATCAGAGGTATGCACACACACAGTGACACACTATCTCACACACCGAGTTCCAGTGCATCACCTTCTCCCCTTCCCGGCCCTGACATTAGCGACAATACTAATGCAAAATTGTGTAGGTGAATGAGTCCATCCTGCGTCCAATGGGAACAGATCCTCTGTCAGAGCTGCAGCAGGCTGAGGAGATGATCAAGAAGGAGATGATCACCATGCTGCACTTTGACTGTCTACACCACCCACCAGCCAACCAACAGGTATGTGTATACGTACACACACAGGGCTGCATTTGGGGCAGAAGTGACATTCTTTGTTTATCCAACCACAGCGCAGCAAACAACGAGGGCCTTCCTCCACCTCCAACAACGCAGAACACATCGCCCACCTGGACAGACACCCCTACCAGCCAATCAGCAATGAGGATCTGGCACAGGTAAAACAAAGACACACACACACCTATTAGCCAGTGTTGCCCAACCGCTTTTTACTTCATCGCAATGGTCTTCATTAGGGGTGTGTTGAGTAGTCTTGCAAAACAAGTATCGTAACGGATATGGGAAATTTTCTGAAAACTATTATCAGAGTATTTTTGGTAATTATCTGTTATTGGGGGGGAAAGTAATTTTCGGGTGCCAGCACGCATCTTTCTCATGTCAGTCAGTCATGTGCGAGGTTCTATGTAGTCTAAATAACTCAACTGGCTGTCTGTAAAGAGAAGTGTTGGCTGTAAGTTCATCCTGCTGCTCTGATTTGGATAGAGTGAAGCTGTATTTCACGTCCACTTGCTTCATAATTTTACCTGATCGGTTTTCCTTGCATGTTTTTGGTCTGATCATTTAGATTGCTTATGCCTGCTAAATCACATGGCGAGGAGGTTTGCTATTAATGTGCATAATATTTAACATGCAGAGCAAGGGTAGGGAAAAAAGATTAAACCAATGCGCGCTTGGCTGCCCACTGCCAGTTTAGGACACACACATACCCCTCCACGTGCTTCTCCTAATATGCATCTTTTTTGCAGTGAGATATTTTGCCAACATCTACAGTGCATTCGGCAAGTATTCAGACTCCTTCCCCTTCATTACAGCCTTTTTTCTAAAATTGATTAAATAAAAAAAGGTCCCTCACACAATACCCCATAATGACAAAGCAAAAACGGGTTTTTAGAAATGTTTGCAAATTTATAAACAAAAAAAAACATACGTTATTTACACAAGTATTTAGACCCTTTGCTATGAGACTTGAAATTGAGCTCAGGTGCATCCTGTTTCCATTGATCATCCTTGATGTTTCTACAACTTGGAGTCCACCTGTGGTAAATTCAATTGCTTGGACATGACTTGGAAAAGGCACACACCTGTCTATATAAAGGTCCCACAGTTGACAGTGCATGTCAGAGCTAAAACCAAGCCATTGTCCTTGGAGCTCAGAGACAGGATTGTGTCGAAGCACAGATGTGGGTTAGGGTACAAAAAAATGTCTGCATCATTAAAGGTCCCCAGGAACACAGTGGCCTCCATTCTTAAATGGAAGAAGTTTGAAACCACCTAGACTCTTCATAGAGCTGACCGCCTGGCCCAATCAGGGGAGAAGGGCCTTGGTCAGAGAGATGACCAAGAACCTGATGGTCACTCTGACAGCTCTTGGACTTTGCCAAAAGGCACCTTAACAAGATTCTCTTGTCTGAAACCAAGTCTCAATGTCCTTGAGTGACTCAGCCAGAGCCTGGACTTGAACCCGATCGAACATCTCTGGAGAGACCTGAAAATAGCTGCACAGTGATGCTCCCCATCCAACCTGACAGTTTGAGAGGATCTGCTGAGAAGAATGGGAGAAACTCTGAAAATACAGGCATGCCAAGCTTGTAGCATCATACCCAAGAAGACTCCAGGCTGTAATTGCTGCCAAAGGTGCTTCATCAAAGTACTGAGTAAAGGGTCTGAATAGTTACGTAAATGTAATTAAGTTTTTTATTTGTAATAAATTAGCTACAATTTCTAAAGCTATTTTTGCTTTGTCATTATGGGATATTGTGTGTGTGGATTGAGGGAGGGGGGAAACTATTTAATACATTTTTTAATAAGGCTGTAAAGTAACAATGTGGGGGAAAAAGTGAATGCCCTGTACTTAGTCATATTAAAACACTTCCATTTTTTTCGATCACGAGTATCATCCGATACGACTATTAACTGTCAATTTATGGATACGATTACGAGTATGGCAATGTTTCCACACCTCTAGTCTCCATCAGCTGTGTTTTCATCTATTCTAGTATGCCTCAATCCTAAAATGAATAGGAAAGGTGGACACTGTCTAGATAGAGTACAATAACTTCATTGTCCACGCATCGGGCTATTGCGGTGACCACAGTCAAATTCCAAGTGACCGCTGAGTCACGGTTATCTTTTCTTATGCACTCCGGACATTAGTAGTACCCAACTCGCTAAAGATCATCAGGTTCTAATGGCCTCATACTCAGGGCTCTATTGTCCCTCTAACCACTCTGACGTCAATGCAATTGAAAATCACAAACACATATCAAAAGAGAATCATGCTTTTAAAACTCACCATTAGGCTACATTTTTATCTCACCGTGATCAAATCAAGCATTATTTATGCATCACATTTCAGACATGCAGTGTGCTTCACATGGAACCCCCCCCCCCCCCCAAATAAACAATGAAAATAGAAAGACATTTTTACTACATAGGAGGATAAAAAAAAAAAAATCTAAACCAATTTAGATGATCAATTTGAAGAAAAGTTGTGGATGTTTCAAAGCCAAACAACAAAATGGACAGTGCTTTCTAAGGTAATGATTAATTCAAAGCATTTAAGAAATTGAAAGTAGAACACTCATATGCATATTAGTTTTTATTAGCTATCCAGTGCCTTCAGAAAATATTCACACTTTGACTTTTCTGAATATTGTTACAAAGTGGGATTAAAATACAAAGTTAAAGTATTTTTTTTTTTTTAACCATTCAAAATAAGACTTGATTAGATATGTATTTATTATGGATCCCCATTAGCAGCTGCCAAGTCAGCACTGACTCTTCCTGGGGTCCAGAAAAATGTAGGAAGTTATATACAATTAAAAACATTAGATTACATTTCACATCACAACATATATCTACAACACAACATGTATGTGTGTACTAGTAGTAGGCTTCACCCCAATTAGTCGACTGGTCGATTAGTTTTTTTTGTCAAGCAGCAGCAAATAATAGTAGAGACATCAAAACTATGAAATAACACACATGAAATCATACAGTAACCCAAAAAGTGAACAAATCAAAATATATTTCAGATCCTTCAAAGTAGCCACCCTTTGCCTTGACAGCTTTGCACACTCTTGGCATTCTCTCAACTGTATGTGTGGGGTACATAAACTCAGCAAAAAAAGAAACGTCCTCACTGTCAACTGCATTTATTTTCAGCAAAATGAACGTGTAAATATTTGAATGAACATAAGATTCAACAAATGAGACACAAACTGAACAAGTTCCACAGACATGTGACTAACAGAAATTCAATAATGTGTCCCTGAACAAAGGGAGGGGTCAAAATCAGAAGTAACAGTCAGTATTTGGTGTGGCCACCAGCTGCATTAAGTACTGCAGTGCATCTCTTCCTCATGGACTGTACCAGATTTGCCAGTTCTTGCTGTAAGATGTTACCCCACTCTTCCACCAAGGCACCTGCAAGTTCCCAGACATTTCTGGGCGGAATGGCCCTAGCCCTCACCCTCCGATCCAACAGGTCCCAGATGTGCTCAATTGGATTGAGATCCGGGCTCTTCGCTGGCCATGGCAGAACACGGACATTCCTGTCTTGCAGGAAATCACGCACAGAATGAGCAGTATGGCTGGTGGCATTGTCATGCTGGAGGGTCATGTCAGGATGAGCCTGCAGGAAGGGTACCACATGAGGGAGGAGGATGTCTTCCCTGTAACGCACAGTGTTGAGATTGCCTGCGGCGATAAACGCGAATCCGACCATCACCCCTGGTGAGACAACCGTGACTCGTCAGTGAAGAGCACTTTTTGCCAGTCCTGTATGGTGCAGCGACGGTGGGTTTGTGCCCATATGTGACGTTGTTGCCGGTGATGTCTAATGAGGACCTGCCTTACAACAGGCCTACAAGCCCTCAGTCCAGCCTCTCTCAGCCTATTGCGGACAGTCTGAGCACTGATGGAGGGATTGTGCGTTCCTGGTGTAACTCAGGCAGTTGTTGTTGCTATCCTGTACCTGTCCCGCAGGTGTGATGTTTGGATGTACCGATCCTGTGCAGGTGTTTGTTACACGTGGTCTGCCACTGTGAGGACGATCAGCTGTCCGTCCTGTCTCCCTGTAGCGCTGTCTTAGGCGTCTTACAGTACGGACATGGCAATTTATTGCCCTGGCCACATCTGCAGTCCTCATGTCTCCTTGCAGCATGCCTAAGGCACGGTCCCTGCTCATCTGTGTGAACCTGGGCATCTTTCTTTTTGTGTTTTTCAGAGTCACTAGAAAGGCCTCTTTAGTGTCCTAAGTTTCCATAGCTGTGACCATAATTGCCTACCGTCTGTTACTTTATGCTACACTCCAAACTTTCTATCCTTGAGTATGGGAGAGAACGTATAGGCCTAGGCAATGCTGTTGGTTTATTGATTGTGCAGGGCGGCTTACAGAGTTGGCCTACAATTATAGTGAATTTGTCTTTTCATAATTTTCATAGTTAAAAGGCTGACCCCATTAACTTTGGCTAAAGAATATCTCATCACTGCATTTCCATTTCCTCTCGCTCCTTAATTCCTTTCTCGAGTGCGCGGAGATGTCAATGGGTTAATTAAATGTTTCATTGTGAAGACGTGTTACTAGGCAGCAGGTAGCGTAGTGGTTAGAGCGTTGGGCCAGTAACCGAAAGGCTGCTGGATCGAATCCCTGAGCTGACAAAGTAAAAATCTGTTGTTCTGCCGCTGAACAAGACAGTTAACCCACTGTTCCCCGGTAGGCCGTCATTGTAAATAAGAATTTGTTCTTAACTGACTTGCCTAGTTAATTTTAAAAATGCTATCGATGTTCCAGAACAGATTTCACTTGGTTTCCCAAATTACGCACTGGGTAGTTGCAGGAACATGGTTGGAGAGCCCATGACAGAATATCACCTGTCGTGCAGCGAGAGGCTGCATGCTCCTCAAACAGTGGTTGATGCGTGAAGTGAAATAAGTGTTCTTGCAATCCTGTGTGAAAGCAGAGTTTTGATGATTGCCACTAGAAAGAGGGGGTTCCAGCTGCTACTACAGTGAGCTCCAAAAGTATTGGGACAGTGACACATTTTTTGGTTGGGCTCTGTACTCCAGCACTTTGGATTTGAAATGATACAATGACTGAGATTGAAGTTCACTGTCAGCTTTAATTTGAGTGTATTTCAATCCATATGGGGTGAAACGTGTAGAAATTACAGCACTTTTTGTACGTAGTCCAAAAGTATTCAAACAAATTCACTTGTGTATATTAAAGTGGTCAAAAGTTAATTATTTGGTCCTGTATTCCTAGCATGCAATGATTACATCAAGCTTGTGACTCTACAAACTTTTAGGATGCATTTACTGTTTGTTTTAGTTTCAGATAATTTTATTTTGTAGCAATTAATCATAAATAATGTATTGCCATTTTGGAGTCACTTTTATTGTAAATAAGAATAGAATATGTTTCTAAACACTTCTACAATGTGGATGCTACCATGATTAAGGGTACCGGTAGTCCTTAATGAATCGTGAATAATAATGAGTGAGAAAGTTACATGCACAAATATCGTACCCCCAAGACATGCTAAACTATCTCCTTTACAATAGCATTGGAGGTTAGCATTTTTTGTGCGGTATGGTATGTATGCCTCTAACTTTCTCACTCATCATGGTAGCATCCACATTAATGTAGAAGTGTTTAGAAACATTCTATTCTTAATTACAATAAAAGTGACTCAAATTACATAATACATTATTTACCATTTCTATTGGGCACGAAATAATCTGAAACACAACCAAAACAAGCAGCAAATGCATTCAACAAATTTGTTGAGTCACACGCTTGATCTAGTCATTGCGTGCTATGAATATGGGACCAAATAATAACTATTTGCTTTAATAGACGTTAATTTGTCCCAATACTTTTGGTCCCCTAAAATGGAGGGACTACGTACAAAAATGCTGTAATTTCTAAATGGTTCACCCGGTATTGATGAAAATACACTCAAATTAAAGCTGACAGTTTGCACGTTAACCTCAGTCATTGTATAATTTCAAAACCAAAGTGATGGTGTACAGAGCCAAACAACAAAAAATGTGTCACTGTCCCAATACTTATGGAGCTCACTGTATATTAATTTCTCAGCTCTTCAGTTCTAAAACTGGAATCGAGTGCCTAGAGATGACATGTATTTTTCCCCCCTGCCCTTGTTCCTACCCATTTGATAATGGGCCCTTCTAAATCGAAACAAATTTGACATTTAGTGTTAGAGAATAGTCTGATGGGTGAAAATGTGATCACTTGATGAGAGAACAGGGTGTGAAGCCCGAGGCAAGGCATATGCGCACTCACTCCGGAATGGGAAAAAATATCCTTTCTATTTTACAAAATTCAAAGTTCAATTATATTATTCTTAAAATAAATTAATAGCACGGGACTTATACTTATATCTTGCCTGCTAAATGAACAAGCCTACAGCCTATGGGATAACCAGATAACAAACAGTAGGCCAACTCGTATTCGGTTCTTCTGAAATACATTTTCTTATGTTGCTTTAGACATGCCTAATAAATAATGGATTTATTGTGATGGTGTATATTAAATTAACTTTTTTTAAATGTAGATATTCCAAAGGCGTGCATCAGTGGTTTGTATGCGTGGAGGCCTTGAGATGCTAAACATGTTTGTTGATTTTAATGGACAATTACCGTGAAACTGTCTATTTGCATGACAATAACCAGTTGACAAAATGTCATGACCACCACAGCCCTATCCACGCAATGTGAAAATTTGCTTGAAATGCATAAATTATCAAATGTGTCTTCTCCCCTCACCCCAGGCCAGTGAGTTGCTGAGCCAGGAGATGGAGGTGGTGAGGGCAGGTATGGGTCACGGGGACCTGTCCATGGAGGCCTACAGCCAGGTGTGGGAGGAGTGTTACGGCCAGGTGCTGTACCTCTCCGCCCAGAGCCGCTACACCAGGGCCAACCTGGCCTCTAAGAAGGACAGAATAGACTCCCTGGAGAAGAAACTGGAGGTTAGACCATGCACACACGATCATGTTCTTTATACACTAGAAGCTGCTGATTCATAGGTGGCTTATATTATGAAGTGTCTGAAAGTGAATGTGTGTGTTTATGATGTGTGAATCTGTATATTCCTAGATAAACCGAGGCCATATGACATGTGAGGCCCGCCGTGCTGCTCGTCTGGAGCGCCGTCTCAAGGTGAATATATATATACACCTATACTCTTTCTGTGTGTTTCTAAACAGCACCATGTGTGTGCTCTAGGCCTACTGAAGCATAATGGTGATCTGTGGGAGCAGTTATATGATGTGTGTGTGTGTGTAGGTGTTACTAGGAGGGTACCAGTCCCGTGCTGTAGGCCTACTGAAGCAGCATGGTGAACTGTGGGAGCAGGTTGAGCAGGCAGCTACAGAGCTCCACACCTTCACTGAGCTGAAGAAACAAGAAGACACAGCTATACCCCGCAGACAAGAGGTACACATATTCACGCACACACCCGGCCATATCACACAAACATCGGGTTACGTACACACACACACAGCAGCTGACAAAAACTGGAGGCATGTGAAGTTGCTTAATGGACTTAATTTTCTCATTCTGTCTAGGCTCTAAGGGAGGATGTGGAGAGACAGCAGGAGAGAGAGAAGGAGCTGCAACAGAGATATGGAGACCTGCTGCTGGAGAAGGAAGCTCTGCTGTCTGCCAAATTCTAACACATACATACACCATACGTGCTTACTAGACACACCAAACACATACAATAAAAACACATTGAGTAAATGCACACACGCTGTTGGAGGTGTCTGCTAAAGCACAGGATCATAGCCACCCTCGTCTCCCTCAGCAAATCTGTGAGAAAAAAATATTGTGCTGATTTGCTTTTTATTTTCCAAAGTTAAAAAGACATTCAAGTGAATGACCTATTCTAACTCCGCCTCTATGTTTTGATGTCATGGCCCAGTGCTGTGAGCATGCTAAGTAGTTACCTAGTGTCAGTCTGTCCTCTGACTAGTGATCAGAGGACATTGGAATCTTGTCATTGGAATAAAAGAGATCAATACAAAACTTATTTCTCGTTTGGTGTTTGTCCCATGGTGACAGGTTGATGTTAAATTTAAAATTCCTGACTGACCGTGTTCACTCTTATTCATGACTGTTAGCTGTAAAGTGTTGAAAACATGCGCCAGGAACTGTTCCAATAACTACATTCCTGCTTTGAATGAGCTCAGTAATTGTACCTGTCTGTGCTAAAGAAACTAGGCCCTAGGTCACGAGATGTGACCTTTGTGCCCAGTTGCACTTACTTCAGCACCCATGAAATACCTAGAGACATTTGTTCTTAGCAGTCTGCATTCCTCTGTCAAAGGGCTATTGGATGATAATCCATTTTGATACAGTCACAGAAGTGTTGAAGGTGCCATATTGACAGTGTTAAATAACTAAGGAGTCAGTCTAATCAAATAGCTTAATTAAAGAGACAAATGTATATCTGAATAATGATATACACAGAGTGTACAAAACATTAGGAACACTTCTAATATTGAGTTGCACCCCCGTTTGCCCTCAATTCTTCAGGGGATGGACTACAAGGTGTCGAAAGCATTCCACAGGGATGCTGGCCAATGTTCATTCCAGTGCTTCCTACTGTTATCAAGCTGGCTGGATGTCCTTTGGGTGGTGGACCATTCTTGATACACACAGAAAACCCCCTCAGTGTTTGCCCTGAGTGAATCCTGTGGGACAGTCGTTCCAGTATTCAATCTTGTGGCTGAAGACAGCGAGAGGGAATGTACAACATGCGCACACACCCATCAGAGTTTTCTAATTATTTTTGCTCTCGTTCTCTAACTAGCCAACAGGTCTGCCACTTTCTCCCAGAACCCAGTCAGATTGAGGGGCAAAGAGTAAAGTTGGCTAGTCGAAGGTGTTAGAATAATGCAATCCTACCACGATTCAACGATTTAATAGACTTTGTCCCTCGTTGTTGGTTTTCTTTACAAACCACTGCTGCATTTAATGGAATTTTCTAGCTTTTTTCCCCTGATTTAAATGTTTTTATTTTTTTTTAAATCAGAAGCTTCTGAATCTGGCGGAGAGTGACTATAATTTAAAGGTAGATTCCGTGAGATGACGTTGCCAAAATCAGCACTGATTGGTATGGCTAAAGAAAACGATTGTAGGCGAAAGTCGAGGAGTGAAGTCGGAGTTGGTACATCTGCCACAGCTGAAGGTCAGACGCTAATGTGGTTTTCCAACAGCAAGGCTCAGATCAACGTGGCAAGGTTGCGAATTGTTACATGTTTATTTCAACATTATAAAGAAAACCTTTATCTCACCCCCATATCACACACAAACTGAAATCATAATATATGTGTGTACGTTGTACAATCACTTAGTGAGGGACTCTCATATACTATATATACAAAATTAGTGGACTCGGCTATTTCAGCCACACCCGTTGCTGACCGGTGTATAAAATTGAGCACACAGCCATCTCCATAGACAAACATTGGCAGTAGAATGGCCTTACTGAAGAGCTCAGTGACTTTCAACTTGGCACCGTCATAGAATGCCACCTTTCCAACAAGTCAGGTTGTCAAATTTCTGCCCTGCTAGGGCAACCTTGGTCAACTGTAAGTGCTGTTATTGTGAAGTGGAAACGTCTAGGAGCAAAAACGGCTCAGCTGTGAAGTGGTAAGCCACACAAGCCCACAGAATGGAACTGCTGAGTGCTGAAGCGCCTAAAAATCGTCTGTCATCGGTTGCAACACTCACTACCGAGTTGGAGTGGTGTAAAGCTCGCCACCATTGGACTCTGGAGTAGTGGAAATGCGTTCTCTGGAGTGATGAATCACGCTTCACCATCTGGCAGTCCGACGGACGAATCTGTGTTTGGCGGATGCCAGGAGAACGCTACTTGGCCCAATGCATAGTGCCAACTGTAAAGTTTGATGGAGGAGGAATAATGGTCTTGGCCTGTTTTTCATGGTTCGGGCTAGGCCCCCTAGTTCCAGTGAAGAGAAATCTTAGCGCTAAAGCATACAATGACATTCTAAATGATTCTGTGCTTCCAACTTTATGGCAACAGTTTTTGGGAAGGCCCTTTCCTGTTTCAGCATGACAATGCTCCCATGCACAAAGCAAGGTCCATACAGAAATGGTTTGTCAAGATCGGTGTGGAACAACTTGACTGGCCTGCACAGAGCCCTGACCTCAACCCCATAGAACACCTTTGGGATGAATTGGAACACTGACTGCGAGCCAGACCTAATCGGCCAACATCAGTGCCCGACCTCACTAATACTCTTGTTGCTGAATGGAAGCAAGTCCCCGCAGCAATGCTCCAACATCAAGTGGAAATCCTTCCCAGAAGAGTGGAGGCTGTTATAGCAGCAAAGGGGGGAACAACTCCATATTAATGCCCATGATTTTGGAATGATATGTTCTACGGGAGTCCCAATACTTTTGGTAATGCAATGTCTGTCTCTCTCTCGCTCTCGCTCTCTCTCTGTATAGGGTTAGTTTGTGTGTGTGTGTCTAACATATTTTTCTCTGTAGGTAAACACTTTACCATAACCATGTTCAACAGTTCTCCCCAGGTGGCCATGTACCACAGCGCAATCAAAGTTACTGTAGACAGACCTAGAGAGCCACACAGTGAATACACACACACACACACACACACAAACCCAAGCAACCCACCTAGATCAGCAGGGTGTGTGTATCTGTACCTGTGTTGTTCTCTGCCCTGGTGTGTTTGATGTAGGCGGAGAACTTGGCAAAGATGTCTCCCGGTTCTTAGTTGCCATTTTAGGATACCTGAGGGACACCAGTGTTAACATACACACAATCTTATTCCCACTCTTGACTGTGTGCTAGTGTATCTGTGGAGCTGAAAGAGGATCTTGTAAGGGGACACCAGACACACCTTGAATAATATAGAACAATTTCATTACACACCTTGAATACTAAAGAACAATTTTTAATTACACACCTCACTGGACACACTGCCATATAACTACTACGATATAATTACCCTACTGTACTAAACTAACTGCCCCTAGAACTACCTCATCTACCAGCTAACTACCACATTCCCCATAGCATGTTGTACCGAAGTTGACTGACTGAATGAGGGAAAACACCTGTTTTGCCCCACACTGCCTGTTCCTGGGCAGTGGAGAGCGGTATTAAATTGAACGAATGAATCTGAGCCTCACACCTATCACATGTGGAAGGCGGGGCTTCCAGGGAGGTGCGGATTTCATTGGCCTTGTCATGCGTGGTTGTAGATCATTTAACCAAATTTGCGAGAGTGTGACTCCCCATAGTATGTTGTACCTCGTTTCCCTCCTTCAGGGAACAGTAGTTATAGTCATAACGTTACGTTCTCCTGTACAGAACTGTGTATGTGTGTAATAGTTTGTGTGTGTTCTCAGTCTTTGGTCTGTCCCCAGTCACATATCTTGTACCCAGCAACTCCTGGGCGTGCGTGTGTGTCAGCTTCTGTCCTGACTGTGACTCTCTCTCTGTGTGCGTGTGCTCTGCTGTCAGAATGAGTGTGTCAGTCAAAAATAGCCATAGGGACGGGGGTTGAGGTGTCAGGAAGAAGGTGGGGAGGGATAGAGGGAGGAAAGCGGTAGAGGGTGGAAAGGAGAGGTGCTTTGGGATTGTAGTGTAGTGAAAAGGAGGACAGGATGGATCATGTTCCCTTATCAACATAATTAGATCTGAAATGACACTATCCCTATATTGCACTGCTTTTGGCCAGAGCCTTTTGCCCCGAGTATAACCCTATGTGGCTCTGGTCAAAAGTGGTGCCCTACACAGGGAAGAGGGTGTCATTTGGGACTCACCCTTAAACTCAAATGCACCTTGATGAGTCGGGAACCGTGTGTGTATGTGTGTGTTATACCAGTGACCGTGTTTTTATTTAATGAGATGTGTTGTGTCAAGTCCACTCTAGATAAGTGTGAAGTGGACGTTAGAGCTCCATCAGATCGTAGGAGGATTATAAAACATCAAACGCATAATCTGCTACTCCGCTTCATCAAGCCCTCAACTATACACTCACACTTGCCCAATCAATTACACAATCAAACTTTCTGAAAGGAAGAAACATTGAGAGAAACCAGGAGGACCATACCTGTCATACCCCCCCCCCCCAAGCACCCATACAGTAAATACACACATACAGCCATACAGTATGCGCACATACAGTAAATACCATAGACACAAAGCAGTAACACGACCATGCTACCATGACCGTCAGTTGAGTCACTGCACTCTTAGAAAAAAGGGTTCCATAAGGGTTCTTCAGATGTCCTCATAGGAGAACCATTTTTGGTTCTTTGGTTCCAGGAAGAACCCTTTTGGGTTCCATGTAGAACCCACTGTAGAAATAGTTCTACATGGAACCCAAAAGGTGTCTACCTGGAGCCAGAAGGGTTCTACTTGCAACCAAAAAGGGTTATTCAAAGGGTTCTCCTATGGGGACTGCCAAAGAACCCTTAAAGGTTCTATATACCACCTTTTTTTCTAAGAGTGTTGGGTGGGTTCACTTTAAATTTTGAACCTGTCAGAGAGGTGCAAGGCACTCTCTAGTGGCGTTCAGCCATACTCTCAGCCTCAGTCCCGTGTATGTGTTTGTATGTTTATTCCAGACATGTTTTATAGCCCATTTTATCTCAGACATGACCCTGAGAGAGCAACCTCCACTCTGATATCAGTCTACAAAGCATGATGTAACAGACACACACACACAAACACCAATGGTGTTTTAAACTCTTATACAGCTCTGTACATCTTACTCTGACATCATAACACACTTTTCACAATACATCTTAGCCTTAGGTAATATTAACGTTGTCTTACCCTGACATAGAGTGAGACCACATCCCCATCTGCTACTGGCATTGTGTCCTCGAGGTTTCCGCTGCTCTGAAAATGATGATGATGAAGAGGAGCACCGGGAAGAGGCTTCATCTGTGTTCACCTCGGCCTCCTCTCCCCCTCCCTCTTTTCCTCCTCCTCTTCTTCTCTCTCCTGCCTCTCCTCACTCTCTTCCTTTTCCTCCTTTTCTCCCTAATCTTCTGATGAGCTGGAGGAGCTGCTCTTGCTCTCCCGTCGGGGCAGAGGAACCATAGGTGCCTTTCTCAGGCTCCGTGTTCTCGTACTTCACCGTTAGACCGGTTCCGTTACCGGGTGCCTGGGGACACAGTAAAGTTTGAGTAAACAGAATCATTCACCACTTCACTAGGCATCTCATACTACTGGTTCTGCTTCTAGTAGGTAACCTCCGTTGGGCTATCTGAGTCTCTGTCTAGGGGATCTCATACATGTTCTTACTCTGCTTCTCCATGTTAATGTTCTCACCACGATGCAACAGATGCTTCTGACAGGGTGGAGAGAGGGACGGGAGGTTGGAGAGGGAGGAAAAGAGATAGGGAGGTTGATGAGATTGTAATGTGTGCACATGAAAGCTGTCCCCAACAACAGTTATTGCTGTGGTTATCTGGGAACTTTGAACTAGGAGAAAGAGTTCACCTAAGGAGTGGAGGAGAGAGGACCCTTATTTTTTTTTTACCATGGTAGTACCACGAAAAAAATACAATGGTACTATCATGTTTTTTTGGTCACTACCATGGTAGGAAAATACCATGGTATAAACATATTTTTTTCATTTTTTTCAAAAAATACAATGGTTTTGTACTAGCAGCATGTAGTGAAACATGAAAGCATGGTAGTTGTTTACAATGTATTATGATGGTCTGCGTCCCACTGTTTTTTGGGTAAAGTGACCAAAAACATAATTCATGGTACTTAAATAATGCAACATTGACTACTTGCTCTGCAATGGAAAAGCGTAGGCCTAGTACTCTCTTAAACCCCTTTAGCTCATAGTGAAAAACCACAACACACATAGTATAGTAGTGTAGTGTACAGTCGTGGCTAAAAGTTTTGAGAATGACACAAATATTAATTTTCACAAAGTCTGCTGCCTCAGTTTGTATGATGACAATTTGCATATACTCCACAATGTTATGAAGAGTGATCAGATGAATTACAATTAATTGCAAAGTCCCTCTTTGCCATGCAAATGAACTGAATCCCCAAAAAACATTTCCACTGCATTTCAAGCCCTACCACAAAAGGACCAGCTGACATGTCAGGGATTCTCTCGTTAACACCGGTGTGAGTGTTGACGAGGACAAGGCTGGAGATCACTCTGTCATGCTGATTGAGTTCGAATAACAGACTGGAAGCTTCAAAAGGGAGGGTGGTGCTTGGAATCATTGTTCTTCCTCTGTCAACCATGGTTATCTGCAAGGAAACACAGGCCGTCATCATTGCTTTGC
Source organism: Salvelinus alpinus (assembly GCF_045679555.1). Classification (NCBI taxonomy): domain Eukaryota; kingdom Metazoa; phylum Chordata; class Actinopteri; order Salmoniformes; family Salmonidae; genus Salvelinus; species Salvelinus alpinus. The sequence continues at coordinate 16,415,092 of NC_092110.1, read as the reverse complement.
ACAAAAAGGGCTTCACAGGCAAGGACATTGCTGCCAGTAAGATTGCACCTAAATCAACCATTTATCGGATCATCAAGAACTTCAAGGAGAACGGTTCAATTGTTGTGAAGAAGGCTTCAGGGCGCCCAAGAAAGTCCAGCAAGCGCCAGGACCGTCTCCTAAAGTTGCTTCAGCTGCAGGATCGGGGCACCACCAGTACAGAGCTTGCTCAGGAATGGCAGCAGGCAGGTGTGAGAGCATCTGCACGCACAGTGAGGCGAAGACTTTTGTAGGATGGCCTGGTGTCAAGAACATCAGGGACAGACTGACTTTATGCAAAAGGTACAGGGATTGGACTGGGGTAAAGTCATTTTCTCGGATGAATCCCCTTTCCGATTGTTTGGGGCATCCGGAAAAAAGCTTGTCCGGAGAAGACAAGGTGAGCGCTACCATCAGTCCGGTGTCATGACAACGGTAAAGCATCCTGAGACCATTCATGTGTGGGGTTGCTTCTCAGCCAAGGGAGTGGGCTCACTCACAATTTTGCCTAAGAATACAGCCATGAATAAAGAATGGTACCAACACATCCTCCGAGAGCAACTTCTCCCAACCATCCAGGAACAGTTTGGTGACAAACAATGCCTTTTCCAGCATGATGGAGCACCTTGCCATAAGGCAAAAGTGATAACTAAGTGGCTCGGGGAACAAAACATCAATATTTTGGGTCCATGGCCAGGAAACTCCCCAGACCTTCATCCCATTGAGAACTTGTGGTCAATCCTCAAGAGGCGGGTGGACAAACAAAAACCCACAAATTCTGACAAACTCCAAGCATTGATTATGCAAGAATGGGCTGCCATTAGTCAGGATGTGGCCCAGAAGTTAATTGACAGCATGCCAGGGCGGATTGCAGAGGTCTTGAAAAAGAAGGGTCAACACTGCAAATATTGACTCTTTGCATCAACTTCATGTAATTGTCAATAAAAGCCTTTGACACTTGCTTGTAATTATACTTCAGTATTACATAGTAACATCTGACAAAAATATCTAAAGACACCGAAGCAGCAAACTTTGTAGAAATACATTTTTTTGTCATTCTCAAAACTTTTGGCCACGACTGTATACTCTTAACGCATAAGGATCCGCCCCTTTTTTTAAATTTTCGCCTATAATGACATATCCAAATCTAACTGCCTGTAGCTCAGGCCCTGAATCAAGGATATGCATATTATTGGTGTCATTTTAAAGGAAATACTTTGAAGTTTGTGGAAATGTGAAAGGAATGTAGGAGAATATTACAATAGATCTGGTAAAAGATAATACAAAGAAAAAACCAACCGTTCTTTTGTACCATCATCTTCGAAATGCAAGAGAAAGGCCATATTGTATTATTCCAGGCCAGGTGCATTTTAGATTTTGGCCACTAGATGGCAGCAGTGTATGTGCTAAGTTTTAGACTGATCCAATGAACCATTGTATTTCTGTTCAAAATGTTGTATCAAGACTGCCCAAATGTGCCTAATTTGTTTATTAATCACTTTTCATGTTCAGAATTGTGCACTCTCCTCAAACAATAGCATGGTATTCTTTCAGTGTAATAGCTACTGTAAATTGGACAGTGCAGTTAGATTAACTTCTTGTTAAGCTTTCTGCCAATATCAGATATGTCTATGTCCTGGGAAATGTTCTTGTTACTTATAACCTCATGCTAATCGCATTAGCCTACAATACCGATCCCAAAGAAGTTTCAAACCTTGGCACCTGGATAGGGTATGGTGAAAAGAATGAAGGAAATCTGAAACCTTGAAGATTTAAAATAGTTTGTTTATCTGGTGCTTCTCTCTTCAATACAGTTTTTAGTTGGCTCTCACTCACTCAACTGACTTGGCTACTCTTATACAATAGCCAACATACTAAAACAAATAATTTGTATAAAGGTATTAATTATCATCTTTTCGCATAGATACATTTTCATGTCATTCTCAACATATCCCTAAAAACAGCAAGTTACATTGTTTCCCTTTGTTTACCCTCTGTCCCTTTGTTTACCCTCGGTACTATAGACATGATGACAGCCTAGATTGACTGGAGCTAACTTTAGCCAATGTTAACTTCTATGCTAATTGACTTTTGTAAAATAATCAAACTATCAAAACATCATCAAAAAATAACAATTATATAATTACACTCTGCTTAACTTGGTGTTTTATATCCTGTGCTTCATAACTCGCTCAGCGTGATGATAACGTTTAAAATAATTTGTTTATCTGGTGCTTTAGCTTTCAGTTGGCTTGGCTCTCTCATTCAACTGACTCACTGACTAGGCAGGCTAACACGAGAGCCTTGTAAATCAAGCCATATTTATGTTGATTTATTTTCCCTCTTGTAGTTGAACTATTTGCACATCGTTACAAGCCTTTATATAGCCATAATATAAAATTTGAAATGTCTCTATTCCTTTGGAACTTTGAGTGTAATGTTTAACCCTTGTGTGGTGTTTTGTTATTTACCCAATGTTCGCGGGTCTGATGGACCCACAACATTATTGGGTTTAAAAAAAAAATACAGCTATAACAATTTACGTAAAAATACTTAATGCTTAGATGTTGACTTATATCAATTACAAGCAATATAGACAGCATGTCACGCCCTGACCGTAGAGATCCTTTTTATGTCTCTATTTTGGTTGGTCAGGGCGTGAGTTTGGGTGGGCATTCTATGTCTGGTGTTCTATGTTGTCCTTGTTTTGTATTTCTGTGTGTTTGGCCTGGTATGGTTCTCAATCAGAGGCAGCTGTCTATCGTTGTCTCTAATTGAGAATCATACTTAGGTAGCCTGTTCCCACCTGTGTTGGTGGGTGGTTGTTTTCTTTAGTGTATGTCACCTTGCAGAACTGTTCGTTTATCGTTTTTGTTGTTTTGTTCTAGTATTCGTATTCACTAAAAGGAATTATGAATACTTACCACGCTGCACCTTGGTCTTCTCCTTCTCCTCTATACAACGATCATTACACAGCATACATGTTTAATATTTGCCATTTACCTCTGCTAGGCTAGATCACATTTATCAATAAAAGCACTTTTTTTTATTTTTTTTAAAGAAAATGTGATTTTTGTGAACAAAAACCTTTTTTTCCCCAAACGTTGCTTTTTTGTGTCATTAATTAGACATTGTTCTAAGGGGGGGCTAGTTACCCCATAATACCATACTGTTAGTTTTTTATTGTTTATTTTACTTTTGTTTATTATCTATTTTACTTGCTTTGGCATTGTAAACTATACCAATAACACCCTTTGAAAATGGAATGGAATTGATAGAGCGTGAAGCAACCACTAGAGCGAGCGGCTTCCTCTGCGGGTCGAAACAAGCACAACACCCCCTTGACTATAAATACTGTACATTATTACAAAATGCAAAAGATTAGGCTACCATATCTCCAGTGGCGACCAATCATTCAGGGCAGAGCCCCACCTGTTAAGCTTTTTTTTTAAAGGCCAGAAAAGGTTCAATACTCAGTCAATCCAGCATGACTTCTGCCGCCTTCAAAACAACTGGAAACTCAGAACCGGGATATCTCGGACTTCAGTGAGTTCAAGACAACTGGGAACTAAAAAAAAACTAGCTCCGACTGGGAAAATACGTTTTGAACGGTCATCCAACTCGGAATTCCAAGTCGGGAACGTGGGCCTCTTTCTAGAGCTCTGACCTGAAGATCACCGATGTCATGATTCAACCTTGTTTTTTTTCATAGTTCACAGTTGTCTTGAAAGCACCATAAATCTAGAGAATGCCAGATTTTTATGACAAAATTTGCCCTCAAAAAGGACTGCGGTGCCACCTTCCTGTTCAAGTGAGCACAGCACAACAGTCCAAAAATGTATTGTATGCTGTTGCATGATGTAATATGCCAGGGAGATATGTATACTGTACTTAAGAAAGTAATACTACCTGTATGTTGTGTAGTAAGCTGTTAGTAGCCCATGTGGCTCACCATAATAATTTGGTCCCTTTCCCCTTCATAATTTAGCCTACTGTTCTGACTTGGTGATGCACATATAGCCTATAGCATGTTTCAGAGAAATGTCATCATCGAATATTGTCAGAGCTTTCTTTGTCTGCTTATATGGCCCTTTGTTTATACTACGGTTCTGACTTCGTGTACAGAGAGAAATCTATAAGAACGGCCCATGTTCTGAATTCTTTCGCTGTGCATTTCAAAGGTGCTGAACAAATAGTTAAATTGACTTGGTCTGTTTTAGCTCGCTCATTAATGTCTTAATCTACATTACGGATTGCCTCTTTTCCGCTCATCGTTCCCTTATGCCATAGTTTGTGCATCTCAATTGTCAGTAGAAAGCACATTTGTTTAAGCAATTCAGCCATATCAGCTATGTTTTTTTAAAAGGCAGTAAATGAGGCTGAATAAACTGTTTCACTGCCAGACAAGGCTCCGCTTGTAGCCAGGTGTAGCGCTGGTAAGGATTCACTCCATGGTGCTGAAAAGAAAGCTCTGCTGTTGGGACAGCTTTATGTAGACCCTAACAGTTTGTGGGCACTGTTTGTCACTGTTATAGTGCATTAAGTACATTTTACGACTCTGTCATTGTGGGGGTATGATTCATCCCGCCCGGGCGCCGGTGTAGGCGTGTTTTGCGTCGGCTGGAAGTTGATGCATTCGATTTGGAACTGGGCTGCCTCCCAGTCGTGTGCTAGGTGCCCTGTTCAAAGCCCATGGCGAAGTCGGCTTAAAACAAAAGTGACGTTCAGTATTGTGTTGTGTAGAGCCTTTGCTGACATGCATAATTTTTGTTGTTGAGTCTGCCCCACCAAAGTTTACATGCTAAAATCACCACTGCATATATCTCACATTCTCCCACAGGTTGGCAACACAGGGAACCCAAACATGAGCAAAAAACGGTACTATTCATACAGAAAGTATTATCCCTTTTTCACAGCAACTATTTCCCTTTTTCTTTGATGTTACAAACAAACTAGGACCAACAATAGTAGCCTGCCTCTGACTTTATCCGAAACTTGCCCATACGGGTATATAAATTAATCAATATTATACCAACCTACCTCTTTTGACCTTGGGGGTGGGTTATTTATTTCTTGCATTATACTGCCATTGTACTATGGTAACGCACAATTAATAAAGATGATAATTTCTGTTTCCCATTTATCATACTTGTGCGTTACTATGGTGTAATGTATAATGCACATTGAAATCATTGTATTTCCATGACCCACATGTATACAATGGTATTATTTAGGTGCATGGCAGTATCATCATACATCAAAGCTAAAACCATGGTACATTTCCATGATTCAGATCTATACCATGGTATAAGTGAAAGTACCATAGTAGCAGCATGGTATGAATGAAAGTACCATAGTATCACCATGGTACATTTTTGTAAGGGGAGGAAAGGAAGAGAGGAGAAGAGAGAAGACGTGAGAGGAGAGACAGTGGGGCAACCTCATTGCATACTCCTCGCGCCCTCTCTCTTTACCTCCATCTCAAAAGAAGGAGGCGAGGAGAGAGAATGCTAGGAGTATGCAGATGAGATTCTCGGGGGGAGAGGAAGAGAGGAGAAGACACTTGTAGATCAGCCCTCTGTCCACTGGACCAATCAGGAAGCATTTGTTGTGGGTGTGAAACTGCTGTCAACGTTTTCTAAATTACGATTGGTTGACTGAGGTGCTTGTCAACGGAACGCCTCTATTTTGAGTACCCTTTACGATTCTTGTCATTGTGGGGTATGATTAATCCCGCCCGGGCGCCCGTGTAGGCGTGTTTTGCATCGGCTGAAAGTTGATGCATTCGATTTGGAACTGGGCTGCCTCCCGGGTGTGAGCCAGGTCCCGCTTCAAAGCCCATGGACAAGTCGGCTCAAAACGAAAGTGAGGTAATTAAGCACGTAGTAGTAATTAGTAGGCTTCTGTGTTTTCCCATGCAAAAGGTATTGCTTTTGATAAAAACGCTTTATCTGCCTTCGCAATGAAAGGTAGTTAGAAATTTCAAACATTTATTTTATGTAAAAGAGATGTATGTTTCTGCACGATGCAACATGCTACCTTGTTAACAAAATGACCGAGTGGCGCAGATCACTGTTCGATTTTGAGAAGGGCGTGCCTCCCTCTCCGCTTTCGCCCAATGACATGGCGGGCAACCGTTGCCCGGCGGCTCAGCATAATCGAATGCGCCCATTGTGAAATTGAAATGACAACAGCTAGCTAAGGAAGTGAAAGCAGATATATATAAAACCAAATCTTTGCTTTTGGAGGAACATAGACTGAGCACCTTCATAGAACGACAATCGAATGAGAAAGCTGTCAGGTACGTAGAATTGTTGACAAACACGGTGCGTATGACGGTCTTGCGCAATCGTTGAGCCGGCTGGGTAACGGCGTCAGTAAATATTCAATGTCGGCTACCTGGCAGAGGTAGCTAGTTAGCTAGCTTACTTTTAGCTTGGAGTACAAGTCGTCAACTCTTAGCTAACAAACGTTACACAGCTAGAGAGCTAATCAAATGTCTGTCAGGGATATGTGATGTGGACGGGATGGTGTCAAAATACCTAGTTAGCTTGCAAACTATAGTGTGTCATGTCATACCGGGACAGCACAGGACTTCCTGATTATCTAGCTAGCTAGGTCCATTATCTTGGTCCCAAGGTTGTCATATGATGTCCATGTTAAACACTTGTCTGCACACTTTGCATATAGGTGGTGAGGTTCACTGGGACTTGTTTTACAATCAACACAGGTGTGTGTCTTTTGAGCCCTGTGTGTGTCTTGTGAGCCTTTGCCAGATCACATCAGTGTTAATTCAGTATATTAGTCAAATTTCACGGAAGTGTAAAAGATCAGAGCCCTCTCTATTCTCCTCAGAAAGATGGTTAACTTAATCTAATGGAAACACAAACTAGAAAATTACATTTGGAATTGGAAGCGTCTCCCTCAGGGAGAGAGGGAGCTTTTTACAGAAAGTTGAAGCTTAGAAAACATGTATAACAAGGTTTTATTGGTGTCTACGCCCCAAACCTAATTTGTTTTTTTGGTAAGTTTGCGTAGACTTTTGGTTGAAGCAGATGCACCTCCCCTTACTGCAATCATCGGCCTTCGTCTGCTTTAGTCTTCTTTCGTACATCACCTTGAACACTTACATATAAAGGCATTATTGGCTTTAAAGCACAGGAGGGTCATAATAATCGTGCGGAACGGCGCAAATGGAATGGCATCAAACACATGGAAACCATGTGTTTGATACCATTCCACATAATCCGCTCCAGTCATTAACACGAGCCTGTTCTCCCCAATAAGGTGCCACCAACCTGTGCTTTAAAGTGTCTACTCCACAACACTAATTTGGTCTATTTCTCTCTCAGGATGTTAGTCCTGCTGTACTTCCTCTTTACCTTCGCTTCATTGGCTGCTTCAGTGGGACAGACAGGAAGTGGAAAAAGATGTGACGCGGGTGCTGCAGCCCCCATTCCGGTGCTGCTGGTGTCGTTTGATGGTTTCAGAGCTGACTACCTTCAACGGTTCACTCTACCCAACCTAATGCTGCTGTATTCGCAGGGAGTCCTGGTGGAACAAATTACTAATGTCTTCATTACCAAGACCTTCCCTAACCACTACAGCCTGGTAATATATAACCTTTCACCCCTGACCTATAACCCCTTGTGAGTTATCGAGGGGATGGTGTACTACAAACATTTCAGAAATTGAATACCCAAAAAGCCTTCTAAATAAGTAGTATGGGAATTTGATAACATCTGAGTTCTAGCCAGCAGTTTGTATGACCCCTAAATGCTAACCTCTTACCTCTATGCCCTCCAGGTGACAGGTCTGTATGCAGAGTCTCATGGCGTCATAGCTAGCAATATGTATGACCACGTGACTCAGAAGCACTTCACTATCTTCAACGACACCGACCCTTTCTGGTGGAACGAAGCTGAACCCCTCTGGGTCACTGCACTGGATTGTGGGTACAAGACGGGCGTGGCCATGTGGCCGGGGTCAGACGTGCCAATCAGGAACAGAACAGCGACTCACTTCATGCCCTACAACCCCTCCGTGACCTTTAGTCAACGCCTGGCCAACGTCACTCACTGGCTGACTGGGGTATGTAACTTCTGACCCATAATCCCAGTTATTGTTTTCACTGAGTACTGCTTTCAGAGATGGAAGAGGAAGTGAGACATCCCACTCCCTAATCTTTTATGGTTCATATACAGTCAATGAACTAAGCAGACCAGTCCCAGCTGCTATTGCATTGGTGTCTTTGGGAGAGCAACCCCTTAAGCAGACCGGAAGTGTGACCATTCTTCCCCCAATGGTAAACGGCCTGAGTAAGACATCTTCATTTATCCTCCATTCCTCTCTCTCCAGGGCCAGGGTAAAGGGGAGGGGCCAGTATCGTTTGCAGCTCTGTATTGGGAGGAGCCAGACAGGACAGGTCACATGTATGGACCAGACAACACCACCCACATAGGACAGGCTCTTAAAGAGGTACTGTACATGTGTATGTAACACAATATTACATTGTATTATATTGTGCTCAGTTCTGCTGATTTTGAACTGTATGGGTTTGTGTGTGTGTGTTAACAGGTAGATGACAATGTGGGTCTGCTGATGTCAGAGCTGAAGCGTGCAGGGTTGTGGGGGCATGTCAATGTCATCATCACCAGTGACCATGGAATGGCTCAGTGTTCCACTGATCGCATCATCAGGCTGGATGACTGTCTGCACCCTAACAACTACTCAGTAGTAGACCTAACCCCTATCGCTGCTATCATACCCAACAGAGGTGTACACACACACACACACACTTGCTATGAGTGAGAAGTTTGTGACTGGTTAAAGGAGAGGTTGGTTAATGTGTGTGTGTGTGTGTGTGTGTCAGACCCCAAGGCTGTGTTTTCCCTACTGAGTGGTTGCCATACCCACATGACTGCCTACCTGAAGAAGGACGTTCCTGATAGGCTGCACTACAGGAACAATGACAGGGTTCAACCAATCATATTAGTCGCTGACGAGGGATGGACTATCGTACAGAGGGGAGGGCTACCACGTCGTAAGGCTTTTACACATGACCCACACACATATATATATATATATATATATATAACTAACCGTCTGTCTCTGTGTGTACACTCTAGTGGGAGACCACGGCTATGACAACACTCTACCCAGCATGCACCCCTTCCTGGTGGCAGTGGGCCCAGGCTTCCTTCCTGGTTACCGTCTCCCGCTGTTAGAGAGTGTTGATGTCTACCCAATAATGTGTCAGCTGCTAGGGGTTCCACCAGCACCAAACAACGGATCTCTGTCCCAGGCACGCTGCTTCCTGGCTGGGGAGGACTGTGTCGACATCCCCCTGGTGGTGGGACTGGTGGTGGGGGTACTGCTGGTTCTCACCACACTCACTGGTTAGTCTGCGGTATTGCTTGTAATATATACGTTACAATATCATGTTTTAAGTGAAATATGTCGTTTTTGTAATAGTCAAAGGAGATAGAAAATTTAAAGGAGCACCCTTCTTTCTCGCTCTCTTCTCTTTTTCTATATACTACTTTTATATTTTATATTTTGTCATTGACTTTAATATTTGACTTTTTATTATTGATATTTGTACTGCACTGTTGAGGAGAGCTTGCAAGTAAGCATTTCACTATACCGTTTACACCTCTGTATCCTCTTAAATGTGACCAATAAACTTTGTGTTGATCTCTCTCTCTCTGTCAGGACTGTTCAAGTTGTGGAGGCCACGGCGTCAGTCATCCTCTCGTCCCTTCCAACGCCTCTCTATACAGGACGATGATGATGATGACCCTCTGCTGGACTAGAGTAAACAACTCCCAGCTCGACTAGACTGACCAATCACAGATCAGAACGTCATATCACATCCAACCAGAGGTCATCACCACCACGCTCCTAACAACCAATCGGTACTCTGGTCAAACGTTTTGCACTAAATAGGGAAGAGTTTCATTTCAGACACAGCCATACTCTGTTATGAGACTAAACAGAGCGGTTGTCAGATTTCAGATTCACACACTCCTCTTTCTCTGTGGTACCATACTCATGGCATATTCAAATAAATGCATGAACTATAAATAAACAAATATTAAACCACAAATAGTTAAAAATAAAGAAATAAGACACCAAAGAGAACAATCAGTTGGTAGAAACAAACTGGGGTTACTTGAATATGTCTATATACAAAGAAGCCACCTATAATGATATAACATGTTATATATGTAAAACAAAATCTCAGTTCATTTGTAAAGATTTGCAAGACAATCATAAAATGAAGTATACATCATTATGTTTGTTAAGAGAGATTCTAGTAAAGGGAAGTAAATCTGAATATTGAAGAGTATATTTCATAAGAGTACCGCTATATTGCAGTAGTATATTGAACAGCAGTCATGCTGTAGAGTTGTTATATAGGTTTTATTAAGGGTTTTATTAGATATTCTGTATACTACTGAGCCAGGGAGTGGAGTCAAAAACCGGACTGAAGCTATGTTTCTGTTGATGGTGTCTGTTAGTCACATAATTAGATTTTATTTAGTAGTGTGTGTTTGCTGAGCTAATCTATAGCACTGGCACTATATGGTTTCCTGTAGTGTTAAGGAGACCTGTTATGCTGTTAGATTCATGTTCAGGGGCCTCATTTATAAATGTTGCGTAAGTACAAAGTATACCCCAAAACCTGCATGCTCCAGTTTTCATGCAAAAGTTGGCATTTATATAAACTGAACTTGACTTGAGAATGTGCTTAACTCCCTGCAAACTTTAGACCATGCATATGGTCAATATCTAGTGGTTAAAGTTTTCTATTGCAAGCAGGCATGTACTGAAAGTAGGCATAATTTGTGCAGATGGGGTATATGATAATACACCTATTCATAATAATAGGAGCCATTTGCTGTCAGTGAGAAAAGCCTAAATCTATGTTTTATTTTTGGAATGTAAAATAATTAGACCTAGGAATCTATTTCCTTTTTATTTTATTAATGATTGCAGTAGCCTAGATTACAGTATTATAATTTTTTTGTAGCCTAGAGCCTAGACAATGTTTCAGAATTGGCAGGCAGTCCAGCATATTTCGGTTGAGGGAAAAGTCGATGCAAAACATGTTGAATTGAAACGTTATGCTGACAGGTCCACAACAATTTGCCTTTTTTTTTAATACATTGTCACAGTTCTTTGCCAAATACAGCATAAGTTACTGCAAATTATTAAAACATTCTGCCAACACTGTAAATAGACCGGTAGCTTATGTAACATTTTTGACAGTAGGCTACAGTATTGCTGTTCTATAGGAGCGCGGAGTGCAGCATCATAGCATATTTAATCTCAGAGCCTATACCAAGGCAGGAGATAAATACACAATCTATTGAAAAACTAAATATTGAACAATTTCTTTTGCTGTAGCATTTACTTTGATTGTATATTTTAAACAATTTAAATCTTGCAGAATGCACGGACAGTGTATAGCACTCCCTTTAGGTAGCAAGCATGTTTATTTTGAAAAAGTCACTGCAAAATATCAAAACGTTCTGCCCACACCTCTACAGAAATGTGATCAAATTAGCCATTACCCTTTTTTTTTAAATAAACTGTCGTGGCCTAATTCCAATAGTTCCAAATTATACAGCAAATAAAGGGTGTTATTGTCACCATAAATGGTGACTGGCGCCGTTATAATGCTCGTTCACACACGCACAGTTTTAGGATGGTTCGGATTTATAACTGGACATATGTGTATGTATGGTGTGCGCCAAGTTTATAAATCTCAATATTTTTAGACTTAGGTATTCGTTTTCAGAAATAGCGCACGCAGATATTTTGTTTCACATTTACGCAGCGGTTATAAATGAAGCCCCAGGTCCTTTATCTAAAAATAAGTAATTGAAGAAGAACTTTACTGTTTTGAGTTTGATTCTCTCTTCAAGCTACAGTGTGTGTGCATGTGCATGTGTGTGTCGGCTGAGAAAGGGTGTCGAATGTCTCTTTATTATTCTTTAAAATCTTTTTATGCACATGTTTCTTTTGTGTGGTTTGTTTCCAGATAGCTCAGATCTTCCATTATTAAATGATTGTAGTTGTGTAGAGAAGTCGAAGACCTGCTGTTACTGTGGGTACTATACCATAGTTACTATGTTTGCAGTACTATGATTACTGTGCTGTTACTATGGTTACTGTGTTGTTACTATGCGAACCAGTTGATGTCCCACCTCCAGGTGGCTACTGAATTGGTCCTCTGTGTGTTTCTGCTCATATTGTCATTGAATGACAAATAAAAGTATAAAGTGTACACATTGTATCATTATTTTTCAAAATGCTTAGACTCCACACCCACCCACTATCGCTTCCCCCTACCTACAGCTGAAGTCGGAAGTTTACATACACATAGGTTGGACTCATTAAAACACATTTTTCAACCACTCCACAAATTTCTTGTTAACAAACTATAGTTTTGGCAAGTCGGTTAGGACTTGCCATCTACTTTGTGCATGACACAAGTAATTTTTCCAACAATTGTTAACAGACAGATTATTTCACTTATAATTCACTGTATGATAATTCCAGTGGGTCAGAAGTTTACATACACTAAGTTGACTGTGCCTTTAAACAGCTTGGGAAATTCCAGAAAATGATGTCATGGCTTTAGAAGCTTCTGAGAGGCTAATTGACATAATTTGAGTCAATTGGAGGTGTACCTGTGGATGTATTTCAAGGTCTACCTTCAAACTCAGTGCCTCTGCTTGACATCATGGGAAAATCAAAAGAAATCAGCCATGACCTCAGAAAACAATTGTAGACCTCCACATGTCTGGTTCATCCTTGGGCGCAATTTCCAAACGCATTGAGGTACCACGTTCATCTGTACAACAATAGTACGCAAGTATAAACACCATGGGACCACGCAGCCGTCATACCGCTTAGGAAGGAGAAGCGTTCTGTCTCCTAGAGATGAACGTACTTTGGTGCGAAAAGTGCAACTCAATCCCAGAACAACAGCGAAGGACCTTGTGAAGATGCTGGAGGAAATGGGTACAAAAGTATCTATATCCACAGTAGAACGAGTCCTATATCAACATAACCTGAAAGGCCACTCAGCAAGAAAGAAGCCACTGCTCCAAAACTGCCATAAAATAGCCAGACTATGGTTTGCAACTGCACATGGGGACAAAGATTATACTTTTTGGAGAAATGTCCTCTGTTCTAATGAAACAAAAATAGAACTGTTTGGCCATAATGACCATTGTTATGTTTGGAGGAAAAATGGGGTGCTTGCGGGGGTGACAGGGGGTGACAGCATCATGTTGTGGGGGTGCTTTGCTGCAGGAGGAACTGGTGCACTTCACAAAATAGATGGCAACACGAGGAAGGGAAATCATGACTCAAGTTAAACAATTTAAAGGCAATGCTACCAAATACTAATTGAGTGTATGTAAACTTCTGACCCACTGGGAATGTGATGAAAGAAATAAAAGCTGAAATAAATCATTCTCGCTACTATTATTCTGACACTTCACATTTGTTAACTGACCTAAGACAGGGAATTTTTACACTTAAATGTCAGGAATTGTGATAAACTGAGTTTAAATGTATTTGGCTAAGGTGTATGTAAACTTCCGACTTCAACTGTATGCTTAATCATTACACTTGAATGTATAATTGACAGGTGTGTGTCTGTAGCTAGGTTTCCATCGGGTTGGTGACAGATTTTCATGCAAATATTGTAAAATCTGCATAAAACAATATGTACATTTTCCCACCAGAGATGTGTTTTCATCAAACGGACTTATTGCTGATAAAAGGATATGCGTGATGACATAGAGCACATAAAAATAGTTCCCATGCACCTAATAAAAAATACAAGTTAACTTCTTATGGCTGCATCCCACTAACGGGATCGATATGACAACAGCCAGTGAAAGTGCAGGGCGCCAAATTCAGAAATCAGAACAGAACTCTCATAATTAAAATTCCTCAAACATATATGTGTCTTATATCATTTTAAAGGTAATCTTGTTGTTAATCCCACCAAAGTGTCCGATTTCAAATATGCTTTTCAGCGAAAGCACTACAAACGATTATGTTAGGTCAACACCAAACCACAATAAGCACAGCCATTTTTCCAGCGAAATATAGCAGTCACAAAAAGCAGAAATAGAGATAAAATTAATCACTAACTGTAACGGCTGTCGTCTTCCTCGTCTGAGGAGGATAAGTTAGAAGGATCGGAGGACCAATGCGCAGCGTGGTAATTGTTCATCTTACTTTAATAAAGGTGAACACTCAAAATACAAAACAACAAAAGTGACAACCGAAACAGTTCTATCTGATGCAGACACACAAAGACTGAAAACAACCACCCACAAAACCCAACACAAAACAGGCTACCTAAATATGGTTCCCAATCAGGGACAACGATTGACAGCTGCCTCTGATTGAGAACCATATCAGGCCAAACACAGAAATAGCAAAACATAGAAATACAAACATAGGCTGCCCACCCCAACTCACGCCCTGACCATACTAAATAAAGACAAAACAAAGGAAATAAAGGTCAGAACGTGACAGTACCCCCCCCCCCCCCAAGGTGCGGACTCCGGACGCAAAACCTGAACCTATAGGGGAGGGTCTGGGTGGGCATCTGTCCGCGGTGGCGGCTCTGGCGCTGGACGTGGACCCCACTCCACCATTGTCTTTGTCCGACCCTCGCCGCCGACCTTGGCCTGGGAACCCTAATAAAGGGCCTCTGGACTGAAGAAACCTCTCCGGACTGAGGGGCAGCTCCGGACTGAGGGGCAGCTCAGGACTGAGGGGCAGCTCAGGACTGAGGGGCAGCTCAGGACTGAGGGGTAGCTCAGGGCTGAGAGGTAGCTCATGACTGAGAGGTAGCTCATGACTGAGAGGTAGCTCAGGACTGAGGGGTAGCTCCGGACTGAGGGGCAGCTCCGGACTGAGGGGCAGCTCCGGACTGAGGACAGATCCGGACTGAAGGACAGCTCCGGACTGAGGGGCACCTCAGGACTGAGGGGAAACTCAATCTGAGACGGCGCTCAGAACAATAGCCAAATTAGCCGCCATGTTGGAGTCAACAGAAACCAGAAAATATATGATAAATGTTTCCTTACCTTTGATGAACTTCATCAGAATGCAGTCCTAGGAATCCCAGGTCCACAATAAATGCTTGATTTGTTCGATAATGTCCGTTATTTATGTCCAATTAGCTACTTTGGTTAGCGCGTTTGGTAAACAATTCCAAAGTCACAAAGCGCGTCCACTCTAGCGTGACGAAATGTCCAAAAGTTCCATAACAGTCAGTAGAAACATGTCAAGCGATGTACTGAATCAATCTTTAGAATGTTGTTAACATACATCTTGAATAACGTTCCAACCGGAGAATTAGATTGACTTCAGTTGAGCGATGGAACGGAGCTGCCTATCACATGAACGCGCGTGGTCAAAGCATGGTCAGCTCGTGGCAGTGGTGACTAATTTAGCAGTCAGTCTATAGAACCTTGTTTGATGCTTCTACTGTGAAGTGGGGCCGAATGAGAGGGGAATGAGTCAGAGGTCTGGCAGAATGCTTTGAGCTCGTGATGCTCGTTCACGGGAGAGCGAGCTCTGTTCCATTTGCTTTTCTGAAGACAAAGGAATTCTCCGGTTGGAACATTATTGAAGATTTATGTTAAAAACATCCTAAAGATTGATTCTATACATCGTTTGACATGTTTCTACGGACTGTAACGGAACTTTTTGGACTTTTCGTCCGTACTTTCCGCTGGACTTGCACGCGCGTCGTGAGTTTAGATTGTGTACTGAACACGTGAACAACAAGGAGGAATTTGGACATTATTGAACAAAACAAACATTTATTGTGGAACTGGGATTCCTGGGAGTGCATTCTGATGAAGATCATCAAAGGTAAGTGAATGTTTATAATGTTATTTCTGACTTGGCAGATATCTCAACTGCTTTGGCAGATATCTCAACTGGTACAACATGGCAGATATCTCTTTGGGTTGATTTGTCGTCTGAGCGCCGTACTCAGATTATTGCTTGGTTTGCTTTTTCCGTAAAGTTTTTTTGAAATCTGACACAGCGGTTGCATTAAGGAGAAGTGGATCTAAAATTCCATGCATAACAGTTGTATCTTTTAGCAATGTTTATTATGAGTATTTCTGTAAATTAATGATGGCTCTCTGCAAAATCACCAGATCTTTTGGAACTACTGAACATAACGCGCCAATGTAAACTCAGATTTTTGGATATAAATATGAACTTTACCGAACAAAACATACATGTATTGTGTAACATGAAGTTCTATGAGTGTCATCTGATGAAGATCATCAAAGGTTAGTGATTCATTTTATCTCTATTTCTGCTTTTTGTGACTCCTCTCTTTGGCTGGAAAAATGGCAGTGTTTTTCTGTGACTTGGCTCTGACCTAACATAATCGTTTGGTTTGCTTTCGTCGTAATGCCTTTTTGAAATCGGACACTGTGGCTGGATTTACAACAAGTGTATCTTTAAAATGGTGTAAAATACTTGTATGTTTGAGGAATTTTAATTATGGGATTTCTGTTGTTTTGAATTTGGCGCCCTGCAGTTTCACTGGCTGTTGACGAGGTGAGACGCTACCGTCCCACATACCCTAGAGAGGTTAAGGAGTTCCCACATATGCTGAACACTTGTTGGCTGCTTTTCCTTCACTCTGTGGTCCAACTCATCCCAAAACATCTCAATTGGGTTGAGGTCGGGTGATTGTGGAGGCCAGGTCATCTGATGCTGCACTCCATCACTCTCCTTGGTCAAATAGCCCTTACACATCCTGGAGGTGTGTTTTGGGTCATTGTCCTGTTGAAAAACAAATGATAGTCCCACTAAGCGCAAACCAGATGGGATGGCGTATCGCTGCAGAATGCTGTGGTAGCCATGCTGGTTAAGTGTGCCTTGAATTCTAAATAAATCACAGACAGTGTCACTAGCAAAGCACCCCCAGACCTCCTCCTCCATGCTTCACGGTGGGAACCACACAAGCGGAGATCATCCGTCCACCTACTCTATGTCTCACAAAGACAGAGGTTGGAACCAAAAATCTAAAATTTGGACTCATCAGATCAAAGGACAGATTTCCACCGGTCTTATGTCCATTGCTTGTGTTTGATTTGATTTGATACTTGGCCCAAGCAAATCTTTTCTTCTTATTGGTGTCCTTTTTGTAGTGGTTTCTTCGCAGCAATTTGACCATGAAGGCCTGATTCACGCAGTCTCCTCTGAACACTTGATGTTGAGATGTGTCTGTTACTTGAACTCTGTGAAGCATTTATTTGGTCTGCAATTTCTGAGGCTAGTAACTCTAATGAACTTATCTGTCACGCTGGTATAAAGGATCATTCAAGAGAGAACAGGTGAATGGAATGAGCAGCAGTGCCGGGGGGATCCGTGACAGTACCCCCCCCCCCGACACCGGCCTCGAGGACGACCACAGGGACACGGTGCGGGTCGATCCCTGGTCAGTGAATTATCCAGGATGTCCACTGCAGGAACCCAGCACCGCTCCTCTGGGCCATACCCCTCCCAGTCGATGAGGTACTGGCAACGCCTCGAATCCAGGACCTCACGGACCAAGTACGCTGGACCTCCCTCAATGTCCAGAGGCGAAGGCGGGGCGTCACTGGGTCCAGTCTCAGTGAGGGTACCAGGCACCACTGGCCTGAGGAGAGACATATGAAAGGTTGGGTTAATGCGGTAATCAACAGGGAGTTGTAAACGGTACGTTACCTCATTAACCCTCCTCATGACTTTACACGGCCCCTCAAACCGAGGGCTCAGCTTTGGGCAGGGCAGGCTGAGGGGCAGGTTCCGGGTGGAGAGCCAGACCCGGTCACCTGGGGAGAAAACAGGCGCCTCACTGCGGTGGCGGTCGGCCTGCTCCTGGTGCCGATGCAGTGCGCGCTGGAGACGAGTGTGCGCAGCGTTCCAGATCTCCTCAGCGAGCCGAAACCCCTTGTCCACCGCAGGGAACTCGGTCTGGCTCGGATGCCAAGGGTCCAGGCCCGGCTGATACCCCAAAACCCACTGGAAAGGAGTGAGGTCAGTAGAGGAGTGGCGGAGGGAATTCTGTACGTACTCCGCCCAAGGTAGAAAATCCGCCCACTCCCCCGGCCGATCCTGACAGTAACACCTCAGGAACCTGCCCACCTCCTGATCGACCATCTCCAGCTGCCCATTAGCTTGTGGACGATACCCGGAGGTGAGACTGACTGTGACCCCCAGGCGTTCCATGGACGCCTTCCATACACGTGAGATGAACTGAGGGCCACGGTCTGACACAATATCCTCCGGGATCCCGTAGTGCCGGAAGACGTGCGTAAATAGAGCCGCCGCAGTTTGCATGGCCGATGGAAGCCCAGGCAGAGGAAGGAGGCGACAAGCTTTGGAAAACCAGTCCACAACGACAAGAATGGTGGTGTTCCCCTGGGAGGGGGAAGGTCAGTGACAAAGGTGAGACCAGGGTCGCTGTGGAACCGGCAGGAGAAGGAGCTTTCCATAAGGTAGGTGTCTGGGTATCTTTGACTGAGCACAGATGGAGCAGGAAGAGGCGTAAACCCGGACATCCCTAGCCAAGGTGGGCAACCAGTACTTCCCCGTTAGGCAGGCGATGGTACGGCCTATTCCAGGATGACCCGACACAGGCGCCGTGTGTGCCCAGGAAAGGAGCGGGTCCCGCACACCTGTGGGCACGTAGGCGTGGTTCTCTGGGCACTGTGCAGGTGTGGGTTACGTACGCAGGGCCTGCCGTATGTCAGCGTCCATGTCCCACACCACTTGCGCGATGATGCGGAACAGAGGGATGATGGGGGTCTCTTCTCCCTGCCTCTCCTGTGCGTCATAGAGGCGAGACAGGGCATCTGCCTTAACATTCTTCTAGCCTGGCCTATAGGAAATCTTGAATTGGAACCTGGTGAAGAATAGAGCCCACCTGGCCTGTCTTGGGTTTAGCCTCTTCGCTGCCCTGATGTACTCCAGGTTGCGGTGGTCCATCCAACCAGGAAAGGGTGCTTGGACCCCTCCAGCCAGTGCTTCCACGCCTTCAGAGCCTTCTTGACCACCAAGAGTTCCCGGTCCCCTACGTCGTAGTTCCTCTGGGCGGGACTCAGCTGGTTGGAGTAGAAAGCGCAGGGCTGCAGTTTTGGAGGGGTTCCGGTGGACTGGGATAACACGGCCCCGACTCCTACTTTGGAGGCATCCACCTCGACGATGAAGGGGAGTGAGGGGTCGGAATGTGCCAACATGGGAGCAGTGGTGAAACGTGCCTTCAGCGTCTCGAACACCCTCTCTGCCTCTGCCATCCAACGAAGCCGCTGGGGACCTCCTCTCAGCAGGGAGGTAAGAGGCGCGACCACCGCGCTGAAGCCCGGAAAAAGCCGTCTTCCATTCATCACCTGCACGAATGCGCACCAGATTGTAGGCGCTCCTCAAGTCCAGCTTCGTGAAGTACTGCGCCTCGTGCATTTGTTCGATAATCGTTGGGATGAGGTGTAAAGGATAGCTGAACTTGATGGTGGCCTTGTTCAGTGTTCGATAATCAATGCAGGTGCGCAGTACCCCATCTTTCTTCTTAACAAAAAATAAGCTTGAGGAGGCTTTTAACTTAGAGGGCCGGATAAAACTCTACTGGAGACTCTCCTGTACATAGGTCTCCATGGCTGTGGTCTTCGCATAGGAGAGGGGATGTCCTCTTGGGAGGGCTGCATCAGACAACAGGTCAATGGCATCATCCCAGGGGCGATGGGGAGACAGGCGTGTAGCCTGGGTCTTAGAAAAAAAACGGTGCAGATCCTGGTACTCCTCCGGTAAATCCACTTGAGGAACACAGTCCAGACTTTCCACCGTAGCGGTGTTGACAGACACTGCACGACACCTCCCCTGACACTCCTGCGACCAACCCAGCAGTCTCCTATCGGACCAGGAAATAACTGGATGCAAACTCAACCAGTCTATAATCAAGAAGGTGATCTGTTCTGGGTCAGCAAAGAAACAGGAACAGTAATGTGAAGTATGAGCCCTGTCCCTATTGGACGATTATCCAGGGCTCGAACCGGAATGGGTGACTGTAGGGGAACCAAAGGGATGCGTAATGCTGTGGCCAGTGCGCTATCTAAAAAATTCCCGGCAGCTCCGGAATCAATCAGAGCTAACGGGAGTGAAGGGCGAGAGTACTCAGGGAATTTAACAGGAAAACACACTGGTTGATTTGACAGACAAGGAGAGGAGACCTTGCCTCCTACCTGGGTTAGCGCAGGAGAAGTCCCTGGCTTGTCAGCTCCTTGCCTCCTAGGGAATAGAGAGCAGATAGAGAGAAATTACCCCTTTCCTCACAATAGAAGCAGAAGCACAGATTCCTCTTTCTCCTATGGTCTGCAAAGCCGAGCTCACCACGTTCCGAGCCCACCACGGAGCAGGTGTAGCCATGGGCTCTGGATTCCTTGCAGGTTTACTTCGGGACTACAGGAGGTTGTTCAACCGGATCGCCATGCTGATGAGCTGGTCGAGTGACAGGTTGTCATCACGGCAGGCTAACTCCAGCTGTACCTCTTCCCCCAGTCCGCTGTGGAAAACGGTGACCAGAGCCAACTCATTCCCTCCGGTCGAAGCCGCGATGGTCCGGAACTCCAGGGCGAACTCCGAGGCGGTCCTAGCTCCCTGGCGTAGTCGGAGTAGACGCTCACCTCCCTCTCAGCCCTCCACAGGATGATCAAACTCAGAGCGGAAGAGAAGGGTGAAGCGCTCGTAGGACTCAACCTCGGGTCCGCCCGTCTCCCAGACCGCGGCACCCCAGTCCAGAGCCCGCCCGGTCAGTGCCGAGATGACGGTGGCAGCCCTGTCTCTTCCGGAAACAGCCTCGGCGTAGCGAGCGAGGTACAGGTCGTATTGTAGAAGGAACCCCTTGCATCTTGCTGGCGCACCGTCAAAGCGCTCCGGGAGGGACAGGGGTATTCTGCGGATCGGCGCCAAGAGCAGGATGGTTGCCAGCACACTGTCCATGGCGACCCCAAGTCTGGAGAGACAGTCCTCGTGGTGCTGTACTGTCCCTACAATGGTCGCAAGCTCGGCCTTCCCTGCTGTCTCCATATGTTGAGTCGATTATTCTGTCACGCTGTTATAAAGGATTTGGAGACAGGCAGGGAAGGAATACATCATCTGGGTTTTTAATACACCCAAAACAAACACGTATACAAAACACTGGGATGTACCCAAACAAAAGAGCGAGAGTAAACCTCGTAGGACGATATGGGACGAGACCCGAAATAGACAATACACAAAACATGCAGCACAAGCTGAGACAACGCATAGGTACTCACATGACCAATGGATGTGGGAACAATAATCAACAGCTCAATGGGGAAACAAAGGGCAATTTATACAAATACAATCAGTGAGGAATTGGAACCAGGTGTGCGTAATGACACAGTTCAGTGCAACCTAGAAGGCCGGTGACGTCGACCTCCGGAACTGGTGAACAGAATGAGCAGCAGTACGGGGGGGATCCGTGGCATTATCCTCTGCAGCAGAGGTAATTCTGGGTCTTCCTTTCCTGTGGCGGTCCTCACGGGAGCTAGTTTCATCATAGCCATTGATGTTTTTGTGATTGCACTTGAAGAAATTTTTTAAGTTCTTGAAATTTTCCGGATTGACTGATGGACTGTCGTTGGAAAGAAATTTCACAAAATACATTTTAACAAGGCACACCTGTTAATTGAAATGTATTCCAGGTGACTAACTCATGAACTGGTTGAGAGAATATCAAGAGTATGCAAATCTGTCATCAAGACAAAGGGTGGCTACTTTGAAGAATGTCAAATATAAAATATATTTTTATTTGTTAAACCCTTTTTGGGTTGCTACATGATTCCAGATGTATTATTTATTAATGTTGATGTCTTCACTATTACTCTACAATGTAGAAAATAGTACAAATAAAGAAAAACCCCGGAATGAGTAGGTGTGTCCAAAGTTTTGACTGGTACTGTATAAAGTAGATTTTGATGTGAACCTGCATCAATACAGCCTCATCTCTGAACTAATTGCGTCTCAGATTTTTTGGCACAAAATGAGACCCTTCTGTTACCTTAGACCCAGAACAGAAACAGAGAGAGGTTAGAAGTCAAATGTAGAATGCTGAGTCCACTTGTGACTCAAAACGCATACCCTCAAGTGTATTATTGCTTTAATAAATTAAGTTAATATATATTTGCACCATATGAAATTCATATATATTTGTCCACAAATAAGTTAATACATATTCATATACATTTGCACCAAAATTAAGTTAACAAATGAATTTCACATACATATTAACATACTGTATATTCTGTATTTGCACCATAGGAAGTTGATCAGTGGAAGGCTTAGTGTTGATTGGTGGAGGGATTGTCAGGTGTATTTAGGTAAAGGTCTCTGTTACCATGACAACCTCAGAGATGAGGTTATCAGAAAGAGCACGACATATCCCTTAACTACATGACAGACAATCATATCTGTTCTACACAATACATTTCTATCTTAAAGTTCTGTAATGTTGTGCCCTTCTGAACAGACAAACAAGCAAACATAACAGACTACTGGACTCACAGCTCAGTCACAACACACATAGTACACACAAATCTCTGTACATTGAAATATACACTGAGTACAGAACATCTTTCCAAGACATATACTGACCAGGTGAAAGCTATGATCCCTTATTGATGTCACTGGTTAAATCCACTTAAATCAGTGTAGATGAAGAGGAGGAGACAGGTTAAAGAAGGACTTTTTAAACCTTGAGTCAATTGAGACATGGAGTGTGTATGTGTACCATTCAGAGGGTGAATGGGCAAGACAAAATATTTAAGTGCCTTTAAACGGGGTATGGTAGTAGGTGCCAGGCGCACCAGTTTGAGTGTGTCAAGAACTGCAACGCTGCTGTGTTTTTCACAACCAACAGTTTCCCGTGTGTATCAAGGATGGTCCACCACCCAAAGGACATCCAGCCAACTTGACACCAACTGTGGGAAGCATCGGAGTCAACATGGGCCGGCATCCCTGTGGAACACTGTCCACACCTTGTAGAGTCCAAGTCCTGACAAATTGAGGCTGTTCTGAGGGAAAAAGGGGAGGCAACTCAATTTTAGGAATGTTTTGTACACTCAGTGTTAGCCAAACAGTTAGCCAAACTGAAGAGAATATAAACTCACAGCTAGCAGACCGCTTTCAAGCAGCTGTTTATATATTCACTACCGTTCAAAATTTTGGGGTCACTTAGAAATGTCCTTGTTTTTGAAAGAAAAGCAATTTTTTTGTCCATTAAAATAACATCAAATTGATCCGAAATACATTGTTAATGTTGTAAATGACTTTTGTTGCTGGAAACGACAGATTTTTTTATGGAATATTTACATAGGCGTACAGAGGCCCATTATCAGCAACCATCACTCCTGTGTTCCAATGGCACGTTGTGTTAGCTAATGGCACGTTGTATTAGATAATCCATCCACCTGGCAGGTGTGGCATATCAAGAAGCGGATTAAATAGCATGATCATTACACAGGTGTACCTTGTGCTGGGAACAATAAAAGGCCACTCTAAAATGTGCAGTTTTGTCACACAACACAGACCATGTGTAACCACGCCAGCCTAGGACCTCCACATCCGGCTTCTTCACCTACGGAATTGTCTGAGACCAGCCACAGCTGATGAAACTGTGGGTTTTCACAACCCGAAGAATTTCTGCACAGACTGTCAGAAACCGTCTCAGGGAAGCTCATCTGCGTGCTCGTTGTCCTCACCAGGGTCTTGACTTGACTGCAGTTTGGCATCGTAACCGTCTTCAGTGGGCAAATGCTCACCTTCGATGGCCACTGGCATGCTGGAGAAGTGTGCTCTTCACGCGTGAATCCTGATTTCAACTGTACCGGGCAGATGGCAGACAGTATGGCGCCATGAGGGTGAGTGGTTTGCTGACATCAATGAACAGAGTGCCCCATGTTGGTGGTGGTGTGGTTATGGTATGGGCAGGCATAAGCTATGGACAACGAACACAATTGAATTTTATCGATGGTAATTTGAATGCTCAGAGATATCGTAAAGAAATCCTGAGGCCCATTGTCGTGCCAGTAATCCGCCGCCATCACCTCATATTTCACGATGATAATGCACAGCCCCATGTCGCAAGGATCTGTACACAATTCCTGGAAGCTGAAAATATCACCCATTAAGCATGTTTGGGATGCTCTGGATCGACGTCTACGACTGCGTGTTCCATTTCCCGCAAATATCCAGCAACATCGCACAGCCATTGAAGAGGAGTGGGACAACATTCCACAGGCCACAATCAACAGCCCGGTTAACTCTATGCGAAGGAGATGTGTCGCGCTGCGTGAGGCAAATGGTAGGCACACCAAATACTGACTGGTTTTCTGATCCATGCCTCTAGCTTTTTTTAAAAGGTATCTGTGAACAACAGATGCAGATCTTTAGTCCCAGTCATGTAAAATCTATAGATTAGGGCCTAAATTAATTTATTTCAGTTGACTGATTCCCTTATATGTACTGTACTGTAACGTTGCGTTTATATTTCTGTTCAGTTTAGGTCTCAGAGCAGGTGATGTCACCGAACGCTACAAGTACGCACCACTGACTAGCTAGCCATTTCAAATCGGCTACATGTGCACACATGTACAGTGGGGAGAACAAGTATTTGATACACTGCCGATTTTGCAGGTTTTCCTACTTACAAAGCATTTAGAGGTCTATACTTTTTATCATTGGTACACTTCAACTGTGAGAGACGGAATCTAAAACGAAAACCGAGAAAATCACATTGTATGATTTTTAAGTAATTAATTTGCATTTTATTGCATGACATAAGTATTTGATCACCTACCAACCAGTAAGAATTCCGGCTCTCACAGACCTGTTAGTTTTTCTTTAAGAAGCCCTCCTGTTCTCCACTCATTACCTGTATTAACTGCATCTGTTTGAACTCGTTACCTGTATAAAAGACACCTGTCCACACACTCAATCAAACAGACTCCAACCTCTCCACAATGGCCAAGACCAGAGAGCTGTGTAAGGACATCAGGGATACAATTGTAGACCTGCACAAGGCTGGGATGAAGGCAACAACTGTTGGCGCAATTATTCGAAAATGGAAGAAGTTCAAGATGACGGTCAATCACCCTCGGTCTGGGGCTCCATGCAAGATCTCACCTCGGTGGGGCATCAATGATCATGAGGAAGGTGAGGGATGAGCCCAGAACTACACGGCAGGACCTGGTCAATGACCTGAAGAGAGCTGGGACCACAGTCTCAAAGAAATCCATTAGTAACACACTACGCCGTCATGGATTAAAATCCTGTAGCTCACGCAAGGTCCCCCTGCTCAAGCCAGCGCATGTCCAGGCCCATCTGAAGTTTGCCAATGACCATCTGGATGATCCAGAGGAGGAATGGGAGAAGGTCATGTGGTCTGATGAGACAAAAATAGAGCTTTTTGGTCTAAACTCCACTCGCCGTGTTTGGAGGAAGAAGAAGGATGAGTACAACCCCAAGAACACCATCCCAACCGTGAAGCATGGAGGTGGAAACATCATTCTTTGGGGATGCTTTTCTGCAAAGGGGACAGGACGACTGCACCGTATTGAGGGGAGGATGGATGGGGCCATGTATCGCGAGATCTTGGCCAACAACCTCCTTCCCTCAGTAAGAGCATTGAAGATGGGTCGTGGCTGGGTCTTCCAGCATGACAACGACCCGAAACACACAGCCAGGGCAACTAAGGAGTGGCTCCGTAAGAAGCATCTCAAGGTCCTGGAGTGGCCTAGCCAGTCTCCAGACCTGAACCCAATAGACAATCTTTGGAGGGAGCTGAAAGTCCGTATTGCCCAGCGACAGCCCCGAAACCTGAAGGATCTGGAGAAGGTCTGTATGGAGGAGTGGGCCAAAATCCCTGCTGCAGTGTGTGCAAACCTGGTCAAGAACTACAGGAAACGTATGATCTCTGTAATTGCAAACAAAGGTTTCTGTACCAAATATAAAGTTCTGCTTTTCTGATGTATCAGTCATGCAATAAAATGCAAATTAATTACTTAAAAATCATACAATGTGATTTTCTGGATTACAGACCTCTACATGCTTTGTAAGTAGGAAAACCTGCAAAATCGGCAGTATATCAAATACTTGTTCTCCCCACTGTACATACAGTTGAAGTCGGAAGTTTACATACACCTTAGCCAAATACATTTAAACTCAGTTTTCACAATTCCTAACATTTAATTCTAGTAAAAATTCCCTGTTTTAGGTCAGTTAGGATCACTACTTTATTTTAAGAATGTGAAATGTCAGAATAATAGTAGAGAGAATGATTTATTTCAGCTTATATTTCTTTCATCACATTCCCAGTGGGATTGCCTTTAAATTGTTTAACTTGGGTCAAAAGTTTCGGGTAGCCTTCCACAAGCTTCCCACCATAAGTTGGGTGAATTTTGGCACCTTCCTCCTGACAGAGCTGGTGTAACTGAGTCACTCCAATACCTTGACTTTGTTGTCCTTAAGCCATTTTGCCACAACTTTGGAAGTATGCTTGGGGTCATTGTCCATTTGGAAGACCCATTTGCGACCAAGCTTTAACTTCCTGACTGTTGTCTTGAGATGTTGCTTCAATATATCCACATAATTTCCTCCCTCTTGATGCCATCTATTTTGTGAAGTGCACCAGTCCCTCCTGCATCAAAGCACCCCCAAAACATGATGCTGCCACCCCCGTGCTTCACGGTTTGGATGGTGTTCTTCGGCTTGCAAGCCTCCCCCTTTTTCCTCCAAACATAACGATGGTCATTATGGCCAAACAGTTGTATTTTTGTTTCATCAGACCAGAGGAAATTTCTCAAAAAAGTACGATATTTGTCCCCATGTGCAAACCATAGTCTGGCTTTTTTATGGCGGTTTTAGAGCAGTGGCTTCTTCCTTGCTGAGTGGCCTTTCAGGTTATGTCGATATAGGACTCGTTTTACTGTGGATATAGATACTTTTGTACCTGTTTCCTCCAGAATCTTTAGAAGTTCCTTTGCTGTTGTTCTGGGATTGATTTGCACTTTTCGCACCAAAGTACGTTCATCTCTAGGAGACAGAACGTGTCTCCTTCCTGAGCGGTATGACGGCTGCGTGGTCCCATGGTGTTTATACTTGCGTACTATTGTTTGTACAGATGAACGTGGTACCTTCAGGCGTTTGGAAATTGCTCCCAAGGACGAACCAGAAAATGATGTATTGGCTGATTTCTTTTGATTTCCCATGATGTCAAGCAAAGAGGCATTTTTGAAGGTAGGCCTTGAAATACATCAACAGGTACACCTCCAATTGATTCAAATGATGTCAATTAGCCTATCAGAATCTTATGAAGCCATAACATAATTTTCTGGAATTTTCCAATGTGTTTAAAGGCACAGTCAACTTTGTGTATGTAAACTTCTGACCCACTGGAATTGTGATACAGTGAAATAAGTTAAATAATCTGTCTGTAAACAATTGTTTGAAAAATTACTTGTGTCATGCACAAAGTAGATGTCCTAACCGACTTGCCAAAACTATAGTTTAACAAGAAATTTGTGGAGTGGTTGAAAAACGAGTTTTAATGACTCTAAAATAAGTGTATGTAAACTTCCGACTTCAACTGTATGTGTATGTATATTTGTGTCAGAGAGAAGACTCGTACTGCAGTAGTTCATAGAGCAGAGATCTGTCCCTGTATCGAATGCCTGCGGCTGCAGGTGTCAGGTACTGCAGTAGGTTGATGGTTCTTCGCAGCCGTCTGTCCACGTAGTGAGCGTCCCAGGCCGGGTAACGTTTCCTGGGCATGTCAATCTTTATCAGAGGACCCTCGAAATGGCGTGAGGTGGGGGGCTCTGAACGCACCTGGAACACCGGCAGACAGCTGTCTGTGATGACGTCATCACTGTGGGAAGAGTTGGTCAGGTGGGCTGGGGTTGGCGGGGCGGAGGGGGGCAGGGGGTTACCCCACAGCAGCTCGTCACAGCAGGTTGAGGCCGGGGTGGGGTGTGTGTGTGAGGGGTGGAGAAGGCCGTAGTATAGAAGCATCACCAGTACTCCACCCGCAAAGGACAGGTAGACACCACACAACGCTGGCACCGCGTAGATGTCTGTTTCTGCATGGTCACGATACACATACCTGTAACACACACACATGCACCTATTATGATATGCACGCACACACATTTGTCTCTGCACTAATTAAGATAGATACACCTATTAGATGATGAAACACATAGGTGTGTCTGTCTGTCTACATACCACAGTCCGGTGAGAAGTGTATTCTCAGCCAGTACCACAGAGTAGTAAGCAACCATGCGTCCCCTGGTGTGTCCCTCCTTGACGTTGAACCAACAGAAGATGTAGACGATGCCCACCACCATGTTAAACAGCACCTCCTCCCAGCGAGACATACAGAAGTCTGTTCCTCCATGCACCACCCACAGTGCCATGCCACACCAGTGGAGCACCACAAAGATGCCAAAGTACAGGTGGAAGAGGGAGGCGAAGAGGGCGAGAGAGAGAACGCGGGAGGAGATGGTGAAGAGGCGCCAGAGAAGGTGGAGAAGGGCACCGCGGTAACTCAGACTGCGCTGGTCGTCCCTGGAGTCACGCAGGAGCTTGTGGTACGAAGCCAACACCCAGGATAGAGACAGAAGAGAGCCTAGACTAGATATACCTAGAGAGAGAGGGATTGATTCTCATCTTGGTAAACTAGTTGACGAGTGAGTGTGTGTGTGTAATGTGTACTGTGTGTGAACTGTATGTGTATACGTACACTGTAGAGTTTCAGCACGGTTCTGCTGTATCATAATACAGAGCTGTAGTACTAGTTGAGGAGCTGACTCCAGGAAGGTCTCCAGTAGCCGCAGCATGTTGACGTCTGCATACTCAAACATCATGGCCCAGTAGAACCTCCTCTGGGCCTCCTTAAGCTCCTTCATACGGTGGGACTGGATACCCAGGTACAACGTACGGATATACCTGGGGGTCAGAAGTTGGAGGTGAGACGTCAATCATCATGGCCCCTGTAATACCGCCATCATGGCCCAGAGAGAGAGAGAGAGATAGAACCTGTTTGAATGAATAAGATCAATTACGGAGTGCCCCAGGCTGTGGGTGTGTGTGTTTGTGTGTATGCATGTGCGTAGTCATGCTCATACAACCATCTGGGCTGCATCATATGAGCAAATTTCATATGACATCAATAATTCACTGGCCACTTAGAAACACACACATGCAGACACACATATTTCACCAGAGAAACCTGAAAAATGCCACATCACAACAGAGGAAGAAGAGAGAGAGAACTTATTGATTTGTGTTTAATTTGCGTAAAATTTTGATGTTGTTATCCATCCTTTCACTCTCTCGCTCTCTCCCTCAGTCCCCTCCCCCCTTCACTACTGTTATGTGTGTTCAAGCTCTTTTTTTCTCCCTTCTACTCCATCGCTCCATCTCACAGTGATCTATCTCAATCAGACTGAACCATTCCACACACATACACCACTCTTTGGGACAGGCCACACCATTAGGGGAAGTGTTACACACGGGCACACATGCAGACACACACCACTGGGGAGAGGCAGGGTTGTTATTTTCACTGTGAGCCTTTATAAACATGCAAGAAACCACAGTCATACAGGTGTCATCCAGTCAGTCAGAGCCCCCAGCCCACCATGTACTTGAATGCTCAGTGCATTACTAGACAAACATGGACGGTCCAAACGTTCCTCAGACGACTCTCATTTACAAATCACTGAGCTGCCTCCCAACCCCCATCACACACACACACACACACACGCACACCTGCTCTTAAACCCACTCAACATCTCCCTCAGGCACCTAGGCCATTAAAGATTAATCTGACAGAGAGCGGGAGAGAGAGAGAGAGTGTGTGTGTGTGTGTGTGGTTGGGGGGGCTTTGACCATTGGTGTTCAGTCAGGGTGTAGCACAAACGCAAGAGAATATGAAAATCGATTGAGCCCAAATAGTTTAAAACTGTTTTACCAAACAGTGGGGAAATAAGCTTTATTCAGGTCAGTGCAGCTTCTGCCTATGTTCTGCACATGTGCCCTTTGTCGCTAATATGGCCATTTGGATTGTTCGAGTAACCTTGCTAATGCTACTGACTGTAGTTTTTTTGTAGATTCAGTGTTGCCTGTTAGAGCTCTGTGTGTGTGTGTGTGTGTGTGTGTGTGTGTGTGTGTGTGTGTGTGTGTGTGTGTGTGTGTGTGTGTGTGTGTGTGTGTGTGTGTGTGTGTGTGTGTGTGTGTGTGTGTGTGTGTGTGTGTGTGTGTGTGTGTGTGTGTGTGTGTATCGTGCGTGCGTGCGTCCATGCGTGGGTGGGTGGCAGGTAGCCTACCGGTAAAGAGCGTTGGGCCAGTTACTAAAAAGGTCGCTGGTTCAAATCCCGAGTCGAATAGGTACAAATCTGCCGGTGTCCTTGAGCAAAGCACTTAACCCCAATTGCTCCAAGGTCGCCATCAATAATGGCTGATCCTTGGCCGTGACCCCACTCTCCAAGGGTGTCTCAGGGGGACTTGGGATATGCAAAAACTAATTTCCATTTCAAACCTCACACTTACAGGTTACCCACTTGTACATGCACTGAAATAGGACAAACATATTTCAATCTTAGACTTTCACTCACACAAAAGCAAAGCTATTCACTTCTCACCATCTTAAGTAAGCATGCCCCTTTCAAAAAATGTAGAACTAAGAACAGATATAGCCCTTGGTTCACTCCAGACCTGACTGCCCTTGACCAGCACAAAAACATCCTGTGGCGGACTGCAATAGCATCGAATATTCCCCGCGATATGCAACAGTTCAGGGAAGTCAGGAACCAATACACATAGTCAGTTAGGAAAGCAAAGGCTAGCTTTTTCAAACAGAAATTTGCATCCTGTACCTCTAACTCCCCAAATTTTTGGGACACTCTAAAGTCCATGGAGAACAAGAGCACCTCCTCCCAGCTGCCCACTGCACTGAGGCTAGGCGACACGGTCACCACCGATAAATCCATGATAATCTAAAATTTCAATTAGGATTTCTCTACGGCTGGCCATGCTTTCCTCCTGGCTACCCCAACCCCGGCCAACAACTCCGCACCCCTCGCAGCTACTTGCCCGAGCCTCCCCAGCTTCTCCTTCACCCAAATCCAGATCGCAGATGTTCTGAAAGAGCTGCAAAACCTGGACCCGTACAAATCAGCTGGGCTAGACAATCTGGACCCTCTCTTTCTAAAATTATCCGCCGCCATTGTTGCCACCCCTATTACCAGTCTGTTCAACCTCTCTTTCGTTTCGTCCGAGATCCCTAAAGATTGGAAAGCTGCCGCGGTCATCACCCTCTTCGAAGGGGGTGACACTCTAGACCAAAACTAGAGTGTCACGAAGACGACACCATTCTGTATACATCTGGCCCTTCTTTGGACTCTGTGTTAATTAACCTCCAAACGTGCTTCAATGCCATACTTCACTCCTTCTGTGGCCTCCAACTGCTCTTAAACGCTAGCAAAACCAAATGCATGCTTTTCAACCGTTCGCTGCCCGCACCCACCCGCCCGACTAGCATCACTACTCTGGACGGTTCTGACCTAGAATACGTGGACAACTACAAATACGTAGGTGTCTGGCTAGACTGTAAACTCTCCTTCCAGACTCATATCAAACATCTCCAATCCAAAATCAAATCTAGAATCGGCTATCTATTTCACAACAAAGCCTCCTTCACTCATGCCGCCAAACTTACCCTAGTAAAACTGACTATCCTACCGATCCTCGACTTCCGTCGATGTCATCTACAAAATAGCTTCCAATACTCTACTCAAATTGGATGCAGATTGGATGCAGTCTATCACAGTGCCATCTGTTTTTTTACCAAAGCGCCTTATACCACCCACCACTGCGACCTGTATGCTCTAGTCGGCTGGCCCTCGCTACATATTCGTCGCCAGACCCACTGGCTCCAGGTCATCTATAAGTCTATGCTAGGTAAAGCTCTGCCTTATCTCAGCTCACTGGTCATGATAACAACACCCACCCGTAGCACACGCTCACTGGTCATCCCTAAAGCCAACACCTCCTTTGGTCGCCTTTCCTTCCAGTTCTCTGCTGCCAGTGACTTGAACGAATTGCAAAAATCGCTGAAGCTGAAGACTTACATTTCCCTCACTAACGTTAAACATCAGCTATCTGAGCAGCTAACCGATCGCTGCAGCTGTACATAGTCCATCTGTAAATAGCCCACCCAATCTACCTACCTCATCCCCATATTGTTTTTATTTACTTTGCTGCTCTTTTGCACACCAGTATCACTACTTACACACCATCATCTGCTCATCATCATCTGCTCATCTATCACTCCAGTGTTAATCTGCTAAATTGTAATTACTTTGCTACTACGGCCTATTTATTGCCTTACCTCCTCATGCCATTTGCACAGACTGTATATAGACTTTCTTTTTTTCTATTGTGTTATTGACTGTACGCTTGTTTATTCCATGTGTAACTCTGTGTTGTTGTTTCTGTCGCACTGATTTGCTTTATCTTGGCCAGGTCGCAGTTGTAAATGAGAACTTGTTCTCAACTAGCTTACCTGGTTAAATAAAGGTGAAATAAAAAATATTGTCTAAGGGAGGTAAACTGCAAACACAGATGCATGCAGGCAAACTCACATAAAGTGTGTGTGAGGCGAGGTGAACATGTGGTCTATTGTATGGACAGTAGAGGAGGAGAGAACAGGGTGACATGCTCTGTCCTTACCTCCAGACCTGTCCCAGCTGTAGAATGTGTATGGTGATCTGCCACAGCCACACTGAGGCCACTCTTACCCGGTCTGTCCCGGGATAAATCCATCTTTGGTCGGCTGGCTCTCGCCTGGTCAGCTTTTCTCTCTCTCCTCCCTTGCTGCAGTCCACTGTCCCCAGGCAGGTTGTCAGACACTCTCCGCTGTAGTCCTGGGTGAACCAGCGGAAGCTCAGGATCTGAACTACAATCGACGGCACCAGCACAAGAAAAAGCGTCAGACCAAACCACAGATAGTCCTGTCTGGTGTAGTAGTCCGCAGCGAGAAGTAGGTCTGTTCCCACGTCCCAAAAGAAGACGAGGAGAGCCAGGATCAGCCAGAGACAGTCCAGCCACAGGCCCTCCTCTGGCGGGCAGCGAGTCTCCCTTAAACCGCTACCCCTGCCAACTCCGGTCCCTCCAATCCCTCTATAATAAGAATGATCATAATAATAATGGTAAAAGGGTAAAAATGAGAATTGCAGAGAAAATTATCATACTACACACACACACTTACCCAGTAGTGTCCTCCCCCAGCAGGTTTCCCAGGCAGTTGGAGCGACAGCCCCAATAGCAGACAGCAGAGTGGCAACAGAGACAGATGTGAATGGCTGCAGATTCCAGAGGCTGACAGTCTCCCTCTGTGTCTCCATCAAACACCCCCTCCCCCACACCCTCCCCCGTTCCTCCCCATCCCCCTCCATCAGACTGAGCGGCCATGTTACTCCTGTTCCTTTCGTCCCGAACCAAAACACACCCTCCTCCTCTGATCCCACGTCACTTTCCAAATACCTCCTGTCCCTCCTCAGCCGCTGTGTTTCTGTCTCTGACTCTCCCGGGGAGCGAGGAGCCATCAGAGCCTGTCACTACACGACGGCCTCCTCTCCATCCCTCCTCCCCTTCTTCCTCTCTAGGAAACACTCTATCCCCTCTCATACCAGGTGCTCCTCGCGACCAGCGGCAGCGGTGGAATCCGTTCCTGTTCCTCTTCTCCTCTAGCCTCTCTTCATCCCCCTCTCTCTCTCTCCCTCTGCATCTCCTGCATGGCTGACTCACCACGGTCATCTAGGGAGACAGTGGCTTGTTATGAACTAATGCAGCATCTTCCAGCTAACAGACCTGTGTGTGTGTGGGGGTGTGTGTGTTGAGATGTAATTGTGTGAAAATCCAATGAATTAATCCTCATCCATGTGGAGCTGTGGTAACAATTCAGCCTTCCCCCGCCTGTCACTCTGCCTGTCTGTCCGTGCGCTTCATTCCACTGATCAACACACACATACACACACACACACACACACACACACACACACACACACACACACACACACACACACACACACACACACACACACACACACACACACACACACACACACACACACACACACACACACACACACACACACACACACACACACACACCACAGCAGCCTATGAGCCGTCCGCTCCTCCCCGCTGCTTGAGCCCTCTGCGCTGCTAAGCTCAACACACACTCACACACACTCTGCCTCCTAGTGGTAATTCTAGATACAACATCTACACATCTATACACACACACTCTCTCCAACCCCCCTCTCTCCTCTCCCTCAGAAGGCTTCTGGCCAACAGCTCAGCCAGCCTAATCACCCATAACATATGTGTGTGTGTGAGCTCTGCCAGAGTAAGGGGAGGGGAAAAGAGATGGAGAGAATGAGGGAGAGAGAGGAGGTAGATATGGGTGGGAGTTGGGAGAGAGAGTAAGGGGTAGAGGAGGAGCAAATATAAGGATTTAAAAAGAGAGGGATGAGGGAGGGATGAAGCACAAACCAGCCTCCTCACTTTCTGCCTCTCTCTTTCCGTGTCCACTGGAGATTAGCATCTCTGTTGCCATGACTACTATCCCAGTGTGGCTGAAGGAGCGTGGTAATTTGGTGTCTGTGAAGGAGAGAGTATGAGAGAGAGAGATGGAGAGAGTAGGAGAGGTAATTGTTTGTAATTTATTCTAAAATCAATTTCTCCATGTTTTTCCTAATGTGTATCAGATACAAACCATACTAGTCTATTGGCTACAGGGACTCTTATGCAATATCTGTATATTTCATAATCCCAACAAAACGTTATATTAAATTGGACTGAGGGAGAGAGGAAGATGTACTCACTTGAGATTAACATAATGACTGGCCATTAAAAGTGGGATTGTGTGTGATTTTATTTGATGTGACTATTGGTGCTCTGCTATGTGTGTTTATGGTGTGTACCTGTCTGTTCAGTCTGTGGTCCTGGGGTGTGTTCAGTCTAACCTCTGACCCATGTGGCCCCTCCTCCTCTCTAAGCCTCCAGAGCTCCTCCCTCTTCTGTTGCTTGGCAATCTACTAAGCTATATGTAATTGTTTTAAGGTCATACAAAGGATAATTTAGCTATTTGATTTTGAATTTTAACTTATTATGGCTGCAGGGGCAGTATTGAGTAGCTTGGATGAAAAGGTGCCCAGAGGTGCCCAGAGTAAACGGCCTGCTCCTCAGTCCCAGTTGCTAATATATGCATATTATTAGTCTATTTGGATTGAAAACACTCTGAAGTTTCTAAAACTGTTTGAATGATGTCTGTGAGTATAACAGAACTCATATGGCAGGCAAAAACCTGAGAAAAGAATCCAACCAGGAAGTGGGAAATCTGAGGTTTGTAGGTTTTCAACTCATCGCCTATCGAATACACAGTGGGAAATGGGTCATTTTGCACTTCCTACGGCTTCCACTAGATGTCAACAGTCTTTAGAACCTTGTCTGATGCTTCTACTGTGAAGTGGGGGTGAATGAGAGGGGATTGAGTAAGGTCTATCATGAGCTGAACATGCGCTGACCATGCGCGTTCATGTGAGAGCGAGCTCTGTTCTATCGCATTTCTGACGACAAAGGAATTCTCCGGTTGGAACATTATTGAAGATTTATGTTAAAAACATCCTAAAGATTGATTCAATACATCGTTTGACATGTTTCTACTGACTGTTACGGAACTTTTTGACATTTCGTCTGCTTTTAGTGAACGCGCTTCGTGACTTTGGATTTGTTTACCAAACGCGCTAACAAAAGTAGCTATTTGGACATAAATGATGGACATTACTGAACAAATCAAACATTTATTGTGGAACTGGGATTCCTGGGAGTGCATTCTGATGAAGATCATCAAAGGTAAGTGAATATTTATAATGTTATTTCTGACTTCTGTTGACTGCACAATATGGCGGGTACCTGTATGGCTTGATTGGGCTCTGAGCGCCGACCTCAGATTATTGCATGGTTTTTGCTTTTTCCGTAAAGCTTTTTTGAAATCTGACACAGCGGTTGCATTAAGGAGAAGTGGATCTAAAATTCCATGTATAACACTTGATCTTTGATCAACGTTTATTATGAGTATTTCTGGAAATTGATGTTGCTCTCTGCAAAATCACCGGATGTTTTTGGAACTACTGAACATAACGCGCCAATGTATACTGAGATTTTTTTATATAAATATGAACTTTACCGAACAAAACATACATGTATTGTGTAACATGAAGTCCTATGAGTGTCATCTGATGAAGGTCATCAAAGGTTAGTGATTCATTTTATCTCTATTTCTGCTTTTTGTGACTCCTCTCTTTGGCTGGAAAAATGGCTGTGTTTTTCTGTGATTTGGCGGTGACCTAACATAATAGTTTGTGGTGCTTTCGCTGTAAAGCCTTTTTGAAATCGGACACTGTGGTGGGATTAACAACAAGATTACCTTTAAAATGGTATAAGAGAGTTGTATGTTTGAGGAATTTTAATTACGAGATTTCTGTTGTTTGAATTTGGCGCCCTGCACTTTCACTGGCTGTTGTCATATCGATCCCGTTAACGGGATTGCAGTCCGAAGAAGTTTTAAGACCCCTTGAAGTATCAAAAACAAATATATATGTATACTACCGTTCAAATGTTTGGGGTCACTTAGAAATGTCTTGTTTTTTTAAAGAAAAGCAAATTTTTGACCATTAAAATAACATCAAATTGATCAGAAATACAGTGTAGACATTGTTAATGTTGTAAATTACTTTTGTTGCTGGAAACGGCAGATTTTTTATGGAATATCTACAGTTGAAGTCGGAAGTTTACATACACTTAGGTTGGAGTCATTAAAACTCGTTTTTCAGCCACTCCACAAATTTCTTGTTAACCTATAGTTTTGGCAAGTCGGTTAGGACATCTACTTTGTGCATGACACAAGTCATTTTTCCAACAATTGTTTACAGACAGATTATTTCACTTATTTCACTGTATCACAATTCCAGTGGGTCAGAAGTTACACTAAATTGACTGTGCTTTTAAACAGCTTGGAAAATTCCAGAAAATTATGTAATGGCTTTAGAAGCTTCTGATAGGCTAATTGACATCATTTGAGTCAATTGGAGGTGTACCTGTGGATGTATTTCAAGGCCTACCTTCAAAATCAGTGCCTCTTTGCTTGACATCATGGGAAAATCAAAAGAAATCAGCCAATACCTCAGAAACAAAATTGTAGACCTCCACAAGTCTGGTTCATCCTTGGGAGCAATTTCCAAACGCCTGAAGGTACCACGTTCATCTGTACAAACAATAGTACGCAAGTATAAACACCATGGGACCACGCAGCCGTCATACCGCTCAGGAAGGAGACGCGTTCTGTCTCCTAGAGATGAACGTACTTTGGTGCGAAAAGTGCAAATCAATCCCAGAACAAGATGCTGGAGGAAACAGGTACAAAAGTACCTATATCTACAGTAAAACGAGTCCTATATCGACATAACCTGAAAGGCTGCTCTGCAAGGAAGAAGCCACTGCTCCAAAACCGTCATAAAAAAGCCAGACTATGGTTTGCAACTGCACATGGGGACAAAGATCGTTATTTTTGGAGAAATGTTTTCTAGTGTGATGAAACAAAAATACAACTGTTTGGCTATAATGACCATCGTTATGTTTGGAGGAAAAAGGGGGAGGCTTGCAAGCTGAAGAACACCATCCAAACCGTGAAGCACGGGGGTGGCAGCATCATGTTGTGGGGTGCTTTGCTGCAGGAGGGACTGGTGCACTTCACAAAATAGATGGCATCATGAGGGAGGAAATTATGTGGATATATTGAAGCAACATCTCAAGACATCAGTCAGGAAGTTAAAGCTTGGTCGCAAATGGGTCTTCCAAATGGACAATGTGCCCAAGCATACTTCCAAGGTTGTGGCAAAATGGCTTAAGGACAACAAAGTCAAGGTATTGGAGTGGCCATCACAAAGCCCTGACTTGTACTCTGACAAAATAGATGGCATCAGAGTACAAAAATCAGTTAACCACCTAACTGAGGAACTCAATTTAACCTTGCGCAATACCCTAGATGCAGTTGCACCCCTAAAAACTAAAAACATTTATCATAAGAAACTAGCTCCCTGGTATACAGAAAATACCAGAGCTCTGAAGCAAGTTTCCAGAAAATTGGAACGGAAATGGCGCTACACCAAACTGGAAGTCTTACGACTAGCTTGGAAAGACAGCACCATGCAGTATTGAAGAGCCCTCACTGCTGCTCGATCATCCTATTTTTCCAACTTAATTGAGGAAACAATCCAAAATGTATTTTTATTGCTGTCGCAAAGCTAACTTAAAAGCAGCATTCCCCAAGAGAGGATGGCTTTCACTTCAGCGGTGATAAATTCATTAACTTCTTTGAGAAAAAGATCATGATCATTAGAAAGCAAATTACGGACTCCTCTTTAAATCTCTGTATTCCTCCAAAGCTCAGTTGTTCTGAGTCTGCACAACTGTGCCAGGACCTAGGATCAAGGGAGACACTCAAGTTTTTTAGTACTATATCTCTTGACACATTGATGAGAATAATCATGGCCTCTAAACCTTCATGCTGCATACTGGACCCTATTCCAACTAAACTACTGAAAGAGCTGCTTCCTGTGATTGGCCCTCCTAGGTTGAACATAATAAATGGCTCTCTATCCACCGGATGTGTACCAAAGTCACTCAAAGTGGCAGTAATAAAGCCTCTCTTGAAAAAGCAAAACCTTGACCCAGAAAATATTTAAAAAACTATTGGCCTATATCGAATCTCCATTCCTCTCAATTTTTTTTGAATAAGCTGTTGCAGCAACTCACTGCCTTCCTGAAGACAAACAATGTACACGAAATGCTTCAGTCTGGTTTTAGACCCCATCATAGCACTGAGACTGCACTTGTGAAGGTGGTAAATGACCTTTTAATGGCGTCAGACCGAGGCTCTGCATCTGTCCTCGTGTTCCTAGACCTTAGTGCTGCTTTTAATACCATCGATCACCACGTTCTTTTGGAGAGATTGGAAACCCAAATTGGTCTACACGGACAAGTTATGGCCTGGTTTAGATCTTATCTGTCGGAAAGATATCAGTTTGTCTCTGTGAATGATTTATCTTCTGACAAATCAACTGTTAATTTCGGTGTTCCTCAAGGCTCCGTTTTAGGACCACTATTGTTTTCACTATATATTTTACTTCTTATTGATGTCATTCGGAAACATAATGTTAACTTTCATTGCTATGCGGATGACACACAGCTGTATATTTCGATGAAACACGGTGAAGCCCCAAAATTGCCCTCGCTGGAAGCCTGTGTTTCAGACATAAGGAAGTGGATGGCGGCAAATTTTCTACTTTTAAACTCAGACAAAACAGAGATGCTTGTTCTAGGTCCCAAGAAACAGAGATCTTCTGTTGAATCTGAAAATGTATCTTGATGGTTGTACAGTCGTCTCAAATAAAACTGTGAAGGACCTCAGCGTTACTCTGGACCCTGATCTCTCTTTTGACGAACATATCTAGACTGTTTCAAGGACAGCTTTTTACCATCTACGTAACACTGCAAAAATCTGAAACTTTCCGTCCAAAAATGATGCAGAAAAATGTATCCATGCTTTTGTCACTTCTATGTTAGACTACTGCAATGCTCTACTTTCCGGCTACCCGGATAAAGCACTAAATAAACTTCAGTTAGTGCTAAACACGGCTGCTAGAATCTTGACTAGAACCAAAATAAAATTATATTTAAAAAAAAGTGATCATATTACTCCAGTGCTAGCCTCCCTACACTGGCTTCCTGTTAAGGCAAGGGCTGATTTCAAGGTTTAACTGCTAACCTACAAAGCATTACATGGGCTTGCTCCTATCTATCTTTCCGATTTGGTCCTGCCGTACATACCTACACGTACGCTATGGTCACAAGATGCAGGCCTCCTTACTGTCCCTAGAATTTCTAAGCAAACAGCTGGAGGCAGGGCTTTCTCCTATAGAGCTCCATTTTTATGGAATGGTCTGCCTATCCATGTGAGAGACGCAGACTCGGTCTCAACCTTTAAGTCTTTATTGAAGACTCATCTCTTCAGTAGGTCCTATGATTGAGTGTAGTCTGTTCCAGGAGTGTGAAGGTGAACGGAAAGGCACTGGAGCAACGAACTGCCCTGGCTGTCTCTGCCTGGCCGGTTCCGCTCTCTCCACTGGGATTCTCTGCCTCTAACCCTATTACAGGGGCTGGGTCACTGGCTTACTGGTGCTTTTCCATGCTGTCCCTAGGAGGGGTGCGTCACTTGAGTTGGTTGAGTCACTGATGTGATCTTCCTGTCTGAGTTGACGCCCCCCCTTTGGGTTGTGCCGTGGGGGAGATCTATTTGGGCTATACTCGACCTTGTCTCAGGATGGTAAGTTGGTGGTTGAAGATATCCCTCTAGTGGTCTGGGGGCTGTGCTTTGGCAAAGTGGGTGGGGTTATAGGCTGCCTGTTTGGCCCTGTCTGGGGGTATCATCGGACTGGGCCACACTGTCTCCCAACCCCTCCTGTCTCAGCCACCAGTATTTATGCTGCAGTAGTTTATGTGTCAGGGGGCTAGGGTCAGTCTGTTATATCTGGAGTATTTCTCCTGTCTTATCCGGCGTCCTGTGTGAATTTAAGTATACTCTCTCTAATTATCTCTCTCTTTTTATCTCTTTCTTTCTTTCTTTCTTTCTTTCTCTCTCTCGGAGGACCTGAGACCTAGGACCATGCCTCAGGACTACCTGGCCTGATTACTCATTGCTGTCCCCAGTCCACCTGGCCATGCTGCTACTCCAGTTTCAACTGTTCTGCCTGCGGCTATGGAACCCTGACCTGTTCACCAGACGTGCTACCTGTCCCAGACCTGCTGTTTTCAACTCTCTAGAGACAGCAGGAGCGGTAGAGAAACTCTGAATGATCGGCTATGAAAAGCCAACTGACATTTACTCCTGAGGTGCTGACCTGTTGCACCCTCGATAACCACTGTGATTATTATTATTTGACCCTGCTGGTCATCTATGAACATTTGAACATCTTGGCCATGTTCTGTTATAATCTCCACCCAGCACAGCCAGAAGAGGACTGGCCACCCCTCATAGCCTGGTTCCTCTAGGTTTCTTCATAGGTTCTGGCCTTTCATGGGAGTTTTTCCTAACCGCCATGCTTCTACACCTGCATTGCTTGCTGTTTGGGGTTTTAGGCAGGGTTTCTGTACAGCACTTTGTGACATCAGCTGATGTAAGAAGGGCTTTATAAATAAATTTGATTGACTGATTGACCTCAATTCTATAGAACATTTGTGGCCAGAACTGAAAAAGCGTGTGCGAGCAAGGAGGCCCACAAACCTGACTCAGTTACACCAGCTCTGTCAGGAGGAATGGGCCAAAATTCACCCAACTTATTGTGGGAAGCTTGTGGAAGGCTACCCGAAATGTTTGACCCAAGTTAAACAATTTAAAAGCAATGCTACCAAATACTAATTGAGTGGATGTAAACTTCTAAACCACTGGGAAGATGATGAAATAAATAAAAGCTGAAATAAATCATTCTCTCTACTATTATTCTGACATTTCACATTCTTAAAATAAAGTGGTGATCCTAACTGACCTAAAACAGGGAATTTGTACTAGGATTAAATGTCAGGAATTGTGAAAAACTGAGTTTAAATGTATTTGGCTAAGGTGTATGTAAACTTCCGACTTCAACTGTACATAGGCGTACAGAGGCCCATTTTCAGCAACCATCACTCCTGTGTTCCAATGGCACGTTGTGCTAGCGAATCCAAGTTTATCATTTTAAAAGGCTAATTATGTTAGCACAGTTGAAAACTGTTGTTCTGATTAAAGAAGCAATAAAACTGGCCTTCTTTAGACTAGTTGTGTATCTGGAGCATCAGCATTTGTGGGTTAGATTACAGGCTCAAAATGGCCAGAAACAAAGAACTTTCTTCTGAAACTCTTCAGTCTATTCTTGTTCTGAGAAATGAAGGCTATTCCATGCGAGAAATTGCCAAGAAACTGAAGATCTCGTACAACGCTGTGTACTACTCCCTTCACAGAACAGCGCAAACTGGCTCTAACCAGAATAGAAAGAGGAGTGGGAGGGCCCGGTGCACAAGAGGACAAGTACATTAGAGTGTCTAGTTTGAGAAATAGATGCCTCACAATTCCTCAACTGGCAGCTTCATTAAATAGTACCCACAAAACACCAGTCTCAACGTCAACAGTGAAGAGGTGACTCCGGGATGCTTGCTTTCCAGTGGTGGGCCGTCAGGGCCAGCAAGGCCTTCTCTGCTGGCCTAAACATCATCAGAATATAAATTTTTTTAAAATATATTTTCCCACAAATATGTATTAAATTATTCCCCAGAGTAAGAGTTATACTCTTCATTTCATAGCTTTCCTCTTGGTTGCACTGCTTCCAGCCCCAGGTTGATATTTGGAGGGCTGGTCTTTATGTTACATCTTTTATCCAATCATATTGAGCCATCATGTGTTGCCAGGGGTCTAAAATCTGCCCTCAGGCCTTCAGAATCAACAGTGCGGGCGCTTGTAGCTTATAGTGAATGGAAATGAAAATTTAGTGTCAACCAATCAGCTTTAGAGTTGGCTATTGTACGCCTGCTGGCTGGCTCCAGTGTTACACGGCTCCGAGAAGCACTGCAAACTGTACTGCTGGGAATGCCTATTATTTGCAAGTGATCGATTTGGTGTTTGGAGCCACACTGGCTTTGCAAACTTGAGTTGTCTAACCAAGGCAGCAACGAGACACCAAAGTACGGCTGGGCACTTACAAGCAATGGTGCTTTTGAAAAC
The DNA here is from genome assembly GCF_045679555.1 of Salvelinus alpinus. Taxonomy (NCBI): domain Eukaryota; kingdom Metazoa; phylum Chordata; class Actinopteri; order Salmoniformes; family Salmonidae; genus Salvelinus; species Salvelinus alpinus. The sequence continues at coordinate 16,372,065 of NC_092110.1, read as the reverse complement.
TTTTGGGCACACCGAAGTGGATCTACAGCTCAACGAACAAGCGCGCAGGGCAACGGAGCTGCACAATGAAAAGGTGAAGGGAAATATTGAAAAGACTCATTGATTGTGTCATGTTTTTGGGTAAACGCTGTTTACCCAAAAATGTCAATTTGTCAATTTCAAGGTGACGCAACACCTGGTTATACTGCGTTTCTGTCTAAATGTATAGTGTCTAGAGCCATGGCATCATAATGATGGTAATAAGAGTTGGATTAATTCGGGTGGGACTGTGTAGTACCTCACTGAAGGCCCAGGCCCCAGGCCCACGGCACGCCACTGTTGCTTTCTAAGGCCCCCGATTTTGCACTTCCATATCTGTACATGTTTGTGAGAGACTCACCATTCCACATAAGGGTTATATTAGTGTGTAGCCCAAACGCTATAGACAGAATGTCACGACTTCCACCGAAGGTGGTTCCTCTCTTTGTTCGGGAGGTGCTCGGGGGTCGGTGTCGCCGGCCTACTAGCCATCACCGATCCATGTTTCCTTTTCCGTTTGTTTTGTCTTTGGTTCATTCTCACCTGATTTTCATTTGCTTTCATTTCTGTGTGTATATTTACCCCTGTTTCCCCGCTTAGGTTTGTGCAGGATTCTTTTTCTTGTTGCTTGTGGAGGCTTTCCTCAGTGTATTACGCGTGTGGTTATTATAGTATGGTGCGTTGTGTTTTTGCGCCTTACGGGAGTACTGTTAGTTCCCATTGTTTTGGGGTATTGTACTGTACCATGTTTTTGAAATTGCCCTGATTAAAATATCCGCTACACTGACATCTCTGCTTTCCTGCGTTTGACTCCTCACCTACCTTCAGTGCGTAAACGCAACACAGAAGCTGGCAGTTCGCCTGTACTGACTTCAGACCAGTCCCAAGACATTTTCCTGAGAAGACCAATTTTAGGGATGTCTCTCTGCAGATATGGAAGTGCAAAATCGGTGGATGCTGTCACGCCCTGACCATAGATTGCTTTGTATGTTTCTATGTTTTGTTTGGTCAGGGTGTGATGTGGGTGGGCATTCTATGTTGTATTTCTAGGTTGTCTATTTCTGTGTTTGGCCTGGTGTGGTTCCCAATCAGAGGCAGCTGTCTATCGTTGTCTCTGATTGGGAGCTATACTTAGGTAGCCTGTTTTCCATTGTGTGTTGTGGGTGATTGTTTCCTGTGTTAGTGTTTGTTTCACATTTCAGGACTGTTCGTTTGTCGTGTTTGTTGTTTTGTTTAGTGTTGCGTATTGCATTAAAGAATATGAACACTTACCACGCTGCACCTTGGTCCTCTTCTTCTCCTCCAGACGACAAGCGTTACAGATGCGGTGGATTGAGATGCGTCCAATGTAAAACTGAGCTGAAACTGATGGATTTTTATAGGGATTCCCAGTTACCCTACATAAAACAAGACACTTATTGGCGGCAAAAGGTAGAATATGGTTATGTTTGATTTTGATTTTGATTTTATTTGGATCTCTTTTAGTCCCCATTTGGACTAATCTTCCAAGAGTCCTTAAACATTAAAATACAATTTACAATACGAACACATTTCCACATATAACACACTATTACAAACATACATAATATACTAACATAATGACCCAATAAACACTCAATCTAAAAAAATGTTGATTCTTCATCTACTTTAGTCCCACAACATTTCTATGTATTATATTTAATTGTTTTAAAATAATGTTTAAATTTATATATTGAAAGGTTTCTGGTTTGCTCAGTTAATTTATTCGATTTCTTTATGGCTCTAAATCGAAATGTTCTTTTGCCTATTTCTCTTTTCTGTCTGGACAACGCATAGATGGTGGACAATCTATTCCTAGTATTTACGGAATGTCTGTCTCTTACCAACTGAATACCGTTGTGAATAGAACTTGGCCGTTTTAAATGATGTATATTATGAAATAAAATAAGCATGTTCCTTTCAATTATCTTATCGATTGATGACCAACCAAGAACATTGCGCATGATTGCAACAGAAGAACCATATCTCCATCTTAAAACAATCCTTGCTGCTTTGTTCTGTGCATTCTGCAGCCTCCTAACTTCACTTGATGATGCATTTCCCCAGACCACAGAATAGTAGTTCACCAGATTAGTTATTTGAGACGACCATGATAAGCAGTTGTCTAGCTGCACTCCCAATAGTTTGGTTTCTGCCACTTCTTCAATTTGTACTCCTCCCATACCTAATTGTATCCCGTGCTGTTTTGGCCTTTTCCTAGTGGAACAGACCAACATAACTTTGGTTTTCTTGGTGTTTAAAACAAGTTTGTTTTGGCAAACCCACTCCCTAATATTCTCCAAATTTCCTTGTAAAGCTTGCTGTACCTGTTGACCCGATTGTCTTGCTGCATAAATTGTAGTATCATCTGCAAATATAGTAGCTTGAGTTTCAGCTAAGGCATAGGGAAGGTCGTTGGTATATATTAAATAGAGAAGTGGCCCAAGGCAGCTGCCCTGCGGTATTCCACAGTTTAACACATGAGGGGAAGAAAATGAACCATTGATATAGGTGGACTGTTTCCTGTCAGTTAGATATGACTGTACCCAATTCAATGCTACCTCCTTAAAACCATAATGCATTAATTTTGTCAAAATTATTTCATGATCCACTAAATAAAATGCTGCACTGAAATCTAAAAATAGTACACCCACAGACTGCCATTATCCATAGCATTGAGCCACTGGTCAGTCATGTTAACCAATGCAGTGGTAGTGGAATGGTTTTTGCGATAAGCATGCTGATTGGCTGTAATCAGATCATTCTTTTCCATGTACTCCCATATTTGTCTACTCACAATACCCTCCAATATCTTACTGAGTGTAGGGAGTAGACTAATTGGTCGACTATTGGCAGGAGTAATGGGTTCTTTGCAGTCTTTCGGAATAGGACACAGTTTCGCATGCTTCCATACGTTTGCAAACATCCCCTTTTCCAGTGACCAATTAAATATGTATCTCAGTGGAACTGCAATCTGGGGAGCAGCACAGCGAAGCAAAAAATTGTCCATAAGACCATAACCTGTAGATTTGCCATCAGGTAATGACTTCAATAGGTTTAACACCTCCTCCACTGACACCGTTTGCAGACTAAAAGAGCAGATCTTGTTGCTCATAATATGATCATCAATCTAATGGACAATAGCTTGTTTGGAAGAATGTATGTTTACATTGTTGCTCAGTAAATTAATTTTCTTTGTAAAAAAATCTGCAAAATGATTAGCAATATCAACTGGTTTTGTTATTATTCTCCCGTCAACCTCCACACTAGATGGGCATGATGAGATAGATGTACCAAGTAAGCCCTTAACTGTGTTCCATACCTTTTTAGAATAATTTTTACAATCAATAAAAGCATTGTATGTATGTTTAATAATCACAGACTGCATTGCCTAATGGATGAGACCTCTGATTCTGAAGGTCCAGAATATGTGTGGTCTTTATATCTGCTTATTTAGACAAAAATCCCTACATAAGACATGCAATTTTTTGCAAAGAGAAGGTAGTAAGTACACTGTCATATAGGATATATAGGAGACGACCGCATGTCCTAATGAATAAGATTTGAGGGATAGAGTCCCTTCGTGGTTGTTTAATTTCACTAGCTTTACTTATTTAGACTGGTCCCAATTTCTGTACATAGGACATGACTCTTGTTGCCAGGAAAAGGTAGGAACTTGTCATGTAGGTTTAATAATAACAGACTGCATGGCCTAAGGGATAAGTCGTCTGAAGATGTGGGGGTTTTATGACCCCTCACGCCCCTGGTAAATCTTAGGCCACACAACATTCCGGTGTCCCCTCAATATGGAGAACCACCCTCAGAACATTAAACATGCAATAAAGGGACTTTGGAACAACGGTTTCCGTCAGCCACAACGGTGATCATGACGATAGATGGAATATGAAAATGTATGTCATTTTTGTTTTGTTATTAAAGGTTAATAGTTGACGTTATTACGAAAACATGGTAACGTTAAGAGTTTTCCTAGTATATGTTTGATGTTTATACATTGTACGTTGTGTGGAAAATGTCCAAATCAAAGAGAATGTTTTGGTATAGATGAAATGTGAGTTGTCTAAAATTGGATTTGAGTAAAATCTGGACCTTGCCACTTAACTTGGTACGCCCAGAGAATTGCCCTAATGGTGGTTACGCCCACTTCTGACCCGAGGGTATAAAACCTGTGAGTGAAGAACTAACATATCAGACTAAGTGACCCGAGCTGCAGCCAAGGTCTAAAAAGTCAACGAACCCAAAACGCAACACAAGTTTGAAGACAAAGAAATCTTTTTCTACCCAAGCTACGGATGAGTAGCTGTGTCTAAGCGGGTGAATTCAAGCCGAACCACCTAGCCTCCACTCCCCATCGAATCGTGGTATCTACATTGTTTCATTCCTACGCTGTGAGCTCTGAGCTACAGAGCTGTCTGTCCTCAGAAGACCCCTTCCAGAGCAAGGGCAAGGGAACAGGCCAGTAAAGCCAAAAAGGACACTGACATCGTGAGGACAACTAGAGAGTTGTGCCGGAGAAGTATGTCATTGAGCAGCCTGAACGGTCTATGCGGGGAATCCACGGAGACCTTCCACACATAATTACATCATTATATTCTGACCCATAAGAGCGGCAGTTTGGGGCAAGGCTAGGGTTAGAATAAGCATAGCTGACAAATTCACCCAAATGTATATTTCTCTCGTGTACTTTCTCTTTTTCTCTCTCTTTTAAATCCCCATTTTGGGTAACACGCGCCACAGTGTGTTGGCCCGTTATACTAAGTTCTAATCAATAGCCTAGAATGTGTTTTTGTGTATGTGTATCTTTTATTATCATTTTAGCTTTCTAGTAAATAAATAATCAACTAAGATTGGTGTGGTACAAACTCATTGGTGAGACCCGGGTCCGTGCAGATTCCCGGATTATGCGACGTTCAGAACGAGACTGTAGAGGTAACTGATTAATTAGCGGCTGTTGTAAAATCGATATTCTGATATTCTTTGAGTTAATTTGAGAAATAGAAACTCAATAAAACTAATTTTCCCATGGTGCCCCAGGTTAATGAGTTGATAATTGCTTGATTCAGTTAATCACGCAATTATAAACCTTTAATCATTCGATGAGCAACCGTCGTCACATTAACTAATACAACGTCACGACACCTTGGACAGGCGAGTGGAATCGAATCTCCTTCCTTCGTTCCTGTAGTCAACCATCGATTAGAATGGTCAAGGTGTTGAGCGAGTCAAGATCCGTAAGTAGTTCCCGGGCTGCAAGCTCGTCCTTTACTTCCTCCGATACTCCGTGCATGTCGAACAATGCTTCCGGGTTATGATGTACGCTATCCTCGAGCGGTCCGAGGGGAACGAAGAAGGCTGCAGCTCGAAAATTAGGGAGAACTGGGAGAGAAAAGCCCGGCAGGTTCCGGAATCTCCAGCGTAGCGCTCTGGAGGAGGTAAACGGGGTTCTCGGGACACTGGGGTAGGCTTGGAGAATGCGGGTGGGACCAGCTCCCCAGTGGGTAATCCGTGGAATTGCTCCAGCAAAGTATCGAACGCCTGGTCATGGTGTTCTGCCAGGGTCTGGAGTCCCTCCATAAGACCTTGAGGTAACTGCTTGTGTCTTCCAATGGTGGCTCCTTGCAGGGAGACAGCATTGTGGGGCTGGTCTGAGTCTGCTGGGTCAGTCATGGCCAGTTCGTACTATCAGGTTTCATGTATGACCCAGGTGCAGACATTGTCGAAGTAACAGAAGTTTATTTCTAGTACAGGGGCAGGCAAACAACAGGTCAAGGGCAGGCAGAGGTCAGTAATCCAGAAAGGGTGCAACAGGTCCAGAGTGGCAGGCAGTCTCAGGGTCAGGGCAGGCAGGGGTCAATAATCCAGAGAGGTGTGGCAAGGTATAGAACAGCACGCAGGCTCAGGGTCAAGGCAGGCAGAAAGGACAAAACCGGGAAAGACTAGAGAACAGGAACAAGAACAGACAGGAGTAAGGGGGCAAACGCTGGTAGGTTTCACGAAACAAAACGAACTGGCAACAGACAAACAAAGAACACAAGAATAAATACACTGGGGATAATGGGGAGATAAGCGACAGCTGGAGGTGGTGGAGACAAGCACAAAGACAGGTGAAACAGATCAGGGTGTGACACCTGAGAAATATTGCGAAAAAATAGGATATTGTTATATAGCTTTAATAATCTCAGACTGTGCGTCCTAATGGTTAACGTGTCTGATTCTTCATCACAACATTGAGGGATAGAGTCCCTTTTGTAGTTGTTAAATATGATTAGCTTTCCTCATTTAGATAGGTTCCCAAATTCCCTACCGTCTGAGATATGGATTTTTCTTTCTGCCTAGAAGGCCAACATCCCGGAGTCGCCTCTTCACTGTTGACGTTGAAACTGGTGTTTTGCGGGTACTATTTAATGAAGCTGCCAGTTAAGGACTTGTGAGGCGTCTGTTTCTCAAACTAGTCACTCTGAAGTACTTGTCCTCTTGCTCAGTTGTGCACCGGGGCCTCCCACTCCTCTTTTTATTCTGGTTAGAGCCAGTGTGCACTATTCTGTGAAGGGAGTAGTACACAGCATTGTACGAGATATTCAGTTTCTTGGCAATTTCTCGCATGGAATAGCCTTCATTTCTCAGAACAAGAATAGACTGAAGAGTTTCAGAAGAAAGTTCTTTGTTTCTGGCCCTTTTGAGCCTGTAATCGAACCCACAAATGCTGATTCTCCAGATACTCAACTAGTCTAAAGAAGGCCAGTTTTATTGCTTCTTTAATCAGAACAACATTTTTAAGCTGTGCTAACATAATTGCAAAAGGCTTGCCTTTTAAAACGATAAACTTGGATTAGTTGACACAACGTGCCATTGTAACACAGGAGTAATTGTTGCTGATAATGGGCCTCTGTACGCCTATGTAGATATTCCATAAAAAATCAGCCGTTTCCAGCTAAAATAGTCATTTACAACATTAACAATGTCTACACTGTATTTCTAAACAATTTGCTGTTATTTTAATGGACAAAAAATGCTTTTCTTTCAAAACAAGGACATTTCTAAGTGACCCCAAACTTTTGAACGGTAGTGTATATAAACTCAGCAAAAAAAGAAACGTCCTCTTCATTGTCAACTGTGTTTATTTTCAGCAAACTTAACATGTGTAAATATTTTTATGAACATAACTAGATTAAACAACTGAGACATAAATAAAACAAGTTCCACAGACATGTGACTAACAGAAATGGAATAATGTGTCCCTGAACAAAGGGGGGATCAAAATCAAAAGTAACAGTCAGTATCTGGTGTGGCCACCAGCTGCATTAAGTACTGTAGTGCATCTCCTCCTCATGGACTACACCAGATTTGCCAGTTCTTGCTGTGAGATGTTACCCCACTCTTCCACCAAGGCACCTGCAAGTTCCCGGACATTTCTGAGGGGAAATGGCCCTAGCCCTCACCCTCCGATCCAACAGGTCCCAGACGTGCTCAATGGGATTGAGATCTGGGCTCTTCGCTGGCCTTGGCAGAACACTGACATTCCTGTCTTGCAGGAAATCACGCACAGAATGAGCAGTATGGCTGGTGGCATTGTCATGCTGGAGGGTCATATCAGGATGAGCCTGCAGGAAGGGTACCACATGAGGGAGGAGGATGTCTTCCATGTAACGCACAGCGTTGAGATTGCCTGCAATGACAACAAGCTCAGTCCGATGATGCTGTGACACACCACCCCAGACCATGACGGACCCTCCACCTTCAAATCGATCCCGCTCCAGAGTACAGGCCTCAATAAACGCGAATCCGCCAAACCGTGACTCGTCAGTGAAGAGCACTTTTTGCCAGTCCTGTCTGGTCCAGCGTCAGTGGGTTTGTGCCCATAGGCGACGTTGTTGCTGGTGATGTCTGGTGAGGACCTGCCTTACAACAGGCCTACAAGCCCTCAGTCTAGCCTCTCTCAGCCTATTGCGGACAGTCTGAGCACTGATGGAGGGATTGTGTGTTCCTGGTGTAACTTGGGCAGTTGTTGTTGCCATCCTGTACCTGTCCCGCAGATGTGATGTTTGGATGTACCGATCCTGTGCAGGTGTTGTTACACGTGGTCTGCCACATCGAGGACGATCAGCTGTCCGTCCTGTCTCCCTGTAGTGCTGTCTTAGGCGTCTCACAGTACGGACATTGCAATTTATTGCCCTGGCCACATCTGCAGTCCTCATGCCTCCTTGCAGCATGCCTAAGGTACGTTCACGCAGATGAGCAGGGACCCTGGGTCAGTAGAAAGGCCTCTTTAGTGTCCTAAGTTTCCATAACTGTGACCTTAATTACCTACCGTCTGTAAGCTGTTAGTATCTTAATGACCGTTCCACATGTGCATGTTCATTAATTGTTTATGGTTCATTGAAAAAGCATGGAAAACAGTGTTTAAACCCTTTACAATGAAGATCTGAGAAGTTATTTGGATTTTTACAAATTATCTTTGAAAGACAGGGTCCTGAAAAACGGATGTTTATTTTTTTGCTGAGTTTATATATACAGTACTGTGCAAAAGTTTTAGGCAGGTGTGAAACAATGCTGTAAAGTAAGAATGCTTTCAAAAATAGACTTGTTAATTGATTATATTTATCAATGAACTAAATGCAAAGTGAGTGAACAGAAGAAAAATCTAAATCAAATCCATACTTGGTGTGACCACACTTTGTCTTCAGAATAGCATCAATTCTTGTAGGTACACTTGCACGCAGTTTTTGAAGGAACTCGGCAGGTAGGTCATCTTCAGGGATTTTGTAGGCATATAGTTAGGTGTATGATTAAACAATTATATCAAACAGGTGCTAATGATCATCAATATGTAGGTTGTAACACAATTATTAACTGAAACAGAAACAGCTGTGTAGGAGGAATAAAACTGGGTGAGGAACAGCCAAACTCAGCTAACAAGGTGAGGTTGCTGAAGACAGTTTACTGTCAAGTTGAGGTTGCTGAAGACAGTTTACTGTCAAAACACCATGGCAAGACTGAGCACAGCAACAAGACACAAGGTAGTTATACTGCATCAACAAGGTCTCTCCCAGGCAGAAATTTCAAGGCAGACAGGGGTTTCCAGATGTGCTGTCCAAGCTCTTTTGAAGAAGCACAAAGAAATGGGCAACAGTGAGGACCGTAGAAGCATTGGTCGGCTGTTACGTCCGTCGTTAGAAGGAGACCAAGGTGCAGCGTGGTAGGCGTGCGTACATAATTACTTTTATTTAAAATGACAAAAATCAAAAATACAAACGAACGAAAAGCTCTGTAGCACTAAACAGCAACTATACAAAGACAAGATCCCACAAACTAGGGTGGAAAACAGGCTGCCTAAGTATGATTCCCAATCAGAGACAACGATAGACAGCTGCCTCTGATTCGGAACCATACCCGGCCAACAAAAAAATTGAAAACTAGAATGCCCACCCAAATCACACCCTGACCTAACCAAATAGAGAAAAAAAAAGGCTCTCTAAGGTCAGGGCGTGACATCGGCCATGGAAACTTACTGCAGCAGATGAAAGACACATGATGCTTACTTCCCTCCGCATGTACTGTATATATATCCACTGATTCTTGAATAATATAACTTATACATGGCTCATGAGCTTAGTTCAACTGTCACACTCCATGAGAACCCAAAATATAAGCTTGTTTTTCTCCAATGTTTTTAAACATTGTAAATGTTAACATAACATGGTTAAAGCAATAATTTGGACATCATGGATGGTCAGTCCTTGCATCCATATCTCTGTCTATTAATCCGAGAGTGGTTATATTTCTCTAGTCCATCCCTCAGCTTTTTCGGGGTGGCGATTTTGTTAATGTTTAATCTGTGGATTTGCCCTTTAAACAGCTGCATATTATCAAGATATCAAAGTGTCACCAACAAAAATGTAAACAATAGGCCTTTAGCAAAAGCAGCACATGGCATTCATTTTCCACATGTAAATAGCACTTTTATGTAGCGCTCAAAGCATGCCATTCCATGAGCGCAGCATTTATTTTTCAGTTCGAATCAATGAGCCCAATCAGTCCTCCATGACAACAAAATCATAAACAACAGAGTAGGGCTGGCTAAGTCCTTAGTTTTGGGGTTATGCTCAGGTAACAATTTGGCTAATCTATACTTCCATATTTCCAAGTCCTATTCTTGAAGATCAAGGGATATAACATTTATTGGAATGACTGGAATTCAGATAGTCTTTGGTTTTTAATGTAAAGATGTAATCTAATTGTATTATTATATGTAGTAGAAAGCTATGGGTTAGAAGAAGCCAACATAACCAACCCATGAAAGTAAAATTGAACATCTATATATGGCCAGCTACGTAAACTTTAACATTGATTTATCCTCCAATAGATGTTGTTCAATTGGTAACATACATTTTTGTCTTCTTCTAATGCCTCTTGAGGGGAAAGTAATCTAAAAGTAACTGAATGTAATCAGATTACGTTACTGAGTTTGGGTAATCCAAAAGTTATTGATTACAATTTTGGACAGGTAACTAGTAACTGTAATGGATTACATTTAGAAAGTAACTGACCCAACCCTGATCACAAGATTGAGGGTTCGAGTCCCTTCGTGGTCATTTAATTTGATTAGCTCAGCTAATTTGGACATGTTCCCAATTTCCCTACATAAGACATATCTCTTGTTGCATGGAAAATTTAGAACATATTTAAGTAAGTTTAATATTCACAGACTGCGAGGCCTGAGAAATATTGCGTCTGGTTCTGCATCACAAGATTGAAGGATAGAGGCTCTTCGTGCTTGTTAAATATCACTAGCTTTACTCATGTAGATAGGTTCCCAATTTCCCTACATAAGACGTCTCTTGTTGCTTAGGAAAGCTTCGACATTGTTATACAGATGTAATAGTCTCAGACTGCGAAGCCTGAGACATATTGTGTCTGATTGTCACGACTTCCGCCGAAGTCGGCTCCTCTCCTTGTTCGGGCGGCGTTCGGCGATCGACGTCACCGGATTTCTAGCCATCGCTGCTCCATTTTTCATATTTCCATTTGTTTTGTCTTGTTCCATACACACCTGGTTTTCATTCCCTAATCACACTACAGAATTTCACACCACCATGGAGTCAGCAGGAGCAGGTACCCCGGTTAGAGGAGTCGAGGAGCGCCTCCAGAAACACTCTGCAATGTTACATCATCTTGGTGCCATGATGGATCGCGTTGTCCAGACCATGGACCGCTGGGAGAGACAGGAAGTCTCTCCAGTGCCTCGACCTGCGCAACTGGTGTTACCTCTACCCGTTCCGTCCGGAGCCGGTCCCAGTGGGATGCTTCTCTCCCTTCCCAGGGAGTATGATGGGACGGCAGCACAGTGCCAGGGGTTCCTTTTACAACTGGACCTCTACCTGGCCACCGTTCACCCAGCTCCCTCGGGAAGGGAGAGAGTGTCCACCCTCGTCTCATGCCTCTCGGGGAGAGCTCTGGAGTGGGAAAACGCTGTGTGGGGAGAAGGAGATGCGGCGTTGGACCATTTCGAGGAGTTCACCCGCCGCTTCCGGGCCGTCTTCGACCATCCGCCCGAAGGTAGAGAGGCGGGGGAACGGCTCTTCCCTTAGAGGCAGGGGACGAGGAGCGCCCAGGAGTTCGCCCTGGAATTCCGGACCTTGGCCGCCGGAGCAGGCTGGAATGACAGGGCCCTCATCGACCACTACCGATGCAGCCTGCGCGAGGACGTCTGATGTGAGCTGGCCTGCAGGGATGCCACCATCACCTTTGACCAACTGGTGGATTTGTCCATCCGGTTGGATAACCTGCTGGTTACCCGCGGACGTACAGATGGGGCTCTGTCGGTTCCATCTTCCAGCTCCCCTGCTCCGGTGCCCATGGAGTCAGGAGGGGCTGCGCGTAGGGAGGCTGGAGGAGGGGCCATCACGTGCACCATCTGTGGCCGCAGAGGGCACACTGCCGGTCGGTGCCGTGTCTGTCCCTCTGGGAGTCGAAGCAGCAGGCAGGGCACTCTGGCGTCATCCCAGGTGAGTCTGCACCACACTCATCCAGAGTCCTCTGTTGACCACCTGTTTGTACCTGTTGGTTTCCCTGAGTTTTCCCTATATTCCCAGCATAAGGGGCTCGTCGATTCAGGCGCAGCTGGGAATTTTATGGACAGAGTGTTAGCCCTTAGTTTAGGGATCCCCAGTATTCCTGTAGTGTACCTTTCCCGGTACACGCTCTGGATAGTCGATCCGCCCCCTCTGGACATCGAGGGGGTCCCGGCGTACTCCGTTCGTTCCATCCTGAATTCGAGGCGTCGGGCGGGGGGCCTTCAGTACCTCGTGGAGTGGGAGGGGTACGGTCCAGAGGAGAGGTGCTGGGTCCCGGTTGAGGATGTTTTGGACCCTGAACTGCTGCGGGAGTTTCACCGTCACCGCTGGACGTATTTATGTTATGTGGGTATTGTTACGCGCCATACTTTTTGTCTATGTTCCGTGTTTGGGCACATTTATGTACTTTTGTGCTTTCGTTGGACCGGAATAAAAAGTGTGCCTGTTCACTACACTCTACTCTCCTGCACCTGACTTCGCCTCCAGTACACACCGTTAAAACTTATTACAGCTGAAATCCCGCTAACGGGATCGATACGACAACAGCCAGTGGAAGTGCAGGGTGCCAAATTCAAAGAACAGATATCTCATAAATAAAATTCCTCAAACATACAAGTATTTTACTCCATTTTAAAGATAAACTTGTTGTTAAACCCACCACAGTGTCCGATTTCAAAAAGGCTTTACGATGAAAGCACACCAAACGATTATGTTAGGTCAGCAACTAGTCACAGAAAAACACAGCCATTTTTCCAGCCAAAGAGAGGAGTCACAAAAAGCAGAAATAGAGATAAAATGAATCACTAAACTTTTATGATCTTCATCAGATGACACTCATAGGACTTCATGTTACACAATAGATGTATATTTTGTTCGATAAAGTTCATATTTATATCAAAAAATCTCAGTTTACATTGGCGCGTTACGGTCAGTAATGTTTTGCTTCCAAAACATCCGGTTATTTTGCAGAGAGCCACATCAATTTACAGAAATACTCATCATAAATGTTGATGAAAATACAAGTGTTACACATGGAATTTTAGATCCACTTCTCCTTAATGCAACCGCTGTGTCAGATTTGGAGAAAAAAAATTAACGACGGAAAAAGCACACCATGCAATAATCTAAGTACGGCGCTCAGACACAAAAACAAGCCATACAGGTACCCGCCATGTTGTGGAGTCAACAGAAGTCAGAAATAGCATTATAAATATTCACTTACCTTTGATGATCTTCATCAGAATGCACTCCCAGGAATCCCAGTTCCACAATAAATGTTTGTTTTGTTCGATAAGTCCATCATTTATGTCCAAATACCTCCTTTTTGTTCGCGCGTTTAGGTCACAAATCCAAATTCATGAGGCGCGAGCACTAGCTCCAGACAAAGTCAAAAAGTTCCATTACAGTTCGTAGAAACATGTCAAACGATGTATAGATTACATCTTTAGGATGTTTTTAACATAAATCTTCAATAATGTTTAACTTCTCTGCGCTACGCATCCCTAGTACGGGATCACTTTCCTAAACAACCGCTAGAATTGCAGGGCGCCAAATGCATAAATATTACTAAAAATATTTATAATCATGCAATCACAAGTGAAATATACTAAAACACAGCTTAGCTTGTTAATCCACCTATCGTGCAGATTTTGAAAATATATTTTACAGCGAAAGAAATCCAAGCTTTTGTGAGTGTAGCTTTCAATGCTACAACAGCTTAGCCTTATATTAGCTTGGTTAGCTTGGTCACGAAAGTAAGAAAAGCAATAAAATTAATCACTTACCTTTGATAATCTTCGGATGTTTCCACTCAGGAGACTCCCAGTTACACAACAAATCTTCTTTTTGTTCGATAAATATTACTTTTATCACAAAAAAACGCCATTTGGGTTGCGCATTATGTTGAGAAAACAAAAGCCGTGTTCCGTTCGACAGAAACATTTAAAATGTTTTTTATAATCAATCCTCAGGTTGTCTTTAACAAACATAAGGATGAATATGTATGAACTTTCCAATTTGTAAGTCGCTCTGGATAAGAGCGTCTGCTAAATGACTTAAATGTAAATGTAATAATCGATAATATTTCAACCGGAGCATAACCTATTCAATAAGAGACTTGAATGGTGAGCTCCTCCCGCGCGCGCAGGAAATATTCGGAGGACACTTGACTAGTTTTGAAAAAACTCGTTCATTTTTCAAAATAATCATCAAATCAAATCAAGTTTATTTTATATAGCCCTTCGTACATCAGCTAATATCTCGAAGTGCTGTACAGACACCCAGCCTAAAACCCCAAACAGCAAGCAATGCAGGTGTAGAAGCACGGTGGCTAGGAAAAACTCCCTAGAAAGGCCAAAACCTAGGAAGAAACCTAGAGAGGAACCAGGCTATGAGGGGTGGCCAGTCCTCTTCTGGCTGTGCTGGGTGGAGATTATAACAGAACTATGCCAAGATGTTCAAAATGTTCATAAGTGACAAGCATGGTCAAATAATAATCATGAATAATTTTCAGTTGGCTTTTCATAGCCGATCATCAAGAGTTGAAAATAGCAGGTCCGGGACAGGTGGCGGTTCCATAACCGCAGGCAGAACAGCTGAAACTGGAATAGCAGCAAGGCCAGGTGGACTGGGGACAGCAAGGAGCCATCACGCCCGGCAGCCCCGACGCACGGTCCCAGGGCTCAGGTCCTCCGAGAGAGAGAAAGAGAGAGAGAAGGAGAGAATTAGAGAGAGCCAAGATTTTCAAAATGTTCATAAATGACAAGCATGGTCAAATAATAATCAGGAATAAATGTCAGTTGGCTTTTCATAGCCGATCATTAAGAATTGAAAACAGCAGGTCTGGGACAGGTAGGGGTTCCATAACCGCAGGCAGAACAGTTGAAACTGGAATAGCAGCAGGGCCAGGCGGACTGGGGACAGCAAGGAGTCATCATGCCCGGTAGTCCTGACGTATGGTCCCAGGGCTCCGGTCCTCCGAGAGAGAGAAAGAAAGAGAGAAGGAGAGAATTAGAGAGAGCCAAGATTTTCAAAATGTTCATAAATGACAAGCATGGTCAAATAATAATCAGGAATAAAAGTCAGTTGGCTTTTCATAGCCGATCATTAAGAGTTGAACAGGTAGGGGTTCCATAACAGCAGGCAGAACAGTTGAAACTGGAAAATAAAAGCCTGAAACTATGTCTAAAGCCTGGACACAGCCTGAGGAAGCCATTGGAAAAGGAATCTGGTTGATACCCCTTTAAATGGAGGTTAGACGGGCCAGGGAACACAGTTTTTAAAATTTTAAATATCACTTCCGGGTTACATTTTCTCAGGTTTTTGCTTGCAGAATAAGTATTCTTATTCTCACAGACAATATTTTGACAGTTTTGGAAACTTTGGAGTGTTTTCTATCCTAATCTGTAAATTATATGCATATTCTACGATCTGGGCCAGAGAAAATGTCCGTTTACGTTGGGCACGTTATTTTTTTTTTAAATTCAAAAGAATTCTGACCCCTAGCGCTAAGAAGTTAAACCGGAGAATTCCTTTGTCTTTAGAAATGCAATGGAACGCAGCTAACTCTCACGGGAGCGCGCGAGACTGAGCTCATGGCACTCTGCCAGACCTCTGGTTGAAACAGCTCTCATTCTCTCCCCCTCACAGTAGAAGCCTCAAACAAGGTTCTAAAGACTGTTGACATCTAGTGGAAGCCCTAGGAAGTCCAATCGGATCAAATTTACACTGTATCTTGGATAGGCAAAGAGTTGAAAAACTACAAACCTCAGATTTCTCACTTCCTGGTTGGATTTTTTTGTCAGGTTTTTGCCTGCCATATGAGTTCTGTTATACTCACAGACATCTTTCAAACTGTTTTAGAAACTTTAGAGTGTTTTCTATCCAAATGTACTAATAATATGCATATCTTAGCTTCTGGGCCTGAGTAGCAGGCAGTTTACTCTAGGCACCTTATTCATCCAAGCTACTCAATACTGCCCCCCAGCCATAAGAAGTTAACACTGATTCTGCATCACCAGATTGAAGGATAGAGTATCTTTGTACTTGTTAAATATCACTAGCTTTACTCATTGTAGATAGGTTCCATATATTGTTATGGAGGTTTATTCATCACAGACTGCTCTGCATAATGGATAAGGCATCTGACTTCAAATAAATAAATAGATAGAGGGATAATGTCTGTTTGTAGTTTATACATATCATTAGCTTTACTCATTTAGCTAGGTTCCCAATTTCCCTACATAAGATGTCTCATGTTGCTCTTCTTATTAAATATCACTATCTTTCCTCATTCAGACAGGTTAACAATTTTGCTACGCCTATTTTTGCAAAGTAAAGGCTGTATGATGTCATATAGCCGTCCATGGAGTAGACTGTGTGACCTAATGGATAAGGTGTCTGACTTTGAATCAGAAGATTGAGGGCACAGGTCCTTTCGTGGTTGTTTAATTTCAGTAGCTCAGCTAATTTGGACACTTTCCATATTTCCCTAGTTAAGACATGACTCCTGTTGCATTGATAAGTTAAGACATTGTTATGCAGTTTTAATAATCTAAGACTGCAAGGCCTGAGTAATATTGTGTCTGATTCTTTATCACAAGATTGAGGGATAGTGTCTCTTCGTACTTGTTAAATATCACTAGCTTTCCTCATTCGGACAGGTTCACAATTCTGATGTCTATTTTGCAAACCAAAGTCTGTATGATGTCATATAGTAGCATATGGAGTAGACTGTGTGGCCTAATGGATAAGGTGTCTGATCTGGCATCAAAGACTGAGGGTTTGAGTTCCTTCGTGTTTGTCAAATTTCATTAGGTAAGCTAATTTGGACACGTTCGCAATTACCCTAAATAATGCATTGTTCTTGTTGCTTTGAAATGCTAGGATATTGTTATGCAACTTCAATGATCTAAGAATGCGAGACCCGTGAAATATTGTGTCTGATTATGCATCACAAGATTGAGGGATAGCGTCTCTTCATACTTGTTCAATATCACTAGCTTTCCTCATTCGGACCGGTTCACAATTTTGATGTCTATTGTTGCAAAAAAACGTCTGAATGATGTCCAATAGGATTATGTGGAGTAGAGTGTGTCGCATAATGGATAAGGTGTTTGACTTCAAATCAGAAGATTGAGGGTTTGACTCTCCTCGTTGTTGTTTAATTTCATTAGCTCAGCTATTTTGGACATGTTCGCAACTTCCCGAGATAAGGCTTTGTTCTTCTTGCTTTGAAAAGCTAGGACATTGTTATAATATTTAATAATCTAAGAGTGCGAGGCCTGAGTAATATTGTGTCTGATTATGCATCACAAGATTGAGGGATAGCGTCTCTTCGTACTCGTTCAATATCACTAGCTTTCCTCATTCGGACAGGTTCGCAATTTTCATGTCTATTGTGGTAAAACAACATCTGCATGATGTCATATAGGAGTATATCAAATCAAATCAAATCAAATTTTATTAGTCACATACACATGGTTAGCAGATGTTAATGCGAGTGTAGCGAAATGCTTGTGCTTCTAGTTCCGACAATGCAGTAATAACAACAAGTAATCTAACCTAACAATTCCACAACTACTACCTTATACACACAAGTGTAAAGGGATAAAGAATATGTACATAAAGATATATGAATGAGTGATGGTACAGAACGGCATAGGCAAGATGCAGTAGATGGTATAGAGTACGGTATATACATATGAGATGAGTACTGTAGGGTATGTAAACATAAAGTGGCATAGTTTAAAGTGGCTAGTGGTACATGTATTACATAAAGATGGCAAGATGCAGTAGATGATATAGAGTACAGTATATACATATACATATGAGATGGGTAATGTAGGGTATGTAAACATTATATTAAGTGGCATTGTTTAAAGTGGCTAGTGGTACATTTTTACATAATTTCCATCAATTCCCATTTTTAAAGTGGCTGGAGTTGAGTCAGTATGTTGGCAGCGGCCGCTAAATGTTAGTGGTGGCTGTTTAACAGTCTGATGGCCTTGAGATAGAAGCTGTTTTTCAGTCTCTCGGTCCCTGCTTTGATGCACCTGTACTGACCTCGCCTTCTGGATGATAGCGGGGTGAACAGGCAGTGGCTTGGGTGGTTGTTGTCCTTGATGATCTTTATGGCCTTCCTGTGACATCGGGTGGTGTAGGTGTCCTGGAGGGCAGGTAGTTTGCCCCCGGTGATGCGTTCTGCAGACCTCACTACCCTCTGGAGAGCCTTACGGTTGTGGGCGGAGCAGTTGCCGTACCAGGCGGTGATACAGCCCGACAGGATGCTCTCGATTGTGCATCTGTAGAAGTTTGTGAGTGCTTTTGGTGACAAGCCGAATTTCTTCAGCCTCCTGAGGTTGAAGAGGCGCTGCTGCGCCTTCTTCACAACGCTGTCTGTGTGGGTGGACCAATTCAGTTTGTCCGTGATGTGTACACCGAGGAACTTAAAACTTTCCACCTTCTCCACTACTGACCCGTCGATGTGGATAGGGGGGTGCTCCCTCTGCTGTTTCCTGAAGTCCACAATCATCTCCTTTGTTTTGTTGACGTTGAGTGTGAGGTTATTTTCCTGACACCACACTCCGAGGGCCCTCACCTCCTCCCTGTAGGCCGTCTCGTCGTTGTTGGTAATCAAGCCTACCACTGTAGTGTCATCCGCAAACTTGATGATTGAGTTGGAGGCGTGCATGGCCACGCAGTCGTGGGTGAACAGGGAGTACAGGAGAGGGCTCAGAACGCACCCTTGTGGGGCCCCAGTGTTGAGGATCAGCGGGGTGGAGATGTTGTTACCTACCCTCACCACCTGGGGGCGGCCCGTCAGGAAGTCCAGGACCCAGTTGCACAGGGCGGGGTCGAGACCCAGGGTCTCGAGCTTGATGACGAGTTTGGAGGGTACTATGGTGTTAAATGCTGAGCTGTAATCGATGAACAGCATTCTCACATAGGTATTCCTCTTGTCCAGATGGGTTAGGGCAGTGTGCAGTGTGGTTGCGATTGCGTCGTCTGTGGACCTATTGGGTCGGTAAGCAAATTGGAGTGGGTCTAGGGTGTCCGGTAGGGTGGAGGTGATATGGTCCTTGACTAGTCTCTCAAAGCACTTCATGATGACGGAAGTGAGTGCTACGGGGCGGTAGTCGTTTAGCTCAGTTACCTTAGCTTTCTTGGGAACAGGAACAATGGTGGCCCTCTTGAAGCATGTGGGAACAGCAGACTGGGATAAGGATTGATTGAATATGTCCGTAAACACACCAGCCAGCTGGTCTGCACATGCTCTGAGGACGCGGCTGGGAATGCCGTCTGGGCCTGCAGCCTTGCGAGGGTTAACACGTTTAAATGTTTTACTCACCTCGGCTGCAGTGAAGGAGAGCCCGCAGGTTTTGGTAGCGGGCCGTGTCAGTGGCACTGTATTGTCCTCAAAGCGGGCAAAAAAGTTATTTAGCCTGTCTGGGAGCAAGACATCCTGGTCCGCGACGGGGATGGTTTTCTTTTTGTAATCCGTGATAGACTGTAGACCCTGCCACATACCTCTTGTGTCTGAGCTGTTGAATTGCGACTCTATTTTGTCTCTGTACTGGGACTTAGCCTGTTTGATTGCCTTGCGGAGAGAATAGCTACACTGTTTGTATTCGGTCATGTTTCCGGTCACCTTGCCCTGGTTAAAAGCAGTGGTTCGCGCTTTCAGTTTCACGCGAATGCTGCCGTCAATCCACGGTTTCTGGTTTGGGAATGTTTTAATCGTTGCTGTGGGTACGACATCGTCAATGCACTTCCTAATGAACTCGCTCACCGAATCAGCATATTCGTCCATGTTGTTGTTGGACGCAATGCGGAACATATTCCAATCCGCGTGATCGAAGCAGTCTTGAAGCGTGGAATCAGATTGGTCGGACCAGCGTTGAACAGACCTGAGCGCGGGAGCTTGTTGTTTTAGTTTCTGTTTGTAGGCTGGAATCAACAAAATGGAGTCGTGGTCAGCTTTTCCGAAAGGAGGGCGGGGGAGGGCCTTATATGCGTCGCGGAAGTTAGTATAACAATGATCCAGGGTTTTACCAGCCCTGGTAGCACAATCGATATGCTGATAGAATTTAGGGAGTTTTGTTTTTAGATTAGCCTTGTTAAAATCCCCAGCTACGATGAATGCAGCCTCAGGGTGTGTGGTTTCCAGTTTACAAAGAGTCAGATAAAGTTCGTTCAGGGCCATCGATGTGTCTGCTTGGGGGGGAATATATACGGCTGTGATTATGATCGAAGAGAATCCCTTGGTAGATAATGCGGTCGACATTTGATTGTGAGGAGTTCTAGATCAGGTGAACAGAATGACTTGAGTTCCTGTGTGTTGTTATGATGATCACACCACGTCTCGTTAATCATAAGGCATACCCCCCCGCCCCTCTTCTTACCAGAAAGATGTATGTTTCTGTCGGCGCGATGCGTGAAGAAACCAGCTGGCTGCACCGACTCCGTTAGCGTCTCTTGAGTTAGCCATGTTTCCGTGAAGCAGAGCACGTTGCAATCCCTGATGTCTCTCTGGAATGTTACCCGTGCTCGGATTTCATCAACCTTATTGTCAAGAGACTGGACATTGGCGAGTAGTATGCTAGGGAGTGGAGCGCGATGTGCCCGTCTCCGGAGCCTGACCAAGAGACCGCTACGTTTGCCCCTTTTACGGCGTCGCATAGGGTCCCCGGCTGGGATCAGATCCATTGTATTGGGTGGAAGGCAAAACACTGGATCCGTTTCGGGAAAGTCATATTCCTGGTTATAACGATGGTGAGTTGACGTTAATCGTATATTCAGTAGTTCCTCCCGACTGTATGTAATGAAACCTAAGATTACCTGGGGTACCGATGTAAGAAATAACACATAAAAAAACAAAATACTGCATATTTTCCAAGGAACGCGAAGCGAGGCGGCCATCTCGGTCGGCGCCATCTTTACTATATGTAACAGGCTGCGTGCCTAATGGATAAGGCGTCTGACTTCGAATCAGAAGATTGAGGTTTCGAGTCCCTTCGTGGTCGTTTAATTTCATTAGCTCAGCTATTTTGGACATGTTCGCAATTTCCCGAGATAAGGCTTTGTTCTTCTTGCTTTGAAAAGCAAGGACATTGTTATACAATTGAATAATCTAAGAGTGCGAGGCCTGAGTAATATTGTGTCTGATTCTGCATCACAAGATTGAGGGATAGCGACTCTTCATACTTGTTCAATATCACTAGCTTTCCTCATTCTGACAGGTTCGCAATTTTCATGTCTATTGTGGCAAAACAACGTCTGCATGATGTCATATAGGAGTATATTTCGCAGGTTGCGTGGCCTAATGGATAAGGCGTCTGACTTCGAATCAGAAGATTGAGGGTTTGAGTCCCTTCGTGGTCGTTTAATTTCATAAACTCAGTTAATTTGGACTTGTTTGCAATTTCCTGAAATAAGTCTTTGTTCTTGTTGCTTTGAAATGCTAGGACATTGTCATGCAACTTCAATGATCTAAGAATGCGAGACCCGTGAAATATTGTGTCTGATTCTGCATCACAAGATTGAGGGATAGCGTCTCTTCATACTTGTTCAATATCACTAGCTTTCCTCATTCGGACCGGTTCACAATTTTCATGTCTATTGTGGTAAAACAACGTCTGCATGATGTCATATAGGAGTATATGTAAAAGGTTGCGTGGCCTAATGGATAAGGCGTCTGACTTCGAATCAGAAGATTGAGGTTTCGAGTCCCTTCGTGGTCGTTTAGTTTCATAAACTCAGTTAATTTGGACTTGTTTGCAATTTCCTGAAATAAGTCTTTGTTCTTGTTGCTTTGAAATGCTAGGACATTGTCATGCAACTTCAATGATCTAAGAATGCGAGACCCATGAAATATTGTGTCTGATTCTGCATCACAAGATTGAGGGATAGCGTCTCTTCATACTTGTTCAATATCACTAGCTTTCCTCATTCGGACCGGTTCACAATTTTCATGTCTATTGTGGTAAAACAACGTCTGCATGATGTCATATTGGATTATGTGGAGTAGAGTGTGTCGCCTAATGGATAAGGTGTTTGACTTCAAATCAGAAGATTGAGGGTTTGACTCTCCTCGTTGTTGTTACATTTCATTAGCGCAGCTATTTTGGACATGTTCGCAACTTCCCGAGATAAGGCTTTGTTCTTCTTGCTTTGAAAAGCTAGGACATTGTTATAATATTTAATAATCTAAGAGTGCGAGGCCTGAGTAATATTGTGTCTGATTCTGCATCACAAGATTGAGGGATAGCGTCTCTTCGTACTTGTTCAATATCACTAGCTTTCCTCATTCGGACAGGTTCGCAATTTTCATGTCTATTGTGGCAAAACAACGTCTGCATGATGTCATATAGGAGTATATGTAGCAGGTTGCGTGGACTAATGGATAAGGCGTCTTACTTCGAATCAGAATATTGAGGGTTCGAGTCCCTTCGTGGTCGTTTAATTTCATAAACTCAGTTAATTTGGACTTGTTTGCAATTTCCTGAAATAAGTCTTTGTTCTTGTTGCTTTGAAATGCTAGGATATTGTCATGCAACTTCAATGATCTAAGAATGCGAGACCCGTGAAATATTGTGTCTGATTCTGCATCACAAGATTGAGGGATAGCGTCTCTTCATACTTGTTCAATATCACTAGCTTTCCTCATTCGGACCGGTTCACAATTTTCATGTCTATTGTGGTAAAACAACGTCTGCATGATGTCATATAGGAGTATATGGAACAGGCTGCGTGGCCTAATGGATAAGGCGTCTGACTTCGAATCAGAAGATTGAGGGTTCGAGTCCCTTCGTTGTCTTTTAATTTCATGAGCTCAGCTATTTTGGACATGTTCGCAATTTCCCGAGATAAGGCTTTGTTCTTCTTGCTTTGAAAAGCTAGGACATTGTTATACAATTTAATAATCTAAGAGTGCGAGGCCTGAGTAATATTGTGTCTGATTCTGCATCACAAGATTGAGGGATAGCGTCTCTTCGTACTTGTTCAATATCACTAGCTTTCCTCATTCGGACAGGTTCACAATTTTCATGTCTATTGTGGATAAACAACGTCTGCATGATGTCATATAGGAGTATATGTACCAGGTTGCGTGGTCTAATGGATAAGGCGTCTGACTTCGAATCAGAAGATTGAGGGTTCGAGTCCCTTCGTGATCGTTTAATTTCATAAACTCAGTTAATTTGGACTTGTTTGCAATTTCCTGAAATAAGTCTTTGTTCTTGTTGCTTTGAAATGCTAGGACATTGTCATGCAACTTCAATGATCTAAGAATGCGAGACCCATGAAATATTGTGTCTGATTCTGCATCACAAGATTGAGGGATAGCGTCTCTTCATACTTGTTCAATATCACTAGCTTTCCTCATTCGGACCGGTTCACAATTTTCATGTCTATTGTGGTAAAACAACGTCTGCATGATGTCATATTGGATTATGTGGAGTAGAGTGTGTCGCCTAATGGATAAGGTGTTTGACTTCAAATCAGAAGATTGAGGGTTTGACTCTCCTCGTTGTTGTTACATTTCATTAGCGCAGCTATTTTGGACATGTTCGCAACTTCCCGAGATAAGGCTTTGTTCTTCTTGCTTTGAAAAGCTAGGACATTGTTATAATATTTAATAATCTAAGAGTGCGAGGCCTGAGTAATATTGTGTCTGATTCTGCATCACAAGATTGAGGGATAGCGTCTCTTCGTACTTGTTCAATATCACTAGCTTTCCTCATTCGGACAGGTTCGCAATTTTCATGTCTATTGTGGCAAAACAACCTCTGCATGATGTCATATAGGAGTATATGTAGCAGGTTGCGTGGACTAATGGATAAGGCGTCTTACTTCGAATCAGAATATTGAGGGTTCGAGTCCCTTCGTGGTCTTTTAATTTCATAAACTCAGTTAATTTGGACTTGTTTGCAATTTCCTGAAATAAGTCTTTGTTCTTGTTGCTTTGAAATGCTAGGATATTGTCATGCAACTTCAATGATCTAAGAATGCGAGACCCGTGAAATATTGTGTCTGATTCTGCATCACAAGATTGAGGGATAGCGTCTCTTCATACTTGTTCAATATCACTAGCTTTCCTCATTCGGACCGGTTCACAATTTTCATGTCTATTGTGGTAAAACAACGTCTGCATGATGTCATATAGGAGTATATGGAACAGGCTGCGTGGCCTAATGGATAAGGCGTCTGACTTCGAATCAGAAGATTGAGGGTTCGAGTCCCTTCGTTGTCTTTTAATTTCATGAGCTCAGCTATTTTGGACATGTTCGCAATTTCCCGAGATAAGGCTTTGTTCTTCTTGCTTTGAAAAGCTAGGACATTGTTATACAATTTAATAATCTAAGAGTGCGAGGCCTGAGTAATATTGTGTCTGATTCTGCATCACAAGATTGAGGGATAGCGTCTCTTCGTACTTGTTCAATATCACTAGCTTTCCTCATTCGGACAGGTTCACAATTTTCATGTCTATTGTGGATAAACAACGTCTGCATGATGTCATATAGGAGTATATTTCGCAGGTTGCGTGGCCTAATGGATAAGGCGTCTGACTTCGAATCAGAAGATTGAGGGTTCGAGTCCCTTCGTGATCGTTTAATTTCATAAACTCAGTTAATTTGGACTTGTTTGCAATTTCCTGAAATAAGTCTTTGTTCTTGTTGCTTTGAAATGCTAGGACATTGTCATGCAACTTCAATGATCTAAGAATGCGAGACCCATGAAATATTGTGTCTGATTCTGCATCACAAGATTGAGGGATAGCGTCTCTTCATACTTGTTCAATATCACTAGCTTTCCTCATTCGGACCGGTTCACAATTTTCATGTCTATTGTGGTAAAACAACGTCTGCATGATGTCATATTGGATTATGTGGAGTAGAGTGTGTCGCCTAATGGATAAGGTGTTTGACTTCAAATCAGAAGATTGAGGGTTTGACTCTCCTCGTTGTTGTTACATTTCATTAGCGCAGCTATTTTGGACATGTTCGCAACTTCCCGAGATAAGGCTTTGTTCTTCTTGCTTTGAAAAGCTAGGACATTGTTATAATATTTAATAATCTAAGAGTGCGAGGCCTGAGTAATATTGTGTCTGATTCTGCATCACAAGATTGAGGGATAGCGTCTCTTCGTACTTGTTCAATATCACTAGCTTTCCTCATTCGGACAGGTTCGCAATTTTCATGTCTATTGTGGCAAAACAACGTCTGCATGATGTCATATAGGAGTATATGTAGCAGGTTGCGTGGCCTAATGGATAAGGCGTCTGACTTCGAAACAGAATATTGAGGGTTCGAGTCCCTTCGTGGTCGTTTAATTTCATAAACTCAGTTAATTTGGACTTGTTTGCAATTTCCTGAAATAAGTCTTTGTTCTTGTTGCTTTGAAATGCTAGGATATTGTCATGCAACTTCAATGATCTAAGAATGCGAGACCCGTGAAATATTGTGTCTGATTCTGCATCACAAGATTGAGGGATAGCGTCTCTTCATACTTGTTCAATATCACTAGCTTTCCTCATTCGGACCGGTTCACAATTTTCATGTCTATTGTGGTAAAACAACGTCTGCATGATGTCATATAGGAGTATATGGAACAGGCTGCGTGGCCTAATGGATAAGGCGTCTGACTTCGAATCAGAAGATTGAGGTTTCGAGTCCCTTCGTTGTCTTTTCATTTCATGAGCTCAGCTATTTTGGACATGTTCGCAATTTCCCGAGATAAGGCTTTGTTCTTCTTGCTTTGAAAAGCTAGGACATTGTTATACAATTTAATAATCTAAGAGTGCGAGGCCTGAGTAATATTGTGTCTGATTCTGCATCACAAGATTGAGGGATAGCGTCTCTTCGTACTTGTTCAATATCACTAGCTTTCCTCATTCGGACAGGTTCACAATTTTCATGTCTATTGTGGATAAACAACGTCTGCATGATGTCATATAGGAGTATATGTACCAGGTTGTGTGGCCTAATGGATAAGGCGTCTGACTTCGAATCAGAAGATTGAGGGTTCGAGTCCCTTCGTGATCGTTTAATTTCATAAACTCAGTTAATTTGGACTTGTTTGCAATTTCCTGAAATAAGTCTTTGTTCTTGTTGCTTTGAAATGCTAGGACATTGTCATGCAACTTCAATGATCTAAGAATGCGAGACCCGTGAAATATTGTGTCTGATTCTGCATCACAAGATTGAGGGATAGCGTCTCTTCATACTTGTTCAATATCACTAGCTTTCCTCATTCGGACCGATTGACAATTTTCATGTCTATTGTGGTAAAACAACGTCTGCATGATGTCATATTGGATTATGTGGAGTAGAGTGTGTCGCCTAATGGATAAGGTGTTTGACTTCAAATCAGAAGATTGAGGGTTTGACTCTCCTCGTTGTTGTTAAATTTCATTAGCTCAGCTATTTTGGACATGTTCGCAATTTCCCGAGATAAGACTTCGTTCTTCTTGCTTTGAAAAGCTAGGACATTGTTATACAATTTAATAATCTAAGAGTGCGAGGCCTGAGTAATATTGTGTCTGATTCTGCATCACAAGATTGAGGGATAGCGTCTCTTCGTACTTGTTCAATATCACTAGCTTTCCTCATTCGGACAGGTTCGCAATTTTCATGTCTATTGTGGCAAAACAACGTCTGCATGATGTCATATAGGATTATATGTAACAGGTTGCGTGGCCTAATGAATAAAGCGTCTGACTTCGAATCAGAAGATTGAGGTTTCGAGTCCCTTCGTGGTCGTTTAATTTCATAAACTCAGTTAATTTGGACTTGTTTGCAATTTCCTGAAATAAGTCTTTGTTCTTGTTGCTTTGAAATGCTAGGACATTGTCATGCAACTTCAATGATCTAAGAATGCGAGACCCGTGAAATATTGTGTCTGATTCTGCATCACAAGATTGAGGGATAGCGTCTCTTCATACTTGTTCAATATCACTAGCTTTCCTTATTCGGACCGGTTCACAATTTTCATGTCTATTGTGGCAAAACAACGTCTGCATAATGTCATATAGGAGTATATGTAACAGGTTGCGTGGCCTAATGGATAAGGCGTCTGACTTTGAATCAGAAGATTGAGGGTTCGAGTCTCCTCGCTGTTTTTAAATTTCATTAGCTCAGCTATTTTGGACATGTTCGCAATTTCCCGAGATAAGGCTTTGTTCTTCTTGCTTTGAAAAGCTAGGACATTGTTATACAATTTAATAATCTAAGAGTGCGAGGCCTGAGTAATATTGTGTCTGATTCTGCATCACAAGATTGAGGGATAGCGTCTCTTCGTACTTGTTCAATATCACTAGCTTTCCTCATTCGGACAGGTTCGCAATTTTCATGTCTATTGTGGCAAAACAACGTCTGCATGATGTCATATAGGATTATATGTAACAGGTTGCGTGGCCTAATGAATAAAGCGTCTGACTTCGAATCAGAAGATTGAGGTTTCGAGTCCCTTCGTGGTCGTTTAATTTCATAAACTCAGTTAATTTGGACTTGTTTGCAATTTCCTGAAATAAGTCTTTGTTCTTGTTGCTTTGAAATGCTAGGACATTGTCATGCAACTTCAATGATCTAAGAATGCGAGACCCGTGAAATATTGTGTCTGATTCTGCATCACAAGATTGAGGGATAGCGTCTCTTCATACTTGTTCAATATCACTAGCTTTCCTTATTCGGACCGGTTCACAATTTTCATGTCTATTGTGGCAAAACAACGTCTGCATAATGTCATATAGGAGTATATGAAACAGGTTGCGTGGCCTAATGGATAAGGCGTCTGACTTTGAATCAGAAGATTGAGGGTTCGAGTCTCCTCGTTGTTTTTAAATTTCATTAGCTCAGCTATTTTGGACATGTTCGCAATTTCCCGAGATAAGGCTTTGTTCTTCTTGCTTTGAAAAGCTAGGACATTGTTATACAATTTAATAATCTAAGAGTGCGAGGCCTGAGTAATATTGTGTCTGATTCTGCATCACAAGATTGAGGGATAGCGTCTCTTCGTACTTGTTCAATATCACTAGCTTTCCTCATTCGGACAGGTTCGCAATTTTCATGTCTATTGTGGCAAAACAACGTCTGCATGATGTCATATAGGAGTATATGTAACAGGTTGCGTGGCCTAATGGATAAGGCGTCTGACTTCGAATCAGAAGATTGAGGGTTCGAGTCCCTTCGTGGTCGTTTAATTTCATAAACTCAGTTAATTTGGACTTGTTTGCAATTTCCTGAAATAAGTCTTTGTTCTTGTTGCTTTGAAATGCTAGGACATTGTCATGCAACTTCAATGATCTAAGAATGCGAGACCCGTGAAATATTGTGTCTGATTCTGCATCACAAGATTGAGGGATAGCGTCTCTTCATACTTGTTCAATATCACTAGCTTTCCTCATTCGGACCGGTTCACAATTTTCATGTCTATTGTGGCAAAACAACGTCTGCATGATGTCATATAGGAGTATATGTAATAGGTTGCGTGCCCTAATGGGAAAGGCGTCTGACTTCGAATCAGAAGATTGAGGTTTCGAGTCCCTTTGTGGTCGTTTAATTTCATAAACTCAGTTAATTTGGACTTGTTTGCAATTTCCTGAAATAAGTCTTTGTTCTTGTTGCTTTGAAATGCTAGGACATTGTCATGCAACTTCAATGATCTAAGAATGCGAGACCCGTGAAATATTGTGTCTGATTCTGCATCACAAGATTGAGGGATAGCGTCTCTTCATACTTGTTCAATATCACTAGCTTTCCTCATTCGGACCGGTTCACAATTTTCATGTCTATTGTGGTAAAACAACGTCTGCATAATGTCATATAGGAGTATATGTAACAGGTTGCGTGGCCTAATGGATAAGGCGTCTGACTTCGAATCAGAAGATTGAGGGTTCGAGTCTCCTCGTTGTTGTTAAATTTCATTAGCTCAGCTATTTTGGACATGTTCGCAATTTCCCGAGATAAGGCTTTGTTCTTCTTGCTTTGAAAAGCTAGGACATTGTTATACAATTTAATAATCTAAGAGTGCGAGGCCTGAGTAATATTGTGTCTGATTCTGCATCACAAGATTGAGGGATAGCGTCTCTTCGTACTTGTTCAATATCACTAGCTTTCCTCATTCGGACAGGTTCGCAATTTTCATGTCTATTGTGGCAAAACAACGTCTGCATGATGTCATATAGGATTATATGTAACAGGTTGCGTGGCCTAATGAATAAAGCGTCTGACTTCGAATCAGAAGATTGAGGTTTCGAGTCCCTTCGTGGTCGTTTAATTTCATAAACTCAGTTAATTTGGACTTGTTTGCAATTTCCTGAAATAAGTCTTTGTTCTTGTTGCTTTGAAATGCTAGGACATTGTCATGCAACTTCAATGATCTAAGAATGCGAGACCCGTGAAATATTGTGTCTGATTCTGCATCACAAGATTGAGGGATAGCGTCTCTTCATACTTGTTCAATATCACTAGCTTTCCTTATTCGGACCGGTTCACAATTTTCATGTCTATTGTGGCAAAACAACGTCTGCATAATGTCATATAGGAGTATATGAAACAGGTTGCGTGGCCTAATGGATAAGGCGTCTGACTTTGAATCAGAAGATTGAGGGTTCGAGTCTCCTCGTTGTTTTTAAATTTCATTAGCTCAGCTATTTTGGACATGTTCGCAATTTCCCGAGATAAGGCTTTGTTCTTCTTGCTTTGAAAAGCTAGGACATTGTTATACAATTTAATAATCTAAGAGTGCGAGGCCTGAGTAATATTGTGTCTGATTCTGCATCACAAGATTGAGGGATAGCGTCTCTTCGTACTTGTTCAATATCACTAGCTTTCCTCATTCGGACAGGTTCGCAATTTTCATGTCTATTGTGGCAAAACAACGTCTGCATGATGTCATATAGGAGTATATGTAACAGGTTGCGTGGCCTAATGGATAAGGCGTCTGACTTCGAATCAGAAGATTGAGGGTTCGAGTCCCTTCGTGGTCGTTTAATTTCATAAACTCAGTTAATTTGGACTTGTTTGCAATTTCCTGAAATAAGTCTTTGTTCTTGTTGCTTTGAAATGCTAGGACATTGTCATGCAACTTCAATGATCTAAGAATGCGAGACCCGTGAAATATTGTGTCTGATTCTGCATCACAAGATTGAGGGATAGCGTCTCTTCATACTTGTTCAATATCACTAGCTTTCCTCATTCGGACCGGTTCACAATTTTCATGTCTATTGTGGCAAAACAACGTCTGCATGATGTCATATAGGAGTATATGTAATAGGTTGCGTGCCCTAATGGGAAAGGCGTCTGACTTCGAATCAGAAGATTGAGGTTTCGAGTCCCTTTGTGGTCGTTTAATTTCATAAACTCAGTTAATTTGGACTTGTTTGCAATTTCCTGAAATAAGTCTTTGTTCTTGTTGCTTTGAAATGCTAGGACATTGTCATGCAACTTCAATGATCTAAGAATGCGAGACCCGTGAAATATTGTGTCTGATTCTGCATCACAAGATTGAGGGATAGCGTCTCTTCATACTTGTTCAATATCACTAGCTTTCCTCATTCGGACCGGTTCACAATTTTCATGTCTATTGTGGTAAAACAACGTCTGCATAATGTCATATAGGAGTATATGTAACAGGTTGCGTGGCCTAATGGATAAGGCGTCTGACTTCGAATCAGAAGATTGAGGGTTCGAGTCTCCTCGTCGTTGTTAAATTTCATTAGCTCAGCTATTTTGGACATGTTCGCAATTTCCCGAGATAAGGCTTTGTTCTTCTTGCTTTGAAAAGCTAGGACATTGTTATACAATTTAATAATCTAAGAGTGCGAGGCCTGAGTAATATTGTGTCTGATTCTGCATCACAAGATTGAGGGATAGCGTCTCTTCGTACTTGTTCAATATCACTAGCTTTCCTCATTCGGACAGGTTCGCAATTTTCATGTCTATTGTGGCAAAACAACGTCTGCATGATGTCATATAGGAGTGTATGTAACAGGTTGCGTGGCCTAATGGATTATGCGCCTGACTTCGAATCAGAAGATTGAGTGTTCGAGTCCCTTCGTGGTCGTTTAATTTCATAAACTCAGTTAATTTGGACTTGTTTGCAATTTCCTGAAATAAGTCTTTGTTCTTGTTGCTTTGAAATGCTAGGACATTGTCATGCAACTTCAATGATCTAAGAATGCGAGACCCGTGAAATATTGTGTCTGATTCTGCATCACAAGATTGAGGGATAGCGTCTCTTCATACTTGTTCAATATCACTAGCTTTCCTCATTCGGACCGGTTCACAATTTTCATGTCTATTGTGGCAAAACAACGTCTGCATGATGTCATATAGGAGTGTATGTAACAGGGTGCGTGGCCTAATGGGAAAGGCGTCTGACTTCGAATCAGAAGATTGAGGGTTCGAGTCCCTTTGTGGTCGTTTAATTTCATAAACTCAGTTAATTTGGACTTGTTTGCAATTTCCTGAAATAAGTCTTTGTTCTTGTTGCTTTGAAATGCTAGGACATTGTCATGCAACTTCAATGATCTAAGAATGCGAGACCCGTGAAATATTGTGTCTGATTCTGCATCACAAGATTGAGGGATAGCGTCTCTTCATACTTGTTCAATATCACTAGCTTTCCTCATTCGGACCGATTCACAATTTTCATGTCTATTGTGGTAAAACAACGTCTGCATGATGTCATATTGGATTATGTGGAGTAGAGTGTGTCGCCTAATGGATAAGGTGTTTGACTTCAAATCAGAAGATTGAGGGTTTGACTCTCCTCGTTGTTGTTAAATTTCATTAGCTCAGCTATTTTGGACATGTTCGCAATTTCCCGAGATAAGGCTTTGTTCTTCTTGCTTTGAAAAGCTAGGACATTGTTATACAATTTAATAATCTAAGAGTGCGAGGCCTGAGTAATATTGTGTCTGATTCTGCATCACAAGATTGAGGGATAGCGTCTCTTCGTACTTGTTCCATATCACTAGCTTTCCTCATTCGGACAGGTTCGCAATTTTCATGTCTATTGTGGCAAAACAACGTCTGCATGATGTCATATAGGAGTATATGTAAAAGGTTGCGTGGCCTAATGGATAAGGCGCCTGACTTCGAATCAGAAGATTGAGGGTTCGAGTCTCTTCGTGGTCGTTTAATTTCATAAACTCAGTTAATTTGGACTTGTTTGCAATTTCCTGAAATAAGTCTTTGTTCTTGTTGCTTTGAAATGCTAGGACATTGTCATGCAACTTCAATGATCTAAGAATGCGAGACCCGTGAAATATTGTGTCTGATTCTGCATCACAAGATTGAGGGATAGCGTCTCTTCATACTTGTTCAATATCACTAGCTTTCCTCATTCGGACCGGTTCACAATTTTCATGTCTATTGTGGCAAAACAACGTCTGCATGATGTCATATAGGAGTATATGTAACAGGTTGCGTGGCCTAATGGGTAAGGCGTCTGACTTCGAATCAGAAGTTTGAGGTTTCGAGTCCCTTTGTGGTCGTTTAATTTCATAAACTCAGTTAATTTGGACTTGTTTGCAATTTCCTGAAATAAGTCTTTGTTCTTGTTGCTTTGAAATGCTAGGACATTGTCATGCAACTTCAATGATCTAAGAATGCGAGACCCGTGAAATATTGTGTCTGATTCTGCATCACAAGATTGAGGGATAGCGTCTCTTCATACTTGTTCAATATCACTAGCTTTCCTCATTCGGACCGATTCACAATTTTCATGTCTATTGTGGTAAAACAACGTCTGCATGATGTCATATTGGATTATGTGGAGTAGAGTGTGTCGCCTAATGGATAAGGTGTTTGACTTCAAATCAGAAGATTGAGGGTTTGACTCTCCTCGTTGTTGTTACATTTCATTAGCTCAGCTATTTTGGACATGTTCGCACTTTCCCGAGATAAGGCTTTGTTCTTCTTGCTTTGAAAAGCTAGGACATTGTTATACAATTTAATAATCTAAGAGTGCGAGGCCTGAGTAATATTGTGTCTGATTCTGCATCACAAGATTGAGGGATAGCGTCTCTTCGTACTTGTTCAATATCACTAGCTTTCCTCATTCGGACAGGTTTGCAATTTTCATGTCTATTGTGGCAAAACAACGTCTGCATGATGTCATATAGGAGTATATGTAACAGGTTGCGTGGCCTAATGGATAAGGCGTCTGACTTCGAATCAGAAGATTGAGGGTTCGAGCTCCTAAGTGGTCGTTTAATTTCATAAACTCAGTTAATTTGGACTTGTTTGCAATTTCCTGAAATAAGTCTTTGTTCTTGTTGCTTTGAAATGCTAGGACATTGTCATGCAACTTCAATGATCTAAGAATGCGAGACCCGTGAAATATTGTGTCTGATTCTGCATCACAAGATTGAGGGATAGCGTCTCTTCATACTTGTTCAATATCACTAGCTTTCCTCATTCGGACCGATTCACAATTTTCATGTCTATTGTGGTAAAACAACGTCTGCATGATGTCATATTGGATTATGTGGAGTAGAGTGTGTCGCCTAATGGATAAGGTGTTTGACTTCAAATCAGAAGATTGAGGGTTTGACTCTCCTCGTTGTTAAATTTCATTAGCTCAGCTATTTTGGACATGTTCGCAATTTCCCGAGATAAGGCTTTGTTCTTCTTGCTTTGAAAAGCTAGGACATTGTTATACAATTTAATAATCTAAGAGTGCGAGGCCTGAGTAATATTGTGTCTGATTCTGCATCACAAGATTGAGGGATAGCGTCTCTTCATACTTGTTCAATTTCCTGAAATAAGTCTTTGTTCTTGTTGCTTTGAAATGCTAGGACATTGTCATGCAACTTCAATGATATAAGAATGCGAGACCCGTGAAATATTTTGTCTGATTATGCATCACAAGATTGAGGGATAGCGTCTCTTCATACTTGTTCAATATCACTAGCTTTCCTCATTCGAACCGGTTCACAATTTTGATGTCTATTGTTGCAAAACAACGTCTGAATGATGTCATATAGGATTATGTGGAGTAGAGTGTGTCGCATAATGGATAAGGTGTTTGACTTCAAATCAGAAGATTGAGGGTTTGACTCTCCTCGTTGTTGTTTAATTTCATTAGCTCAGCTAATTTGGACATGTTCCCAACTTCCCGAGATAAGGCTTTGTTCTTCTTGCTTTGAAAAGCTAGGACATTGTTATAATATTTAATAATCTAAGAGTGCGAGGCCTGAGTAATATTGTGTCTGATTATGCATCACAAGATTGAGGGATAGCGTCTCTTCGTACTTGTTCAATATCACTAGCTTTCCTCATTCGGACAGGTTCGCAATTTTCATGTCTATTGTGGCAAAACAACGTCTGCATGATGTCATATAGGAGTTTATGTAACAGGTTGCGTGGCCTAATGGATAAGGCGTCTGACTTCGAATCAGAAGATTGAGGGTTCGAGTCCCTTCGTGGTCGTTTAATTTCATATACTCAGTTAATTTGGACTTGTTTGCAATTTCCTGAAATAAGTCTTTGTTCTTGTTGCTTTGAAATGCTAGGACATTGTCATGCAACTTCAATGAGCTAAGAATGCGAGACCCGTGAAATATTGTGTCTGATTCTGCATCACAAGATTGAGGGATAGCGTCTCTTCATACTTGTTCAATTTCCTGAAATAAGTCTTTGTTCTTGTTGCTTTGAAATGCTAGGACATTGTCATGCAACTTCAATGATATAAGAATGCGAGACCCGTGAAATATTTTGTCTGATTATGCATCACAAGATTGAGGGATAGCGTCTCTTCATACTTGTTCAATATCACTAGCTTTCCTCATTCGAACCGGTTCACAATTTTGATGTCTATTGTTGCAAAACAACGTCTGAATGATGTCATATAGGATTATGTGGAGTAGAGTGTGTCGCATAATGGATAAGGTGTTTGACTTCAAATCAGAAGATTGAGGGTTTGACTCTCCTCGTTGTTGTTTAATTTCATTAGCTCAGCTAATTTGGACATGTTCCCAACTTCCCGAGATAAGGCTTTGTTCTTCTTGCTTTGAAAAGCTAGGACATTGTTATAATATTTAATAATCTAAGAGTGCGAGGCCTGAGTAATATTGTGTCTGATTATGCATCACAAGATTGAGGGATAGCGTCTCTTCGTACTTGTTCAATATCACTAGCTTTCCTCATTCGGACAGGTTCGCAATTTTCATGTCTATTGTGGCAAAACAACGTCTGCATGATGTCATATAGGAGTTTATGTAACAGGTTGCGTGGCCTAATGGATAAGGCGTCTGACTTCGAATCAGAAGATTGAGGGTTCGAGTCCCTTCGTGGTTGTTTAATTTCATAAACTCATTTAATTTGGACTTGTTTGGAATTTCCTGAAATAAGTCTTTGTTCTTGTTGCTTTGAAATGCTAGGACATTGTCATGCAACTTCAATGAGCTAAGAATGCGAGACCCGTGAAATATTGTGTCTGATTCTGCATCACAAGATTGAGGGATAGCGTCTCTTCATACTTGTTCAATTTCCTGAAATAAGTCTTTGTTCTTGTTGCTTTGAAATGCTAGGACATTGTCATGCAACTTCAATGATATAAGAATGCGAGACCCGTGAAATATTTTGTCTGATTATGCATCACAAGATTGAGGGATAGCGTCTCTTCATACTTGTTCAATATCACTAGCTTTCCTCATTCGAACCGGTTCACAATTTTGATGTCTATTGTTGCAAAACAACGTCTGAATGATGTCATATAGGATTATGTGGAGTAGAGTGTGTCGCATAATGGATAAGGTGTTTGACTTCAAATCAGAAGATTGAGGGTTTGACTCTCCTCGTTGTTGTTTAATTTCATTAGCTCAGCTAATTTGGACATGTTCGCAACTTCCCGAGATAAGGCTTTGTTCTTCTTGCTTTGAAAAGCTAGGACATTGTTATAATATTTAATAATCTAAGAGTGCGAGGCCTGAGTAATATTGTGTCTGATTATGCATCACAAGATTGAGGGATAGCGTCTCTTCGTACTTGTTCAATATCACTAGCTTTCCTCATTCGGAAAGGTTCGCAATTTTCATGTCTATTGTGGCAAAACAACGTCTGCATGATGTCATATAGGAGTTTATGGAATAGGTTGCGTGGCCTAATGGATAAGGCGTCTGACTTCGAATCAGAAGATTGAGGGTTCGAGTCCCTCCGTGGTCGTTAAATTTCATATACTCAGTTAATTTGGACTTGTTTGCAATTTCCTGAAATAAGTCTTTGTTCTTGTTGCTTTGAAATGCTAGGACATTGTCATGCAACTTCAATGATCTAAGAATGCGAGACCCGTGAAATATTGTGTCTGATTCTGCATCACAAGATTGAGGGATAGCGTCTCTTCATACTTGTTCAATTTCCTGAAATAAGTCTTTGTTCTTGTTGCTTTGAAATGCTAGGACATTGTCATGCAACTTCAATGATATAAGAATGCGAGACCCGTGAAATATTTTGTCTGATTATGCATCACAAGATTGAGGGATAGCGTCTCTTCATACTTGTTCAATATCACTAGCTTTCCTCATTCGGACCGGTTCACAATTTTGATGTCTATTGTTGCAAAACAACGTCTGAATGATGTCATATAGGATTATGTGGAGTAGAGTGTGTCGCCTAATGGATAAGGTGTTTGACTTCAAATCAGAAGATTGAGGGTTTGACTCTCCTCGTTGTTGTTTAATTTCATTAGCTCAGCTATTTTGGACATGTTCGCAATTTCCCGAGATAAGGCTTTGTTCTTCTTGCTTTGAAAAGCTAGGACATTGTTATACAATTTAATAATCTAAGAGTGCGAGGCCTGAGTAATATTGTGTCTGATTATGCATCACAAGATTGAGGGATAGCGTCTCTTCATACTTGTTCAATATCACTAGCTTTCCTCATTCGGACAGGTTCGCAATTTTCATGTCTATTGTGGCAAAACAACGTCTGCATGATGTCATATAGGTGTATATGGAACAGGCTGCGTGGCCTAATGGATAATGCGTCTGACTTCGAATCAGAAGATTGAGGGTTCGAGTCCCTTCGTGGTTGTTTAATTTCATAAACTCATTTAATTTGGACTTGTTTGGAATTTCCTGAAATAAGTCTTTGTTCTTGTTGCTTTGAAATGCGAGGACATTGTCATGCAACTTCAATGATCTAAGAATGCGAGATCCGTGAAATATTTTGTCTGATTATGCATCACAAGATTGAGGGATAGCGTCTCTTCGTACTTGTTCAATATCACTAGCTTTCCTCATTCGGACAGGTTCGCAATTTTCATGTCTATTGTGGCAAAACAACATCTGCATTATGTCATATATGAGTAGATGAAACAGGCTGCGTGGCCTAATGGATAAGCCGTCTGACTTCGAATCAGAAGATTGAGGGTTCGAGTCCCTTCGTGGTTGTTTAATTTCATAAACTCAGTTAATTTAGACTTGTTTGCAATTTTCTGAAATAAGTCCTGGTTCTTGTTGCTTTGAAATGCTAGGATATTTTTATGCAACTTCAATGATCTAAGAATGCGAGACCCGTGAAATATTGTGTCTGATTCTGCATCACAAGATTGATGGATAGTGTCTCTTCATACTTGTTCAATATCACTAGCTTTCCTCATTCGGACCGGTTCACAATTTTGATGTCTATTGTTGCAAAACAACGTCTGAATGATGTCATATAGGATTATGTGGAGTAGAGTGTGTCGCCTAATGGATAAGGTGTTTGACTTCAAAACAGAAGATTGAGGGTTTGACTCTCCTCGTTGTTGTTTAATTTCATTAGCTCAGCTATTTTGGACATGTTCGCAATTTCCCGAGATAAGGCTTTGTTCTTCTTGCTTTGAAAAGCTAGGACATTGTTATACAATTTAATAATCTAAGAGTGAGAGGCCTGAGTAATATTGTGTCTGATTATGCATCACAAGATTGAGGGATAGCGTCTCTTCATACTTGTTCAATATCACTAGCTTTCCTCATTCGGACAGGTTCGCAATTTTCATGTCTATTGTGGCAAAACAACGTCTGCATGATGTCATATAGGTATAAATGGAACAGGCTGCGTGGCCTAATGGATAAGGCGTCTGACTTCGAATCAGAAGATTGAGGGTTCGAGTCCCTTCGTGGTCGTTTAATTTCATAAACTCAGTTAATTTGGACTTGTTTGCAATTTCCTGAAATAAGTCTTTGTTCTTGTTGCTTTGAAATGCGAGGACATTGTCATGCAACTTCAATGATCTAAGAATGCGAGATCCGTGAAATATTTTGTCTGATTATGCATCACAAGATTGAGGGATAGCGTCTCTTCGTACTTGTTCAATATCACTAGCTTTCCTCATTCGGACAGGTTCGCAATTTTCATGTCTATTGTGGCAAAACAACGCCTGCATGATGTCATATATGAGTAGATGAAACAGGCTGCGTGGCCTAATGTATAAGGCGTCTGACTTCGAATCAGAAGACTAAGGGTTCGAGTCCCTTCGTGGTCGTTTAATTTCATATACTCAGTTAATTTGGACTTGTTTGCAATTTCCTGAAATAAGTCTTTGTTCTTGTTGCTTTGAAATGCTAGGACATTGTCATGCAACTTCAATGATCTAAGAATGCGAGACCCGTGAAATATTGTGTCTGATTCTGCATCACAAGATTGAGGGATAGCGTCTCTTCATACTTGTTCAATTTCCTGAAATAAGTCTTTGTTCTTGTTGCTTTGAAATGCTAGGACATTGTCATGCAACTTCAATGATATAAGAATGCGAGACCCGTGAAATATTTTGTCTGATTATGCATCACAAGATTGAGGGATAGCGTCTCTTCATACTTGTTCAATATCACTAGCTTTCCTCATTCGGACCGGTTCACAATTTTGATGTCTATTGTTGCAAAACAACGTCTGAATGATGTCATATAGGATTATGTGGAGTAGAGTGTGTCGCCTAATGGATAAGGTGTTTGACTTCAAATCAGAAGATTGAGGGTTTGACTCTCCTCGTTGTTGTTTAATTTCATTAGCTCAGCTATTTTGGACATGTTCGCAATTTCCCGAGATAAGGCTTTGTTCTTCTTGCTTTGAAAAGCTAGGACATTGTTATACAATTTAATAATCTAAGAGTGCGAGGCCTGAGTAATATTGTGTCTGATTATGCATCACAAGATTGAGGGATAGCGTCTCTTCATACTTGTTCAATATCACTAGCTTTCCTCATTCGGACAGGTTCGCAATTTTCATGTCTATTGTGGCAAAACAACGTCTGCATGATGTCATATAGGTGTATATGGAACAGGCTGCGTGGCCTAATGGATAAGGCGTCTGACTTCGAATCAGAAGATTGAGGGTTCGAGTCCCTTCGTGGTTGTTTAATTTCATAAACTCAGTTAATTTGGACTTGTTTGGAATTTCCTGAAATAAGTCTTTGTTCTTGTTGCTTTGAAATGCGAGGACATTGTCATGCAACTTCAATGATCTAAGAATGCGAGATCCGTGAAATATTTTGTCTGATTATGCATCACAAGATTGAGGGATAGCGTCTCTTCGTACTTGTTCAATATCACTAGCTTTCCTCATTCGGACAGGTTCGCAATTTTCATGTCTATTGTGGCAAAACAACATCTGCATTATGTCATAT
This sequence comes from Salvelinus alpinus, assembly GCF_045679555.1. Taxonomy (NCBI): domain Eukaryota; kingdom Metazoa; phylum Chordata; class Actinopteri; order Salmoniformes; family Salmonidae; genus Salvelinus; species Salvelinus alpinus. The sequence goes on along the minus strand of NC_092110.1, from coordinate 16,332,328 downwards.
ATGAGTAGATGAAACAGGCTGCGTGGCCTAATGGATAAGCCGTCTGACTTCGAATCAGAAGATTGAGGGTTCGAGTCCCTTCGTGGTTGTTTAATTTCATAAACTCAGTTAATTTAGACTTGTTTGCAATTTTCTGAAATAAGTCCTGGTTCTTGTTGCTTTGAAATGCTAGGATATTTTTATGCAACTTCAATGATCTAAGAATGCGAGACCCGTGAAATATTGTGTCTGATTCTGCATCACAAGATTGATGGATAGTGTCTCTTCATACTTGTTCAATATCACTAGCTTTCCTCATTCGGACCGGTTCACAATTTTGATGTCTATTGTTGCAAAACAACGTCTGAATGATGTCATATAGGATTATGTGGAGTAGAGTGTGTCGCCTAATGGATAAGGTGTTTGACTTCAAAACAGAAGATTGAGGGTTTGACTCTCCTCGTTGTTGTTTAATTTCATTAGCTCAGCTATTTTGGACATGTTCGCAATTTCCCGAGATAAGGCTTTGTTCTTCTTGCTTTGAAAAGCTAGGACATTGTTATACAATTTAATAATCTAAGAGTGAGAGGCCTGAGTAATATTGTGTCTGATTATGCATCACAAGATTGAGGGATAGCGTCTCTTCATACTTGTTCAATATCACTAGCTTTCCTCATTCGGACAGGTTCGCAATTTTCATGTCTATTGTGGCAAAACAACGTCTGCATGATGTCATATAGGTATAAATGGAACAGGCTGCGTGGCCTAATGGATAAGGCGTCTGACTTCGAATCAGAAGATTGAGGGTTCGAGTCCCTTCGTGGTCGTTTAATTTCATAAACTCAGTTAATTTGGACTTGTTTGCAATTTCCTGAAATAAGTCTTTGTTCTTGTTGCTTTGAAATGCGAGGACATTGTCATGCAACTTCAATGATCTAAGAATGCGAGATCCGTGAAATATTTTGTCTGATTATGCATCACAAGATTGAGGGATAGCGTCTCTTCGTACTTGTTCAATATCACTAGCTTTCCTCATTCGGACAGGTTCGCAATTTTCATGTCTATTGTGGCAAAACAACGCCTGCATGATGTCATATATGAGTAGATGAAACAGGCTGCGTGGCCTAATGTATAAGGCGTCTGACTTCGAATCAGAAGACTAAGGGTTCGAGTCCCTTCGTGGTCGTTTAATTTCATAAACTCAGTTAATTTAGACTTGTTTGCAATTTCCTGAAATAAGTCTTTGTTCTTGTTGCTTTGAAATGCTAGGATATTGTCATGCAACTTCAATGATCTAAGAATGCAAGATCCGTGAAATATTTTGTCTGATTATGCATCACAAGATTGAGGGATAGCGTCTCTTCGTACTTGTTCAATATCACTAGCTTTCCTCATTCGGACAGGTTCGCAATTTTCATGTCTATTGTGGCAAAACAACATCTGCATTATGTCATATATGAGTAGATGAAACAGGCTGCGTGGCCTAATGGATAAGCCGTCTGACTTCGAATCAGAAGATTGAGGGTTCGAGTCCCTTCGTGGTTGTTTAATTTCATAAACTCAGTTAATTTAGACTTGTTTGCAATTTTCTGAAATAAGTCCTGGTTCTTGTTGCTTTGAAATGCTAGGATATTTTTATGCAACTTCAATGATCTAAGAATGCGAGACCCGTGAAATATTGTGTCTGATTCTGCATCACAAGATTGATGGATAGTGTCTCTTCATACTTGTTCAATATCACTAGCTTTCCTCATTCGGACCGGTTCACAATTTTGATGTCTATTGTTGCAAAACAACGTCTGAATGATGTCATATAGGATTATGTGGAGTAGAGTGTGTCGCCTAATGGATAAGGTGTTTGACTTCAAAACAGAAGATTGAGGGTTTGACTCTCCTCGTTGTTGTTTAATTTCATTAGCTCAGCTATTTTGGACATGTTCGCAATTTCCCGAGATAAGGCTTTGTTCTTCTTGCTTTGAAAAGCTAGGACATTGTTATACAATTTAATAATCTAAGAGTGAGAGGCCTGAGTAATATTGTGTCTGATTATGCATCACAAGATTGAGGGATAGCGTCTCTTCATACTTGTTCAATATCACTAGCTTTCCTCATTCGGACAGGTTCGCAATTTTCATGTCTATTGTGGCAAAACAACGTCTGCATGATGTCATATAGGTATAAATGGAACAGGCTGCGTGGCCTAATGGATAAGGCGTCTGACTTCGAATCAGAAGATTGAGGGTTCGAGTCCCTTCGTGGTCGTTTAATTTCATAAACTCAGTTAATTTGGACTTGTTTGCAATTTCCTGAAATAAGTCTTTGTTCTTGTTGCTTTGAAATGCGAGGACATTGTCATGCAACTTCAATGATCTAAGAATGCGAGATCCGTGAAATATTTTGTCTGATTATGCATCACAAGATTGAGGGATAGCGTCTCTTCGTACTTGTTCAATATCACTAGCTTTCCTCATTCGGACAGGTTCGCAATTTTCATGTCTATTGTGGCAAAACAACGCCTGCATGATGTCATATATGAGTAGATGAAACAGGCTGCGTGGCCTAATGTATAAGGCGTCTGACTTCGAATCAGAAGACTAAGGGTTCGAGTCCCTTCGTGGTCGTTTAATTTCATAAACTCAGTTAATGTAGACTTGTTTGCAATTTCCTGAAATAAGTCTTTGTTCTTGTTGCTTTGAAATGCTAGGATATTGTTATGCAACTTCAATGATCTAAGAATGCGAGACCCGTGAAATATTGTGTCTGATTCTGCATCACAAGATTGAGGGATAGTGTCTCTTCTTACTTGTTCAATATCACTACCTTTCCTCATTCGGACCGGTTCACAATTTTGATGTCTATTGTTGCAAAACAACGTCTGAATGATGTCATATAGGATTATGTGGAGTAGAGTGTGTCGCCTAATGGATAAGGTGTTTGACTTCAAATCAGAAGATTGAGGGTTTGACTCTCCTCGTTGTTGTTTAATTTCATTAGCTCAGCTATTTTGGACATGTTCGCAATTTCCCGAGATAAGGCTTTGTTCTTCTTGCTTTGAAAAGCTAGGACATTGTTATACAATTTAATAATCTAAGAGTGCGAGGCCTGAGTAATATTGTGTCTGATTATGCATCACAAGATTGAGGGATAGCGTCTCTTCATACTTGTTCAATATCACTAGCTTTCCTCATTCGGACAGGTTCGCAATTTTCATGTCTATTGTGGCAAAACAACGTCTGCATGATGTCATATAGGTGTATATGGAACAGGCTGCGTGGCCTAATGTATAAGGCGTCTGACTTCGAATCAGAAGATTGATGGTTCGAGTCCCTTCGTGGTCGTTTAATTTCATAAACTCTGTTAATTTAGACTTGTTTGCAATTTCCTGAAATAAGTCTTTGTTCTTGTTGCTTTGAAATGCTAGGATATTGTTATGCAACTTCAATGATCTAAGAATGCGAGACCCGTGAAATATTGTGTCTGATTCTGCATCACAAGATTGAGGGATAGTGTCTCTTCTTACTTGTTCAATATCACTACCTTTCCTCATTCGGACCGGTTCACAATTTTGATGTCTATTGTTGCAAAACAACGTCTGAATGATGTCATATAGGATTATGTGGAGTAGAGTGTGTCGCCTAATGGATAAGGTGTTTGACTTCAAATCAGAAGATTGAGGGTTTGACTCTCCTCGTTGTTGTTTAATTTCATTAGCTCAGCTATTTTGGACATGTTCGCAATTTCCCGAGATAAGGCTTTGTTCTTCTTGCTTTGAAAAGCTAGGACATTGTTATACAATTTAATAATCTAAGAGTGCGAGGCCTGAGTAATATTGTGTCTGATTATGCATCACAAGATTGAGGGATAGCGTCTCTTCATACTTGTTCAATATCACTAGCTTTCCTCATTCGGACAGGTTCGCAATTTTCATGTCTATTGTGGCAAAACAACGTCTGCATGATGTCATATAGGTGTATATGGAACAGGCTGCGTGGCCTAATGTATAAGGCGTCTGACTTCGAATCAGAAGATTGAGGGTTCGAGTCCCTTCGTGGTCGTTTAATTTCATAAACTCAGTTAATTTGGACTTGTTTGCAATTTCCTGAAATAAGTCTTTGTTCTTGTTGCTTTGAAATGCGAGGACATTGTCATGCAACTTCAATGATCTAAGAATGCGAGATCCGTGAAATATTTTGTCTGATTATGCATCACAAGATTGAGGGATAGCGTCTCTTCGTACTTGTTCAATATCACTAGCTTTCCTCATTCGGACAGGTTCGCAATTTTCATGTCTATTGTGGCAAAACAACGTCTGCATGATGTCATATATGAGTAGATGGAACAGGCTGCGTGGCCTAATGTATAAGGCGTCTGACTTCGAATCAGAAGATTGAGGGTTCGAGTCCCTTCGTGGTTGTTTAATTTCATAAACTCAGTTAATTTAGACTTGTTTGCAATTTTCTGAAATAAGTCCTGGTTCTTGTTGCTTTGAAATGCTAGGATATTTTTATGCAACTTCAATGATCTAAGAATGCGAGACCCGTGAAATATTGTGTCTGATTCTGCATCACAAGATTGATGGATAGTGTCTCTTCATACTTGTTCAATATCACTAGCTTTCCTCATTCGGACCGGTTCACAATTTTGATGTCTATTGTTGCAAAACAACGTCTGAATGATGTCATATAGGATTATGTGGAGTAGAGTGTGTCGCCTAATGGATAAGGTGTTTGACTTCAAATCAGAAGATTGAGGGTTTGACTCTCCTCGTTGTTGTTTAATTTCATTAGCTCAGCTAATTTGGACATGTTCGCAACTTCCCGAGATAAGGCTTTGTTCTTCTTGCTTTGAAAAGCTAGGACATTGTTATAATATTTAATAATCTAAGAGTGCGAGGCCTGAGTAATATTGTGTCTGATTATGTATCACAAGATTGAGGGATAGCGTCTCTTCGTACTTGTTCAATATCACTAGCTTTCCTCATTCGGACAGGTTCGCAATTTTCATGTCTATTGTGGCAAAACAACATCTGCATGATGTCATATGAGAGTAAATGAAACAGGCTGCGTGGCCTAATGGATAAGGCGTCTGACTTTGAATCAGAAGATTGAGGGTTCGAGTACCTTCGTGGTCGTTTAATTTCATAAACTCAGTTAATTTAGACTTGTTTGCAATTTCCTGAAATAAGTCTTTGTTCTTGTTGCTTTGAAATGCTAGGATATTGTTATGCAACTTCAATGATCAAAGAATGCGAGAACCGTGACATATTGTGTCTGATTCTGCATCACAAGATTGAGGGATAGTGTCTCTTCATACTTGTTCAATATCACTAGCTTTCCTCATTCGGACCGGTTCACAATTTTGATGTCTATTGTTGCAAAACAACGTCTAAATGATGTCATATAGGATTATGTGGAGTAGAGTGTGTCGCCTAATGGATAAGGTGTTTGACTTCAAATCAGAAGATTGAGGGTTTGACTCTCCTCGTTGTTGTTTAATTTCATTAGCTCAGCTAATTTGGACATGTTCGCAACTTCCCGAGATAAGGCTTTGTTCTTCTTGCTTTGAAAAGCTAGGACATTGTTATAATATTTAATAATCTAAGAGTGCGAGGCCTGAGTAATATTGTGTCTGATTATGTATCACAAGATTGAGGGATAGCGTCTCTTCGTACTTGTTCAATATCACTAGCTTTCCTCATTCGGACAGGTTCGCAATTTTCATGTCTATTGTGGCAAAACAACATCTGCATGATGTCATATACGAGTAGATGAAACAGGCTGCGTGGCCTAATGGATAAGGCGTCTGACTTCGAATCAGAAGATTGAGGTTTGGAGTCCCTTCGTGGTCGTTTAATTTCATAAACTCAGTTAATTTAGACTTGTTTGCAATTTCCTGAAATAAGTCTTTGTTCTTGTTGCTTTGAAATGCTAGGATATTGTTATGCAACTTCAATGATCAAAGAATGCGAGAACCGTGACATATTGTGTCTGATTCTGCATCACAAGATTGAGGGATAGTGTCTCTTCATACTTGTTCAATATCACTATTTTTCCTCATTCGGACCGGTTCACAATTTTGATGTCTATTGTTGCAAAACAACGTCTGAATGATGTCATATAGGATTATGTGGAGTAGAGTGTGTCGCCTAATGGATAAGGTGTTTGACTTCAAATCAGAAGATTGAGGGTTTGACTCTCCTCGTTGTTGTTTAATTTCATGAGCTCAGCTATTTTGGACATGTTCGCAATTTCCCGAGATAAGGCTTTGTTCTTCTTGCTTTGAAAAGTTAGGACATTGTTATACAATTTAATAATCTAAGAGTGCGAGGCCTGAGTAATATTGTGTCTGATTATGCATCACAAGATTGAGGGATAGCGTCTCTTCATACTTGTTCAATATCACTAGCTTTCCTCATTCGGACAGGTTCGCAATTTTCATGTCTATTGTGGCAAAACAACATCTGCATGATGTCATATATGAGTAAGTGAAACAGGCTGCGTGGCCTAATGGATAAGGCGTCTGACTTCGAATCAGAAGATTGAGGGTTCGAGTCCCTTCGTGTTCGTTTAATTTCATAAACTCAGTTAATTTAGACTTGTTTGCAATTTCCTGAAATAAGTCTTTGTTCTTGTTGCTTTGAAATGCTAGGATATTGTTATGCAACTTCAATGATCAAAGAATGCGAGAACCGTGACATATTGTGTCTGATTCTGCATCACAAGATTGAGGGATAGTGTCTCTTCATACTTGTTCAATATCACTAGCTTTCCTCATTCGGACCGGTTCACAATTTTGATGTCTATTGTTGCAAAACAACGTCTGAATGATGTCATATAGGATTATGTGGAGTAGAGTGTGTCGCCTAATGGATAAGGTGTTTGACTTCAAATCAGAAGATTGAGGGTTTGACTCTCCTCGTTGTTGTTTAATTTCATTAGCTCAGCTAATTTGGACATGTTCGCAACTTCCCGAGATAAGGCTTTGTTCTTCTTGCTTTGAAAAGCTAGGACATTGTTATAATATTTAATAATCTAAGAGTGCGAGGCCTGAGTAATATTGTGTCTGATTATGTATCACAAGATTGAGGGATAGCGTCTCTTCGTACTTGTTCAATATCACTAGCTTTCCTCATTCGGACAGGTTCGCAATTTTCATGTCTATTGTGGCAAAACAACATCTGCATGATGTCATATATGAGTAGATGAAACAGGCTGCGTGGCCTAATGGATAAGGCGTCTGACTTCGAATCAGAAGATTGAGGTTTGGAGTCCCTTCGTGGTCGTTTAATTTCATAAACTCAGTTAATTTAGACTTGTTTGCAATTTCCTGAAATAAGTCTTTGTTCTTGTTGCTTTGAAATGCTAGGATATTGTTATGCAACTTCAATGATCAAAGAATGCGAGAACCGTGACATATTGTGTCTGATTCTGCATCACAAGATTGAGGGATAGTGTCTCTTCATACTTGTTCAATATCACTATTTTTCCTCATTCGGACCGGTTCACAATTTTGATGTCTATTGTTGCAAAACAACGTCTGAATGATGTCATATAGGATTATGTGGAGTAGAGTGTGTCGCCTAATGGATAAGGTGTTTGACTTCAAATCAGAAGATTGAGGGTTTGACTCTCCTCGTTGTTGTTTAATTTCATGAGCTCAGCTATTTTGGACATGTTCGCAATTTCCCGAGATAAGGCTTTGTTCTTCTTGCTTTGAAAAGCTAGGACATTGTTATAATATTTAATAATCTAAGAGTGCGAGGCCTGAGTAATATTGTGTCTGATTATGTATCACAAGATTGAGGGATAGCGTCTCTTCGTACTTGTTCAATATCACTAGCTTTCCTCATTCGGACAGGTTCGCAATTTTCATGTCTATTGTGGCAAAACAACATCTGCATTATGTCATATATGAGTAGATGAAACAGGCTGCGTGGCCTAATGGATAAGCCGTCTGACTTCGAATCAGAAGATTGAGGGTTCGAGTCCCTTCGTGGTTGTTTAATTTCATAAACTCAGTTAATTTAGACTTGTTTGCAATTTTCTGAAATAAGTCCTGGTTCTTGTTGCTTTGAAATGCTAGGATATTTTTATGCAACTTCAATGATCTAAGAATGCGAGACCCGTGAAATATTGTGTCTGATTCTGCATCACAAGATTGATGGATAGTGTCTCTTCATACTTGTTCAATATCACTAGCTTTCCTCATTCGGACCGGTTCACAATTTTGATGTCTATTGTTGCAAAACAACGTCTGAATGATGTCATATAGGATTATGTGGAGTAGAGTGTGTCGCCTAATGGATAAGGTGTTTGACTTCAAAACAGAAGATTGAGGGTTTGACTCTCCTCGTTGTTGTTTAATTTCATTAGCTCAGCTATTTTGGACATGTTCGCAATTTCCCGAGATAAGGCTTTGTTCTTCTTGCTTTGAAAAGCTAGGACATTGTTATACAATTTAATAATCTAAGAGTGAGAGGCCTGAGTAATATTGTGTCTGATTATGCATCACAAGATTGAGGGATAGCGTCTCTTCATACTTGTTCAATATCACTAGCTTTCCTCATTCGGACAGGTTCGCAATTTTCATGTCTATTGTGGCAAAACAACGTCTGCATGATGTCATATAGGTATAAATGGAACAGGCTGCGTGGCCTAATGGATAAGGCGTCTGACTTCGAATCAGAAGATTGAGGGTTCGAGTCCCTTCGTGGTCGTTTAATTTCATAAACTCAGTTAATTTGGACTTGTTTGCAATTTCCTGAAATAAGTCTTTGTTCTTGTTGCTTTGAAATGCGAGGACATTGTCATGCAACTTCAATGATCTAAGAATGCGAGATCCGTGAAATATTTTGTCTGATTATGCATCACAAGATTGAGGGATAGCGTCTCTTCGTACTTGTTCAATATCACTAGCTTTCCTCATTCGGACAGGTTCGCAATTTTCATGTCTATTGTGGCAAAACAACGCCTGCATGATGTCATATATGAGTAGATGAAACAGGCTGCGTGGCCTAATGTATAAGGCGTCTGACTTCGAATCAGAAGACTAAGGGTTCGAGTCCCTTCGTGGTCGTTTAATTTCATAAACTCAGTTAATGTAGACTTGTTTGCAATTTCCTGAAATAAGTCTTTGTTCTTGTTGCTTTGAAATGCTAGGATATTGTTATGCAACTTCAATGATCTAAGAATGCGAGACCCGTGAAATATTGTGTCTGATTCTGCATCACAAGATTGAGGGATAGTGTCTCTTCTTACTTGTTCAATATCACTACCTTTCCTCATTCGGACCGGTTCACAATTTTGATGTCTATTGTTGCAAAACAACGTCTGAATGATGTCATATAGGATTATGTGGAGTAGAGTGTGTCGCCTAATGGATAAGGTGTTTGACTTCAAATCAGAAGATTGAGGGTTTGACTCTCCTCGTTGTTGTTTAATTTCATTAGCTCAGCTATTTTGGACATGTTCGCAATTTCCCGAGATAAGGCTTTGTTCTTCTTGCTTTGAAAAGCTAGGACATTGTTATACAATTTAATAATCTAAGAGTGCGAGGCCTGAGTAATATTGTGTCTGATTATGCATCACAAGATTGAGGGATAGCGTCTCTTCATACTTGTTCAATATCACTAGCTTTCCTCATTCGGACAGGTTCGCAATTTTCATGTCTATTGTGGCAAAACAACGTCTGCATGATGTCATATAGGTGTATATGGAACAGGCTGCGTGGCCTAATGTATAAGGCGTCTGACTTCGAATCAGAAGATTGATGGTTCGAGTCCCTTCGTGGTCGTTTAATTTCATAAACTCTGTTAATTTAGACTTGTTTGCAATTTCCTGAAATAAGTCTTTGTTCTTGTTGCTTTGAAATGCTAGGATATTGTTATGCAACTTCAATGATCTAAGAATGCGAGACCCGTGAAATATTGTGTCTGATTCTGCATCACAAGATTGAGGGATAGTGTCTCTTCTTACTTGTTCAATATCACTACCTTTCCTCATTCGGACCGGTTCACAATTTTGATGTCTATTGTTGCAAAACAACGTCTGAATGATGTCATATAGGATTATGTGGAGTAGAGTGTGTCGCCTAATGGATAAGGTGTTTGACTTCAAATCAGAAGATTGAGGGTTTGACTCTCCTCGTTGTTGTTTAATTTCATTAGCTCAGCTATTTTGGACATGTTCGCAATTTCCCGAGATAAGGCTTTGTTCTTCTTGCTTTGAAAAGCTAGGACATTGTTATACAATTTAATAATCTAAGAGTGCGAGGCCTGAGTAATATTGTGTCTGATTATGCATCACAAGATTGAGGGATAGCGTCTCTTCATACTTGTTCAATATCACTAGCTTTCCTCATTCGGACAGGTTCGCAATTTTCATGTCTATTGTGGCAAAACAACGTCTGCATGATGTCATATAGGTGTATATGGAACAGGCTGCGTGGCCTAATGGATAAGGCGTCTGACTTCGAATCAGAAGATTGAGGGTTCGAGTCCCTTCGTGGTCGTTTAATTTCATAAACTCAGTTAATTTGGACTTGTTTGCAATTTCCTGAAATAAGTCTTTGTTCTTGTTGCTTTGAAATGCGAGGACATTGTCATGCAACTTCAATGATCTAAGAATGCGAGATCCGTGAAATATTTTGTCTGATTATGCATCACAAGATTGAGGGATAGCGTCTCTTCGTACTTGTTCAATATCACTAGCTTTCCTCATTCGGACAGGTTCGCAATTTTCATGTCTATTGTGGCAAAACAACGTCTGCATGATGTCATATATGAGTAGATGAAACAGGCTGCGTGGCCTAATGTATAAGGCGTCTGACTTCGAATCAGAAGATTGAGGGTTCGAGTCCCTTCGTGGTTGTTTAATTTCATAAACTCAGTTAATTTAGACTTGTTTGCAATTTTCTGAAATAAGTCCTGGTTCTTGTTGCTTTGAAATGCTAGGATATTTTTATGCAACTTCAATGATCTAAGAATGCGAGACCCGTGAAATATTGTGTCTGATTCTGCATCACAAGATTGATGGATAGTGTCTCTTCATACTTGTTCAATATCACTAGCTTTCCTCATTCGGACCGGTTCACAATTTTGATGTCTATTGTTGCAAAACAACGTCTGAATGATGTCATATAGGATTATGTGGAGTAGAGTGTGTCGCCTAATGGATAAGGTGTTTGACTTCAAATCAGAAGATTGAGGGTTTGACTCTCCTCGTTGTTGTTTAATTTCATTAGCTCAGCTAATTTGGACATGTTCGCAACTTCCCGAGATAAGGCTTTGTTCTTCTTGCTTTGAAAAGCTAGGACATTGTTATAATATTTAATAATCTAAGAGTGCGAGGCCTGAGTAATATTGTGTCTGATTATGTATCACAAGATTGAGGGATAGCGTCTCTTCGTACTTGTTCAATATCACTAGCTTTCCTCATTCGGACAGGTTCGCAATTTTCATGTCTATTGTGGCAAAACAACATCTGCATGATGTCATATGAGAGTAAATGAAACAGGCTGCGTGGCCTAATGGATAAGGCGTCTGACTTTGAATCAGAAGATTGAGGGTTCGAGTACCTTCGTGGTCGTTTAATTTCATAAACTCAGTTAATTTAGACTTGTTTGCAATTTCCTGAAATAAGTCTTTGTTCTTGTTGCTTTGAAATGCTAGGATATTGTTATGCAACTTCAATGATCAAAGAATGCGAGAACCGTGACATATTGTGTCTGATTCTGCATCACAAGATTGAGGGATAGTGTCTCTTCATACTTGTTCAATATCACTAGCTTTCCTCATTCGGACCGGTTCACAATTTTGATGTCTATTGTTGCAAAACAACGTCTAAATGATGTCATATAGGATTATGTGGAGTAGAGTGTGTCGCCTAATGGATAAGGTGTTTGACTTCAAATCAGAAGATTGAGGGTTTGACTCTCCTCGTTGTTGTTTAATTTCATTAGCTCAGCTAATTTGGACATGTTCGCAACTTCCCGAGATAAGGCTTTGTTCTTCTTGCTTTGAAAAGCTAGGACATTGTTATAATATTTAATAATCTAAGAGTGCGAGGCCTGAGTAATATTGTGTCTGATTATGTATCACAAGATTGAGGGATAGCGTCTCTTCGTACTTGTTCAATATCACTAGCTTTCCTCATTCGGACAGGTTCGCAATTTTCATGTCTATTGTGGCAAAACAACATCTGCATGATGTCATATACGAGTAGATGAAACAGGCTGCGTGGCCTAATGGATAAGGCGTCTGACTTCGAATCAGAAGATTGAGGTTTGGAGTCCCTTCGTGGTCGTTTAATTTCATAAACTCAGTTAATTTAGACTTGTTTGCAATTTCCTGAAATAAGTCTTTGTTCTTGTTGCTTTGAAATGCTAGGATATTGTTATGCAACTTCAATGATCAAAGAATGCGAGAACCGTGACATATTGTGTCTGATTCTGCATCACAAGATTGAGGGATAGTGTCTCTTCATACTTGTTCAATATCACTATTTTTCCTCATTCGGACCGGTTCACAATTTTGATGTCTATTGTTGCAAAACAACGTCTGAATGATGTCATATAGGATTATGTGGAGTAGAGTGTGTCGCCTAATGGATAAGGTGTTTGACTTCAAATCAGAAGATTGAGGGTTTGACTCTCCTCGTTGTTGTTTAATTTCATGAGCTCAGCTATTTTGGACATGTTCGCAATTTCCCGAGATAAGGCTTTGTTCTTCTTGCTTTGAAAAGTTAGGACATTGTTATACAATTTAATAATCTAAGAGTGCGAGGCCTGAGTAATATTGTGTCTGATTATGCATCACAAGATTGAGGGATAGCGTCTCTTCATACTTGTTCAATATCACTAGCTTTCCTCATTCGGACAGGTTCGCAATTTTCATGTCTATTGTGGCAAAACAACATCTGCATGATGTCATATATGAGTAAGTGAAACAGGCTGCGTGGCCTAATGGATAAGGCGTCTGACTTCGAATCAGAAGATTGAGGGTTCGAGTCCCTTCGTGTTCGTTTAATTTCATAAACTCAGTTAATTTAGACTTGTTTGCAATTTCCTGAAATAAGTCTTTGTTCTTGTTGCTTTGAAATGCTAGGATATTGTTATGCAACTTCAATGATCAAAGAATGCGAGAACCGTGACATATTGTGTCTGATTCTGCATCACAAGATTGAGGGATAGTGTCTCTTCATACTTGTTCAATATCACTAGCTTTCCTCATTCGGACCGGTTCACAATTTTGATGTCTATTGTTGCAAAACAACGTCTGAATGATGTCATATAGGATTATGTGGAGTAGAGTGTGTCGCCTAATGGATAAGGTGTTTGACTTCAAATCAGAAGATTGAGGGTTTGACTCTCCTCGTTGTTGTTTAATTTCATTAGCTCAGCTAATTTGGACATGTTCGCAACTTCCCGAGATAAGGCTTTGTTCTTCTTGCTTTGAAAAGCTAGGACATTGTTATAATATTTAATAATCTAAGAGTGCGAGGCCTGAGTAATATTGTGTCTGATTATGTATCACAAGATTGAGGGATAGCGTCTCTTCGTACTTGTTCAATATCACTAGCTTTCCTCATTCGGACAGGTTCGCAATTTTCATGTCTATTGTGGCAAAACAACATCTGCATGATGTCATATATGAGTAGATGAAACAGGCTGCGTGGCCTAATGGATAAGGCGTCTGACTTCGAATCAGAAGATTGAGGTTTGGAGTCCCTTCGTGGTCGTTTAATTTCATAAACTCAGTTAATTTAGACTTGTTTGCAATTTCCTGAAATAAGTCTTTGTTCTTGTTGCTTTGAAATGCTAGGATATTGTTATGCAACTTCAATGATCAAAGAATGCGAGAACCGTGACATATTGTGTCTGATTCTGCATCACAAGATTGAGGGATAGTGTCTCTTCATACTTGTTCAATATCACTATTTTTCCTCATTCGGACCGGTTCACAATTTTGATGTCTATTGTTGCAAAACAACGTCTGAATGATGTCATATAGGATTATGTGGAGTAGAGTGTGTCGCCTAATGGATAAGGTGTTTGACTTCAAATCAGAAGATTGAGGGTTTGACTCTCCTCGTTGTTGTTTAATTTCATGAGCTCAGCTATTTTGGACATGTTCGCAATTTCCCGAGATAAGGCTTTGTTCTTCTTGCTTTGAAAAGTTAGGACATTGTTATACAATTTAATAATCTAAGAGTGCGAGGCCTGAGTAATATTGTGTCTGATTATGCATCACAAGATTGAGGGATAGCGTCTCTTCATACTTGTTCAATATCACTAGCTTTCCTCATTCGGACAGGTTCGCAATTTTCATGTCTATTGTGGCAAAACAACGTCTGCATGATGTCATATAGGAGTATATGGAACAGGCTGCGTGGCCTAATGGATAAGGCGTCTGACTTCGAATCAGAAGATTGAGTGTTCGAGTCCCTTGGTGGTCGTTTAATTTCATAAACTCAGTTAATTTGGACTTGTTTGCAATTTCCTGAAATAAGTCTTTGTTCTTGTTGCTTTGAAATGCTAGGACATTGTCATGCAACTTCAATGATCTAAGAATGCGAGACCCGTGAAATATTTTGTCTGATTCTGCATCACAAGATTGAGGGATAGCGTCTCTTCATACTTGTTCAATATCACTAGCTTTCCTCATTCGGACAGGTTCGCAATTTTCATGTCTATTGTGGCAAAACAACGTCTGCATGATGTCATATAGGAGTATATGGAACAGGCTGCATGGCCTAATGGATAAGGCGTCTGACTTCGAATCAGAAGATTGAGGGTTCGAGTCCCTTCGTGGTCGTTTAATTTCATAAACTCAGTTAATTTAGACTTGTTTGCAATTTCCTGAAATAAGTCTTTGTTCTTGTTGCTTTGAAATGCTAGGATATTGTTATGCAACTTCAATGATCTAAGAATGCGAGATCCGTGAAATATTTTGTCTGATTATGCATCACAAGATTGAGGGATAGCGTCTCTTCATACTTGTTCAATATCACTAGCTTTCCTCATTCGGACCGGTTCACAATTTTGATGTCTATTGTTGCAAAACAACGTCTGAATGATGTCATATAGGATTATGTGGAGTAGAGTGTGTCGCCTAATGGATAAGGTGTTTGACTTCAAATCAGAAGATTGAGGGTTTGACTCTCCTCGTTGTTGTTTAATTTCATTAGCTCAGCTATTTTGGACATGTTCGCAATTTCCCGAGATAAGGCTTTGTTCTTGTTGCTTTGAAAAGCTAGGACATTGTTATACAATTTAATAATCTAAGAGTGCGAGGCCTGAGTAATATTGTGTCTGATTATGCATCACAAGATTGAGGGATAGCGTCTCTTCATACTTGTTCAATATCACTAGCTTTCCTCATTCGGAATTGTTCGCAATTTTCATGTCTATTGTGGCAAAACAACGTCTGCATGATGTCATATAGGTGTATATGGAACAGGCTGCGTGGCCTAATGTATAAGGCGTCTAACTTCAAATCAGAAGATTGAGGTTTTGAGTCCCTTCGTGGTCGTTTAATTTCATAAACTCAGTTAATTTGGACTTGTTTGCAATTTCCTGAAATAAGTCTTTGTTCTTGTTGCTTTGAAATGCTAGGACATTGTCATGCAACTTCAATGATCTAAGAATGCGAGATCCGTGAAATATTTTGTCTGATTATGCATCACAAGATTGAGGAATAGCGTCTCTTCATACTTGTTCAATATCACTAGCTTTCCTCATTCGGAGCAGTTCACAATTTTCATGTCTATTGTGGTAAAACAACGTCTGCATGATGTCATATTGGATTATGTGGAGTAGAGTGTGTCGCCTAATGGAAAAGGTGTTTGACTTCAAATCAGAAGATTGAGGGTTTGACTCTCCTCGTTGTTTTTTAATTTCATTAGCTCAGCTAATTTGGACATGTTCGCAACTTCCCGAGATAAGGCTTTGTTCTTCTTGCTTTGAAAAGCTAGGACATTGTTATACAATTTAATAATCTAAGAGTGCGAGGCCTGAGTAATATTGTGTCTGATTATGCATCACAAGATTGAGGGATAGCGTCTCTTCATACTTGTTCAATATCACTAGCTTTCCTCATTCGGAATTGTTCGCAATTTTCATGTCTATTGTGGCAAAACAACGTCTGCATGATGTCATATAGGTGTATATGGAACAGGTTGCGTGGCCTAATGGATAAGGCGTCTAACTTCAAATCAGAAGATTGAGGTTTCGAGTCCCTTCGTGGTCGTTTAATTTCATAAACTCAGTTAATTTGGACTTGTTTGCAATTTCCTGAAATAAGTCTTTGTTCTTGTTGCTTTGAAATGCTAGGACATTGTCATGCAACTTCAATGATCTAAGAATGCGAGATCCGTGAAATATTTTGTCTGATTATGCATCACAAGATTGAGGAATAGCGTCTCTTCATACTTGTTCAATATCACTAGCTTTCCTCATTCGGACCGGTTCACAATTTTCATGTCTATTGTGGTAAAACAACGTCTGCATGATGTCATATTGGATTATGTGGAGTAGAGTGTGTCACCTAATGGAAAAGGTGTTTGACTTCAAATCAGAAGATTGAGGGTTTGACTCTCCTCGTTGTTTTTTAATTTCATTAGCTCAGCTAATTTGGACATGTTCGCAACTTCCCGAGATAAGGCTTTGTTCTTCTTGCTTTGAAAAGCTAGGACATTGTTATACAATTTAATAATCTAAGAGTGCGAGGCCTGAGTAATATTGTGTCTGATTATGCATCACAAGATTGAGGGATAGCGTCTCTTCATACTTGTTCAATATCACTAGCTTTCCTCATTCGGACCGGTTCACAATTTTGATGTCTATTGTTGCAAAACAACGTCTGAATGATGTCATATAGGATTATGTGGAGTAGAGTGTGTCGCCTAATGGATAAGGTGTTTGACTTCAAATCAGAAGATTGAGGGTTTGACTTTCCTCGTTGTTGTTTAATTTCATTAGCTCAGCTAATTTGGACATGTTCGCAACTTCCCGAGATAAGGCTTTGTTTTTCTTGCTTTGAAAAGCTAGGACATTGTTATAATATTTAATAATCTAAGAGTGCGAGGCCTGAGTAATATTGTGTCTGATTATGCATCACAAGATTGAGGGATAGCGTCTCTTCGTACTTGTTCAATATCACTAGCTTTCCTCATTCGGACAGGTTCGCAATTTTCATGTCTATTGTGGCAAAACAACATCTGCATGATGTCATATATGAGTAGATGAAACAGGCTGCGTGGCCTAATGGATAAGGCGTCTGACTTCGAATCAGAAGATTGAGGGTTCGAGTCCCTTCGTGGTCGTTTAATTTCATAAACTCAGTTAATTTAGACTTGTTTGCAATTTCCTGAAATAAGTCTTTGTTCTTGTTGCTTTGAAATGCTAGGATATTGTTATGCAACTTCAATGATCTAAGAATGCGAGATCCGTGAAATATTTTGTCTGATTATGCATCACAAGATTGAGGGATAGCGTCTCTTCATACTTGTTCAATATCACTAGCTTTCCTCATTCGGACCGGTTCACAATTTTGATGTCTATTGTTGCAAAACAACGTCTGAATGATGTCATATAGGATTATGTGGAGTAGAGTGTGTCGCCTAATGGATAAGGTGTTTGACTTCAAATCAGAAGATTGAGGGTTTGACTCTCCTCGTTGTTGTTTAATTTCATTAGCTCAGCTATTTTGGACATGTTCGCAATTTCCCGAGATAAGGCTTTGTTCTTGTTGCTTTGAAAAGCTAGGACATTGTTATACAATTTAATAATCTAAGAGTGCGAGGCCTGAGTAATATTGTGTCTGATTATGCATCACAAGATTGAGGGATAGCGTCTCTTCATACTTGTTCAATATCACTAGCTTTCCTCATTCGGAATTGTTCGCAATTTTCATGTCTATTGTGGCAAAACAACGTCTGCATGATGTCATATAGGTGTATATGGAACAGGCTGCGTGGCCTAATGGATAAGGCGTCTAACTTCAAATCAGAAGATTGAGCTTTCGAGTCCCTTCGTGGTCGTTTAATTTCATAAACTCAGTTAATTTGGACTTGTTTGCAATTTCCTGAAATAAGTCTTTGTTCTTGTTGCTTTGAAATGCTAGGACATTGTCATGCAACTTCAATGATCTAAGAATGCGAGATCCGTGAAATATTTTGTCTGATTATGCATCACAAGATTGAGGGATAGCGTCTCTTCATACTTGTTCAATATCACTAGCTTTCCTCATTCGGACCGGTTCACAATTTTGATGTCTATTGTTGCAAAACAACGTCTGAATGATGTCATATAGGATTATGTGGAGTAGAGTGTGTCGCCTAATGGATAAGGTGTTTGACTTCAAATCAGAAGATTGAGGGTTTGACTCTCCTCGTTGTTGTTTAATTTCATTAGCTCAGCTATTTTGGACATGTTCGCAATTTCCCGAGATAAGGCTTTGTTCTTGTTGCTTTGAAAAGCTAGGACATTGTTATACAATTTAATAATCTAAGAGTGCGAGGCCTGAGTAATATTGTGTCTGATTATGCATCACAAGATTGAGGGATAGCGTCTCTTCATACTTGTTCAATATCACTAGCTTTCCTCATTCGGAATTGTTCGCAATTTTCATGTCTATTGTGGCAAAACAACGTCTGCATGATGTCATATAGGTGTATATGGAACAGGCTGCGTGGCCTAATGGATAAGGCGTCTAACTTCAAATCAGAAGATTGAGCTTTCGAGTCCCTTCGTGGTCGTTTAATTTCATAAACTCAGTTAATTTGGACTTGTTTGCAATTTCCTGAAATAAGTCTTTGTTCTTGTTGCTTTGAAATGCTAGGACATTGTCATGCAACTTCAATGATCTAAGAATGCGAGATCCGTGAAATATTTTGTCTGATTCTGCATCACAAGATTGAGGAATAGCGTCTCTTCATACTTGTTCAATATCACTAGCTTTCCTCATTCGGACCGGTTCACAATTTTCATGTCTATTGTGGTAAAACAACGTCTGCATGATGTCATATTGGATTATGTGGAGTAGAGTGTGTCGCATAATGGATAAGGTGTTTGACTTCAAATCAGAAGATTGAGGGTTTGACTCTCCTCGTTGTTTTTTAATTTCATTAGCTCAGCTATTTTGGACATGTTCGCAATTTCCCGATATAAGGCTTTGTTCTTCTTGCTTTGAAAAGCTAGGACATTGTTATAATATTTAATAATCTAAGAGTGCGAGGCCTGAGTAATATTGTGTCTGATTATGCATCACAAGATTGAGGGATAGCGTCTCTTCGTACTTGTTCAATATCACTAGCTTTCCTCATTCGGAATTGTTCGCAATTTTCATGTCTATTGTGGCAAAACAACGTCTGCATGATGTCATATAGGTGTATATGGAACAGGCTGCGTGGCCTAATGGATAAGGCGTCTAACTACAAATCAGAAGATTGAGGTTTCGAGTCCCTTCGTGGTCGTTTAATTTCATAAACTCAGTTAATTTGGACTTGTTTGCAATTTCCTGAAATAAGTCTTTGTTCTTGTTGCTTTGAAAAGCTAGGACATTGTCATGCAACTTCAATGATCTAAGAATGCGAGATCCGTGAAATATTTTGTCTGATTCTGCATCACAAGATTGAGGGATAGCGTCTCTTCATACTTGTTCAATATCACTAGCTTTCCTCATTCGGACAGGTTCACAATTTTGATGTCTATTGTTGCAAAACAACGTCTGAATGATGTCACATAGGATTATGTGGAGTAGAGTGTGTCGCCTAATGGATAAGGTGTTTGACTTCAAATCAGAAGATTGAGGGTTTGACTCTCCTCGTTGTTGTTTAATTTCATTAGCTCAGCTAATTTGGACATGTTCGCAACTTCCCGAGATAAGGCTTTGTTCTTCTTGCTTTGAAAAGCTAGGACATTGTTATAATATTTAATAATCTAAGAGTGCGAGGCCTGAGTAATATTGTGTCTGATTATGTATCACAAGATTGAGGGATAGCGTCTCTTCGTACTTGTTCAATATCACTAGCTTTCCTCATTCGGACAGGTTCGCAATTTTCATGTCTATTGTGGCAAAACAACATCTGCATGATGTCATATACGAGTAGATCAAACAGGCTGCGTGGCCTAATGGATAAGGCGTCTGACTTCGAATCAGAAGATTGAGGTTTGGAGTCCCTTCGTGGTCGTTTAATTTCATAAACTCAGTTAATTTAGACTTGTTTGCAATTTCCTGAAATAAGTCTTTGTTCTTGTTGCTTTGAAATGCTAGGATATTGTTATGCAACTTCAATGATCAAAGAATAAGAGAACCGTGACATATTGTGTCTGATTCTGCATCACAAGATTGAGGGATAGTGTCTCTTCATACTTGTTCAATATCACTATTTTTCCTCATTCGGACCGGTTCACAATTTTGATGTCTATTGTTGCAAAACAACGTCTGAATGATGTCATATAGGATTATGTGGAGTAGAGTGTGTCGCCTAATGGATAAGGTGTTTGACTTCAAATCAGACGATTGAGGGTTTGACTCTCCTCGTTGTTGTTTAATTTCATGAGCTCAGCTATTTTGGACATGTTCGCAATTTCCCGAGATAAGGCTTTGTTCTTCTTGCTTTGAAAAGTTAGGACATTGTTATACAATTTAATAATCTAAGAGTGCGAGGCCTGAGTAATATTGTGTCTGATTATGCATCACAAGATTGAGGGATAGCGTCTCTTCATACTTGTTCAATATCACTAGCTTTCCTCATTCGGACAGGTTCGCAATTTTCATGTCTATTGTGGCAAAACAACATCTGCATGATGTCATATATGAGTAAATGAAACAGGCTGCGTGGCCTAATGGATAAGGCGTCTGACTTCGAATCAGAAGATTGAGGGTTCGAGTCCCTTCGTGGTCGTTTAATTTCATAAACTCAGTTAATTTAGACTTGTTTGCAATTTCCTGAAATAAGTCTTTGTTCTTGTTGCTTTGAAATGCTAGGATATTGTTATGCAACTTCAATGATCAAAGAATGCGAGAACCGTGACATATTGTGTCTGATTCTGCATCACAAGATTGAGGGATAGTGTCTCTTCATACTTGTTCAATATCACTAGCTTTCCTCATTCGGACCGGTTCACAATTTTGATGTCTATTGTTGCAAAACAACGTCTGAATGATGTCATATAGGATTATGTGGAGTAGAGTGTGTCGCCTAATGGATAAGGTGTTTGACTTCAAATCAGAAGATTGAGGGTTTGACTCTCCTCGTTGTTGTTTAATTTCATTAGCTCAGCTAATTTGGACATGTTCGCAACTTCCCGAGATAAGGCTTTGTTCTTCTTGCTTTGAAAAGCTAGGACATTGTTATAATATTTAATAATCTAAGAGTGCGAGGCCTGAGTAATATTGTGTCTGATTATGTATCACAAGATTGAGGGATAGCGTCTCTTCGTACTTGTTCAATATCACTAGCTTTCCTCATTCGGACAGGTTCGCAATTTTCATGTCTATTGTGGCAAAACAACATCTGCATGATGTCATATATGAGTAGATGAAACAGGCTGCGTGGCCTAATGGATAAGGCGTCTGACTTCGAATCAGAAGATTGAGGTTTGGAGTCCCTTCGTGGTCGTTTAATTTCATAAACTCAGTTAATTTAGACTTGTTTGCAATTTCCTGAAATAAGTCTTTGTTCTTGTTGCTTTGAAATGCTAGGATATTGTTATGCAACTTCAATGATCAAAGAATGCGAGAACCGTGACATATTGTGTCTGATTCTGCATCACAAGATTGAGGGATAGTGTCTCTTCATACTTGTTCAATATCACTATTTTTCCTCATTCGGACCGGTTCACAATTTTGATGTCTATTGTTGCAAAACAACGTCTGAATGATGTCATATAGGATTATGTGGAATAGAGTGTGTCGCCTAATGGATAAGGTGTTTGACTTCAAATCAGAAGATTGAGGGTTTGACTCTCCTCGTTGTTGTTTAATTTCATGAGCTCAGCTATTTTGGACATGTTCGCAATTTCCCGAGATAAGGCTTTGTTCTTCTTGCTTTGAAAAGTTAGGACATTGTTATACAATTTAATAATCTAAGAGTGCGAGGCCTGAGTAATATTGTGTCTGATTATGCATCACAAGATTGAGGGATAGCGTCTCTTCATACTTGTTCAATATCACTAGCTTTCCTCATTCGGACAGGTTCGCAATTTTCATGTCTATTGTGGCAAAACAACGTCTGCATGATGTCATATAGGAGTATATGGAACAGGCTGCGTGGCCTAATGGATAAGGCGTCTGACTTCGAATCAGAAGATTGAGTGTTCGAGTCCCTTGGTGGTCGTTTAATTTCATAAACTCAGTTAATTTGGACTTGTTTGCAATTTCCTGAAATAAGTCTTTGTTCTTGTTGCTTTGAAATGCTAGGACATTGTCATGCAACTTCAATGATCTAAGAATGAGAGACCCGTGAAATATTTTGTCTGATTCTGCATCACAAGATTGAGGGATAGCGTCTCTTCATACTTGTTCAATATCACTAGCTTTCCTCATTCGGACAGGTTCGCAATTTTCATGTCTATTGTGGCAAAACAACGTCTGCATGATGTCATATAGGAGTATATGGAACAGGCTGCATGGCCTAATGGATAAGGCGTCTGACTTCGAATCAGAAGATTGAGGGTTCGAGTCCCTTCGTGGTCGTTTAATTTCATAAACTCAGTTAATTTAGACTTGTTTGCAATTTCCTGAAATAAGTCTTTGTTCTTGTTGCTTTGAAATGCTAGGATATTGTTATGCAACTTCAATGATCTAAGAATGCGAGATCCGTGAAATATTTTGTCTGATTATGCATCACAAGATTGAGGGATAGCGTCTCTTCATACTTGTTCAATATCACTAGCTTTCCTCATTCGGACCGGTTCACAATTTTGATGTCTATTGTTGCAAAACAACGTCTGAATGATGTCATATAGGATTATGTGGAGTAGAGTGTGTCGCCTAATGGATAAGGTGTTTGACTTCAAATCAGAAGATTGAGGGTTTGACTCTCCTCGTTGTTGTTTAATTTCATTAGCTCAGCTATTTTGGACATGTTCGCAATTTCCCGAGATAAGGCTTTGTTCTTGTTGCTTTGAAAAGCTAGGACATTGTTATACAATTTAATAATCTAAGAGTGCGAGGCCTGAGTAATATTGTGTCTGATTATGCATCACAAGATTGAGGGATAGCGTCTCTTCATACTTGTTCAATATCACTAGCTTTCCTCATTCGGAATTGTTCGCAATTTTCATGTCTATTGTGGCAAAACAACGTCTGCATGATGTCATATAGGTGTATATGGAACAGGCTGCGTGGCCTAATGGATAAGGCGTCTAACTTCAAATCAGAAGATTGAGGTTTCGAGTCCCTTCGTGGTCGTTTAATTTCATAAACTCAGTTAATTTGGACTTGTTTGCAATTTCCTGAAATAAGTCTTTGTTCTTGTTGCTTTGAAATGCTAGGACATTGTCATGCAACTTCAATGATCTAAGAATGCGAGATCCGTGAAATATTTTGTCTGATTATGCATCACAAGATTGAGGAATAGCGTCTCTTCATACTTGTTCAATATCACTAGCTTTCCTCATTCGGACCAGTTCACAATTTTCATGTCTATTGTGGTAAAACAACGTCTGCATGATGTCATATTGGATTATGTGGAGTAGAGTGTGTCGCCTAATGTAAAAGGTGTTTGACTTCAAATCAGAAGATTGAGGGTTTGACTCTCCTCGTTGTTTTTTAATTTCATTAGCTCAGCTAATTTGGACATGTTCGCAACTTCCCGAGATAAGGCTTTGTTCTTCTTGCTTTGAAAAGCTAGGACATTGTTATACAATTTAATAATCTAAGAGTGCGAGGCCTGAGTAATATTGTGTCTGATTATGCATCACAAGATTGAGGGATAGCGTCTCTTCATACTTGTTCAATATCACTAGCTTTCCTCATTCGGAATTGTTCGCAATTTTCATGTCTATTGTGGCAAAACAACGTCTGCATGATGTCATATAGGTGTATATGGAACAGGTTGCGTGGCCTAATGGATAAGGCGTCTAACTTCAAATCAGAAGATTGAGGTTTCGAGTCCCTTCGTGGTCGTTTAATTTCATAAACTCAGTTAATTTGGACTTGTTTGCAATTTCCTGAAATAAGTCTTTGTTCTTGTTGCTTTGAAATGCTAGGACATTGTCATGCAACTTCAATGATCTAAGAATGCGAGATCCGTGAAATATTTTGTCTGATTATGCATCACAAGATTGAGGAATAGCGTCTCTTCATACTTGTTCAATATCACTAGCTTTCCTCATTCGGACCGGTTCACAATTTTCATGTCTATTGTGGTAAAACAACGTCTGCATGATGTCATATTGGATTATGTGGAGTAGAGTGTGTCACCTAATGGAAAAGGTGTTTGACTTCAAATCAGAAGATTGAGGGTTTGACTCTCCTCGTTGTTTTTTAATTTCATTAGCTCAGCTAATTTGGACATGTTCGCAACTTCCCGAGATAAGGCTTTGTTCTTCTTGCTTTGAAAAGCTAGGACATTGTTATACAATTTAATAATCTAAGAGTGCGAGGCCTGAGTAATATTGTGTCTGATTATGCATCACAAGATTGAGGGATAGCGTCTCTTCATACTTGTTCAATATCACTAGCTTTCCTCATTCGGACCGGTTCACAATTTTGATGTCTATTGTTGCAAAACAACGTCTGAATGATGTCATATAGGATTATGTGGAGTAGAGTGTGTCGCCTAATGGATAAGGTGTTTGACTTCAAATCAGAAGATTGAGGGTTTGACTTTCCTCGTTGTTGTTTAATTTCATTAGCTCAGCTAATTTGGACATGTTCGCAACTTCCCGAGATAAGGCTTTGTTCTTCTTGCTTTGAAAAGCTAGGACATTGTTATAATATTTAATAATCTAAGAGTGCGAGGCCTGAGTAATATTGTGTCTGATTATGCATCACAAGATTGAGGGATAGCGTCTCTTCGTACTTGTTCAATATCACTAGCTTTCCTCATTCGGACAGGTTCGCAATTTTCATGTCTATTGTGGCAAAACAACATCTGCATGATGTCATATATGAGTAGATGAAACAGGCTGCGTGGCCTAATGGATAAGGCGTCTGACTTCGAATCAGAAGATTGAGGGTTCGAGTCCCTTCGTGGTCGTTTAATTTCATAAACTCAGTTAATTTAGACTTGTTTGCAATTTCCTGAAATAAGTCTTTGTTCTTGTTGCTTTGAAATGCTAGGATATTGTTATGCAACTTCAAT
The DNA here is from genome assembly GCF_045679555.1 of Salvelinus alpinus. Classification (NCBI taxonomy): domain Eukaryota; kingdom Metazoa; phylum Chordata; class Actinopteri; order Salmoniformes; family Salmonidae; genus Salvelinus; species Salvelinus alpinus. The sequence goes on along the minus strand of NC_092110.1, from coordinate 16,307,036 downwards.
GATCTAAGAATGCGAGATCCGTGAAATATTTTGTCTGATTATGCATCACAAGATTGAGGGATAGCGTCTCTTCATACTTGTTCAATATCACTAGCTTTCCTCATTCGGACCGGTTCACAATTTTGATGTCTATTGTTGCAAAACAACGTCTGAATGATGTCATATTGGATTATGTGGAGTAGAGTGTGTCGCCTAATGGAAAAGGTGTTTGACTTCAAATCAGAAGATTGAGGGTTTGACTCTCCTCGTTGTTTTTTAATTTCATTAGCTCAGCTAATTTGGACATGTTCGCAACTTCCCGAGATAAGGCTTTGTTCTTCTTGCTTTGAAAAGCTAGGACATTGTTATACAATTTAATAATCTAAGAGTGCGAGGCCTGAGTAATATTGTGTCTGATTATGCATCACAAGATTGAGGGATAGCGTCTCTTCATACTTGTTCAATATCACTAGCTTTCCTCATTCGGAATTGTTCGCAATTTTCATGTCTATTGTGGCAAAACAACGTCTGCATGATGTCATATAGGTGTATATGGAACAGGTTGCGTGGCCTAATGGATAAGGCGTCTAACTTCAAATCAGAAGATTGAGGTTTCGAGTCCCTTCGTGGTCGTTTAATTTCATAAACTCAGTTAATTTGGACTTGTTTGCAATTTCCTGAAATAAGTCTTTGTTCTTGTTGCTTTGAAATGCTAGGACATTGTCATGCAACTTCAATGATCTAAGAATGCGAGATCCGTGAAATATTTTGTCTGATTATGCATCACAAGATTGAGGAATAGCGTCTCTTCATACTTGTTCAATATCACTAGCTTTCCTCATTCGGACCGGTTCACAATTTTCATGTCTATTGTGGTAAAACAACGTCTGCATGATGTCATATTGGATTATGTGGAGTAGAGTGTGTCACCTAATGGAAAAGGTGTTTGACTTCAAATCAGAAGATTGAGGGTTTGACTCTCCTCGTTGTTTTTTAATTTCATTAGCTCAGCTAATTTGGACATGTTCGCAACTTCCCGAGATAAGGCTTTGTTCTTCTTGCTTTGAAAAGCTAGGACATTGTTATACAATTTAATAATCTAAGAGTGCGAGGCCTGAGTAATATTGTGTCTGATTATGCATCACAAGATTGAGGGATAGCGTCTCTTCATACTTGTTCAATATCACTAGCTTTCCTCATTCGGACCGGTTCACAATTTTGATGTCTATTGTTGCAAAACAACGTCTGAATGATGTCATATAGGATTATGTGGAGTAGAGTGTGTCGCCTAATGGATAAGGTGTTTGACTTCAAATCAGAAGATTGAGGGTTTGACTTTCCTCGTTGTTGTTTAATTTCATTAGCTCAGCTAATTTGGACATGTTCGCAACTTCCCGAGATAAGGCTTTGTTTTTCTTGCTTTGAAAAGCTAGGACATTGTTATAATATTTAATAATCTAAGAGTGCGAGGCCTGAGTAATATTGTGTCTGATTATGCATCACAAGATTGAGGGATAGCGTCTCTTCGTACTTGTTCAATATCACTAGCTTTCCTCATTCGGACAGGTTCGCAATTTTCATGTCTATTGTGGCAAAACAACATCTGCATGATGTCATATATGAGTAGATGAAACAGGCTGCGTGGCCTAATGGATAAGGCGTCTGACTTCGAATCAGAAGATTGAGGTTTCGAGTCCCTTCGTGGTCGTTTAATTTCATAAACTCAGTTAATTTAGACTTGTTTGCAATTTCCTGAAATAAGTCTTTGTTCTTGTTGCTTTGAAATGCTAGGATATTGTTATGCAACTTCAATGATCTAAGAATGCGAGATCCGTGAAATATTTTGTCTGATTATGCATCACAAGATTGAGGGATAGCGTCTCTTCATACTTGTTCAATATCACTAGCTTTCCTCATTCGGACCGGTTCACAATTTTGATGTCTATTGTTGCAAAACAACGTCTGAATGATGTCATATAGGATTATGTGGAGTAGAGTGTGTCGCCTAATGGATAAGGTGTTTGACTTCAAATCAGAAGATTGAGGGTTTGACTCTCCTCGTTGTTGTTTAATTTCATTAGCTCAGCTATTTTGGACATGTTCGCAATTTCCCGAGATAAGGCTTTGTTCTTGTTGCTTTGAAAAGCTAGGACATTGTTATACAATTTAATAATCTAAGAGTGCGAGGCCTGAGTAATATTGTGTCTGATTATGCATCACAAGATTGAGGGATAGCGTCTCTTCATACTTGTTCAATATCACTAGCTTTCCTCATTCGGAATTGTTCGCAATTTTCATGTCTATTGTGGCAAAACAACGTCTGCATGATGTCATATAGGTGTATATGGAACAGGCTGCGTGGCCTAATGGATAAGGCGTCTAACTTCAAATCAGAAGATTGAGCTTTCGAGTCCCTTCGTGGTCGTTTAATTTCATAAACTCAGTTAATTTGGACTTGTTTGCAATTTCCTGAAATAAGTCTTTGTTCTTGTTGCTTTGAAATGCTAGGACATTGTCATGCAACTTCAATGATCTAAGAATGCGAGATCCGTGAAATATTTTGTCTGATTCTGCATCACAAGATTGAGGAATAGCGTCTCTTCATACTTGTTCAATATCACTAGCTTTCCTCATTCGGACCGGTTCACAATTTTCATGTCTATTGTGGTAAAACAACGTCTGCATGATGTCATATTGGATTATGTGGAGTAGAGTGTGTCGCATAATGGATAAGGTGTTTGACTTCAAATCAGAAGATTGAGGGTTTGACTCTCCTCGTTGTTTTTTAATTTCATTAGCTCAGCTATTTTGGACATGTTCGCAATTTCCCGATATAAGGCTTTGTTCTTCTTGCTTTGAAAAGCTAGGACATTGTTATAATATTTAATAATCTAAGAGTGCGAGGCCTGAGTAATATTGTGTCTGATTATGCATCACAAGATTGAGGGATAGCGTCTCTTCGTACTTGTTCAATATCACTAGCTTTCCTCATTCGGAATTGTTCGCAATTTTCATGTCTATTGTGGCAAAACAACGTCTGCATGATGTCATATAGGTGTATATGGAACAGGCTGCGTGGCCTAATGGATAAGGCGTCTAACTACAAATCAGAAGATTGAGGTTTCGAGTCCCTTCGTGGTCGTTTAATTTCATAAACTCAGTTAATTTGGACTTGTTTGCAATTTCCTGAAATAAGTCTTTGTTCTTGTTGCTTTGAAAAGCTAGGACATTGTCATGCAACTTCAATGATCTAAGAATGCGAGATCCGTGAAATATTTTGTCTGATTCTGCATCACAAGATTGAGGGATAGCGTCTCTTCATACTTGTTCAATATCACTAGCTTTCCTCATTCGGACAGGTTCACAATTTTGATGTCTATTGTTGCAAAACAACGTCTGAATGATGTCACATAGGATTATGTGGAGTAGAGTGTGTCGCCTAATGGATAAGGTGTTTGACTTCAAATCAGAAGATTGAGGGTTTGACTCTCCTCGTTGTTGTTTAATTTCATTAGCTCAGCTATTTTGGACATGTTCGCAATTTCCCGAGATAAGGCTTTGTTCTTCTTGCTTTGAAAAGCTAGGACATTGTTATACAATTTAATAATCTAAGAGTGCGAGGCCTGAGTAATATTGTGTCTGATTATGCATCACAAGATTGAGGGATAGCGTCTCTTCATACTTGTTCAATATCACTAGCTTTCCTCATTCGGAATTGTTCGCAATTTTCATGTCTATTGTGGCAAAACAACGTCTGCATGATGTCATATAGGTGTATATGGAACAGGCTGCGTGGCCTAATGGATAAGGCGTCTAACTACAAATCAGAAGATTGAGGTTTCGAGTCCCTTCTTGGTCGTTTAATTTCATAAACTCAGTTAATTTGGACTTGTTTGCAATTTCCTGAAATAAGTCTTTGTTCTTGTTGCTTTGAAAAGCTAGGACATTGTCATGCAACTTCAATGATCTAAGAATGCGAGATCCGTGAAATATTTTGTCTGATTCTGCATCACAAGATTGAGGGATAGCGTCTCTTCATACTTGTTCAATATCACTAGCTTTCCTCATTCGGACCGGTTCACAATTTTCCTGTCTATTGTGGTAAAACAACGTCTGCATGATGTCATATTGGATTATGTGGAGTAGAGTGTGTCACCTAATGGATAAGGTGTTTGACTTCAAATCAGAAGATTGAGGGTTTGACTCTCCTCGTTGTTTTTTAATTTCATTAGCTCAGCTAATTTGGACATGTTCGCAACTTCCCGAGATAAGGCTTTGTTCTTCTTGCTTTGAAAAGCTAGGACATTGTTATAATATTTAATAATCTAAGAGTGCGAGGCCTGAGTAATATGGTGTCTGATTCTGCATCACAAGATTGAGGGATAGCGTCTCTTCGTACTTGTTCAATATCACTAGCTTTCCTCATTCGGACAGGTTCGCAATTTTCATGTCTATTGTGGCAAAAACAACGTCTGCATGATGTCATATAGGAGTATATAGAACAGGCTGCGTGGCCTAATGGATAAGGCGTCTGACTTCGAATCAGAAGATTGAGGGTTCGAGTCCTTTCGTGGTTGTTTAATTTCATAAACTCAGTTAATTTAGACTTGTTTGCAATTTCCTGAAATCAGTCTTTGTTCTTGTTGCTTTGAAATGCTAGGATATTGTTATGCAACTTCAATGATCTAAGAATGCGAGACCCGTTAAATATTGTGTCTGATTCTGCATCACAAGATTGAGGGATAGCGTCTCTTCATACTTGTTCAATATCACTAGCTTTCCTCATTCGGACCGGTTCACAATTTTGATGTCTATTGTTGCAAAACAACGTCTGAATGATGTCATATAGGATTATGTGGAGTAGAGTGTGTCGCATAATGAATAAGGTGTTTGACTTCAAATCAGAAGATTGAGGGTTTGACTCTCCTCGTTGTTGTTTAATTTCATTAGCTCAGCTATTTTGGACATGTTCGCAATTTCCCGATATAAGGCTTTGTTCTTCTTGCTTTGAAAAGCTAGGACATTGTTATAATATTTAATAATCTAAAAGTGTGAGGCCTGAGTAATATTGTGTCTGATTATGCATCACAAGATTGAGGGATAGCGTCTCTTCGTACTTGTTCAATATCACTAGCTTTCCTCATTCGGACAGGTTCGCAATTTTCATGTCTATTGTGGCAAAACAACGTCTGCATGATGTCATATATGAGTAGATGAAACAGGCTGAGTGGCCTAATGGATAAGGCGTCTGACTTCGAATCAGAAGATTGAGGGTTCGAGTCCCTTCGTGGTCGTTTAATTTCATAAACTCAATTAATTTGGACATGTTTGCAATTTCCTGAAATCAGTCTTTGTTCTTGTTGCTTTGAAATGCTAGGATATTGTTATGCAACTTCAATGATCTAAGAATGCGAGACCCGTTAAATATTGTGTCTGATTCTGCATCACAAGATTGAGGGATAGCGTCTCTTCATACTTGTTCAATATCACTAGCTTTCTTCATTCGGACAGGTTCGCAATTTTCATGTCTATTGTGGCAAAAACAACGTCTGAATGATGTCATATAGAATTATGTGGAGTAGAGTGTGTCGCATAATGGATAAGGTGTTTGACTTCAAATCAGAAGATTGAGGGTTTGACTCTCCTCGTTGTTGTTTAATTTCATTAGCTCAGCTATTTTGGACATGTTCGCAATTTCCCGAGATAAGGCTTTGTTGTTCTTGCTTTGAAAAGCAAGGACATTGTTATACAATTTAATAATCTAAGAGTGCGAGGCCTGAGTAATATTGTGTCTGATTATGCATCACAAGATTGAGGGATAGCGTCTCTTCATACTTGTTCAATATCACTAGCTTTCCTCATTCGGACAGGTTCGCAATTTTCATGTCTATTGTGGCAAAACAACGTCTGCATGATGTCATATAGGATTATATGGAACAGGCTGCGTGGCCTAATGGATAAGGCGTCTGACTTCGAATCAGAAGATTGAGGGTTCGAGTCCCTTCGTGGTTGTTTAATTTCATAAACTCAATTAATTTGGACTTGTTTGCAATTTCCTGAAATAAGTCTTTGTTCTTGTTGCTTTGAAATGCTAGGACATTGTCATGCAACTTCAATGATCTAAGAATGCGAGACCCGTGAAATATTTTGTCTGATTCTGCATCACAAGATTGAGGGATAGCGTCTCTTCGTACTTGTTCAATATCACTAGCTTTCATCATTCGGACAGGTTCGCAATTTTCATGTCTACTGTGGCAAAACAACATCTGCATGATGTCATATATGAGTAGATGAAACAGGCTGCGTGGCCTAATGGATAAGGCGTCTGACTTCGAATCAGAAGATTGAGGGTTCGAGTCCCTTCGTGGTCGTTTAATTTCATAAACTCAGTTAATTTGGACTTGTTTGCAATTTCCTGAAATAAGTCTTTGTTCTTGTTGCTTTGAAATGCTAGGACATTGTCATGCAACTTCAATGATCTAAGAATGCGAGATCCGTGAAATATTATGTCTGATTTTGCATCACAAGATTGAGGGATAGCGTCTCTTCATACTTGTTCAATATCACTAGCTTTCCTCATTCGGACCGGTTCACAATTTTGATGTCTATTGTTGCAAAACAACGTCTGAATGATGTCATATAGGATTATTTGGAGTAGAGTGTGTCGCCTAATGGATAAGGTGTTTGACTTCAAATCAGAAGATTGAGGGTTTGACTCTCCTCGTTGTTGTTTAATTTCATTAGCTCAGCTATTTTGGACATGTTGGCAATTTCCCGAGATAAGGCTTTGTTCTTCTTGCTTTGAAAAGCTAGGACATTGTTATACAATTTAATAATCTAAGAGTGCGAGGCCTGAGTAATATTGTGTCTGATTATGCATCACAAGATTGAGGGATAGCATCTCTTCGTACTTGTTCAATATCACTAGCTTTCCTCATTCGGACAGGTTCGCAATTTTCATGTCTATTGTGGCAAAACAACGTCTGCATGATGTCATATATGATTAGATGAAACAGGCTGAGTGGCCTAATGGATAAGGCGTCTGACTTCGAATCAGAAGATTGAGGGTTCGAGTCCCTTCGTGGTCGTTTAATTTCATAAACTCAGTTAATTTGGACATGTTTGCAATTTCCTGAAATAAGTCTTTGTTCTTGTTGCTTTGAAATGCTAGGACATTGTCATGCAACTTCAATGATCTAAGAATGCGAGACCCGTGAAATATTTTGTCTGATTATGCATCACAAGATTGAGGGATAGCGTCTCTTCGTACTTGTTCAATATCACTAGCTTTCTTCATTCGGACAGGTTCGCAATTTTCATGTCTATTGTGGCAAAAACAACGTCTGAATGATGTCATATAGAATTATGTGGAGTAGAGTGTGTCGCATAATGGATAAGGTGTTTGACTTCAAATCAGAAGATTGAGGGTTTGACTCTCCTCGTTGTTGTTTAATTTCATTAGCTCAGCTATTTTGGACATGTTCGCAATTTCCCGAGATAAGGCTTTGTTCTTCTTGCTTTGAAAAGCAAGGACATTGTTATACAATTTAATAATCTAAGAGTGCGAGGCCTGAGTAATATTGTGTCTGATTATGCATCACAAGATTGAGGGATAGCGTCTCTTCGTACTTGTTCAATATCACTAGCTTTCCTCATTCGGACAGGTTCGCAATTTTCATGTCTATTGTGGCAAAACAACGTCTGCATGATGTCATATAGGAGTATATGGAACAGGCTGCGTGGCCTAATGGATAAGGCGTCTGACTTCGAATCAGAAGATTGAGGGTTCGAGTTCTTTCGTGGTCGTTTAATTTCATAAACTCAGTTAATTTAGACTTGTTTGCAATTTCCTGAAATCAGTCTTTGTTCTTGTTGCTTTGAAATGCTAGGATATTGTTATGCAACTTCAATGATCTAAGAATGCGAGACCCGTTAAATATTGTGTCTGATTCTGCATCACAAGATTGAGGGATAGCGTCTCTTCATACTTGTTCAATATCACTAGCTTTCCTCATTCGGACCGGTTCACAATTTTGATGTCTATTGTTGCAAAACAACGTCTGAATGATGTCATATAGGATTATGTGGAGTAGAGTGTGTTGCATAATGAATAAGGTGTTTGACTTCAAATCAGAAGATTGAGGGTTTGACTCTCCTCGTTGTTGTTTAATTTCATTAGCTCAGCTATTTTGGACATGTTCGCAATTTCCCGATATAAGGCTTTGTTCTTCTTGCTTTGAAAAGCTAGGACATTGTTATAATATTTAATAATCTAAAAGTGTGAGGCCTGAGTAATATTGTGTCTGATTATGCATCACAAGATTGAGGGATAGCATCTCTTCGTACTTGTTCAATATCACTAGCTTTCCTCATTCGGACAGGTTCGCAATTTTCATGTCTATTGTGGCAAAACAACGTCTGCATGATGTCATATATGAGTAGATGAAACAGGCTGAGTGGCCTAATGGATAAGGCGTCTGACTTCGAATCAGAAGATTGAGGGTTCGAGTCCCTTCGTGGTCGTTTAATTTCATAAACTCAGTTAATTTGGACATGTTTGCAATTTCCTGAAATAAGTCTTTGTTCTTGTTGCTTTGAAATGCTAGGACATTGTCATGCAACTTCAATGATCTAAGAATGCGAGACCCGTGAAATATTTTGTCTGATTATGCATCACAAGATTGAGGGATAGCGTCTCTTCGTACTTGTTCAATATCACTAGCTTTCTTCATTCGGACAGGTTCGCAATTTTCATGTCTATTGTGGCAAAAACAACGTCTGAATGATGTCATATAGAATTATGTGGAGTAGAGTGTGTCGCATAATGGATAAGGTGTTTGACTTCAAATCAGAAGATTGAGGGTTTGACTCTCCTCGTTGTTGTTTAATTTCATTAGCTCAGCTATTTTGGACATGTTCGCAATTTCCCGAGATAAGGCTTTGTTCTTCTTGCTTTGAAAAGCAAGGACATTGTTATACAATTTAATAATCTAAGAGTGCGAGGCCTGAGTAATATTGTGTGTGATTATGCATCACAAGATTGAGGGATAGCGTCTCTTCATACTTGTTCAATATCACTAGCTTTCCTCATTCGGACAGGTTCGCAATTTTCATGTCTATTGTGGCAAAACAACGTCTGCATGATGTCATATAGGAGTATATTGAACAGGCTGCGTGGCCTAATGGATAAGGCGTCTGACTTCGAATCAGAAGATTGACGGTTCGAGTCCTTTCGTGGTCGTTTAATTTCATAAACTCAGTTAATTTAGACTTGTTTGCAATTTCCTGAAATCAGTCTTTGTTCTTGTTGCTTTGAAATGCTAGGATATTGTTATGCAACTTCAATGATCTAAGAATGCGAGACCCGTTAAATATTGTGTCTGATTCTGCATCACAAGATTGAGGGATAGCGTCTCTTCATACTTGTTCAATATCACTAGCTTTCCTCATTCGGACCGGTTCACAATTTTGATGTCTATTGTTGCAAAACAACGTCTGAATGATGTCATATAGGATTATGTGGAGTAGAGTGTGTCGCATAATGAATAAGGTGTTTGACTTCAAATCAGAAGATTGAGGGTTTGACTCTCCTCGTTGTTGTTTAATTTCATTAGCTCAGCTATTTTGGACATGTTCGCAATTTCCCGATATAAGGCTTTGTTCTTCTTGCTTTGAAAAGCTAGGACATTGTTATAATATTTAATAATCTAAAAGTGTGAGGCCTGAGTAATATTGTGTCTGATTATGCATCACAAGATTGAGGGATAGCATCTCTTCGTACTTGTTCAATATCACTAGCTTTCCTCATTCGGACAGGTTCGCAATTTTCATGTCTATTGTGGCAAAACAACGTCTGCATGATGTCATATATGAGTAGATGAAACCGGCTGAGTGGCCTAATGGATAAGGCGTCTGACTTTGAATCAGAAGTTTGAGGGTTCGAGTCACATCGTGGTCGTTTAATTTCATAAACTCAGTTAATTTGGACATGTTTGCAATTTCCTGAAATAAATCTTTGTTCTTGTTGCTTTGAAATGCTAGGACATTGTCATGCAACTTCAATGATCTAAGAATGCGATACCCGTGAAATATTTTGTCTGATTATGCATCACAAGATTGAGGGATAGCGTCTCTTCGTACTTGTTCAATATCACTAGCTTTCTTCATTCGGACAGGTTCGCAATTTTCATGTCTATTGTGGCAAAAACAACGTCTGAATGATGTCATATAGAATTATGTGGAGTAGAGTGTGTCGCATAATGGATAAGGTGTTTGACTTCAAATCAGAAGATTGAGGGTTTGACTCTCCTCGTTGTTGTTTAATTTCATTAGCTCAGCTATTTTGGACATGTTCGCAATTTCCCGAGATAAGGCTTTGTTCTTCTTGCTTTGAAAAGCAAGGACATTGTTATAATATTTAATAATCTAAAAGTGTGAGGCCTGAGTAATATTGTGTCTGATTATGCATCACAAGATTGAGGGATAGCATCTCTTCGTACTTGTTCAATATCACTAGCTTTCCTCATTCGGACAGGTTCGCAATTTTCATGTCTATTGTGGCAAAACAACATCTGCATGATGTCATATATGAGTAGATGAAACAGGCTGAGTGGCCTAATGGATAAGGCGTCTGACTTCGAATCAGAAGATTGAGGGTTCGAGTCCCTTCGTGGTCATTTAATTTCGTAAACTCAGTTAATTTGGACTTGTTTGCAATTTCCTGAAATAAGTCTTTGTTCTTGTTGCTTTGAAATGCTAGGACATTGTCATGCAACTTCAATGATCTAAGAATGCGAGACCTGTGAAATATTGTGTCGGATTCTGCATCACAAGATTGAGGGATAGCTTCTCTTCGTACTTGTTCAATATAACTAGCTTTCCTCATTCGGACCGGTTCACAATTTTGATATCTATTGTTGCAAAACAACGTCTGAATGATGTCATATTGGATTATGTGGAGTAGAGTGTGTCGCCTAATGGATAAGGTGTTTGACTTCAAATCAGACGATTGAGGGTTTGACTCTCCTCGTTGTTGTTTAATTTCATTAGCACAGCTATTTTGGACATGTTCGCAACTTCCCGAGATAAGGCTTTGTTCTTCTTGCTTTGAAAAGCTAGGACATTGTTATAATATTTAATAATCTAAGAGTGCGAGGCCTGAGTAATATTGTGTCTGATTATGCATCACAAGATTGAGGGATAGCGTCTCTTCGTACTTGTTCAATATCACTAGCTTTCCTCATTCGGACAGGTTCGCAATTTTCATGTCTATTGTGGTAAAACAACGTCTGCATGATGTCATATAGGAGTATATGTAACAGGCTGCGTGGCCTAATGGATAAGGCGTCTGACTTCGAATCGGAAGATTGAGGTTTCGAGTCCCTTCGTGGTCGTTTAATTTCGTAAACTCAGTTAATTTGGACTTGTTTGCAATTTCCTGAAATAAGTCATTGTTCTTGTTGCTTTGAAATGCTAGGACATTGTCATGCAACTTCAATGATCTAAGAATGCGAGACCTGTGAAATATTGTGTCTGATTCTGCATCACAAGATTGAGGGATAGCTTCTCTTCGTACTTGTTCAATATAACTAGCTTTCCTCATTCGGACCGGTTCACAATTTTGATATCTATTGTTGCAAAACAACGTCTGAATGATGTCATATTGGATTATGTGGAGTAGAGTGTGTCGCCTAATGGATAAGGTGTTTGACTTCAAATCAGACGATTGAGGGTTTGACTCTCCTCGTTGTTGTTTAATTTCATTAGCACAGCTATTTTGGACATGTTCGCAACTTCCCGAGATAAGGCTTTGTTCTTCTTGCTTTGAAAAGCTAGGACATTGTTATAATATTTAATAATCTAAGAGTGCGAGGCCTGAGTAATATTGTGTCTGATTATGCATCACAAGATTGAGGGATAGCGTCTCTTCGTACTTGTTCAATATCACTAGCTTTCCTCATTCGGACAGGTTCGCAATTTTCATGTCTATTGTGGTAAAACAACGTCTGCATGATGTCATATAGGAGTATATTTAACAGGCTGCGTGGCCTAATGGATAAGGCGTCTGACTTCGAATCAGAAGATTGAGGGTTCGAGTCCCTTCGTGGTCGTTTAATTTCATAAACTCAGTTAATTTGGACTTGTTCGCAACTTCCCGAGATAAGGCTTTGTTCTTCTTGCTTTGAAAAGCTAGGACATTGTTATAATATTTAATCATCTAAGAGTGCGAGGCCTGAGTAATATTGTGTCTGATTATGCATCACAAGATTGAGGGATAGCGTCTCTTCGTACTTGTTCAATATCACTAGCTTTCCTCATTCGGACAGGTTCGCAATTTTCATGTCTATTGTGGTAAAACAACGTCTGCATGATGTCATATAGGAATATTTGTAACAGGCTGCGTGGCCTAATGGATAAGGCGTCTGACTTCGAATCAGAAGATTGAGGGTTCGAGTCCCTTCGTGGTCGTTTAATTTCATAAACTCAGTTAATTTGGACTTGTTTGCAATTTCCTGAAATAAGTCTTTGTTCTTGTTGCTTTGAAATGCTAGGACATTGTCATGCAACTTCAATGATCTAAGAATGCGATACCTGTGAAATATTGTGTCTGATTCTGCATCACAAGATTGAGGGATAGCTTCTCTTCGTACTTGTTCAATATAACTAGCTTTCCTCATTCGGACCGGTTCACAATTTTGATATCTATTGTTGCAAAACAACGTCTGAATGATGTCATATTGGATTATGTGGAGTAGAGTGTGTCGCCTAATGGATAAGGTGTTTGACTTCAAATCAGACAATTGAGGGTTTGACTCTCCTCGATGTTGTTTAATTTCATTAGCACAGCTATTTTGGACATGTTCGCAACTTCCCGAGATAAGGCTTTGTTCTTCTTGCTTTGAAAAGCTAGGACATTGTTATAATATTTAATAATCTAAGAGTGCGAGGCCTGAGTAATATTGTGTCTGATTATGCATCACAAGATTGAGGGATAGCGTCTCTTCGTAGTTGTTCAATATCACTAGCTTTCCTCATTCGGACAGGTTCGCAATTTTCATGTCTATTGTGGTAAAACAACGTCTGCATGATGTCATATAGGAATATATGTAACAGGCTGCGTGGCCTAATGGATAAGGCGTCTGACTTTGAATCAGAAGATTGAGTGTTCGAGTCCCTTCGTGGTCGTTTAATTTCATAAACTCAGTTAATTTGGACTTGTTTGCAATTTCCTGAAATAAGTCTTTGTTCTTGTTGCTTTGAAATGCTAGAACATTGTCATGCAACTTCAATGATCTAAGAATGCGAGACCTGTGAAATATTGTGTCTGATTCTGCATCACAAGATTGAGGGATAGCTTCTCTTCGTACTTGTTCAATATAACTAGCTTTCCTCATTCGGACCGGTTCACAATTTTGATATCTATTGTTGCAAAACAACGTCTGAATGATGTCATATTGGATTATGTGGAGTAGAGTGTGTCGCCTAATGGATAAGGTGTTTGACTTCAAATCAGACGATTGAGGGTTTGACTCTCCTCGTTGTCGTTTAATTTCATTAGCACAGCTATTTTGGACATGTTCGCAACTTCCCGAGATAAGGCTTTGTTCTTCTTGCTTTGAAAAGCTAGGACATTGTTATAATATTTAATAATCTAAGAGTGCGAGGCCTGAGTAATATTGTGTCTGATTATGCATCACAAGATTGAGGGATAGCGTCTCTTCGTACTTGTTCAATATCACTAGCTTTCCTCATTCGGACAGGTTCGCAATTTTCATGTCTATTGTGGTAAAACAACGTCTGCATGATGTCATATAGGAGTATATGTAACAGGCTGCGTGGCCTAATGGATAAGGCGTCTGACTTCGAATCAGAAGATTGAGGGTTCGAGTCCCTTCGTGGTCGTTTAATTTCATAAACTCAGTTAATTTGGACTTGTTCGCAACTTCCCGAGATAAGGCTTTGTTCTTCTTGCTTTGAAAAGCTATTACATTGTTATAATATTTAATAATCTAAGAGTGCGAGGCCTGAGTAATATTGTGTCTGATTATGCATCACAAGATTGAGGGATAGCGTCTCTTCGTACTTGTTCAATATCACTAGCTTTCCTCATTCGGACAGGTTCGCAATTTTCATGTCTATTGTGGTAAAACAACGTCTGCATGATGTCATATAAGTGTATATGAATCAGGCTGCGTGGCCTAATGGATAAGGTGTCTGACTTCGAATCAGAAGATTGATGTTTCGAGTCCCTTCGTGGTCGTTTAATTTCGTTAATTTGGACTTGTTTGCAATTTCCTGAAATAAGTCTTTGTTCTTGTTGCTTTGAAATGCTAGGACATTGTCATGCAACTTCAATGATCTAAGAATGCGAGACCTGTGAAATATTGTGTCTGATTCTGCATCACAAGATTGAGGGATAGCTTCTCTTCGTACTTGTTCAATATAATTAGCTTTCCTCATTCGGACCGGTTCACAATTTTGATATCTATTGTTGCAAAACAACGTCTGAATGATGTCATATTGGATTATGTGGAGTAGAGTGTGTCGCCTAATGGATAAGGTGTTTGACTTCAAATCAGACGATTGAGGGTTTGACTCTCCTCGTTGTCGTTTAATTTCATTAGCACAGCTATTTTGGACATGTTCGCAACTTCCCGAGATAAGGCTTTGTTCTTCTTGCTTTGAAAAGCTAGGACATTGTTATAATATTTAATAATCTAAGAGTGCGAGGCCTGAGTAATATTGTGTCTGATTATGCATCACAAGATTGAGGGATAGCGTCTCTTCGTACTTGTTCAATATCACTAGCTTTCCTCATTCGGACAGGTTCGCAATTTTCATGTCTATTGTGGTAAAACAACGTCTGCATGATGTCATATAGGAGTATATGTAACAGGCTGCGTGGCCTAATGGATAAGGCGTCTGACTTCGAATCAGAAGATTGAGGGTTCGAGTCCCTTCGTGGTCGTTTAATTTCATAAACTCAGTTAATTTGGACTTGTTCGCAACTTCCAGAGATAAGGCTTTGTTCTTCTTGCTTTGAAAAGCTATTACATTGTTATAATATTTAATAATCTAAGAGTGCGAGGCCTGAGTAATATTGTGTCTGATTATGCATCACAAGATTGAGGGATAGCGTCTCTTCGTACTTGTTCAATATCACTAGCTTTCCTCATTCGGACAGGTTCGCAATTTTCATGTCTATTGTGGTAAAACAACGTCTGCATGATGTCATATAAGTGTATATGAATCAGGCTGCGTGGCCTAATGGATAAGGTGTCTGACTTCGAATCAGAAGATTGATGTTTCGAGTCCCTTCGTGGTCGTTTAATTTCGTTAATTTGGACTTGTTTGCAATTTCCTGAAATAAGTCTTTGTTCTTGTTGCTTTGAAATGCTAGGACATTGTCATGCAACTTCAATGATCTAAGAATGCGAGACCTGTGAAATATTGTGTCTGATTCTGCATCACAAGATTGAGGGATAGCTTCTCTTCGTACTTGTTCAATATAATTAGCTTTCCTCATTCGGACAGGTTCACAATTTTGATGTCTATTGTTGTAAAACAACGTCTGAATGATGTCATATTGGATTATGTGGAGTAGAGTGTGTCGCCTAATGGATAAGGTGTTTGACTTCAAATCAGACGATTGAGGGTTTGACTCTCCTCGTTGTTGTTTAATTTCATTAGCTCAGCTATTTTGGACATGTTCGCAACTTCCCGAGATAAGGCTTTGTTCTTCTTGCTTTGAAAAGCTAGGACATTGTTATACAATTTAATAATCTAAGAGTGCGAGGCCTGAGTAATATTGTGTCTGATTATGCATCACAAGATTGAGGGATAGCGTCTCTTCATACTTGTTCAATATCACTAGCTTTCCTCATTCGGACAGGTTCGCAATTTTCATGTCTATTGTGGCAAAACAACGTCTGCATGATGTCATATAGGAGTATATGTAACAGGTTGCGTGGCCTAATGGATAAGGCGTCTGACTTCGAATCAGAAGATTGAGGGTTCGAGTCCCTTCGTGGTCGTTTAATTTCATAAACTCAGTTAATTTGGACTTGTTTGCAATTTGCGGAAATAAGTCTTTGTTCTTGTTGCTTTGAAATGCTAGAACATTGTCATGCAACTTCAATGATCTAAGAATGCGAGACCTGTGAAATATTGTGTCTGATTCTGCATCACAAGATTGAGGGATAGCTTCTCTTCGTACTTGTTCAATATAACTAGCTTTCCTCATTCGGACCGGTTCACAATTTTGATATCTATTGTTGCAAAACAACGTCTGAATGATGTCATATTGGATTATGTGGAGTAGAGTGTGTCGCCTAATGGATAAGGTGTTTGACTTCAAATCAGACGATTGAGGGTTTGACTCTCCTCGTTGTCGTTTAATTTCATTAGCACAGCTATTTTGGACATGTTCGCAACTTCCCGAGATAAGGCTTTGTTCTTCTTGCTTTGAAAAGCTAGGACATTGTTATAATATTTAATAATCTAAGAGTGCGAGGCCTGAGTAATATTGTGTCTGATTATGCATCACAAGATTGAGGGATAGCGTCTCTTCGTACTTGTTCAATATCACTAGCTTTCCTCATTCGGACAGGTTCGCAATTTTCATGTCTATTGTGGTAAAACAACGTCTGCATGATGTCATATAGGAGTATATGTAACAGGCTGCGTGGCCTAATAGATAAGGCGTCTGACTTTGAATCAGAAGATTGAGGGTTCGAGTCCCTTCGTGGTCGTATAATTTCATAAACTCAGTTAATTTGGACTTGTTCGCAACTTCCCGAGATAAGGCTTTGTTCTTCTTGCTTTGAAAAGCTATTACATTGTTATAATATTTAATAATCTAAGAGTGCGAGGCCTGAGTAATATTGTGTCTGATTATGCATCACAAGATTGAGGGATAGCGTCTCTTCGTACTTGTTCAATATCACTAGCTTTCCTCATTCGGACAGGTTCGCAATTTTCATGTCTATTGTGGTAAAACAACGTCTGCATGATGTCATATAAGTGTATATGAATCAGGCTGCGTGGCCTAATGGATAAGGTGTCTGACTTCGAATCAGAAGATTGATGTTTCGAGTCCCTTCGTGGTCGTTTAATTTCGTTAATTTGGACTTGTTTGCAATTTCCTGAAATAAGTCTTTGTTCTTGTTGCTTTGAAATGCTAGGACATTGTCATGCAACTTCAATGATCTAAGAATGCGAGACCTGTGAAATATTGTGTCTGATTCTGCATCACAAGATTGAGGGATAGCTTCTCTTCGTACTTGTTCAATATAATTAGCTTTCCTCATTCGGACAGGTTCACAATTTTGATGTCTATTGTTGTAAAACAACGTCTGAATGATGTCATATTGGATTATGTGGAGTAGAGTGTGTCGCCTAATGGATAAGGTGTTTGACTTCAAATCAGACGATTGAGGGTTTGACTCTCCTCGTTGTTGTTTAATTTCATTAGCTCAGCTATTTTGGACATGTTCGCATCTTCCCGAGATAAGGCTTTGTTCTTCTTGCTTTGAAAAGCTAGGACATTGTTATACAATTTAATAATCTAAGAGTGCGAGGCCTGAGTAATATTGTGTCTGATTATGCATCACAAGATTGAGGGATAGCGTCTCTTCATACTTGTTCAATATCACTAGCTTTCCTCATTCGGACAGGTTCGCAATTTTCATGTCTATTGTGGCAAAACAACGTCTGCATGATGTCATATAGGAGTATATGTATCAGGTTGCGTGGCCTAATGGATAAGGCGTCTGACTTCGAATCAGAAGATTGAGGGTTCGAGTCCCTTCGTGGTCGTTTAATTTCATAAACTCAGTTAATTTGGACTTGTTTGCAATTTGCGGAAATAAGTCTTTGTTCTTGTTGCTTTGAAATGCTAGTACATTGTCATGCAACTTCAATGATCTAAGAATGCGAGACCTGTGAAATATTGTGTCTGATTCTGCATCACAAGATTGAGGGATAGCTTCTCTTCGACTTGTTCAATATAACTAGCTTTCCTCATTCGGACCGGTTCACAATTTTGATATCTATTGTTGCAAAACAACGTCTGAATGATGTCATATTGGATTATGTGGAGTAGAGTGTGTCGCCTAATGGATAAGGTGTTTGACTTCAAATCAGACGATTGAGGGTTTGACTCTCCTCGTTGTCGTTTAATTTCATTAGCACAGCTATTTTGGACATGTTCATAACTTCCCGAGATAAGGCTTTGTTCTTCTTGCTTTGAAAAGCTAGGACATTGTTATAATATTTAATAATCTAAGAGTGCGAGGCCTGAGTAATATTGTGTCTGATTATGCATCACAAGATTGAGGGATAGCGTCTCTTCGTACTTGTTCAATATCACTAGCTTTCCTCATTCGGACAGGTTCGCAATTTTCATGTCTATTGTGGTAAAACAACGTCTGCATGATGTCATATAAGTGTATATGTAACAGGCTGCGTGGCCTAATGGATAAGGCGTCTGACTTCGAATCAGAAGATTGAGGGTCCGAGTCCCTTCGTGGTCGTTTAATTTCATAAACTCAGTTAATTTGGACTTGTTCGCAACTTCCCGAGATAAGGCTTTGTTCTTCTTGCTTTGAAAAGCTAGGACATTGTTATAATATTTAATAATCTAAGAGTGCGAGGCCTGAGTAATATTGTGTCTGATTATGCATCACAAGATTGAGGGATAGCGTCTCTTCGTACTTGTTCAATATCACTAGCTTTCCTCATTCGGACAGGTTCGCAATTTTCATGTCTATTGTGGTAAAACAACGTCTGCATGATGTCATATAAGTGTATATGAAACAGGCGGCGTGGCCTAATGGATAAGGTGTCTGACTTCGAATCAGAAGATTGATGTTTCGAGTCCCTTCGTGGTTGTTTAATTTCGTTAATTTGGACTTGTTTGCAATTTCCTGAAATAAGTCTTTGTTCTTGTTGCTTTGAAATGCTAGAACATTGTCATGCAACTTCAATGATCTAAGAATGCGAGACCTGTGAAATATTGTGTCTGATTCTGCATCACAAGATTGAGGGATAGCTTCTCTTCGTATTTGTTCAATATAACTAGCTTTCCTCATTCGGACCGGTTCACAATTTTGATATCTATTGTTGCAAAACAACGTCTGAATGATGTCATATTGGATTATGTGGAGTAGAGTGTGTCGCCTAATGGATAAGGTGTTTGACTTCAAATCAGACGATTGAGGGTTTGACTCTCCTCGTTGTCGTTTAATTTCATTAGCACAGCTATTTTGGACATGTTCATAACTTCCCGAGATAAGGCTTTGTTCTTCTTGCTTTGAAAAGCTAGGACATTGTTATAATATTTAATAATCTAAGAGTGCGAGGCCTGAGTAATATTGTGTCTGATTATGCATCACAAGATTGAGGGATAGCGTCTCTTCGTACTTGTTCAATATCACTAGCTTTCCTCATTCGGACAGGTTCGCAATTTTCATGTCTATTGTGGTAAAACAACGTCTGCATGATGTCATATAAGTGTATATGTAACAGGCTGCGTGGCCTAATGGATAAGGCGTCTGACTTCGAATCAGAAGATTGAGGGTCCGAGTCCCTTCGTGGTCGTTTAATTTCATAAACTCAGTTAATTTGGACTTGTTCGCAACTT
This sequence comes from Salvelinus alpinus, assembly GCF_045679555.1. Lineage (NCBI taxonomy): Eukaryota > Metazoa > Chordata > Actinopteri > Salmoniformes > Salmonidae > Salvelinus > Salvelinus alpinus. The sequence goes on along the minus strand of NC_092110.1, from coordinate 16,287,415 downwards.
CCCGAGATAAGGCTTTGTTCTTCTTGCTTTGAAAAGCTAGGACATTGTTATAATATTTAATAATCTAAGAGTGCGAGGCCTGAGTAATATTGTGTCTGATTATGCATCACAAGATTGAGGGATAGCGTCTCTTCGTACTTGTTCAATATCACTAGCTTTCCTCATTCGGACAGGTTCGCAATTTTCATGTCTATTGTGGTAAAACAACGTCTGCATGATGTCATATAAGTGTATATGAAACAGGCTGCGTGGCCTAATGGATAAGGTGTCTGACTTCGAATCAGAAGATTGATGTTTCGAGTCCCTTCGTGGTTGTTTAATTTCGTTAATTTGGACTTGTTTGCAATTTCCTGAAATAAGTCTTTGTTCTTGTTGCTTTGAAATGCTAGAACATTGTCATGCAACTTCAATGATCTAAGAATGCGAGACCTGTGAAATATTGTGTCTGATTCTGCATCACAAGATTGAGGGATAGCTTCTCTTCGTACTTGTTCAATATAACTAGCTTTCCTCATTCGGACCGGTTCACAATTTTGATGTCTATTGTTGCAAAACAACGTCTGAATGATGTCATATTGGATTATGTGGAGTAGAGTGTGTCGCCTAATGGATAAGGTGTTTGACTTCAAATCAGACGATTGAGGGTTTGACTCTCCTCGTTGTTGTTTAATTTCATTAGCTCAGCTATTTTGGACATGTTCGCAACTTCCCGAGATAAGGCTTTGTTCTTCTTGCTTTGAAAAGCTAGGACATTGTTATAATATTTAATAATCTAAGAGTGCGAGGCCTGAGTAATATTGTGTCTGATTATGCATCACAAGATTGAGGGATAGCGTCTCTTCATACTTGTTCAATATCACTAGCTTTCCTCATTCGGACAGGTTCGCAATTTTCATGTCTATTGTGGCAAAACAACGTCTGCATGATGTCATATAGGAGTATATGTAACAGGTTGCGTGGCCTAATGGATAAGGCGTCTGACTTCGAATCAGAAGATTAAGGGTTCGCGTCCCTTCGTGGTTGTTTAATTTCATAAACTCAGTTAATTTGGACTTGTTCGCAACTTCCCGAGATAAGGCTTTGTTCTTCTTGCTTTGAAAAGCTAGGACATTGTTATAATATTTAATAATCTAAGAGTGCGAGGCCTGAGTAATATTGTGTCTGATTATGCATCACAAGATTGAGGGATAGCGTCTCTTCGTACTTGTTCAATATAACTAGCTTTCCTCATTCGGACCGGTTCACAATTTTGATATCTATTGTTGCAAAACAACGTCTGAATGATGTCATATTGGATTATGTGGAGTAGAGTGTGTCGCCTAATGGATAAGGTGTTTGACTTCAAATCAGACGATTGAGGGTTTGACTCTCCTCGTTGTTGTTTAATTTCATTAGCACAGCTATTTTGGACATGTTCGCAATTTCCCGAGATAAGGCTTTGTTCTTCTTGCTTTGAAAAGCTAGGACATTGTTATAATATTTAATAATCTAAGAGTGCGAGGCCTGAGTAATATTGTGTCTGATTATGCATCACAAGATTGAGGGATAGCGTCTCTTCGTACTTGTTCAATATCACTAGCTTTCCTCATTCGGACAGGTTCGCAATTTTCATGTCTATTGTGGTAAAACAACGTCTGCATGATGTCATATAGGAGTATATGTAACAGGCTGCGTGGCCTAATGGATAAGGCGTCTGACTTCGAATCAGAAGATTGAGGGTTCGAGTCCCTTCGTGGTAGTTTAATTTCATAAACTCAGTTAATTTGGACTTGTTCGCAACTTCCCGAGATAAGGCTTTGTTCTTCTTGCTTTGAAAAGCTAGGACATTGTTATAATATTTAATCATCTAAGAGTGCGAGGCCTGAGTAATATTGTGTCTGATTATGCATCACAAGATTGAGGGATAGCGTCTCTTCGTACTTGTTCAATATCACTAGCTTTCCTCATTCGGACAGGTTCGCAATTTTCATGTCTATTGTGGTAAAACAACGTCTGCATGATGTCATATAGGTGTAAATGAAACAGGCTGCGTGGTCTAATGGATAAGGCGTCTGACTTCGAATCAGAAGATTGAGGGTTCGAGTCCCTTCGTGGTCGTTTAATTTCGTAAACTCAGTTAATTTGGACTTGTTTGCAATTTCCTGAAATAAGTCTTTGTTCTTGTTGCTTTGAAATGCTAGGACATTGTCATGCAACTTCAATGATCTAAGAATGCGAGACCTGTGAAATATTGTGTCTGATTCTGCATCACAAGATTGAGGGATAGCTTCTCTTCGTACTTGTTCAATATAACTAGCTTTCCTCATTCGGACCGGTTCACAATTTTGATGTCTATTGTTGCAAAACAACGTCTGAATGATGTCATATTGGATTATGTGGAGTAGAGTGTGTCGCCTAATGGATAAGGTGTTTGACTTCAAATCAGACGATTGAGGGTTTGACTCTCCTCATTGATGTTTAATTTCATTAGCACAGCTATTTTGGACATGTTCGCAACTTCCCGAGATAAGGCTTTGTTCTTCTTGCTTTGAAAAGCTAGGACATTGTCATAATATTTAATAATCTAAGAGTGCGAGGCCTGAGTAATATTGTGTCTGATTATGCATCACAAGATTGAGGGATAGCGTCTCTTCGTACTTGTTCAATATCACTAGCTTTCCTCATTCGGACAGGTTCGCAATTTTCATGTCTATTGTGGTAAAACAACGTCTGCATGATGTCATATAAGTGTATAATAAACAGGCTGCGTGGCCTGATGGATAAGGTGTCTGACTTCGAATCAGAAGATTGAGGGTTCGAGTCCCTTCGTGGTCGTTTAATTTCATAAACTCAGTTAATTTGGACTTGTTCGCAACTTCCCGAGATAAGGCTTTGTTCTTCTTGCTTTGAAAAGCTAGGACATTGTTATAATATTTAATAATCTAAGAGTGCGAGGCCTGAGTAATATTGTGTCTGATTATGCATCACAAGATTGAGGGATAGCGTCTCTTCGTACTTGTTCAATATCACTAGCTTTCCTCATTCGGACAGGTTCGCAATTTTCATGTCTATTGTGGTAAAACAACGTCTGCATGATGTCATATAGGAATATATGTAACAGGCTGCGTGGCCTAATGGATAAGGCGTCTGACTTCGAATCAGAAGATTGAGGGTTCGAGTCCCTTCGTGGTCGTTTAATTTCATAAACTCAGTTAATTTGGACTTGTTTGCAATTTCCTGAAATAAGTCTTTGTTCTTGTTGCTTTGAAATGCTAGAACATTGTCATGCAACTTCAATGATCTAAGAATGCGAGACCTGTGAAATATTGTGTCTGATTCTGCATCACAAGATTGAGGGATAGCTTCTCTTCGTACTTGTTCAATATAACTAGCTTTCCTCATTCGGACCGGTTCACAATTTTGATATCTATTGTTGCAAAACAACGTCTGAATGATGTCATATTGGATTATGTGGAGTAGAGTGTGTCGCCTAATGGATAAGGTGTTTGACTTCAAATCAGACGATTGAGGGTTTGACTCTCCTCGTTGTCGTTTAATTTCATTAGCACAGCTATTTTGGACATGTTCGCAACTTCCCGAGATAAGGCTTTGTTCTTCTTGCTTTGAAAAGCTAGGACATTGTTATAATATTTAATAATCTAAGAGTGCGAGGCCTGAGTAATATTGTGTCTGATTATGCATCACAAGATTGAGGGATAGCGTCTCTTCGTACTTGTTCAATATCACTAGCTTTCCTCATTCGGAAAGGTTCGCAATTTTCATGTCTATTGTGGTAAAACAACGTCTGCATGATGTCATATAGGTGTATATGAAACAGGCTGCGTGGCCTAATGGATAAGGCGTCTGACTTCGAATCAGAAGATTGAGGGTTCGAGTCCCTTCGTGGTCATTTAATTTCGTAAACTCAGTTAATTTGGAATTGTTTGCAATTTCCTGAAATAAGTCTTTGTTCTTGTTGCTTTGAAATGCTAGGACATTGTCATGCAACTTCAATGATCTAAGAATGCGAGACCTGTGAAATATTGTGTCTGATTCTGCATCACAAGATTGAGGGATAGCTTCTCTTCGTACTTGTTCAATATAACTAGCTTTCCTCATTCGGACCGGTTCACAATTTTGATATCTATTGTTGCAAAACAACGTCTGAATGATGTCATATTGGATTATGTGGAGTAGAGTGTGTCGCCTAATGGATAAGGTGTTTGACTTCAAATCAGACGATTGAGGGTTTGACTCTCCTCGTTGTCGTTTAATTTCATTAGCACAGCTATTTTGGACATGTTCATAACTTCCCGAGATAAGGCTTTGTTCTTCTTGCTTTGAAAAGCTAGGACATTGTTATAATATTTAATAATCTAAGAGTGCGAGGCCTGAGTAATATTGTGTCTGATTATGCATCACAAGATTGAGGGATAGCGTCTCTTCGTACTTGTTCAATATCACTAGCTTTCCTCATTCGGACAGGTTCGCAATTTTCATGTCTATTGTGGTAAAACAACGTCTGCATGATGTCATATAAGTGTATATGTAACAGGCTGCGTGGCCTAATGGATAAGGCGTCTGACTTCGAATCAGAAGATTGAGGGTCCGAGTCCCTTCGTGGTCGTTTAATTTCATAAACTCAGTTAATTTGGACTTGTTCGCAACTTCCCGAGATAAGGCTTTGTTCTTCTTGCTTTGAAAAGCTAGGACATTGTTATAATATTTAATAATCTAAGAGTGCGAGGCCTGAGTAATATTGTGTCTGATTATGCATCACAAGATTGAGGGATAGCGTCTCTTCGTACTTGTTCAATATCACTAGCTTTCCTCATTCGGACAGGTTCGCAATTTTCATGTCTATTGTGGTAAAACAACGTCTGCATGATGTCATATAAGTGTATATGAAACAGGCTGCGTGGCCTAATGGATAAGGTGTCTGACTTCGAATCAGAAGATTGATGTTTCGAGTCCCTTCGTGGTTGTTTAATTTCGTTAATTTGGACTTGTTTGCAATTTCCTGAAATAAGTCTTTGTTCTTGTTGCTTTGAAATGCTAGAACATTGTCATGCAACTTCAATGATCTAAGAATGCGAGACCTGTGAAATATTGTGTCTGATTCTGCATCACAAGATTGAGGGATAGCTTCTCTTCGTACTTGTTCAATATAACTAGCTTTCCTCATTCGGACCGGTTCACAATTTTGATGTCTATTGTTGCAAAACAACGTCTGAATGATGTCATATTGGATTATGTGGAGTAGAGTGTGTCGCCTAATGGATAAGGTGTTTGACTTCAAATCAGACGATTGAGGGTTTGACTCTCCTCGTTGTTGTTTAATTTCATTAGCTCAGCTATTTTGGACATGTTCGCAACTTCCCGAGATAAGGCTTTGTTCTTCTTGCTTTGAAAAGCTAGGACATTGTTATAATATTTAATAATCTAAGAGTGCGAGGCCTGAGTAATATTGTGTCTGATTATGCATCACAAGATTGAGGGATAGCGTCTCTTCATACTTGTTCAATATCACTAGCTTTCCTCATTCGGACAGGTTCGCAATTTTCATGTCTATTGTGGCAAAACAACGTCTGCATGATGTCATATAGGAGTATATGTAACAGGTTGCGTGGCCTAATGGATAAGGCGTCTGACTTCGAATCAGAAGATTAAGGGTTCGCGTCCCTTCGTGGTCGTTTAATTTCATAAACTCAGTTAATTTGGACTTGTTCGCAACTTCCCGAGATAAGGCTTTGTTCTTCTTGCTTTGAAAAGCTAGGACATTGTTATAATATTTAATAATCTAAGAGTGCGAGGCCTGAGTAATATTGTGTCTGATTATGCATCACAAGATTGAGGGATAGCGTCTCTTCGTACTTGTTCAATATCACTAGCTTTCCTCATTCGGACAGGTTCGCAATTTTCATGTCTATTGTGGCAAAACAACGTCTGCATGATGTCATATAGGAGTATATGTAACAGGTTGCGTGGCCTAATGGATAAGGCGTCTGACTTCGAATCAGAAGATTGAGGGTTCGAGTCACTTCGTGGTCGTTTAATTTCATAAACTCAGTTAATTTGGACTTGTTTGCAATTTGCGGAAATAAGTCTTTGTTCTTGTTGCTTTGAAATGCTAGAACATTGTCATGCAACTTCAATGATCTAAGAATGCGAGACCTGTGAAATATTGTGTCTGATTCTGCATCACAAGATTGAGGGATAGCTTCTCTTCGTACTTGTTCAATATAACTAGCTTTCCTCATTCGGACCGGTTCATAATTTTGATATCTATTGTTGCAAAACAACGTCTGAATGATGTCATATTGGATTATGTGGAGTAGAGTGTGTCGCCTAATGGATAAGGTGTTTGACTTCAAATCAGACGATTGAGGGTTTGACTCTCCTCGTTGTCGTTTAATTTCATTAGCACAGCTATTTTGGACATGTTCATAACTTCCCGAGATAAGGCTTTGTTCTTCTTGCTTTGAAAAGCTAGGACATTGTTATAATATTTAATAATCTAAGAGTGCGAGGCCTGAGTAATATTGTGTCTGATTATGCATCACAAGATTGAGGGATAGCGTCTCTTCGTACTTGTTCAATATCACTAGCTTTCCTCATTCGGACAGGTTCGCAATTTTCATGTCTATTGTGGTAAAACAACGTCTGCATGATGTCATATAAGTGTATATGTAACAGGCTGCGTGGCCTAATGGATAAGGCGTCTGACTTCGAATCAGAAGATTGAGGGTCCGAGTCCCTTCGTGGTCGTTTAATTTCATAAACTTAGTTAATTTGGACTTGTTCGCAACTTCCCGAGATAAGGCTTTGTTCTTCTTGCTTTGAAAAGCTAGGACATTGTTATAATATTTAATAATCTAAGAGTGCGAGGCCTGAGTAATATTGTGTCTGATTATGCATCACAAGATTGAGGGATCTCTTCGTACTTGTTCAATATCACTAGCTTTCCTCATTCGGAAAGGTTCGCAATTTTCATGTCTATTGTGGTAAAACAACGTCTGCATGATGTCATATAGGTGTATATGAAACAGTCTGCGTGGCCTAATGGATAAGGCATCTGACTTCGAATCAGAAGATTGAGGGTTCGAGTCCCTTCGTGGTCATTTAATTTCGTAAACTCAGTTAATTTGGAATTGTTTGCAATTTCCTGAAATAAGTCTTTGTTCTTGTTGCTTTGAAATGCTAGGACATTGTCATGCAACTTCAATGATCTAAGAATGCGAGACCTGTGAAATATTGTGTCTGATTCTGCATCACAAGATTGAGGGATAGCTTCTCTTCGTACTTGTTCAATATAACTAGCTTTCCTCATTCGGACCGGTTCACAATTTTGATATCTATTGTTGCAAAACAACGTCTGAATGATGTCATATTGGATTATGTGGAGTAGAGTGTGTCGCCTAATGGATAAGGTGTTTGACTTCAAATCAGACGATTGAGGGTTTGACTCTCCTCGTTGTTGTTTAATTTCATTACCACAGCTATTTTGGACATGTTCGCAACTTCCCGAGATAAGGCTTTGTTCTTCTTGCTTTGAAAAGCTAGGACATTGTTATAATATTTAATAATCTAAGAGTGCGAGGCCTGAGTAATATTGTGTCTGATTATGCATCACAAGATTGAGGGATAGCGTCTCTTCGTACTTGTTCAATATCACTAGCTTTCCTCATTCGGACAGGTTCGCAATTTTCATGTCTATTGTGGTAAAACAACGTCTGCATGATGTCATATAGGAATATATGTAACAGGCTGCGTGGCCTAATGGATAAGGCGTCTGACTTCGAATCAGAAGATTGAGGGTTCGAGTCCCTTCGTGGTCGTTTAATTTCATAAACTCAGTTAATTTGGACTTGTTTGCAATTTCCTGAAATAAGTCTTTGTTCTTGTTGCTTTGAAATGCTAGAACATTGTCATGCAACTTCAATGATCTAAGAATGCGAGACCTGTGAAATATTGTGTCTGATTCTGCATCACAAGATTGAGGGATAGCTTCTCTTCGTACTTGTTCAATATAACTAGCTTTCCTCATTCGGACCGGTTCACAATTTTGATATCTATTGTTGCAAAACAACGTCTGAATGATGTCATATTGGATTATGTGGAGTAGAGTGTGTCGCCTAATGGATAAGGTGTTTGACTTCAAATCAGACGATTGAGGGTTTGACTCTCCTCGTTGTCGTTTAATTTCATTAGCACAGCTATTTTGGACATGTTCGCAACTTCCCGAGATAAGGCTTTGTTCTTCTTGCTTTGAAAAGCTAGGACATTGTTATAATATTTAATAATCTAAGAGTGCGAGGCCTGAGTAATATTGTGTCTGATTATGCATCACAAGATTGAGGGATAGCGTCTCTTCGTACTTGTTCAATATCACTAGCTTTCCTCATTCGGACAGGTTCGCAATTTTCATGTCTATTGTGGCAAAACAACGTCTGCATGATGTCATATAGGAGTATATGTAACAGGTTGCGTGGCCTAATGGATAAGGCGTCTGACTTCGAATCAGAAGATTGAGGGTTCGAGTCACTTCGTGGTCGTTTAATTTCATAAACTCAGTTAATTTGGACTTGTTTGCAATTTGCGGAAATAAGTCTTTGTTCTTGTTGCTTTGAAATGCTAGAACATTGTCATGCAACTTCAATGATCTAAGAATGCGAGACCTGTGAAATATTGTGTCTGATTCTGCATCACAAGATTGAGGGATAGCTTCTCTTCGTACTTGTTCAATATAACTAGCTTTCCTCATTCGGACCGGTTCACAATTTTGATATCTATTGTTGCAAAACAACGTCTGAATGATGTCATATTGGATTATGTGGAGTAGAGTGTGTCGCCTAATGGATAAGGTGTTTGACTTCAAATCAGACGATTGAGGGTTTGACTCTCCTCGTTGTCGTTTAATTTCATTAGCACAGCTATTTTGGACATGTTCATAACTTCCCGAGATAAGGCTTTGTTCTTCTTGCTTTGAAAAGCTAGGACATTGTTATAATATTTAATAATCTAAGAGTGCGAGGCCTGAGTAATATTGTGTCTGATTATGCATCACAAGATTGAGGGATAGCGTCTCTTCGTACTTGTTCAATATCACTAGCTTTCCTCATTCGGACAGGTTCGCAATTTTCATGTCTATTGTGGTAAAACAACGTCTGCATGATGTCATATAAGTGTATATGTAACAGGCTGCGTGGCCTAATGGATAAGGCGTCTGACTTCGAATCAGAAGATTGAGGTTCCGAGTCCCTTCGTGGTCGTTTAATTTCATAAACTTAGTTAATTTGGACTTGTTCGCAACTTCCCGAGATAAGGCTTTGTTCTTCTTGCTTTGAAAAGCTAGGACATTGTTATAATATTTAATAATCTAAGAGTGCGAGGCCTGAGTAATATTGTGTCTGATTATGCATCACAAGATTGAGGGATAGCGTCTCTTCGTACTTGTTCAATATCACTAGCTTTCCTCATTCGGACAGGTTCGCAATTTTCATGTCTATTGTGGTAAAACAACGTCTGCATGATGTCATATAAGTGTATATGAAACAGGCTGTGTGGCCTAATGGATAAGGCGTCTGACTTCGAATCAGAAGATTGAGGGTTCGAGTCCCTTCTTGGTCGTTTAATTTCATAAACTCAGTTAATTTGGACTTGTTTGCAATTTGCGGAAATAAGTCTTTGTTCTTGTTGCTTTGAAATGCTAGAACATTGTCATGCAACTTCAATGATCTAAGAATGCGAGACCTGTGAAATATTGTGTCTGATTCTGCATCACAAGATTGAGGGATAGCGTCTCTTCGTACTTGTTCAATATAACTAGCTTTCCTCATTCGGACCGGTTCACAATTTTGATGTCTATTGTTGCAAAACAACGTCTGAATGATGTCATATTGGATTATGTGGAGTAGAGTGTGTCGCCTAATGGATAAGGTGTTTGACTTCAAATCAGACGATTGAGGGTTTGACTCTCCTCGTTGTTGTTTAATTTCAATTGCACAGCTATGTTGGACATGTTCACAACTTCCCGAGATAAGGCTTTGTTCTTCTTGCTTTGAAAAGCTAGGACATTGTTATAATATTTAATAATCTAAGAGTGCGAGGCCTGAGTAATATTGTGTCTGATTATGCATCACAAGATTGAGGGATAGCGTCTCTTCGTACTTGTTCAATATCACTAGCTTTCCTCATTCGGACAGGTTCGCAATTTTCATGTCTATTGTGGTAAAACAACGTCTGCATGATGTCATATAAGTGTAAATGAAAGAGGCTGCGTGGCCTAATGGATAAGGCGTCTGACTTCGATTCAGAGGATTGAGTGTTCGAGTCCCTTCTTGGTCGTTTAATTTCGTAAACTCAGTTAATTTGGACTTGTTTGCAATTTCCTGAAATAAGTCTTTGTTCTTGTTGCTTTGAAATGCTAGGACATTGTCATGCAACTTCAATGATCTAAGAATGCGAGACCTGTGAAATATTGTGTCTGATTCTGCATCACAAGATTGAGGGATAGCTTCTCTTCGTACTTGTTCAATATAACTAGCTTTCCTCATTCGGACCGGTTCACAATTTTGATGTCTATTGTTGCAAAACAACGTCTGAATGATGTCATATTGGATTATGTGGACTAGAGTGTGTCGCCTAATGGATAAGGTGTTTGACTTCAAATCAGAAGATTGAGGGTTTGACTCTCCTCGTTGTTGTTTAATTTCATTAGCACAGCTATTTTGGACATGTTCGCAATTTCCCGAGATAAGGCTTTGTTCTTCTTGCTTTGAAAAGCTAGGACATTGTTATAATATTTAATAATCTAAGAGTGCGAGGCCTGAGTAATATTGTGTCTGATTATGCATCACAAGATTGAGGGATAGCGTCTCTTCGTACTTGTTCAATATCACTAGCTTTCCTCATTCGGACAGGTTCGCAATTTTCATGTCTATTGTGTTAAAACAACGTCTGCATGATGTTATATAGGTGTATATGAAACAGGCTGCGTGGCCTAATGGATAAGGCGTCTGACTTCGAATCAGAAGATTGAGGGTTCGAGTCCCTTCGTGGTCATTTAATTTCGTAAACTCAGTTAATTTGGACTTGTTTGCAATTTCCTGAAATAAGTCTTTGTTCTTGTTGCTTTGAAATGCTAGGACATTGTCATGCAACTTCAATGATCTAAGAATGCGAGACCTGTGAAATATTGTGTCTGATTCTGCATCACAAGATTGAGGGATAGCGTCTCTTCGTACTTGTTCAATATAACTAGCTTTCCTCATTCGGACCGGTTCACAATTTTGATGTCTATTGTTGCAAAACAACGTCTGAATGATGTCATATTGGATTATGTGGAGTAGAGTGTGTCGCCTAATGGATAAGGTGTTTGACTTCAAATCAGACGATTGAGGGTTTGACTCTCCTCGTTGTTGTTTAATTTCATTAGCTCAGCTATTTTGGACATGTTCGCAACTTCCCGAGATAAGGCTTTGTTCTTCTTGCTTTGAAAAGCTAGGACATTGTTATAATATTTAATAATCTAAGAGTGCGAGGCCTGAGTAATATTGTGTCTGATTATGCATCACAAGATTGAGGGATAGCGTCTCTTCGTACTTGTTCAATATCACTAGCTTTCCTCATTCGGACAGGTTCGCAATTTTCATGTCTATTGTGGTAAAACAACGTCTGCATGATGTCATATAAGTGTATATGAAACAGGCTGTGTGGCCTAATGGATAAGGCGTCTGACTTCGAATCAGAAGATTGAGGGTTCGAGTCCCTTCTTGGTCGTTTAATTTCATAAACTCAGTTAATTTGGACTTGTTTGCAATTTGCGGAAATAAGTCTTTGTTCTTGTTGCTTTGAAATGCTAGAACATTGTCATGCAACTTCAATGATCTAAGAATGCGAGACCTGTGAAATATTGTGTCTGATTCTGCATCACAAGATTGAGGGATAGCGTCTCTTCGTACTTGTTCAATATAACTAGCTTTCCTCATTCGGACCGGTTCACAATTTTGATGTCTATTGTTGCAAAACAACGTCTGAATGATGTCATATTGGATTATGTGGAGTAGAGTGTGTCGCCTAATGGATAAGGTGTTTGACTTCAAATCAGACGATTGAGGGTTTGACTCTCCTCGTTGTTGTTTAATTTCAATTGCACAGCTATGTTGGACATGTTCACAACTTCCCGAGATAAGGCTTTGTTCTTCTTGCTTTGAAAAGCTAGGACATTGTTATAATATTTAATAATCTAAGAGTGCGAGGCCTGAGTAATATTGTGTCTGATTATGCATCACAAGATTGAGGGATAGCGTCTCTTCGTACTTGTTCAATATCACTAGCTTTCCTCATTCGGACAGGTTCGCAATTTTCATGTCTATTGTGGTAAAACAACGTCTGCATGATGTCATATAAGTGTAAATGAAAGAGGCTGCGTGGCCTAATGGATAAGGCGTCTGACTTCGATTCAGAGGATTGAGTGTTCGAGTCCCTTCTTGGTCGTTTAATTTCGTAAACTCAGTTAATTTGGACTTGTTTGCAATTTCCTGAAATAAGTCTTTGTTCTTGTTGCTTTGAAATGCTAGGACATTGTCATGCAACTTCAATGATCTAAGAATGCGAGACCTGTGAAATATTGTGTCTGATTCTGCATCACAAGATTGAGGGATAGCTTCTCTTCGTACTTGTTCAATATAACTAGCTTTCCTCATTCGGACCGGTTCACAATTTTGATGTCTATTGTTGCAAAACAACGTCTGAATGATGTCATATTGGATTATGTGGACTAGAGTGTGTCGCCTAATGGATAAGGTGTTTGACTTCAAATCAGAAGATTGAGGGTTTGACTCTCCTCGTTGTTGTTTAATTTCATTAGCACAGCTATTTTGGACATGTTCGCAATTTCCCGAGATAAGGCTTTGTTCTTCTTGCTTTGAAAAGCTAGGACATTGTTATAATATTTAATAATCTAAGAGTGCGAGGCCTGAGTAATATTGTGTCTGATTATGCATCACAAGATTGAGGGATAGCGTCTCTTCGTACTTGTTCAATATCACTAGCTTTCCTCATTCGGACAGGTTCGCAATTTTCATGTCTATTGTGTTAAAACAACGTCTGCATGATGTTATATAGGTGTATATGAAACAGGCTGCGTGGCCTAATGGATAAGGCGTCTGACTTCGAATCAGAAGATTGAGGGTTCGAGTCCCTTCGTGGTCATTTAATTTCGTAAACTCAGTTAATTTGGACTTGTTTGCAATTTCCTGAAATAAGTCTTTGTTCTTGTTGCTTTGAAATGCTAGGACATTGTCATGCAACTTCAATGATCTAAGAATGCGAGACCTGTGAAATATTGTGTCTGATTCTGCATCACAAGATTGAGGGATAGCTTCTCTTCGTACTTGTTCAATATAACTAGCTTTCCTCATTCGGACCGGTTCACAATTTTGATGTCTATTGTTGCAAAACAACGTCTGAATGATGTCATATTGGATTATGTGGAGTAGAGTGTGTCGCCTAATGGATAAGGTGTTTGACTTCAAATCAGACGATTGAGGGTTTGACTCTCCTCGTTGTTGTTTAATTTCATTAGCACAGCTATTTTGGACATGTTCGCAACTTCCCGAGATAAGGCTTTGTTCTTCTTGCTTTGAAAAGCTAGGACATTGTTATAATATTTAATAATCTAAGAGTGCGAGGCCTGAGTAATATTGTGTCTGATTATGCATCACAAGATTGAGGGATAGCGTCTCTTCGTACTTGTTCAATATCACTAGCTTTCCTAATTCGGACAGGTTCGCAATTTTCATGTCTATTGTGGCAAAACAACGTCTGCATGATGTCATATAGGAGTATATGTAACAGGTTGCGTGGCCTAATGGATAAGGCGTCTGACTTTGAATCAGAAGATTAAGGTTTCGAGTCCCTTCGTGGTCGTTTAATTTCATAAACTCAGTTAATTTGGACTTGTTTGCAATTTGCGGAAATAAGTCTTTGTTCTTGTTGCTTTGAAATGCTAGAACATTGTCATGCAACTTCAATGATCTAAGAATGCGAGACCTGTGAAATATTGTGTCTGATTCTGCATCACAAGATTGAGGGATAGCGTCTCTTCGTACTTGTTCAATATAACTAGCTTTCCTCATTCGGACCGGTTCACAATTTTGATGTCTATTGTTGCAAAACAAGGTCTGAATGATGTCATATTGGATTATGTGGAGTAGAGTGTGTCGCCTAATGGATAAGGTGTTTGACTTCAAATCAGACGATTGAGGGTTTGACTCTCCTCGTTGTTGTTTAATTTCAATTGCACAGCTATTTTGGACATGTTCGCAACTTCCCGAGATAAGGCTTTGTTCTTCTTGCTTTGAAAAGCTAGGACATTGTTATAATATTTAATAATCTAAGAGTGCGAGGCCTGAGTAATATTGTGTCTGATTATACATCACAAGATTGAGGGATAGCGTCTCTTCGTACTTGTTCAATATCACTAGCTTTCCTCATTCGGACAGGTTCGCAATTTTCATGTCTATTGTGGTAAAACAACGTCTGCATGATGTCATATAGGTGTAAATGAAAGAGGCTGCGTGGCCTAATGGATAAGGCGTCTGACTTCGATTCAGAGGATTGAGTGTTCGAGTCCCTTCTTGGTCGTTTAATTTCGTAAACTCAGTTAATTTGGACCTGTTTGCAATTTCCTGAAATAAGTCTTTGTTCTTGTTGCTTTGAAATGCTAGGACATTGTCATGCAACTTCAATGATCTAAGAATGCGAGACCTGTGAAATATTGTGTCTGATTCTGCATCACAAGATTGAGGGATAGCTTCTCTTCGTACTTGTTCAATATAACTAGCTTTCCTCATTCGGACCGGTTCACAATTTTGATGTCTATTGTTGCAAAACAACGTCTGAATGATGTCATATTGGATTATGTGGAGTAGAGTGTGTCGCCTAATGGATAAGGTGTTTGACTTCAAATCAGACGATTGAGGGTTTGACTCTCCTCGTTGTTGTTTAATTTCATTAGCACAGCTATTTTGGACATGTTCGCAACTTCCCGAGATAAGGCTTTGTTCTTCTTGCTTTGAAAAGCTAGGACATTGTTATAATATTTAATAATCTAAGAGTGCGAGGCCTGAGTAATATTGTGTCTGATTATGCATCACAAGATTGAGGGATAGCGTCTCTTCGTACTTGTTCAATATCACTAGCTTTCCTAATTCGGACAGGTTCGCAATTTTCATGTCTATTGTGGCAAAACAACGTCTGCATGATGTCATATAGGAGTATATGTAACAGGTTGCGTGGCCTAATGGATAAGGCGTCTGACTTCGAATCAGAAGATTAAGGGTTCGAGTCCCTTCGTGGTCGTTTAATTTCATAAACTCAGTTAATTTGGACTTGTTTGCAATTTGCGGAAATAAGTCTTTGTTCTTGTTGCTTTGAAATGCTAGAACATTGTCATGCAACTTCAATGATCTAAGAATGCGAGACCTGTGAAATATTGTGTCTGATTCTGCATCACAAGATTGAGGGATAGCGTCTCTTCGTACTTGTTCAATATAACTAGCTTTCCTCATTCGGACCGGTTCACAATTTTGATGTCTATTGTTGCAAAACAACGTCTGAATGATGTCATATTGGATTATGTGGAGTAGAGTGTGTCGCCTAATGGATAAGGTGTTTGACTTCAAATCAGACGATTGAGGGTTTGACTCTCCTCGTTGTTGTTTAATTTCAATTGCACAGCTATTTTGGACATGTTCGCAACTTCCCGAGATAAGGCTTTGTTCTTCTTGCTTTGAAAAGCTAGGACATTGTTATAATATTTAATAATCTAAGAGTGCGAGGCCTGAGTAATATTGTGTCTGATTATACATCACAAGATTGAGGGATAGCGTCTCTTCGTACTTGTTCAATATCACTAGCTTTCCTCATTCGGACAGGTTCGCAATTTTCATGTCTATTGTGGTAAAACAACGTCTGCATGATGTCATATAGGTGTAAATGAAAGAGGCTGCGTGGCCTAATGGATAAGGCGTCTGACTTCGATTCAGAGGATTGAGTGTTCGAGTCCCTTCTTGGTCGTTTAATTTCGTAAACTCAGTTAATTTGGACTTGTTTGCAATTTCCTGAAATAAGTCTTTGTTCTTGTTGCTTTGAAATGCTAGGACATTGTCATGCAACTTCAATGATCTAAGAATGCGAGACCTGTGAAATATTGTGTCTGATTCTGCATCACAAGATTGAGGGATAGCTTCTCTTCGTACTTGTTCAATATAACTAGCTTTCCTCATTCGGACCGGTTCACAATTTTGATGTCTATTGTTGCAAAACAACGTCTGAATGATGTCATATTGGATTATGTGGAGTAGAGTGTGTCGCCTAATGGATAAGGTGTTTGACTTCAAATCAGACGATTGAGGGTTTGACTCTCCTCGTTGTTGTTTAATTTCATTAGCACAGCTATTTTGGACATGTTCGCAACTTCCCGAGATAAGGCTTTGTTCTTCTTGCTTTGAAAAGCTAGGACATTGTTATAATATTTAATAATCTAAGAGTGCGAGGCCTGAGTAATATTGTGTCTGATTATGCATCACAAGATTGAGGGATAGCGTCTCTTCGTACTTGTTCAATATCACTAGCTTTCCTAATTCGGACAGGTTCGCAATTTTCATGTCTATTGTGGCAAAACAACGTCTGCATGATGTCATATAGGAGTATATGTAACAGGTTGCGTGGCCTAATGGATAAGGCGTCTGACTTCGAATCAGAAGATTAAGGGTTCGAGTCCCTTCGTGGTCGTTTAATTTCATAAACTCAGTTAATTTGGACTTGTTTGCAATTTGCGGAAATAAGTCTTTGTTCTTGTTGCTTTGAAATGCTAGAACATTGTCATGCAACTTCAATGATCTAAGAATGCGAGACCTGTGAAATATTGTGTCTGATTCTGCATCACAAGATTGAGGGATAGCGTCTCTTCGTACTTGTTCAATATAACTAGCTTTCCTCATTCGGACCGGTTCACAATTTTGATGTCTATTGTTGCAAAACAACGTCTGAATGATGTCATATTGGATTATGTGGAGTAGAGTGTGTCGCCTAATGGATAAGGTGTTTGACTTCAAATCAGACGATTGAGGGTTTGACTCTCCTCGTTGTTGTTTAATTTCAATTGCACAGCTATTTTGGACATGTTCGCAACTTCCCGAGATAAGGCTTTGTTCTTCTTGCTTTGAAAAGCTAGGACATTGTTATAATATTTAATAATCTAAGAGTGCGAGGCCTGAGTAATATTGTGTCTGATTATACATCACAAGATTGAGGGATAGCGTCTCTTCGTACTTGTTCAATATCACTAGCTTTCCTCACTCGGACAGGTTCGCAATTTTCATGTCTATTGTGGTAAAACAACGTCTGCATGATGTCATATAGGAGTATATGTAACAGGCTGCGTGACCTAATGGATAAGGCGTCTGACTTCGAATCAGAAGATTGAGGGTTCGAGTCCCTTCGTGGTCGTTTAATTTCATAAACTCAGTTAATTTGGACTTGTTCGCAACTTCCCGAGATAAGGCTTTGTTCTTCTTGCTTTGAAAAGCTAGGACATTGTTATAATATTTAATAATCTAAGAGTGCGAGGCCTGAGTAATATTGTGTCTGATTATGCATCACAAGATTGAGGGATAGCGACTCTTCGTACTTGTTCAATATCACTAGCTTTCCTCATTCGGACAGGTTCGCAATTTTCATGTCTATTGTGGTAAAACAACGTCTGCATGATGTCATATAGGTGTATATGAAACAGGCTGCGTGGCCTAATGGATAAGGCGTCTGACTTCGAATCAGAAGATTGAGGGTTCGAGTCCCTTCGTGGTCATTTACTTTCGTAAACTCAGTTAATTTGGATTTGTTTGCAATTTCCTGAAATAAGTCTTTGTTCTTGTTGCTTTGAAATGCTAGGACATTGTCATGCAACTTCAATGATCTAAGAATGCGAGACCTGTGAAATATTGTGTCTGATTCTGCATCACAAGATTGAGGGATAACTTCTCTTCGTACTTGTTCAATATAACTAGCTTTCCTCATTCGGACCGGTTCACAATTTTGATATCTATTGTTGCAAAACAACGTCTGAATGATGTCATATTGGATTATGTGGAGTAGAATGTGTCGCCTAATGGATAAGGTGTTTGACTTCAAATCAGACGATTGAGGGTTTGACTCTCCTCGTTGTTGTTTAATTTCATTAGCACAGCTATTTTGGACATGTTCGCAACTTCCCGAGATAAGGCTTTGTTCTTCTTGCTTTGAAAAGCTAGGACATTGTTATAATATTTAATAATCTAAGAGTGCGAGGCCTGAGTAATATTGTGTCTGATTATGCATCACAAGATTGAGGGATAGCGTCTCTTCGTACTTGTTCAATATCACTAGCTTTCCTCATTCGGACAGGTTCGCAATTTTCATGTCTATTGTGGTAAAACAACGTCTGCATGATGTCATATAAGTGTATTTGAAACAGGCTACGTGGCCTAATGGATAAGGTGTCTGACTTCGAATCAGAAGATTGAGGTTTCGAGTCCCTTCGTGGTCGTTTAATTTCGTAAACTCAGTTAATTTGGACTTGTTTGCAATTTCCTGAAATAAGTCTTTGTTCTTGTTGCTTTGAAATGCTAGAACATTGTCATGCAACTTCAATGATCTAAGAATGCGAGACCTGTGAAATATTGTGTCTGATTCTGCATCACAAGATTGAGGGATAGCTTCTCTTCGTACTTGTTCAATATAACTAGCTTTCCTCATTCGGACCGGTTCACAATTTTGATATCTATTGTTGCAAAACAACGTCTGAATGATGTCATATTGGATTATGTGGAGTAGAGTGTGTCGCCTAATGGATAAGGTGTTTGACTTCAAATCAGACGATTGAGGGTTTGACTCTCCTCGTTGTTGTTTAATTTCATTAGCACAGCTATTTTGGACATGTTCGCAACTTCCCGAGATAAGGCTTTGTTCTTCTTGCTTTGAAAAGCTAGGACATTGTTATAATATTTAATAATCTAAGAGTGCGAGGCCTGAGTAATATTGTGTCTGATTATGCATCACAAGATTGAGGGATAGCGTCTCTTCGTACTTGTTCAATATCACTAGCTTTCCTCATTCGGACAGGTTCGCAATTTTCATGTCTATTGTGGTAAAACAACGTCTGCATGATGTCATATAGGAGTATATGTAACAGGCTGCGTGGCCTAATGGATAAGGCGTCTGACTTCGAATCAGAAGATTGAGGGTTCGAGTCCCTTCGTTGTCGTTTAATTTCATAAACTCAGTTAATTTGGACTTGTTCGCAACTTCCCGAGATAAGGCTTTGTTCTTCTTGCTTTGAAAAGCTAGGACATTGTTATAATATTTAATAATCTAAGAGTGCGAGGCCTGAGTAATATTGTGTCTGATTATGCATCACAAGATTGAGGGATAGCGTCTCTTCGTACTTGTTCAATATCACTAGCTTTCCTCATTCGGACAGGTTCGCAATTTTCATGTCTATTGTGGTAAAACAACGTCTGCATGATGTCATATAAGTGTAATTCAAACAGGCTGCGTGGCCTAATGGATAAGGCGTCTGACTTCGAATCAGAAGATTAAGGGTCCGAGTCCCTTCGTGGTCGGTTAATTTCGTAAACTCAGTTAATTTGGACTTGTTTGCAATTTCCTGAAATTAGTCTTTGTTCTTGTTGCTTTGAAATGCTAGAACATTGTCATGCAACTTCAATGATCTAAGAATGCGAGACCTGTGAAATATTGTGTCTGATTCTGCATCACAAGATTGAGGGATAGCGTCTCTTCGTACTTGTTCAATATAACTAGCTTTCCTCATTCGGACCGGTTCACAATTTTGATGTCTATTGTTGCAAAACAACGTCTGAATGATGTCATATTGGATTATGTGGAGTAGAGTGTGTCGCCTAATGGATAAGGTGTTTGACTTCAAATCAGACGATTGAGGGTTTGACTCTCCTCGTTGTTGTTTAATTTCATTAGCACAGCTATTTTGGACATGTTCGCAACTTCCCGAGATAAGGCTTTGTTCTTCTTGCTTTGAAAAGCTAGGACATTGTTATAATATTTAATAATCTAAGAGTGCGAGGCCTGAGTAATATTGTGTCTGATTATGCATCACAAGATTGAGGGATAGCGTCTCTTCGTACTTGTTCAATATCACTAGCTTTCCTCATTCGGACAGGTTCGCAATTTTCATGTCTATTGTGGTAAAACAACGTCTGCATGATGTCATATAGGAGTATATGTAACAGGCTGCGTGGCCTAATGGATAAGGCGTCTGACTTCGAATCAGAAGATTGAGGGTTCGAGTCCCTTCGTTGTCGTTTAATTTCATAAACTCAGTTAATTTGGACTTGTTCGCAACTTCCCGAGATAAGGCTTTGTTCTTCTTGCTTTGAAAAGCTAGGACATTGTTATAATATTTAATAATCTAAGAGTGCGAGGCCTGAGTAATATTGTGTCTGATTATGCATCACAAGATTGAGGGATAGCGTCTCTTCGTACTTGTTCAATATCACTAGCTTTCCTCATTCGGACAGGTTCGCAATTTTCATGTCTATTGTGGTAAAACAACGTCTGCATGATGTCATATAAGTGTAATTGAAACAGGCTGCGTGGCCTAATGGATAAGGCGTCTGACTTCGAATCAGAAGATTAAGGGTTCGAGTCCCTTCGTGGTCGGTTAATTTCGTAAACTCAGTTAATTTGGACTTGTTTGCAATTTCCTGAAATTAGTCTTTGTTCTTGTTGCTTTGAAATGCTAGAACATTGTCATGCAACTTCAATGATCTAAGAATGCGAGACCTGTGAAATATTGTGTCTGATTCTGCATCACAAGATTGAGGGATAGCGTCTCTTCGTACTTGTTCAATATAACTAGCTTTCCTCATTCGGACCGGTTCACAATTTTGATGTCTATTGTTGCAAAACAACGTCTGAATGATGTCATATTGGATTATGTGGAGTAGAGTGTGTCGCCTAATGGATAAGGTGTTTGACTTCAAATCAGACGATTGAGGGTTTGACTCTCCTCGTTGTTGTTTAATTTCATTAGCACAGCTATTTTGGACATGTTCGCAATTTCCCGAGATAAGGCTTTGTTCTTCTTGCTTTGAAAAGCTAGGACATTGTTATAATATTTAATAATCTAAGAGTGCGAGGCCTGAGTAATATTGTGTCTGATTATGCATCACAAGATTGGGGGATAGCGTCTCTTCGTACTTGTTCAATATCACTAGCTTTCCTCATTCGGACAGGTTCGCAATTTTCATGTCTATTGTGGTAAAACAACGTCTGCATGATGTCATATAGGAGTATATGTAACAGGCTGCGTGGCCTAATGGATAAGGCGTCTGACTTCGAATCAGAAGATCGAGGGTTCGAGTCCCTTCGTGTTCGTTTAATTTCATAAAATCAGTTAATTTGGACTTGTTTGCAACTTCCCGAGATAAGGCTTTGTTCTTCTTGCTTTGAAAAGCTAGGACATTGTTATAATATTTAATAATCTAAGAGTGCGAGGCCTGAGTAATATTGTGTCTGATTATGCATCACAAGATTGAGGGATAGCGTCTCTTCGTACTTGTTCAATATCACTAGCTTTCCTCATTCGGACAGGTTCGCAATTTTCATGTCTATTGTGGAAAAACAACGTCTGCATGATGTCATATAGGTGTAAATGAATCAGGCTGCGTGGCCTAATGGATAAGGCGTCTGACTTAGAATCAGAAGATTGAGGGTTCGATTCCCTTCGTGGTCGTTTAATTTCGTAAACTCAGTTAATTTGGACTTGTTTGCAATTTCCTGAAATAAGTCTTTGTTCTTGTTGCTTTGAAATGCTAGAACATTGTCATGCAACTTCAATGATCTAAGAATGCGAGACCTGTGAAATATTGTGTCTGATTCTGCATCACAAGATTGAGGGATAGCTTCTCTTCGTACTTGTTCAATATAACTAGCTTTCCTCATTCGGACCGGTTCACAATTTTGATATCTATTGTTGCAAAACAACGTCTGAATGATGTCATATTGGATTATGTGGAGTAGAGTGTGTCGCCTAATGGATAAGGTGTTTGACTTCAAATCAGACGATTGAGGGTTTGACTCTCCTCGTTGTTGTTTAATTTCATTAGCACAGCTATTTTGGACATGTTCGCAACTTCCCGAGATAAGGCTTTGTTCTTCTTGCTTTGAAAAGCTAGGACATTGTTATAATATTTAATAATCTAAGAGTGCGAGGCCTGAGTAATATTGTGTCTGATTATGCATCACAAGATTGAGGGATAGCGTCTCTTCGTACTTGTTCAATATCACTAGCTTTCCTCATTCGGACAGGTTCGCAATTTTCATGTCTATTGTGGTAAAACAACGTCTGCATGATGTCATATAAGTGTATATGAAACAGGCTGCGTGGCCTAATGGATAAGGTGTCTGACTTCGAATCAGAAGATTGAGGTTTCGAGTCCCTTCGTGGTCGTTTAATTTCGTAAACTCAGTTAATTTGGACTTGTTTGCAATTTCCTGAAATAAGTCTTTGTTCTTGTTGCTTTGAAATGCTAGGACATTGTCATGCAACTTCAATGATCTAAGAATGCGAGACCTGTGAAATATTGTGTCTGATTCTGCATCACAAGATTGAGGGATAGCTTCTCTTCGTACTTGTTCAATATAACTAGCTTTCCTCATTCGGACCTGTTCACAATTTTGATGTCTATTGTTGCAAAACAACGTCTGAATGATGTCATATTGGATTATGTGGAGTAGAGTGTGTCGCCTAATGGATAAGGTGTTTGACTTCAAATCAGACGGTTGAGGGTTTGACTCTCCTCGTTGTTGTTTAATTTCATTAGCTCAGCTATTTTGGACATGTTCGCAACTTCCCGAGATAAGGCTTTGTTCTTCTTGCTTTGAAAAGCTAGGACATTGTTATACAATTTAATAATCTAAGAGTGCGAGGCCTGAGTAATATTGTGTCTGATTATGCATCACAAGATTGAGGGATAGCGTCTCTTCATACTTGTTCAATATCACTAGCTTTCCTCATTCGGACAGGTTCGCAATTTTCATGTCTATTGTGGCAAAACAACGTCTGCATGATGTCATATAGGAGTATATGTAACAGGTTGCGTGGCCTAATGGATAAGGCGTCTGACTTCGAATTAGAAGATTAAGGGTTCGAGTCCCTTCGTGGTCGGTTAATTTCATAAACTCAGTTAATTTGGACTTGTTTGCAATTTCCTGAAATTAGTCTTTGTTCTTGTTGCTTTGAAATGCTAGGACATTGTCATGCAACTTCAATGATCTAAGAATGCGAGACCTGTGAAATATTGTGTCTGATTCTGCATCACAAGATTGAGGGATAGCTTCTCTTCGTACTTGTTCAATATAACTAGCTTTCCTCATTCGGACCGGTTCACAATTTTGATATCTATTGTTGCAAAACAACGTCTGAATGATGTCATATTGGATTATGTGGAGTAGAATGTGTCGCCTAATGGATAAGGTGTTTGACTTCAAATCAGACGATTGAGGGTTTGACTCTCCTCGTTGTTGTTTAATTTCATTAGCACAGCTATTTTGGACATGTTCGCAACTTCCCGAGATAAGGCTTTGTTCTTCTTGCTTTGAAAAGCTAGGACATTGTTATAATATTTAATAATCTAAGAGTGCGAGGCCTGAGTAATATTGTGTCTGATTATGCATCACAAGATTGAGGGATAGCGTCTCTTCGTACTTGTTCAATATCACTAGCTTTCCTCATTCGGACAGGTTCGCAATTTTCATGTCTATTGTGGTAAAACAACGTCTGCATGATGTCATATAAGTGTATATGAAACAGGCTGCGTGGCCTAATGGATAAGGTGTCTGACTTCGAATCAGAAGATTGAGGTTTCGAGTCCCTTCGTGGTCGTTTAATTTCGTAAACTCAGTTAATTTGGACTTGTTTGCAATTTCCTGAAATAAGTCTTTGTTCTTGTTGCTTTGAAATGCTAGGACATTGTCATGCAACTTCAATGATCTAAGAATGCGAGACCTGTGAAATATTGTGTCTGATTCTGCATCACAAGATTGAGGGATAGCTTCTCTTCGTACTTGTTCAATATAACTAGCTTTCCTCATTCGGACCTGTTCACAATTTTGATGTCTATTGTTGCAAAACAACGTCTGAATGATGTCATATTGGATTATGTGGAGTAGAGTGTGTCGCCTAATGGATAAGGTGTTTGACTTCAAATCAGACGATTGAGGGTTTGACTCTCCTCGTTGTTGTTTAATTTCATTAGCACAGCTATTTTGGACATGTTCGCAACTTCCCGAGATAAGGCTTTGTTCTTCTTGCTTTGAAAAGCTAGGACATTGTTATAATATTTAATAATCTAAGAGTGCGAGGCCTGAGTAATATTGTGTCTGATTATGCATCACAAGATTGAGGGATAGCGTCTCTTCGTACTTGTTCAATATCACTAGCTTTCCTCATTCGGACAGGTTCGCAATTTTCATGTCTATTGTGGTAAAACAACGTCTGCATGATGTCATATAAGTGTATATGAAACAGGCTGCGTGGCCTAATGGATAAGGTGTCTGACTTCGAATCAGAAGATTGAGGTTTCGAGTCCCTTCGTGGTCGTTTAATTTCGTAAACTCAGTTAATTTGGACTTGTTTGCAATTTCCTGAAATAAGTCTTTGTTCTTGTTGCTTTGAAATGCTAGGACATTGTCATGCAACTTCAATGATCTAAGAATGCGAGACCTGTGAAATATTGTGTCTGATTCTGCATCACAAGATTGAGGGATAGCTTCTCTTCGTACTTGTTCAATATAACTAGCTTTCCTCATTCGGACCTGTTCACAATTTTGATATCTATTGTTGCAAAACAACGTCTGAATGATGTCATATTGGATTATGTGGAGTAGAGTGTGTCGCCTAATGGATAAGGTGTTTGACTTCAAATCAGACGGTTGAGGGTTTGACTCTCCTCGTTGTTGTTTAATTTCATTAGCTCAGCTATTTTGGACATGTTCGCAACTTCCCGAGATAAGGCTTTGTTCTTCTTGCTTTGAAAAGCTAGGACATTGTTATACAATTTAATAATCTAAGAGTGCGAGGCCTGAGTAATATTGTGTCTGATTATGCATCACAAGATTGAGGGATAGCGTCTCTTCATACTTGTTCAATATCACTAGCTTTCCTCATTCGGACAGGTTCGCAATTTTCATGTCTATTGTGGCAAAACAACGTCTGCATGATGTCATATAGGAGTATATGTAACAGGTTGCGTGGCCTAATGGATAAGGCGTCTGACTTCGAATTAGAAGATTAAGGGTTCGAGTCCCTTCGTGGTCGGTTAATTTCATAAACTCAGTTAATTTGGACTTGTTTGCAATTTCCTGAAATTAGTCTTTGTTCTTGTTGCTTTGAAATGCTAGGACATTGTCATGCAACTTCAATGATCTAAGAATGCGAGACCTGTGAAATATTGTGTCTGATTCTGCATCACAAGATTGAGGGATAGCTTCTCTTCGTACTTGTTCAATATAACTAGCTTTCCTCATTCGGACCGGTTCACAATTTTGATATCTATTGTTGCAAAACAACGTCTGAATGATGTCATATTGGATTATGTGGAGTAGAATGTGTCGCCTAATGGATAAGGTGTTTGACTTCAAATCAGACGATTGAGGGTTTGACTCTCCTCGTTGTTGTTTAATTTCATTAGCACAGCTATTTTGGACATGTTCGCAACTTCCCGAGATAAGGCTTTGTTCTTCTTGCTTTGAAAAGCTAGGACATTGTTATAATATTTAATAATCTAAGAGTGCGAGGCCTGAGTAATATTGTGTCTGATTATGCATCACAAGATTGAGGGATAGCGTCTCTTCGTACTTGTTCAATATCACTAGCTTTCCTCATTCGGACAGGTTCGCAATTTTCATGTCTATTGTGGTAAAACAACGTCTGCATGATGTCATATAAGTGTATATGAAACAGGCTGCGTGGCCTAATGGATAAGGTGTCTGACTTCGAATCAGAAGATTGAGGTTTCGAGTCCCTTCGTGGTCGTTTAATTTCGTAAACTCAGTTAATTTGGACTTGTTTGCAATTTCCTGAAATAAGTCTTTGTTCTTGTTGCTTTGAAATGCTAGGACATTGTCATGCAACTTCAATGATCTAAGAATGCGAGACCTGTGAAATATTGTGTCTGATTCTGCATCACAAGATTGAGGGATAGCTTCTCTTCGTACTTGTTCAATATAACTAGCTTTCCTCATTCGGACCGGTTCACAATTTTGATATCTATTGTTGCAAAACAACGTCTGAATGATGTCATATTGGATTATGTGGAGTAGAATGTGTCGCCTAATGGATAAGGTGTTTGACTTCAAATCAGACGATTGAGGGTTTGACTCTCCTCGTTGTTGTTTAATTTCATTAGCACAGCTATTTTGGACATGTTCGCAACTTCCCGAGATAAGGCTTTGTTCTTCTTGCTTTGAAAAGCTAGGACATTGTTATAATATTTAATAATCTAAGAGTGCGAGGCCTGAGTAATATTGTGTCTGATTATGCATCACAAGATTGAGGGATAGCGTCTCTTCGTACTTGTTCAATATCACTAGCTTTCCTCATTCGGACAGGTTCGCAATTTTCATGTCTATTGTGGTAAAACAACGTCTGCATGATGTCATATAAGTGTATTTGAAACAGGCTATGTGGCCTAATGGATAAGGCGTCTGACTTCGAATCAGAAGATTGAGGTTTCGAGTCCCTTCGTGGTCGTTTAATTTCGTAAACTCAGTTAATTTGGACTTGTTTGCAATTTCCTGAAATAAGTCTTTGTTCTTGTTGCTTTGAAATGCTAGAACATTGTCATGCAACTTCAATGATCTAAGAATGCGAGACCTGTGAAATATTGTGTCTGATTCTGCATCACAAGATTGAGGGATAGCTTCTCTTCGTACTTGTTCAATATAACTAGCTTTCCTCATTCGGACCGGTTCACAATTTTGATATCTATTGTTGCAAAACAACGTCTGAATGATGTCATATTGGATTATGTGGAGTAGAGTGTGTCGCCTAATGGATAAGGTGTTTGACTTCAAATCAGACGATTGAGGGTTTGACTCTCCTCGTTGTTGTTTAATTTCATTAGCACAGCTATTTTGGACATGTTCGCAACTTCCCGAGATAAGGCTTTGTTCTTCTTGCTTTGAAAAGCTAGGACATTGTTATAATATTTAATAATCTAAGAGTGCGAGGCCTGAGTAATATTGTGTCTGATTATGCATCACAAGATTGAGGGATAGCGTCTCTTCGTACTTGTTCAATATCACTAGCTTTCCTCATTCGGACAGGTTCGCAATTTTCATGTCTATTGTGGTAAAACAACGTCTGCATGATGTCATATAGAAGTATATGTAACAGGCTGCGTGGCCTAATGGATAAGGCGTCTGACTTCGAATCAGAAGATTGAGGGTTCGAGTCCCTTCGTTGTCGTTTAATTTCATAAACTCAGTTAATTTGGACTTGTTCGCAACTTCCCGAGATAAGGCTTTGTTCTTCTTGCTTTGAAAAGCTAGGACATTGTTATAATATTTAATAATCTAAGAGTGCGAGGCCTGAGTAATATTGTGTCTGATTATGCATCACAAGATTGAGGGATAGCGTCTCTTCGTACTTGTTCAATATCACTAGCTTTCCTCATTCGGACAGGTTCGCAATTTTCATGTCTATTGTGGTAAAACAACGTCTGCATGATGTCATATAAGTGTAATTGAAACAGGCTGCGTGGCCTAATGGATAAGGCGTCTGACTTCGAATCAGAAGATTAAGGGTTCGAGTCCCTTCGTGGTCGGTTAATTTCGTAAACTCAGTTAATTTGGACTTGTTTGCAATTTCCTGAAATTAGTCTTTGTTCTTGTTGCTTTGAAATGCTAGAACATTGTCATGCAACTTCAATGATCTAAGAATGCGAGACCTGTGAAATATTGTGTCTGATTCTGCATCACAAGATTGAGGGATAGCGTCTCTTCGTACTTGTTCAATATAACTAGCTTTCCTCATTCGGACCGGTTCACAATTTTGATGTCTATTGTTGCAAAACAACGTCTGAATGATGTCATATTGGATTATGTGGAGTAGAGTGTGTCGCCTAATGGATAAGGTGTTTGACTTCAAATCAGACGATTGAGGGTTTGACTCTCCTCGTTGTTGTTTAATTTCATTAGCACAGCTATTTTGGACATGTTCGCAATTTCCCGAGATAAGGCTTTGTTCTTCTTGCTTTGAAAAGCTAGGACATTGTTATAATATTTAATAATCTAAGAGTGCGAGGCCTGAGTAATATTGTGTCTGATTATGCATCACAAGATTGGGGGATAGCGTCTCTTCGTACTTGTTCAATATCACTAGCTTTCCTCATTCGGACAGGTTCGCAATTTTCATGTCTATTGTGGTAAAACAACGTCTGCATGATGTCATATAAGTGTAATTGAAACAGGCTGCGTGGCCTAATGGATAAGGCGTCTGACTTCGAATCAGAAGATTAAGGGTTCGAGTCCCTTCGTGGTCGGTTAATTTCGTAAACTCAGTTAATTTGGACTTGTTTGCAATTTCCTGAAATAAGTCTTTGTTCTTGTTGCTTTGAAATGCTAGGACATTGTCATGCAACTTCAATGATCTAAGAATGCGAGACCTGTGAAATATTGTGTCTGATTCTGCATCACAAGATTGAGGGATAGCGTCTCTTCGTACTTGTTCAATATAACTAGCTTTCCTCATTCGGACCGGTTCACAATTTTGATGTATATTGTTGCAAAACAACGTCTGAATGATGTCATATTGGATTATGTGGAGTAGAGTGTGTCGCCTAATGGATAAGGTGTTTGACTTCAAATCAGACGATTGAGGGTTTGACTCTCCTCGTTGTTGTTTAATTTCATTAGCACAGCTATTTTGGACATGTTCGCAATTTCCCGAGATAAGGCTTTGTTCTTCTTGCTTTGAAAAGCTAGGACATTGTTATAATATTTAATAATCTAAGAGTGCGAGGCCTGAGTAATATTGTGTCTGATTATGCATCACAAGATTGGGGGATAGCGTCTCTTCGTACTTGTTCAATATCACTAGCTTTCCTCATTCGGACAGGTTCGCAATTTTCATGTCTATTGTGGTAAAACAACGTCTGCATGATGTCATATAAGTGTAATTGAAACAGGCTGCGTGGCCTAATGGATAAGGCGTCTGACTTCGAATCAGAAGATTAAGGGTTCGAGTCCCTTCGTGGTCGGTTAATTTCGTAAACTCAGTTAATTTGGACTTGTTTGCAATTTCCTGAAATAAGTCTTTGTTCTTGTTGCTTTGAAATGCTAGGACATTGTCATGCAACTTCAATGATCTAAGAATGCGAGACCTGTGAAATATTGTGTCTGATTCTGCATCACAAGATTGAGGGATAGCTTCTCTTCGTACTTGTTCAATATAACTAGCTTTCCTCATTCGGACCTGTTCACAATTTTGATGTCTATTGTTGCAAAACAACGTCTGAATGATGTCATATTGGATTATGTGGAGTAGAGTGTGTTCCCTAATGGATAAGGTGTTTGACTTCAAATCAGACGATTGAGGGTTTGACTCTCCTCGTTGTTGTTTAATTTCATTAGCTCAGCTATTTTGGACATGTTCGCAACTTCCCGAGATAAGGCTTTGTTCTTCTTGCTTTGAAAAGCTAGGACATTGTTATACAATTTAATAATCTAAGAGTGCGAGGCCTGAGTAATATTGTGTCTGATTATGCATCACAAGATTGAGGGATAGCGTCTCTTCATACTTGTTCAATATCACTAGCTTTCCTCATTCGGACAGGTTCGCAATTTTCATGTCTATTGTGGCAAAACAACGTCTGCATGATGTCATATAGGAGTATATGTAACAGGTTGCGTGGCCTAATGGATAAGGCGTCTGACTTCGAATCAGAAGATTAAGGGATCGAGTCCCTTCGTGGTCGTTTAATTTCATAAACTCAGTTAATTTGGACTTGTTTGCAATTTGCGGAAATAAGTCTTTGTTCTTGTTGCTTTGAAATGCTAGAACATTGTCATGCAACTTCAATGATCTAAGAATGCGAGACCTGTGAAATATTGTGTCTGATTCTGCATCACAAGATTGAGGGATAGCGTCTCTTCGTACTTGTTCAATATCACTAGCTTTCCTCATTCGGACAGGTTCGCAATTTTCATGTCTATTGTGGAAAAACAACGTCTGCATGATGTCATATATGTGTAAATGAATCAGGCTGCGTGGCCTAATGGATAAGGCGTCTGACTTAGAATCAGAAGATTGAGGGTTCGAGTCCCTCCGTGGTCGTTTAATTTCGTAAACTCAGTTAATTTGGACTTGTTTGCAATTTCCTGAAATAGTGTCTGACTTCGAATCAGAAGATTGAGGTTTCGAGTCCCTTCGTGGTCGTTTAATTTCGTAAACTCAGTTAATTTGGACTTGTTTGCAATTTCCTGAAATAAGTCTTTGTTCTTGTTGCTTTGAAATGCTAGGACATTGTCATGCAACTTCAATGATCTAAGAATGCGAGACCTGTGAAATATTGTGTCTGATTCTGCATCACAAGATTGAGGGATAGCTTCTCTTCGTACTTGTTCAATATAACTAGCTTTCCTCATTCGGACCTGTTCACAATTTTGATGTCTATTGTTGCAAAACAACGTCTGAATGATGTCATATTGGATTATGTGGAGTAGAGTGTGTTCCCTAATGGATAAGGTGTTTGACTTCAAATCAGACGATTGAGGGTTTGACTCTCCTCGTTGTTGTTTAATTTCATTAGCTCAGCTATTTTGGACATGTTCGCAACTTCCCGAGATAAGGCTTTGTTCTTCTTGCTTTGAAAAGCTAGGACATTGTTATACAATTTAATAATCTAAGAGTGCGAGGCCTGAGTAATATTGTGTCTGATTATGCATCACAAGATTGAGGGATAGCGTCTCTTCATACTTGTTCAATATCACTAGCTTTCCTCATTCGGACAGGTTCGCAATTTTCATGTCTATTGTGGCAAAACAACGTCTGCATGATGTCATATAGGAGTATATGTAACAGGTTGCGTGGCCTAATGGATAAGGCGTCTGACTTCGAATCAGAAGATTAAGGGATCGAGTCCCTTCGTGGTCGTTTAATTTCATAAACTCAGTTAATTTGGACTTGTTTGCTATTTGCGGAAATAAGTCTTTGTTCTTGTTGCTTTGAAATGCTAGAACATTGTCATGCAACTTCAATGATCTAAGAATGCGAGACCTGTGAAATATTGTGTCTGATTCTGCATCACAAGATTGAGGGATAGCGTCTCTTCGTACTTGTTCAATATAACTAGCTTTCCTCATTCGGACCGGTTCACAATTTTGATGTCTATTGTTGCAAAACAACGTCAGAATGATGTCATATTGGATTATGTGGAGTAGAGTGTGTCGCCTAATGGATAAGGTGTTTGACTTCAAATCAGACGATTGAGGGTTTGACTCTCCTCGTTGTTGTTTAATTTCATTAGCACAACTATTTTGGACATGTTCGCAACTTCCCGAGATAAGGCTTTGTTCTTCTTGCTTTGAAAAGCTAGGACATTGTTATAATATTTAATAATCTAAGAGTGCGAGGCCTGAGTAATATTGTGTCTGATTATGCATCACAAGATTGAGGGATAGCGTCTCTTCGTACTTGTTCAATATCACTAGCTTTCCTCATTCGGACAGGTTCGCAAGTTTCATGTCTATTGTGGTAAAACAACGTCTGCATGATGTCATATAAGTTTATATGAAACAGGCTGCGTGGCCTAATGGATAAGGCGTCTGACTTCGAATCAGAAGATTGAGGGTTCGAGTCCCTTCGTGGTCGTTTAATTTCATAAACTCAGTTAATTTGGACTTGTTCGCAACTTCCCGAGATAAGGCTTTGTTCTTCTTGCTTTGAAAAGCTAGGACATTGTTATAATATTTAATAATCTAAGAGTGCGAGGCCTGAGTAATATTGTGTCTGATTATGCATCACAAGATTGAGGGATAGCGTCTCTTCGTACTTGTTCAATATCACTAGCTTTCCTCATTCGGACAGGTTCGCAATTTTCATGTCTATTGTGGTAAAACAACGTCTGCATGATGTCATATAAGTGTATTTGAAACAGGCTGCGTGGCCTAATGGATAAGGTGTCTGACTTCGAATCAGAAGACTGAGGTTTCGATTCCCTTCGTGGTCGTTTAATTTCGTAAACTCAGTTAATTTGGACTTGTTTGCAATTTCCTGAAATAAGTCTTTGTTCTTGTTGCTTTGAAATGCTAGAACATTGTCATGCAACTTCAATGATCTAAGAATGCGAGACCTGTGAAATATTGTGTCTGATTCTGCATCACAAGATTGAGGGATAGCTTCTCTTCGTACTTGTTCAATATAACTAGCTTTCCTCATTCGGACCGGTTCACAATTTTGATATCTATTGTTGCAAAACAACGTCTGAATGATGTCATATTGGATTATGTGGAGTAGAGTGTGTCGCCTAATGGATAAGGTGTTTGACTTCAAATCAGACGATTGAGGGTTTGACTCTCCTCGTTGTTGTTTAATTTCATTAGCACAACTATTTTGGACATGTTCGCAACTTCCCGAGATAAGGCTTTGTTCTTCTTGCTTTGAAAAGCTAGGACATTGTTATAATATTTAATAATCTAAGAGTGCGAGGCCTGAGTAATATTGTGTCTGATTATGCATCACAAGATTGAGGGATAGCGTCTCTTCGTACTTGTTCAATATCACTAGCTTTCCTCATTCGGACAGGTTCGCAAGTTTCATGTCTATTGTGGTAAAACAACGTCTGCATGATGTCAGATAAGTTTATATGAAACAGGCTGCGTGGCCTAATGGATAAGGCGTCTGACTTCGAATCAGAAGATTGAGGGTTCGAGTCCCTTCGTGGTCGTTTAATTTCATAAACTCAGTTAATTTGGACTTGTTCGCAACTTCCCGAGATAAGGCTTTGTTCTTCTTGCTTTGAAAAGCTAGGACATTGTTATAATATTTAATAATCTAAGAGTGCGAGGCCTGAGTAATATTGTGTCTGATTATGCATCACAAGATTGAGGGATAGCGTCTCTTCGTACTTGTTCAATATCACTAGCTTTCCTCATTCGGACAGGTTCGCAATTTTCATGTCTATTGTGGTAAAACAACGTCTGCATGATGTCATATAAGTGTATTTGAAACAGGCTGCGTGGCCTAATGGATAAGGTGTCTGACTTCGAATCAGAAGACTGAGGTTTCGATTCCCTTCGTGGTCGTTTAATTTCGTAAACTCAGTTAATTTGGACTTGTTTGCAA